>NC_045788.1:144364927-144968589 GCF_009873245.2 Balaenoptera musculus | reverse complement strand
AATATTTATGGTGGTTTCTTTCAAGTTTTTTATTAGATAATTCCAAAATCTGGGCTAACTAAATGTTGACTTATGTATTTTTTTCCCATGTGAATTGAAGTTTTCCTGATTCTTCTGAGTAATTACATGCTAAGTGAATATGTAACGTAACCAGGACATTTTCAATATTACGTTATGACCTCTGGATCTTGCTGAAGTACAATGGAATATGAGAAAATGCTTGTTTTAGCCAGCAACTGACCAAGTTATATCCAGGCCACAGTCTGGCCAGACTTCAGTGGGTTCTGCTTTCAATGTCAGTTATGTTTTCAAAGGCTTGACTCTTTGGATTTGTCACATGTGTGTGTCACCCAGTGGCCACTCTGACACCTAGGTACAGGTCTATCCTGTAGTTATTCTCAGAGTCTGTGGTACATTCCTAAGGTCACATTCATGCATGCACAGCTTGAGGGCAAGCCGGGGGTTCAGCAACAAGCTTATAACGTTCCTTTTCTGAGATCCTCCCTTTCTGGATGTCCTCAGTACTTTCTGGGTCCCTAGAGCTCTCTTTTTTGGCACTCCAGCCAGAATGCTAGGACTTGATTTACCCTGCCCTTCTGCACCTTTCCTGTGACTGCATGTGCATCTGGGACAAGTGGTAAGAAGATATAGAAAAAAACCAATAATATCTTACTCAGCCTCTTGGGACCACATCTCCTTTAATCTGAGTGGAATGGATCCCTCAGAGTTTTAGGTGCACATGATACCTCTACTGTCCATGTGTTGACCTGGTTACTGTCCAATAATAGAATTTTCTGCAACTCAATCAATTTTTCTGATCAAGAAAAGAATATTAGGAGAGGAAGAACATACGCAGGAGAGATTGGGAAGACCTTTGTGGCCACTGTGTGTTATTCTGGAATTCAAGAGAGTGGTCTGGGTTATACATCAACTATAAGTAGTGTTTGGGTCATAGAATAATAGGAGGGTGGAGGGAAGAATGCATCACAGTAAAGTAAAAGTGAGGTTGGAGCCCTACATAATTAAATGTTAGGGCAGAAATGGAACTGTATGCATACAATGCTAGCAGAAGTCTTTGGAAATTTTTTAAAATAGCTAGGAAAATGTCATGCAATTGAAGCAGTGATAACAGAGTTTTTCCTTAAAAACAGCAATCAAACATCACAAAGATATTGTGAAACAAGCATTGAACATTGATTGAACATTGAACATTGAATATTGATTAGGACAATGTATTTATCTCCCAGCTCATCAGTGAAGGTTTGAAATTAGATGAATCTGGGTTCAAGTAATAATACCAGCAACCACACGCACAGTTAATGTAGACACAGGTGTTTGTTTCTTGAAATTCAGTTGCATTACCTGCAAAATAAAGATAACAATGCAAAGTTTATATAACCAAGTGAGGAAAATGAGATCTGTGATATCGAATGTCTTACATACTAGATCCTGCATTAATATAAGATTATATTCCTAGATGGTAAAAATTATAGTGAAGAAAATGGGAAAGGGTGTTAAAGGAAGTATTATAGCTAAAGAAGTAGGCTTGGTCCTTGTATGTTAGAAAAGCTCTTTAAGTAGCTTTGCTCTGAAAAACATTCGACTGGAATAGAAACACTTGGGTGATGCTGCAGAGCCAAATGAGAGATAAGTGCCAATAAGAGAGAACTCACTATTTTATTGAATGAGAAGAATATTGTTGATGAGAAAGACTTTAGATACACAAATTCAAAACAATCTACATAAATAAGCTCCTCAAGTAACTTTATCACAACAGCAACCATCAATTCTATCCTTAATATTCCATGAATCTACTAAATCAGATACTGAAATAAATTAAAAAACACAAAAATTGTCCTAAAAAATCAATAGGTAACGTCTCTCAGGGATATTTTAACCAGACTACTTAAAAATACAAGAGTATAGTTGAAATTAACTCTAATGTTTAGGAGAAAAATTGTCAATTGCCAATTGCAAATTTGACCTTTGGGAAAGGCCTAGAATTTCCCAAGAGAAAGCCTAAATTAATAGGGATAAAACAGGAAGCTCACCTCCTACTGAGCCCTGGATTCTTTACCGTAGAGACCTTATCAATTCCTTGCTTTCAGACTCCTGAAACACGACTCATGGTTGGAATTCTGAGTAGCTGAGAAATCTCTTCCTATGAGACAGAATTATTACATTGATATTTCCTTCCTGGGGCTCAACTATTGCCAATTTTTATTCGTATAACAGAGGTGTGGTCCTCTTTAGACTGTTGTACAAAATTTCTAAGAATTAGATATTCAACTGATACCATTTTGGAAATTTTCTTCATCTCTCAAGTTGGCATTGGGAATCTGGGAAACCTGTTCATATTAATATTATACATGTGCATTTAAAAAATTCATCCACACCAGAAGAAGCCCACAGATAGGATTCTCATGCACCTAACCCTAGCTAATATCATGACCATTATGTTCAGAGGCATTCAAGATGCAATGTCATCTTTTGGAATTTGGCCTATAATGGGTGATATTGGCTGTAAATCATTGTTGTACATTCCTAGGGTGACTCAAGGCATTTCTCTCTGCACAATTTCTATCTTGAACACTTTTCAGGCCATCAAAATTAGCCCCGGAAACTCTAAGTGAGCATGGCTCAAACCCCAAACCTCCACATGCGTTTTGCCTTCATGCCTCTTTTTCTGGGTCATCAACATGCTTATCTACATCTGGATCATCACAAACAATGAGGCGTCACCAATGCCTCAGCTGCTCAACCGGGCTATTCTCTGGCTTACTGTAAAACAAAGCGAGGGGATTACAGGGAGTCAGCAGTATTCCAGAGTTTCATGCTCATCCGGGTTTTCGTCTACATCAACCTCACGGTCTGGACCAGTGGCTGCATGGTGATGCTCCTCTACAATCACAAGACAATTCAGAATCTTCATGGCAACAACCTTTCTCCCAGGCCATCTCCTGAAACCAAAGCCACCAACACCATTCTGCTCGTAAGCTGCTTTGTCTTCTTTTGTTGGACCAACAGCTGCCTTACCACTTACTTGTCCTTAAAATCTGAAAGTAACATGTTGCTAGAGAGCATCACTGGATTTCTGTCCTCTTGCTACCCAGCCGTGTGTCCTCTGGTGATGCTGAAAAACGCCAGTAGAATTTCCTGCCTCAACTCCTCCCTTGCCAAGATGAGAATGCTCTCTAATAAAAGAGAATTACTAGTGATGGCATGGTCACCACCCAGCCTTCCTCTCAACAGAAGGATACAGTGCCATAAAAGTGTTTTGAAAGAAAAGACACAGTATTGAAAAGTATTTGTTTTTTTTTATTCTGCCTCTGGGCTCTATTCAAAAGGTAACAGAAAAATATAGTTAAAGTTTAATTAACCCTATGAAAACTATGTCTGCTGCAGGATTCCTCTGAATTTTATCAGATTAAGAAATCTCTCTTCTATTCCTACTTTGCTAATAATTTTTTATTATGAATGTGTTTTGAATTTTATCATTTTTACATTTTTAAAAATTACATGATTTTTACCCCTTTCCTACTCATGTGGTCAATTTACTTCCCCACTGCATTTGAGTAGTTTATATTTAAATGTTTATTCAGTCTTTTAGTCCTGGAATTCAAATATACCTGTTGATATTTTATTTTTACATATCACTGATTTTAACTTACTGGTATTCACCTATAATTATTTTTTCCACAATGTCGTTGTATACTTTTGGTACATTTATATTGGTTCAATAAAACAAGTGGAGAATGTTCTCTCATTTTTTATTCTCTGATAAAATATGAGAGAGTATCCAAGGGCGCCTCCTACTCACGGCCCCAAGAGGAGTCCCGCCCCGCTCGCTCAGGTCTGGATGTCCCCCTAGGGTGACGGCCCATCTGGACCATCTGCTTGGCTCTCCCGGATGCTGGAGGAGGACCCACACTCCCCCATGGCCAACACCAGGGAAGGGCCCAGGAGTTCAAGATCCGACACAGTGAAAGACAGGATGGGTGAGTGAGCTGGACAGCAGGTCGGTAGAAAGTCGCCAGCTTGACTATGAGTCACGTGGGGCACGGTGAGTAGTTTCCAACAAATGTGTAAAGGAACCTAATACACAGAAGAGAGAAAGTAGGGCAGAAACAACATGTACAGCAAGAATGACCCAGAATTTTCTAAGACTGACGAACAATATCAACCCACAGATTTAAGAAGCTCCATGACAATGTAATAAAACTGCTGAAATCAAAGACAAAGAACAAATATTAAAGCAGGAGGAGCAAAACAAGGCACCGAGCATTGGGTTCGACAGCACAGAGCTGTTCAACTGCGAACACGATTATCCTTCAAGGAAAGGGAAGACTGACCCCCAGCGGCTGCCACTGCCCCCACAGGCCCAGGAGGTGAGGCTGCTTCCTCCTCACAGGGCAGGGGCGGGGGTTGCCCCTTCGGTTTCAGGGCACCAGGATGACCCAACCCAGGGCCTCAGGGGTGGGGCCCTCGCAGAGAGCTGTTTGAGTGGCCCAAGCGGAAGGGTCCCTGCTGCCCAGTGGGCTTGGAGGGAAGAGCATTAAACCAAAGAGGATTATTGTCCAGACCTAAATACTGATGGAACTTGCCTTGCTAGGTTTTGGACATGCCTGGGACCCACCACCCTTTTATTCCTTCCACGTTCCCCTTTCAGAGTGGGAGTGCCTGTCCTGTGCCTGTCCTGTCACTATGTTTTAGAAGCACAAACTCATGTGGTTCCATGGGTCACCTCTGGATGAATCCTACCTTGAGTCTCACATATATCTGGTTTCGATGAGAGTTAGATGAGACTTTGGACTTCGGAGCTGGTGCTGGATTGAGTCAAGACTTTAGGGCTGTTGGGATGGAAATGAATGTATTTGCAGGTAAGGACATGAATTTGGGGGACCCGGGGGCAGAATGCTATGGTCTGTGTCCCTCCAAAATTCATATGCTGAGGCCTGTCCTTGTTTGAGCTGCTGTAACAGAATATCATAGGCTGGGTGTCTTATAAACAACAGAAACATCTATCTCAGAGTTCTGGAGGCTGAGAAGTCCAAGGTCAAACACCAGCAGATTCAGTGTCTGGTGAGGCCCCCTTCCTGGTTCAGGCTTCCTGCTGTGTCCTCACATGGAGGAAAGGGACCAGGGAGCTCTCTGGGGTCTCTTTTATAAGGACACTAATCCCATCCTTGGGGGTCCACCCTCATGACCTCATCACCTCCCAAAGGCCCCGTCTCCTACCACCACCATATTAGGGATTAGTTTTCAACACATGAATTTTGAGAGGTCACAAACATTCAGTCTACAGCAAATTCACAGTGTACAAGCCCATTCACACAATGTTTGAAACCAGGCTAAAGTCTTCTCTGGTCATAGAAGCCAGGTATCAGCCTTGGGGGTGGTTCTGAGTGGAAGGGGCACTTGGGGCCTCCAGCGTGTTGAAGGGTCTGGGCCTGAGCACTGGTTACACGTGTGCCCACTTTGTGAAACTTCATCCATCTGTATACTCATGACTTATGCAGTTTGGTGTATATAATTTATATTTCAATAAAAAGTTAACTAAAAATCAAAACCACACAAACCAAAAACTGCAGACATGTACCTACTGGCATGAAAGTTTCTTCATAATATTAGATGAGAAAGGTTACAGAGCAATGCACACAGTATGATCCATGCTTTTGAAAAATAATGTATGTGCACAGAAACAGGATACACACCAACATTCATTTATTTAAAAATATTTATTGAGCATGTACTATGTGCCGACACATAATTTATCTGGAAGACGTCTCTACAAGTGGACTACCCCATGCAGAGCCCCATCGCATGCATCGCACCTCAGGCTCCCACGAGGCTCTGTGTGACCCCACATCCCACGAGCTGAGTGGGTGAGCCGAGGGCGGGAAGGACACGCACACACGACGCATGAACAGCCACCTTCACAGGAGCACAGGGTTGACGAGAGTGTCCTACGAGCTTAGAACTAGACCTGGCTGAGGGACACTGGGCCATCAACTAACTACCCACAGGTGGACACCTGGAAACACAGCCCAGTTCTAAGGACAGGCAGGGCAGTGACAATGGCGAGCGTGGGTCCCGAGGAGCACGGGCACGTCTGGGGAGGGCCCGCGGCCCCGAGCCCTCAGGTGAGGGTGTTACCACCCCATCCTGGTGCAAGTCCGCAGCTTCCACAGGACACGCGTTCCCGTCCAGGGCCGACTCCACTGAGTCACGTCTGTCCCTCCAAGACGCTGCATCCCACACAGAGCTGCACCTGTCATCTCCAGATGGGAAAGACTTTCTCTCCAACCTGAGAAAGACAAAGGAAACAAACCAATCAGATGATAAATCATTTCAGTTTGATTAACACACAGTATTTCCTAATAATAATTTAATACTGGACAAGAGTCTGGTATTCAGGTGCAGACTTTCAACAACAAACATTTAAACTTTTTTAATGTAAAATCAGCGTAAAGCAAAGCGCAAAACAGGTACTACAAAATAAAGGGAAACCATTTGATTATTTTCTTCCCTCTCCTGCATTAACCCTGAGTCTGAAGAGGAGGATTTTCCGTGGGCTCTGTGAGCCGTGAGCCCTAAGGCCCCGCCTGGCCACATGCTCACTTCAGCCCTCAAACTGCTGCCACGGCCAGACCACGACTCCACTGCACGTCCACATTGCCCACGGCAAGGCACGCAGGGTGAGCGAGGTTGCACCATGGCCCGGCCCTCGGCCCCAGCTCTGGCCACGGGGTCCGCCGGGTGGGAATAGGCATCTGCCACCGCGACCACCACAGACCCACCAGCTGCCCGGACTGGCACCACAGCCCGTGACTCCACAGCTAAATATCTTACTTTCTGCGACCCGGGGTCTTGCCTAGAAGTGACGGACCAGCTCAGAGTGACAGACATGTGCCGTCTCCACACGGGGTTTCTCTGCAACACCACTGAGCCTGTGACCACGTCTCCCGCGAGGACGGACACGGGCTCGTCCATCATGAACAGCACCTGCTTCCAGTGGGTGGTGCTGCAAGACAGGGGCGTGTTGTCACCCCTCAGGGAGCCCATCGGGACTGCCATGCCCCCACCCTGTGATCAGACGGCTTCATGGGACCCGCGTGGACCCACAACCCGGGGGGCCTCCTTGTCGCTGCACAGATTCCCTGGTGCCAAGGAGGCCGGGCCGCAGGGGCACGTGGCCAGACACAGGTCCCCAGGGGCCACCTGTCCCCAGCCCCTCGTGGGGTCAATCCAGCCTCCACGAGCTGGCACGGCAGTGCCCACCCAAAGCCACCTTCTCTGAACTGCTGACGCCCACGGTTCTAGTTTCTGCAGTTAAAACGAGATACACGCTGCTGAAATCGTGTCCAAAAAAAGTCGTAATTCCTGTGAAGGTTCAATAGAGTGTGAGCAAACAAGTGCAGCATTTGGGGGAGCAGTGACACCCCAGATTCTGTAAGTCCTGTGACTCTCACACCCAAGCACCTGAAAGGACCCAGGTCACACCCCACAGTGAGGTTCTGCTGCGTCTCCCCCTCGTGTCACATCCTCCCTGACGCTGGGCCGCCCCCTCAGCCACCGTGGGGGGGGTCTCCCTCCCTGGCCCACGCCCTGCCCCCCATCCTGTCCCCATGCCACCTGTGTGTGGATGACCCCACGCAGACGCTTAGGTGGGAAACGCCAGGCACACACGGTTTGCGGGGGCCCCTGAGGCCCCTCTCTTGCGGGCCCTGGAAGGAGGCTCTGGCCAGGCAGCTCGTCCTCCAGTTCAACTTCCACAAAGGACGCTGAGGACCCCCTGGGCCCAAAGACCACGGGGGCGTCTGACTCGGGCGTCTGCGTCCCTCCCTGGGCTTGTTCACTTCTGCCGACCACACGGTGCAGGGGAGCATTGAGGCCATTACTGAAAGGGGCAGTGGAAGTCCCCGAAGGAAGGCGGTGCCCCCCCCAGGGGCTGCTGTGTCCAGCACCACGACAGACAAGGTGCACTTCCCCACGCGCAGGAGCAAGTGTGCAGCCCCGAAACCTTACTGCTCAAAACATGTGTCTCAGGAAACATCTGCCTTCCCCAGAAGTCAAAGTAAAAGCCCCTGGAACCCTGTGGACTGTTTCTGTGTCAGATGGTGAAGAGCTGCAGCAGCATTTGGGGCCACAGAGAGAAGGTGGAGCCTGACCATCCAGGGTGTTGGGGACCCCCCAACCCCGGCCCCGAGGAAGCCTGATGCCGGGGGGGCAACCCGGACTCACTGCCACACACAGCCCGGCCCCAGCGCCAGCCCACCCACCCACATGCCCGCGATTGGAGAGATTTTGGGCCCACTTCCGATATTACTAGATCTTTAAACTCGTGACTCTGCCAGGCTTTCCGTGCTGCCCACAGGAGAAGGAGGGGCACACTCACGGGTGCAGCGGGCCCGTGCTCAGCACCAGCTGTGGCTCGTCCTCCTCCAGGTTCTGGAACCGGACGCTGAACCAGGCTGTGAACCCGTGGAGGGTGCCTGCCTTCTTGATGTCAAAGTGCAGCTCACCTTTCATCATCTGTGTTCAAGCAAGTGAGTAAGAAAAGGGCGCTGGGGACCGGGGGGGGCAGCTCCCGCCTCTGTGGAGCTCTGTCCCAGATCCCACAGCACTGCCCCAGGCAGCCACACCGTCTATTTCAGTAGTTATACCACAAATCTGTAACTTGCTAGTTTAGCTGAACACATCAAAAACCATATTTCCTCCAAGGGAAAGTAAATGTTAAAACCTGCATCCTGAACTCAAAGGCTGCAGATAATCAGAAGAGGTTTTGAGCAATTTGGGTCTCATTTGCCTAATTTTCTGTCCCCAAATTCAAGTGGAATACTTCCTCTTCTCAATTCTTTGTACAAATATAAAGCTCCAGACTGAGTCTCTACAATCCCCAAACTAACCAAAGCCTCAAAAGTTCACTTTGCACGTGGTTTTGCCCATCTAAGTTCCAGAAGGGGGTTCCTCCACCTCAGAGCAGCCCTTAACCCGCACACGCCACCTCGTGGCCACAGAGGGTAAGTAAAAGAATTTTAAGAATTTTATCATCAATGGGAGCTAAAAAAACTTAGAAAAAAAATTTAATTCAAATTCCACGATGAAACATATAATTTATTTGAATCTGAAGATGCTGAGAATATTACACATAAGTCTAAAAGTAACTGAAGATGTTAAAGAGGTTAACTATAAAGAAAATAACCTAAAAATACAAAAAACAAAATCAGAGTAGGAAAAAAAAAAAGACTGTGGGAAAATCAATAGCAACAAGTTTAACTTGTTTATTTGAATAGGAAGGAAAGGTCACCTCTTCTCACCTCGAGGTCGGCGATCTGCACCGTTCTCATGTCCAGCTGTAATATGGTGCACGGCTCAGAGAGACAGTCTTCTGGTTTCAAAATGTGGTTATACTTGGGCTTCGAAAAAAACTCCTTAATTGCTAAAGATCTGGGGAAAAGTCACAGTAATTGCTCAATATCATTTACCCACATCTCCGGCTATCACGCCTCCCCTGCGTTAGCAGGAATTCTAACTCACCGGGCAAGAGGCAGGGCTGAGGAGGCCCCAGGAGGCCAGCCCTCCGGGGCCCCTCGGTGTCCTACTCGTGGGGTCTCAGCACACACCCAGAGAACACGGAATCCACGGGCAATTAAATGTTAACGAACGGCGTGAGAGGAGCACAGACATCTCCTCCAAGGGGCCAACCGGTGTCGCGGATAACGTGCGGCCTCAGCACCTTATCCCTCCGCCCGCCAGTTCACGGTGCGCCTTTTCCGGACACCACAGACCCTGTTCAGAGTTTCCTCCGTCTTTCCTTGTCGCTTTCATTACTGGGCGTTAATTCGGGCAGCATGAGAAACCATCCCCCCCCCCGCCTGCTCTTTTCAAACCTTCCCAGCCCTTCCCACACATTAGTCCTACATGAACCACGGAACGACTCTGTTGGAGACCCTTCCTCTCTATCCCCTTTGGGATTTGGGTTGAGAGTACATTGACTAGGGAAGATTCCATACCTTTATGTTGATACTTTTTCTTTTTTTGAGTTTTTTAACAAAAAATAAAAAGGCCCAGAGGCCCCCATCTTGCTGCCAACTCCCCAGCTGGATACCTAGCAGGTGTCCAGGTTCATTGAACAGAAGCTTCTTTCTGCCTCTGACAAAGGGGCCCTTCCCTAATTCCAGGGCTGCTGCTGGGTCTCTCCTGCCCACGTCCCACGGCACCTCAGAGGGGATGCAGCCGACACGTGTCACTATCCTTCTCAGAGGAGGCGATGTGACAACCATGAAGGCCTTGAGAGAAGACCGTTTTATGTTAAAACCTGAAGCTCTACCACAAGCCTGACGTATGTTATACACCAGGAAGTGAACTTTTGTGGAGCACTGCTTTCTTTACCAAATGCCAGCGATGCCTTCACTAACACATTTTCTGCCTCTTGTTAAAAGGTTACGGCTCTTAGTGGGAACAGTCATTTGTTTTAACGGCCCACGCGTTTATAAACATGACCTTATTTTTCCCATTATATTTGGGGTCTTATAAATGGGACATTTCAATTTCCCATCACATCTGTTGTCGGTTTAAAGACCTGTAAGGCAACGTGCAAACTTCTTAGTCACGTGAGCAAACTGAGCTCAGTGCGGTGGCAGGTCTGAGACCTGCAGCCCGTCCCCCACGCTCCCACAGCCCGGGAGCGCCCGGTGACACTCACTTGAGGGCACTGAGGTCGAACTCATAGGCGTTGTCCCAGAAGAGCACCTTGCTGCGGTAGTCCCTGTCGGCGCTGCAGGGCACCAGGTGCAGCGCGGCCGTGGTCGGCCAGATGACCCCGTCCTCCTTCAGCCACGCGTCCCGGGCATAGAGGATAGACTCGATCATGAACTCAAACTGCAGGGAGGGAGACGCACAGGAGACACCGTGTCTGTGCAGCCCCCTCGCTGCTCAGACTCGGGTCTTCACGTCTGTCACCTCCAGAGGCACAGAACGGGCTGAGCTGCCCGGCCCAGGGG
The DNA here is from genome assembly GCF_009873245.2 of Balaenoptera musculus. Classification (NCBI taxonomy): domain Eukaryota; kingdom Metazoa; phylum Chordata; class Mammalia; order Artiodactyla; family Balaenopteridae; genus Balaenoptera; species Balaenoptera musculus. Next base: position 144,957,583 of record NC_045788.1, on the reverse strand, counting down.
AGGGCTTCTCTTGCGCCCACACGGCAGTCGTCACCGAGTCCAGTCACAGCCTGGACTTAAGCCCCATCGAGCCGCGTGGAGTTCGGAACTGGGCGTGGCTATCGGTCAGGGAAATCAGCCTCTCGCCCACCCCACTCACTCGGCAGTCAGCTGTCCCCACGTGCCTAAAGCCCTCAAGTGTTTCAGGGTCTTAACTCTCCAACAGGATCAACCTGGTCTGGGATATCCTCAGGATTCTCACCACCCTTTAAGTTGGCTGAAGTCACTTCTTAAAAACGTGGAACATCAGGGGTGGAGTCAAGATGGCCTACTAGGAGGAGGCGGAATTTGCGTCTCCTCACAACTAGAGCACCTACCAGGCACCGATGGGGGACCATGGACACCTAAGGGGACGGGAGGAACCCTCAACGACCGGTAGAACGTGGGGGGAGTGAGGGGGGAGGAGAAGCGGAGGTGGGACAGGATTGGTGCCCCTAAGGGGTGCCTGGGGGAGGGGAAGGGATCCCACACCCGAAAGGGGAAATTGGGGGACCGTTGGGAGGGCAGAGGATCAAAAGGGAGTGTGGCCAGGTCTCCCTTGCCCACTCGGGCCCCCAGAAGCCTGTTGGGCTCCTGGGCCTGATCCTCTGCCCACCCAGGCCCCCTCCTGCCATGCGGAGCCCAAGCCCCGCCCCTACACTCAGAGACCACCTCTGAGACCCGCTCCAACGCACTGGGCCTAAACCCCACCCACACACCCCCACTCAGGGCCCTACGTCCAGACTCCGGAGCTCCACACTCCAGAGGCCCTCCTTTCCACCTGCTGCCTCTCCCCTTCCGCCCTAAGCAGAGGTCCCGCCCCACGCTCAAACGTCACCCCCCCACCCTAAATCCCGCCCCTGCCTGTTCCACCCTCACCTGAACTCCGCCCTCATAGCCAAGGCTTTTTTTTTCTTTTCTTTTTCTTTTTTGCTCTTTTAGATTGGGGTTCTGTTTTACCTTGTTGATTCACTGTCATTGATTCTTTTAGATTTTTGTTTTTCCTAATAAACCTTTTATTTTTCTAATTTTATTTTATTCTTTATACTTCGTTAGTGATCTCTCCTCCTGGCTTGCTGCAACCCCCTCCTTTTTTTTTTCTTTTTTCTGTTGTGGTTTTATTTTTCCTAATATATTTTTTATCTTTCTAATTTTATTTTGTTTTTCATTCTTTGATATTGTACTGCTCCTTTTTTTCTTTATTTCTTCCTTTTTTTTTTTTTTTTTTTTTTAACTGTGCCATGAAGCTTGCAGGATCTTGGTTCCCAGGCTGGAGGTCAGGCCCGAGCTCCTGTGGTGGGAGCTCCGAGTCCAAACTGCTGGACTAACAGAGAACCTCAGACCCCAGGGAATATCAGTCGGAGTGAGGCCTCCAGGAGGTCCTCATCTCAGCACCAAGACCCAGCTCTATCCAACTGCCTGCCAACTCCACTGCTGGACATCTCAGGCCAAACAACCAGTAAGACAGGAATACAGCACCACCCATCAAAAAATATATATATAACGACAAAAAAATATGTTACAGACAAAGGAGCAAGGTAAAAACTTACAAGACCAAATAAATGAAGACGAAATATGCAACCTACCGGAAAAAGAATTCAGAGTAATGATAGTAAAGATGATCCAAAATCTCGGAAACAGAATGGAGAAAATACAAGAAACATTTAATAAGGATCTAGAAGAACTAAAGAGCAAACAAACAGTGATGAACAACACAATTACTGAAATTAAAAATACTCTAGAAGGAATCAATAACAGAATAACTGAGCTAGAAGAACGGATAAGTGACCTGGAAGATAAAAGGGTGGAAATAACCACCAGGGAGCAGAATAAAGGAAAAAGAATGAAAAGAGTTGAGGACAGTCTCAGAGACCTCTGGGACAACATTAAATGCACCAACATTCGAATTATAGGGGTCCCAGAAGAAGAAGAGAAAAAGAAAGGGTCTGAGAAAATATTTTAAGAGATTATAGTCAAAAACTTCCCTAACATGGGAAAGGAAATAGTCAATCAAGTCCAGGAAGCACAGAGAGTACCATACAGGATAAACCCAAAGAGAAACATGTCAAGACACATACTAATCAAACTATCAAAAATTAAATACAAAGAAAAAAATATTAAAAGCAGCAAGGGAACAGAAACAAAGAACATACAAGGGAATCCCCATAAGGTTAACGGATGATTTTTCAGCAAAAACTCTGCAAGCCAGAAGGGAGTGGCAGGACATACTTAAAGTGATGAAAGGGAAAAACCTACAACCAAGATTACTCTACCCAGCAAGGATCTCATTCAGATTCGATGGAGAAATTAAAACGTTTACAGATAAGCAAAAGTTAAGAGAATTCAGCACCACCAAACCAGCTTTACAACAAATGCTAAAGGAACTTCTCCAGACAGGAGACACAAGACAAGGAAAAGACCTACAAAAACAAACCCAAAACAATTAAGAAAATGGTAATAGGAACATACATGTCGATAATTACCTTACATGTGAATGGATTAAATGCTCCAACCAAAAGACATAGACTGGCTGAATGGATACAAAAACAAGACCCGTACATATGCTGTCTACAGAGACCCACTTCAGACCTAGGGACACATACAGACTGAAAGTGAGGGGATGGAAAAAGATATTCCATGCAAATGGAAATCAAAAGAAAGCTGGAGTAGCAATTCTCATATCAGACAAAACAGACTTTAAAATAAAGACTATTACAAGAGACAAAGAAGGACACTACATAATGATCAAGAGATCAATCCAAGAAGAAGATATAACAATTGTAACTATATATGCACCCAACACAGGAGCACCTCAATACATAAGGCAAATGCTAACAGCCATAAAAGGGGAAATCGACAGTGACACAATAATAGTAGGGGACGTTAAAACCCCACTTTCACCAATAGACAGATCATCCAAAATGAAAATAAATAAGGAAACACAAGCTTTAAATGACACATTAAACAAGATGGACTTAATTGATATTTATAGGATATTCCATCCAAAAAAAAACCAGAATACTTTCTTCTCAAGTGCTCATAGAACATTCTCCAGGATAGATCATATCCTAGATCACAAATCAAGCCTTGGTAAATTTAATAAAATTGAAATCGTATCAGGTATCTTTTCCAACCACAACGCTATGAGACTAGATATCAATTACAGGAAAAAATCTGTAAAAAATACGAACACATGGAGGCTAAACAATACACTACTAAATAACCAAGAGATCACTGAAAAGATCAAAGAGGAAATCAAAAAATACCTAGAAACAAATGACAATGAAAACACAACGACCCAAAACCTATGGGATGCAGCAAAAGCAGTTCTAAGAGGGAAGTTTATAGCAATACAATCCTACCTCAAGAAACAAGAAAAATCTCAAACAACCTAACCTTACACCTAAAGCAATTAGAGAAAGAAGAACAAAAAAAACCCAAAGTTAGCAGAAGGAAAGAAATCATAAAGATCTGATCAAAAATAAATGAAAAAGAAATGAAGGAAATGATAGCAAAGAACAATAAAACTAAAAGCTGGTTCTTTGAAAAGATAAACAGAATTGATAAACCATTAGCCAGACTCACCAAGAAAAAAAGAGAGAAGACTCAAATCAACAGAAATAGAAATGAAAAAGGAGAAGTAACAACTGACACTGCAGAAATACAAAGGATCATGAGAGATTACTACAAGCAACTATATGCCAATAAAATGGACAACCTGGAAGAAATGGACAAATTCTTAGAAAAGCACAACCTCCCAACACTGAACCAGGAAGAAATAGAAAACATAAACAGACGAAACACAAGCACTGAAATTGAAACTGTGATTAAAAATCTTCCAACAAACAAAAGCCCAGGACCAGATGGTTTCACAGGCAAATTCTATCAAACATTTAGAGAAGAGCTAACACCCATCCTTCTCAAAATCTTCCAAAATATAGCAGAGGGAGGAACACTCCCAAACTCATTCTACGAGGCCACCATCACCCTGATACCAAAACCAGACAAAGATGTCACAAAAAAAGAAAACTACAGCCAATATCTCTGATGAACACAGATGCAAAAATCCTCAACAAAGTACTAGCAAACAGAATCCAACAGCACATTAAAAGGATCATACACCATGATCAAGTGGGGTTTATCCCAGGAATGGAAGGATTCTTCAATATAAGCAAATCAATCAATGTGATACACCATATTAGCAAATTGAAGGATAAAAACCATATGATAATCTCAATAGATGCAGAAAAAGCTTTTGACAAAATTCAACACCAATTTATGATAAAAACTCTCCAGAAAGTAGGCATACAGGGAACCTACCTTAACATAATAAAGGCCATATATGACAAACCCATAGCCAACATCATTCTCAGTGGTGAAAAACTGAAACCATTTCCTCTAAGATCAGGAACAAGACAAGGTTGCCCACTCTCACCACTATTATTCAACATAGTTTTGGAAGTTTTAACCACAGCAATCAGAGAAGAAAAAGGAATCCAAATCGGAAAAGAAGAAGTAAAACTGTCACTGTTTGCAGATGACATGATACTATACATAGAGAATCCTAAAGATGCTACCAGAAAACTACTAGAGCTAATCAATGAATCTGGTAGAGTAGCAGGATACAAAATTAATGCACAGAAATCTCCTGCATTCCTATACACTAATGATGAAAAATCTGAAAGAGACATTAAAGAAACACTCCCATTTACTATTGCAACATAAAAAATAAAATACCTAGGAATAAACCTACCTACGGAGACAAAAGACCTGTATGCAGAAAACTATAAGACACTGATGAAAGAAATTAAAGATGATACAAACAGATGGAGAGATATACCATGTTCTTGGATTGGAAGAATCAACATTGTAAAAATGACTATACCACCCAAAGCAATCTACAGATCCAATGCAATCCCTATCAAACTACCAATGGCATTTTTCACAGAACTAGAACAAAAAATTGCACAATTTGTATGGAAACACAAAAGACCCCAAATAGCCAAAACAATCTTGAGAAAGAAAAACAGAGCTGGAGGAATCAGGCTCCCGGACTTCAGACTATACTACAAAGCTACAGTAATCAAGACAGTATGGTACTGGCATGAAAAGAGAAATATAGATCAATGGAACAGGATATAGAAAGCCCAGAGATAAACCCACACACATATGGTCACCTTATCTTTGATAAAGGAGGCAAGAGTATACAATGGAGAAAAGACGGCCTCTTCAAAAGTGGTGCTGGGAAAACTGGACAGCTACATGTAAAAAGATGAAATTAGAACACTTCCTAACACCATACCCAAAAATAAACTCAAAATGGATTAAAGACCTAAATGAAAGCCTAGACAATATAAAACTCTTAGAGGAAAACATAGGCAGAACACTCTATGACATAAATCAGAGCAAGATCCTTTTTGACCCACCTCCTAGAGAAATAGAAATAAAAACAAAAATAAACAAATGGGACCTAATGAAACTTAAAAGCTTTTGCACAGCAAAGGAAACCATAAATAAGATGAAAAACAACCCTCAGAATGGGAGAAAATATTTGGAAATGAAGCAACTGACAAAGGATTAATCTCCAAAATATACAAGCAGCTCATGCAGCTCAATATCAAAACAACAAACAACCCAATCCAAAAATGGGCAGAAGACCTAAATAGACATTTCTCTAAAGATATACAGATTGCCAACAAACACATGAAAAGATGCTCAACATCACTAATCATTAGAGAAATGCAGATCAAAACTACAATGAGGTATCACCTCACACCAGTCAGAATGGCCATCAAAAAATCTACAAACAATAAATGCTGGAGAGGGTGTGGAGAAAAGGGAACCCGCTTGCACTGTTGGTGGGAATGTAAATTGATACAACCACTATGGAGAACAGTATGGAGGTTCCTTAGAAAACTAAAAATAGAACTACCATATGGCCCAACAATCCCACTACTAGGCATATACCCTGAGAAAACCATAATTCAAAGAGTCATGTACCACAATGTTCATTGCAGCACTATTTACTATAGCCAGGGCATGGAAGCAACCTAAGTGTCCTTCGACAGATGAATGGAGAAAGAAGATGTGGCACATGTATACAATGGAATATTACTCAGCCATAAAAAGAAATGAAACTGAGTTATTTGTAGTGAGGTGCATGGGCCTAGAGTCTGTCATACAGAGTGAAGTCAGTCAGAAAGAGAAAAACAAATACCGTATGCTAACACAAATATATGGAATCTAAGAAAAAAAAAAGGTTCTGATGAACCTAGGAGCAGGACAGGAATAAAGACACAGACGTAGAGTATGGACTTGAGGACATGGGGAGGGGGAAGGGTAAGCTGGGATGAAGTGAGAGAGTGGCATGGACAGATATACACTACCAAACATAAAATAGATAGCTAGTGGGAAGCAGCTGCATAGCACAGGGAGATCAGCTCCGTGCTTTGTGACCACCTAGAGGGGTGGGATAGGGAGGGTGGGAGGGAGACGCAAGAGGGAGGGGATATGGGGATATATGTATATGTATAGCTGATTCACTTTGTTACACAGCAGCATCCAACACACCATTGTAAAGCAATTATAGTCCAATAAAGTTGTTAAAAAAAAAAAGTAACTGTTCCTAGATTATACTTGACTATGTCAATTTCCTGGCCTAATTTTGAATAAAATGTTGATGTTTATTTAACAAAGGAAAAAAAAAAACGTGGAACCTCAAAGCAGGAGTGCCACAGAGGTCATGTGGCACCGAAGTCAAGAGCAGCCCAGCACACCTAGGTGCCCCTCGGGAGTGCTGAATTTTGAGAATTCTTTGTATATTCAGGATACACACTGGGTATGTGATTTGCAAATATTTTCACCTAATCTTAGCATGTCTTTTCATTCTCTTAACACTGTCGTTTACAGAACAGACATTTTTACTTTTGATGAAGTCCAATTTATCAACTTTTTCTTTAATAGATTATGCTTTTAGAGTCACACCTAAAAACCCTTTGACTAACCCATGAACACTTTCTCCTGTGATTTCTTCCGAGAGTTTTATAGTTTTATGTTCTAAGCAATTAGATCTGTAATCAATTTTGAGTTCATTGTTTCGTATGAGGTATGAGGCTTAAAGTTGAAGTTCTTTTTTTTTGCACATGGATGGCCAATTGTTCCAATATAATTAGGTGAAAAGACTATCTTTTCTTCATTAAATTGACTTTGCCCCTCTGTTAAGAATCAGTTGACCGTATTTGTAGGAATATACTGTCTATTCTGTTCCATTGACTTACGTGTCTATCGTTTCACCAGTTTCACAGTCTTGACTACCAGAGCTTTATACTAAGTTTTAAAGTCAGGTACCATAATTCTTCCAATTTTGTTCTTTTAAAAATTGTATCAGCTATTCTAGTTTGTTTACATTCCACATAAATTTTACAATGAACTTATCTACAAAAACTCCTGCTTAGATTTTTACTGGAATTGTATTAAATCTACAGATTAATCTGGGGAGAAGAGACATCCTTACAAGGTTGTCTTCCAGCCCATGAACAATGCATATCTATCAGCATCACGTAGTTTTCAGCATACAGATCTTGTACATGTTTTGTCAGATTTCATCATTTTGGAGCTATTGTAAATAGTATTGTACAGTGCTAGTATTTATATAAAAATATGACTGGTTTTTGTATGTTGACTTTGTATGCTGTGATCTTCTTAAACTTGCCTACTAGTCTAGGCAAGTTTTTGGAGATTCCTTGGGATTTTCTACAAAGACAATCATGCTGTCTGAGAAAGGGATGGTTTATTTCTTTGTCTTCGTTCTGTGTGCCTTTCACTTCTTCTCTCCCTTTTGCACCTGGTTAGGTTTCCCAGTACAATATGGAGTAGAAGTGGTGGAGCGGCCCTCCCTGCATCACTCCTGCTCTTAGGGGGAAGTTGCCATTCTGTCCTAACAAGTGAAAAGCTGAACAAACTGAAACATCAAGAACTCTTCTTAGATCCGTAAGAGAAATGAGGTCACAGAGCAAACTGCTGCCCCCAAATAGGAGAAATTGAGAGACTAATACAGACGGTCCCCTACTTATGATGGTTCAACTTTACAACGGTGCAATAGGAATTCAGTAAAGACTATGCCTCGAATTTTGAATTTTGATCTTTTCCCGGCTAGCGATACACAGTGCAACACACGAGCCACACAAGCCACAGCCGTCAGCCATGAGATTGCTAGGGTGAACGACACTTTCAGTACAGTACTGAGTCAATTACATGAGATAGTCAACACTTTATTATCAAATGGGCTTTGGTTGTGATTTTGCCCAACTGTAGGCTCATGTGAGTGCTCTGAGCACATTTAAGGCAGGCAAGGCTCAGCTGTGATGTTCGGGAACTTAGATGTGTTATGTGCAATTTGAAGTTTTTTTGTTTTTTTTAAAATAAATTTATTTATTTATTTTTGACTGTGTTGGGTCTTCGTTGCTGCGCACGGGCTTTCTCTAGTTGCAGCGAGCAGGGGCTACTCTTTGTTGCGGTGCACGGGCTTCTCGTTGCGGTGGCTTCTCTTGTTGCGGAGCACGGGCTCTAGGTGTGCGGGCTTCAGTAGTCGTGGCACGTGGGCTCAGTAGTTGTGGCTCGTGGGCTCTACAGCACAGGCTCAGTAGTTGTGACTCACAGGCTTAGCTGCTCTGCAGCATGTGGGATCTTCCCAGACCAGGGCTCAAACCCGTTTCCCCTGCATTGGCAGGCGGATTCTTAACCATTGTGCCACCAGGGAAGTCCCTGCATTTTGGACTTTGATATTTTCAACTTATGATGGGTGTGTTGGGACGTAGCCCCATCATAAGTCGAGGAGGATCGTACAGAGAATCACAATTTGCCAGGGGAGGAAACATGAACTGTGGTTGACAAGTTGCTGGGGCCCACTGTGGACAAGCCTGAGAGTCAAAGCTCCAGACGGGCTCAGTCACAGAGGTCCCCACAGTAAACATCAGAGAAAAGTCCCCTCGTGTTTCTGACAAGTTCGAAAGGAAGCATTTGAAATACACCAGAGTATTCTGTTCTTCTTAACAGGATCTGCACTCAGGAGAAACTAGTTAACAGAACCTAACCAGCTGGAGAACGAGAAATATCCAACTTGAGCCCCCTCCAGCCATCGTGTCCCACCTAAAAGAGGAAAAGAAATCGAGAAGCACCTGTGAAGTTCACAGTGCAGAGGCCCAGGCTCACTAAACACTGAGACCCCAGAAGGACCACAGAACACTCCCCGACCTGCATCTCACCACCACATCACTACAGGCCTGTTTGCACTGAACCTTTATCCAGTCATCATGCCTGGCTATCAGGAGAAAACCACAAGACATACTAACAGTATAAGACAAACAGCGAGGCTTAGAACCAGACTCAGACACAGCAGGGATGCTGTAATTATCAGGCTGGGAATTTAACAACTATGATTCATATGCTCAGGGCTCTAATGCATAAAGCAGACAGAGTGCAGGAACAGATGGGCAATGTAAGCAGAGAAAGGAAAATTCTTGAAAAGAACCAAAAACAAATGCTCAAGATGAAAAACAATGTAACAGAAATGAAGGATGTCTTCAATGGCTCATTAGTAAGGACACAGCTGAGTAACAAGCCTCCAAGCTTGAGGAAATGACAACAGAAACCTGCAAAGCTGAAAAGCACAGAAGACAGGCTAAAAAATACAACAACATATTCAAGGGCTGTAGGACAACAACAAAAGGTATCGTAGACACAAAACGGAAGTACCAGGAGAAGAATGAGAGGTGGGATCAGAAGAAGTAGTTGAAAAACTAATGACTGAGAATTTCCCCAAATTAATGTCAAACACCAACCCACAGATCCAGGAGTGCAGAGCACACCAAGCAAGATAAATGTGGGGGGAAAAAAAAAAGTAAAACTAGGCATGTCATTTTCAAACTACAGACACTCAAAAGATAAAGAAAAAATCCTGAAAGAAGCTGGGGGGAAAAAACACCTACCTACTGGGGAACAAAGATAAAATTTCATCTGAATTCTCAGAAACCATGCAAGCAAGAAGAGAGTGGAGTGAAATATTTAAAGTATTGAGAGAAAAAAGCCCACCAACCTAGAATTCTGCACCCTGTGAAATTATCCTTCAAAAGTGAAGGACAAATAAAGACTTTCTCAGACAAACAAAATAGAGGGAACTTGTTGCCAGTAGACCTGCTTTGCAAGAAATGTTAAAAGAAGTTCTTTAGAAAGAAGGAAAATGATATAAAGGCAGATCTCATTTTACTGTGCTTCACAGATACCGTACTTTTTACAAATTGAAGGCTTGTGGCAACCCTGCATCGAGCAACCCTATCGGTGCCATTTTCCAACAGCCTTTGATCACTTTGTGTCTGTGTGCCACATTTTGGTAATTCTCGCAACATTTCAAACTTTTTCATTATTATTGTATTTGTTATGGTAATCTGTGATCAACATCTTTGATGTTACTATTGCAAAAAGATTAGAACTCACTGAAGGCTCAGATGATGGTTAGCATTTTTTAGCGATAAAGTATATTTTAATTAAGGTATGTACATTGCTATTTTCGACATAATGCTACCGCTCACCTAACAGACTACAGCATAGTGTAAACATAACTTTTATATGCACTGGGAAACCAAAAAATTCGTGCAACTTGCTTTATTTCGGTGGTCTGGAACTGAACCTGCAATATCTCTGAGGTCTGCCTGTAGATCAGAAACACGGATCTGCATAAAGAAAGAAAATCACTGAAACAGAAATAAATGAAGATAAAACTAAAACTTTTATTTTTCCTATTCTTAATCAATCTAACAATTTGTCCAAAATAATAGCAACACAGTATTTAACCATGTATGCTTATGTACGTATGTATATCTATGCTTATGTATAATAAAATGAATGAAAATGATGATACAAGGGACAGGAGGGAGAAATCAGGATTACTCTGCTATCATAAAGTGCTCACACTAACCATGAAGCCTAAGAGTGTGAGATGAAAACAGACTCGGAACAGCTGTAAATACATATTGAAAACTGTAGGGAAACCAATTAAAAAAGCAAAAAAGAGCAAGTATAACTGCTATGCTAAGAAAGGAGAGAAAATGGAGTCATATAACATGCTCAATTAAAACCTCAAAAGACAGAGCACCTAAATATTATGGAAAATATTAAGAGATCTGAAGAGAGAAATAGACAGCAATCCAATAATTGTAGGGGACTTCAATAGCCAATTTTCAACAATGGATAAATCATCCAGGCAGAAAATCATAAGGTGACACTTGACTTAAACTACACATTAGACCAGATGGATTAACAGACCTATACAATATTCCAGGCAACAGCAGCAGAGTATATACATTTTCTCAAGAACTCAAGGAACATTCTCCAGGATAGGTCATATGTTAAACCACAAAACAAGTCTTAATAAATTTAAGAAGACTGAAATCATATCAAACATCTTTTCTCATAGCAATGGTATGAAACTAGAAATAAATTACAAGAAGAAAACTGGAAAATTCACAAATATGTGGAGATTAAACAACATGCTCCCAAACAACCAATGGGTCAAAGAAGAATTCAAAAGAGAAATCAAAAAATATCTTGATACACACAAAAATGGAAATACAACACACCAAAACTTATGGGATGTAGCAAAATCAGTTCTAAGAGGGAAGTTTACAGTAATAATGCCTACATTAAGAAAAAGCAAAGATCTCAAATAAGCAAATCTAACTTTGCACCTCAAGGAACTAGAAAAAGAAGAACAAATTAGCCCAAAGTTAGTAGAAGGAAGGAAATAAATGAGATAGAGACTAACAAGACAACAGAAAAGATCAACGAGTTTCCTTTTTTAAAAGATAAACAAAATAGACAAATCTTTAGCTAGACTTACCAAGAAGAGGACTGAAATATATAAAATTGTAAATGAAAGAGGAGCTATTATAACTGATATCACACAAAGGATCATAAGAGACACTATGAATAATTATATGCCAACAAATTGGATAACCTAGAAGAAACTGATAAATTCCTAGAAACATACAGCCTACCAAGAATAAATCATGAAGATACAAGAAATCTGAACAGACCAATTACTAGGAGGAGATTGAATCAGTAATCAAAAACCTCCCAACAAACAAAAGTCCAGGACCAAACTGCTTCACTGACAAATTCCACCAAAAATTTAAAGAATTTATACCAAATCTCAAATTCTTCCAAAACAGAAGAGGAGGGAACTCTTCCAAACTCATTTCTCATTCTACAAGAGGCCAGCATTACCCTGACACCTAAGCCAGACAAGAACACTACAAGAAAAGAAAATCACAGGCCAATATCCCTAATGAACATAGTTGGAAAATCCTCAATACAATATTAGCAAACCAATTCAACAATACATTAAGGGGGAAAGGTCGGGGAGGGGGTATGATTTGGGAGGTTGGGATTGGCATATGCACACTACTAAATGTAAAACAGACAATCAACAAGGACCTACTGTACAGCACAGGGAACTCTACTCAATACTCTGTAATAACCTACATGGGAAAGAATCTGAAAAAGAATAGATATATGAATATGTATAACTAAGTCACTTTGCTGTACACCTGAAACTAACACAACATTGTGAATCAACTATACTCTAATATAAAATTAAAAATTTTTTAAAAATACATTAAAAGGATCACACACCATAATCAAGTGGGATTTATTCCTGGGATGCAGGGATGGTTCAACTTAGCAAATCCATAAATGTAATATGCCACATTAACAAAATGAAGGATAAAAATCATATGATCATCTCAATATATGCAGAAAAAGCATTTGATAAAATTCAACTACCTTCCATTATAAAACCTCTCAAAAAACTGTGTATAGGTGGGACATACCACAACATAATAAAGGCCATATATGACAAGCCCACATCTAACATCATACTCAATGGTGAAAAGCTAAAAGCTTTTCCTCTAAGATCAGGAATGAGACAAGGATGCCCCTCTTACCACTTTTATTCAACACAGTCCTAAAAGTCCCAGCACAGTTATTTGGAAAGAAAAAGAAAGAAAAGGCATCCAAATTGGACAGGAAGAAGTAAAAATGTCTCCATTTGAAGATGACATGACACTATATACAGAAAACCCTAAAGACTCCACCAAAAAACTGTTAGAACTAATAAACAAAATTAGTAAAGTTGCAGGATACAAAATCAACAAAAATCAGTTGCATTTCTATACACCAACAATGAACTATCAGAAAGAGAAATTAAGAAAACAATCCCATTTATAATTATATCAAGAAAAAAAAAACCTAGGAATAAATTTAACCAAGGAGGTGAAAGATCTGTACATTGAAAACTAAAAGATACTAATGAAAGAAACTGAAGAAGACACAAACAAATGGAAAGATATCCCGTGTTCATGGATAGGAAGAATCAGTATTGTTTAAATGTCCATACTACCCAAAGAAAGCTACAGATACAATGCAATCACTATCAAAATTTCAATGGCATTTTTCACAGAAATAGAAAAAACAATCCTAAAATTTGTATGGAACCACAAAAGACCCCCAAATAACCACAGCAATCTTGATAAAGAAGAACAAAGCTACAGGCATCACACTTCCTGATTTCAAACTAGAGTAATCAAAACTGTATGGAATTGGCATAAAAACAGACACACAGATCAATGGAACAGAATGGAGAGCCCAGAAATTAACCCATACATATGAGGTCAACTAATTTTCAACAAATAAGCCAAGAATACACAATGGGGAAATGATAATCTCTTCAAAACAGTGCTGGGAAAACTCGACAGCCACTTGCATAAGAATGAAAGCTCCTTGAGACACTGGTCTTGCCAATAATTTTATGGATTAGACACCAAAAGCAAAGGCAACAAAAGCAAAAATAAGAAGGACTACACTGAACTAAAAAGCTTCCGCACAGCAAAGGAAACCATCAACAAAATGAAAAGATATACTATAGAATTGGATAAAATGTCTGTAAACCACCTATCTAATAAGGGATTAATAACCAAAATATACAAAGAACTCATACAACTCAATAGCAAAAATAATAACAAAAACAACCCAATTTAAACTGGGCAAAGACCCTGAATAGATATTTTTCCAAAGAAGACATATAAATGGCCAATAAGTACATGAAAAAGTGCTCAATATCACTAGTCATCAGGGAAATGCAAATCAAAACCACAATGAGATATCACCTCACACCTGTTGGGATATGTATTATCAAAAAGATAAGCAGTAACAAAAGCTGGCGAGGATGTGGAGAAAAGGAAAACTTCGTACACAGTTAGTGGGAATGTAAACTGGTACAGCCACTGTGGAGCTCCTCAAAAAATTAAAGATAGAACTACCATATGATCCAGCAATTCCACATCTGGGTTTATATCCAAAGGAAATGAAACCATTGTCTCAAAGAGATACCTATACTCCCATGTTCACTGCAGCATTATCACAATAACCAAGATATGGAAAGAACCTATCCATTGACAGAGGAATAGATAAGGAAAATGTGATTATATATATTCACACACACAATGGAGTATTATTCAGCCATGAAAAAGAAAGAAATCTTGCCATTTGCAACAATATGGATGGACCTAGAAGGCATTCTGCTAAGTGAAAGAAGCTGGACAAATACTGCATGGTATCACTCATATGTGGAATCTAAAAAAAAGCTGAACTCAGAGAAACAGTAGGAAAGTGGTTGCCAGGGGCTGTGGGGGTGAAGGAAATAGGGAGAGGCTGGTAATCGGGCACAAGCTTTCAGTAACGAGGTGAACAAGGTCTGAGGATCTTCTGTATACCATAGTGACCACAGTTGATAACACTGTGCTGTATAACTGAAATTTGCTAAGAGAGTAGAACTTAAGTATTCTCACTTTAAAAATAAAGGTAAATATGTGAGGTGACAGATGTATTAATTAGCTCAATGGGGGCAATTCATTGACAATGTATACAGATATCAAATCATCATTCCGTACACTTAAATACCTTACAATTTTGTCAGTTATACCTCAATAAAAGTGAAAATAGATAAAAGAAGTGAGCTTCAGGAGAGAGGAATTTAAAAACTGAGAATTTTTAAAACTTGGAAACGTGAATATCCCATCAATTTATGAAAACATATATATTTTTCTAATTGGGGTACAGTTGCTTCACCATGTTGTGATGGTTTCTGCGAAGTGAATCAGCCATATGTACACACACATCCCCTCCTTCTGGGATTTCCTTCCCATTTAGCTCACCACAGAGCACCAAGCAGAGTTCCCTGTGCTATACAGCGGGTTCTCATTAGTTATCTATTTTATACATAGTAGTATATATATGTCAGTCCCAATCTCCCAATTCATCCCACCCCCCCCTTCCCCCCTTGGTCTCCATATGTTTGTTCTCTATGTCTGTGTCTCTATTTCTGCTTTGCAAATAAGTTCATCTGTACCAGTTTTCTAGATTCCACATATATGCATTAATATACGATGTTTGTTTTTCTCTTTCTGACTTACTTCACTCTGTATGACAGTCTCTAGGTCCAACCACGTCTCTACAAATGACCCAGTTTGGTTCCTTTCTATGGCTGAGTAATATTCCATTCTATATACGTACCACATCTTCTTTATCCATTCATCTGTCAATGGACATGTAGGTCACTTCCATGTCCTGGCTATTATAAATAGTGCTGCAGTGAACAGAGAACCCTCTTGCACTGTTAGTGGGAAGGTAAATTGATACAGCCACTATGGAGAACAGTATGGAGGTTCCTTAAAAAACTAATCATAGAACTACCATACAACCCAGCCATCCCACTACTGGACATATACCCTGTGAAAATATGTATCTTAAGTTTACTTTTATCAAAGCATGTTCATGTCAGGCTCTAAACCAACATATGTGTGGGCACTGAATTAATTCACCCTTAATTCATGCTGATTAAACTCCCTACCTTTAGCTGCTTAAAACACACACACACACACACACACACACACACAAACACACAAAAACAAACAGAAACAAAAAAGCAGAAAAAGAGAAGACGAAAACAACAAAGAACAAGGGCAACAAATAGAAAATGGTAATAAATACTGTAGATATCAATCCAACTATATCAATAATCACTTTGAATGCCACTTTGAATAATCACTTTTAATTGGTCTAAATACACCAATTAAAAGAGAGTGTCACAGTGGATCAAACAACAAGAAACAATTATATGTGGTCTATAAGAACCCACTTTAAATATACAGTTATAGATTAAAAGTAAATGGATGGGGGACGTGGTCCAGTGGTTAGGACTCTGTGCTTCCACTGCAGGGGCCACGGGTTCCATCCCTGGTTAGGGAACTAAAATCCCGTATACCGTGTGGCACAGCTCAAAAGAAACAAACAAAAAAGTAAATGGATGGAGAAAGATTTACCATGTAAACACTAATCAAAAGAAAGCAGAAGTAGCTATGTTAATTTCAGACAGAGCAGACTTCAAAGTAAGTAAAGTGATCAGCGATAGTGAGGGGCATTACACAATGATAAAGGGACAGTTCTCCAAGAAGACACAGCAATCCTTAACGTGTACGCACCTAACAACAGAGCATCAAACTGCATGAGCAGAAAAGTGATAGAACTGCAAAGACCAATAGATCAATCCACTGTCATAGTTGGAGACTTTGACAACCCTTTCCCAGAAATGGTCAGAGCCAGCAGGCAGAGAACCAGTAAGGACATAGTTGAACTGACCACCACCATCAATCATCAGGATATAATTGACATTTATAGACTACTTCATCCAACAACAGCAGGATACACATTCTTTTCAAGCTCACACGGAACATTCGCCAAGGCAGACCACATTCCGGGACAAGAACAAACCTTAACAAATTTAAAAGAATAGAAATCATACAGTGCCTTCTCTCAGACCACAGTGGAAGTAAACTAGAAATCAGTAACAGAAAGATAACTGTAAAATTCAAGATACTTGGAGATTAAACACACTTCTAAATAACAACATGGGTCAAAAAAGAAATCATAACAGAAATTGTTCAAGTATTTTGAATTTTGTCAAATTTTTGTGCATTAATTGGTAGTCATGTGATTTTTCTTCTTTAGATTATTAATACAGTCAATTACATTGAATGACTTTAATATACTGAACCAGCCTTGAATTCTGAAGATAATCTCTCCTCTGTTGCAGTGTGGTATTCAACTTATGTATTGCTCAATTCAATTTGCTATGATTTTCAAGGATTTTTACATCAATGTTCATGAGTGCTACTGGTCTGTAGTTTTCATTTTTTGTACTAGCTTTGGTTTTGGTATTAGTGTAATGCTGGTCTCATAAAATTAATCAAATATTTTATAGTTTCTCTATGTGCTTTGTTCTTAGAAAGATCTTCCCATTCCAACATCAGATATATTTTTAGTGATTGTTTCATGTTTCTTTCCTTAAAAAAAAAAAAAAATCTTAACTCTATAACCCATCTGGAATTTATTTCAGCATATGGTATGAGGAAGAATCTAACCATTTTCTCCAAAATTGTCAATTGCTTCGGCCCCATCTTTGAATGATTATATAGCTGTACCTCATTGATTAGAAACCTCTTATTATTATAAACTAAATACACGTATATTTGGGTTTGTTTCCCAACTTTCTACATGGCAGCAGCAGAGTAGGAAGATGGGAGGGAGACTGGGGACCTGAGGTCTGAGAACAGACAGCGGACAGGAGGGGAGATGCCAGGAAGGCAAAAGAGCGCAGAAGAAGAGGGGCAGCCACAGGGGACGGAGGGTTCTGTGTGCGACACGGTATGGTCCAGCTGATGGATCTGTGATACTGCCGGACTCACAGCCCCGTCTCCACGTCTGCCACTTGGCCCACAACGGCCACCACCGCCACACGGCCCCTTCCGGTCTGCACAAAACCACCAGGCCCTCCAGCTCCACGTGGTCAGGCGCTTCGCCCTGAGCCACTCGGTACCCCAGGCTGTCCTCACTGTCCTGTCGCCACAGTCCTCACTGCCCTTCTGACCATACATTCCGCAAGGGACAGGCGGGGACCACAGAGTGCCGCGGGCTTTCTCCACCTCTTCGTTGCACGTGCTCTGCTCCAGCTGCCTCCCGTGACCACGCCCCCTCCCGGCCCGGCCACGCCCCCTCCGCCGACCCTGCACCTGCGGGTGAACAAGCCTCCCCAACCCCGCTGGCCCACCCCTCCGCCCCCCTCCAGCCCTTTCCTCAGCCGCCCCCTCGGCCGGCGCATCCCCAGCGGCCTCTGCTGTGCCCCCAAGGCCCCGCCCCCGCATACCCCACGGGTCCCTACACCGTCCCCCCTCTGCTCTACAGGCCTCACCGTGCCCTGCAGTCCTGGGGCCTCCGCATCATGACCCCTACCCCACTCCTTCCAAGTCCTGGACGCCGTTGGCTGGCTACCTGACACACGCAAGTCCGGGGAGGCAGAGAGCCCGAGTCCAGCCTCCCCCGCTGGACACATGCAGTCCCGCCCCCGGCCCACACCACCGGGCTTCGGGCGCACAGGGGCAAGGACACCGAATCCCAGGTTTCTGCGCCCCGCCCCCTCTCCACCCCCTGCACCCCTCCCCTCCTCCCTCTTCCCCCTCCCCTCCCCCCACCCCTCCTCTCTGTCTCCACATAACCTCTCCCAGGGGCAGAGCGGGGCCCTAGGCAGCCAGGCTTCCCCGACCCGCACCGCGCCAAAGGACACATCACCGCAGCCAGGCTCTGTGTCCCCACCACCCCAAGGTGCTCAATAACATTTACCGAAAGAACGCTAGCGTTCTGGGGGCAAAGGCCAATGCCCACTTCATGGATTAAAGGTGTAGCAAGTACCTTTTTCCCGTGCATCATCTTGTGAATCCACAGCTGTTATTAACAACAAAATTATATCATGGACGTTGAGTCTATTTACACTCTATCTCCAGACAACACAATTTCAACAAGGCTAAAGGCCCAATGTCATTTGCTATCATTTTCCTCAATCTTTGCGATCTGTAAGAAGCTAGGGCCAGCATTCTTATTATTCATATAAGTTACTCACTTACTATTTAAATGGATTTCTTGCTGGAAACCCTGGTGGTGCTCCCTTCCCCTTCCCCCAGATGTCATTTTTCTGGGTTTTGAGAGACTAAACTTCAGACTGCTGAGCCAGAAAGGGGGCTGGACCGAGGGTCTGAGGAGACCCACAGGCCCGGCTTCCACCCACTGCTCACTTACCCTCGGAGCACAGAGAGTTCGTGAGCAGCGTGGGTGGGCAGAACCAGAAAACTCTCCACCCCAACCCACGTGAGACTGGGGAGAGAATGTGGGAGAGCCTGGGCCTCGAGCTGGTCACAGAGGCAAACCAGGCGCTGCAGACAAGATTCTGCCGGCGTTGAAAACAGCCTCACACATCAAGCACTGGATATGCGCAGCTTCCCAAAGAGAAGAGGGTTTATGTAAATCACTCACGAGAAAGTCACATTAACTTTGATTTAGGTTTCTCATAACAGCATTTTTTTAATCAGTTAAATATTCAAGACATTGTTCACACAAGAAATCAATTACACATCACCTCAGGAAAAAAGTCAGAATGAATCATGATTTATGAAGATTCCAGAGCCCAGAGCAGCCGCCCCAGCAGTGCCCGCTGCCCCTTACCAGCAGGCAGGTCCCCATCCACTCAGACACCAGCACGTCCACCTTCTCCGGCAGCACCACGTCCTCCACCTTCTGCTGGAACACGGTGATGACGTCAGCGAAGCCGTTCTGCATGACCAGCTGCCCTGTGTGCTGGGCCATCTCACTGGCCTCCACCGCGTACACCTGCACGTGACAGAAGCACCATCCGTGCGTGCCCCGGCCCCAGACCATGGCCCGCCGTCCACTCTCCCCAAGCCTGAGTCTCCTCGGCTGAGTCAGAGCCAGCAACAGGAGGCAGGCGGCGTGCTGGACGGCGGCGGTGGACGGCGGACGGCCACGCTGTGCCGCCTCCACCTGACGGAGCCCCGGGAGGACCTGCCTCTACGCGTAACTCCACTTTCTGCCTAAACGTAGACACAGGGCTGCAGGTGGACAGAAGCCTCTGCACCCACGTGGGCCGCCCACCCCAGGGCCCCAGGTTCCGACACACGCAGCGACACAGTCCGAAACCGACACAGGAGATTCTTGGCACTCGACTGAACAGTCAGACTTTTAGGGTATCAGCGGCTAATTACAAATCCAGATCCTCAGGAAGTCCTGAATGCTACGTCCTGGTTCTGGCAGGGTCTGGATTCGGGCGGTCACTGCCCTGCGGTGGCACCTGTGAGCTAGGAACCTCACCCACCTGTGCTGGGGCCGTCGAGAGGCGGCACCTCTCCGTGGCCCGGACGGGCTTTAACGGGAGGATGAGGACAGGAGCCCAGCAGGGGTCCCAGAGAGTGGTCCACCCTGGCCCTGCCAAGGCTCACTTTCGGCGGCGGAGGACACGGGACGGTGGTCTACACAAGCAGCCCAGCCCAGACACGTGGACGCACGTGTCTCCTTGCGTGACTTAAATAAGTTTCACAAACACAGCCCACCAGCTGCAACTCACTGGGATATTTTCTATTCTGTCCTATGCACTCTGTGCTGTCTGCGACTCATTAAACCCACGTCGCAGCCTCTGGCGGGCTCCGCCTGCAAGAACACGCCGCCGGTTTCACCTACGTGGCGGGCACTTCACCAAGACCCGGCTCGGAAGTTGTGAAAGGGCTGCTGCCTCCTACTCACTGCTCTCGGCTGAGCATAATGTGCACAGAAGAGGCTGATGATCCCAGTTCCACAGCCGACATCCAGAATCACTTTATCTTTCAGGGATTCTTTATTCTGCAGGATAACGTGGTGGTACTTAGTCGTTCGTGGCTGGTCTGCCAACATCTCCAAGTGAAGTTTCTAGGGGAAATACACATGAAGGGAGGATCACTGCCTGTAGCTGGAGCTATGCCGAGCTCTGGCTTAAGGCGGAGGGTTAGAGCCTGACCTACCCGCTCGGCCCCGCCACCCCACCCCTAAACTACGAGTGACAGCGTTTAAAAAATAAAAGGCCAAAATATGCAGCAGACACAAGCAAGAGTAGACAGTGAAGGAATGAGAGGGAAGCTTCCGGAACCCTCCCCGCTCAGCGGGCTGCACCACCCCAACAGCCAGGGGAGCGGAGAAGCAGGTGTGGACCACGGAGGTGGCGGTGGAGGAGCGGCCACATTCCCATCCAGACACAACGTGGCCACGATCCACCGAGAGCGAACGGCCAAGCCTGGGAGAGGCTGCAGGAGGCGCACGGGCCCCACTGCGTCCTCTCCGCGTGGGGCCCGCAAGGCCCCCCACGTGACTCCCCTCGCTGCCTGGGGACAGCAGGAGCCTCTGCGCCGGCGCTCGGGCCTGAGCGCAGGTCCCCAGCCACACTGCGGGCGGGACTCTCAACCTGAGGACACGCTCCACGGGCATCGGCCGGTCCCCAGGGAGGCAGAGCAAGGCTCCTCCAGACAGTCTGGGGCCACAGAGGCTGCTGGAGCCCCCAGCACCTGTCCCCACGCCCCACACCATGGAGACCCAGCTCAAGTGGCACCACGCACAGGGGGACAGATGGCCCGGCCACCCAGACCAGGTCAGCACCAACATGAGGCCTGCACGGGCCTCGGGAGCCCCGTGGCTCCTCGGAGACGGACAAAGGGAGGCCACCAAGGTGGACGGAGTCGAGACCCAGCTGTCCTGCCTGCGGGGCCACCCTGACGCCGAGCCAGAGCAGGATGCGGAGGCCCCAGGGGAGGAGGCTGGCATGGCTGCATTCGCCTCGGACACGATACACTTCAGAGCGAAGAGCATCAGGTCGTGACAACACAGGAATCACTTCAGCAAGAGGACATCAGAATTCTAAATATTCTCGGACCTAATAACAGCTTCAAAATACACAAAGCAAAAGCCAGTAAAAATGCAACAAGAAACAGACAAATTCCCAATTATAGTCAGAGACTTCGACACCCTTCTCTCAGTAACTGACAGAAGCAGAAAATCAGAAAAGACAGAGACGCGAACAACACTTTCAGCCAACTTAATCCAACTGATAGAACACTTCACCCAACCATTTACAATAATACACAACAATATCTAGGAACAGATTTACCTAGAAAGGTACACAACCCTGTATGATCAAAACCTTAAAACTCTGACACATAACACAAGGCTTAAGAAATGAGAAAAGTCATCACAAAGATGTCACTTCTCCCTAAATTAATGCGCGTTTTCCATGTAACACATCAGAATGCCAAACACCTGGACAGGGGTGGAGGAGGAGCCAACAAAACGATAATAAAATTAGTTTTGTTGCAGCAAAAATAGAAATGAGACTTTTCTGATAAACAAGAACAATAAGCAACAATGAACAGGCTGGGGAAACAGCATAAACAGGCCTGAAAGAGTTAAGCCATCTTGGTTAATCTTTAGCTGTTACTACTAACAAACACTGGTAGCTAGACTTGTCCTTCACAAAGCTAAACAAAGCTAATTACTCTGATTCCATATGAATCGTACCCTGCACCTGGCATTTACTCTCGATGCATTCACTTGTAGCAAGTCACCCCTTGTAGCTGTTTACATTTCAGAAAGGTCGCAGGCGGATAACCCAGAGATGAACGCACCCAATTACCAGGCTGCCTGACGCCAGCAGTGACTGTTTTAAAATACTGCAAGAAGAAGAAGGATGCAAGACCTTCACCACTTTGATCCTATCACTTATCCTGGACTGTGAGTTCCACCTACAAGACCCCCTGTAATTGCCCAGGAGGAGGGGGCACAGTTCTTGAGGCGCTAGCCTGCTGGGTCTTCCCTTTGCCTGGCAAAGAAAATACAAAGCCTCTCTATTTCTTATCCTCCAAATCTGTCTCTGTATTTCTATTCGGCATCGGTGCACAGGGAGCCAAAATTTGCTGGCAACAGTTTCAAAAAAATAAACAGACGAGGCCATGACAATGCTAAAAATTAGGAGAACTGCTAGAGGCCTAGCTCTTCCAATCATTAAAAAGCATCTGGACCTGCAGAAGAAATAACCGGATCAATGACACAGAACAGAGATTCCCAAAACAGACCCTAACAATTTGACATATGATAAATGAGCGTTGCACATTATGCAGAAAAGGAAGATTAACCAAAAGCTGGAACAGCTGGATATTTGTGGGGAAATTAAGTCGGAATTTTACCTTATTCTTTACAAGTAAATTCCAGATTGATTTAAATATTTCATTGTTAAAAATGCGATCACAAAAGTTCTAAAAGAAAGCATGGATATTTATAATCTCGGAGTGAAGGCCTTGAAAATAGGACACAAACGCAGAAGCTACAAAGAAAAGAAGGACAAATTAGACCATATAAAGATAAAAAGTTCCATGGGGGAAAAACAGCAGCAAATGGTCAGTGTGATACATATAAACACAAGCTAAACTGCCTATTTAACATATAAATTGACAGAAATCAAACGAAAAATGGGCAAATTATATGAAAGTTTATCAAAAAATAAGAAATACAAAAGGCCAATAAAATATGAAAGAGGATCAATCTC
Source organism: Balaenoptera musculus (assembly GCF_009873245.2). Classification (NCBI taxonomy): domain Eukaryota; kingdom Metazoa; phylum Chordata; class Mammalia; order Artiodactyla; family Balaenopteridae; genus Balaenoptera; species Balaenoptera musculus. Next base: position 144,933,990 of record NC_045788.1, on the reverse strand, counting down.
ACTTTAAAAAATGTAAATCAAAACCGAGATACATATTTCACCTTTAAGATTGGAAATCTTTTTTCATTCTGAAGACTTGTGGTGGTGAAATACCAACAGCACAATTCTATGCTGTTGGTATCTTTCTGGCAGGCAACTTGGCAAGATCCACCCAAGTAAAAAACACATATGTACACCCTTCAAATTTACCCAGTGGAAATTCCAGCAAAGGTTTAGCAGGATTTATGTAGGAGGACATCCATTACAGCATTGCTTGCTGTGATGAAAACTAAATATGATCCTTTTCAAATCAACACAATACTCCGCAGCTGTTGTAAAGAACAGACCTTCAAAACAGTACAGCTGCATGAGAAGAGCAAGGTGAAAAACAGTGTGTGTGGAACTATTCCTCTTCTATAAATTTAAAAGAATAAAACAGATGCAGCTTAGATTTGGAAGAAGCATAAACACTGTTGCTGAAAGAAATCTCAAGGAGCAGAGGAGACAGACTTCAGATTATCACTATGTCTTTCTTAGTAGATGGAAACCTCTAAATATGTACACACATCAGTGGTTTTTCATTTCCTTTAACATTTTTAATTGTCAAATATGACATATCTACAAAAAAGTACACTAAAAAGTACTTTAGAGTTTACTTAACATAGCTACATTCCAAACACTCCTGTGCCCACACCAGAACCCTGCCAGCACCCTGGACCATCTCACCCGGCCTTGCCAAACATAGAACCCCCCCTTACCAGTAACCCCCATCCAGATTCTCAGGGGAATCAGGTCCCTGATCTCTAGAGCTCCACCACTTATTTATACATTCATAGGCAACACCTTTTAACGCTGCCTTATAATTTATATAATTGAATCAAACATAAGGTATTCTTTGATGTCCTGCTTCTTTCACTCAACATTGTATTTGCAACGTTCCTCATGCATTTAGTTTTATTTAGTTTAAAATATAAACAGGGTTGTCTGGACCACAGGACTTTGGGTCTTTATTCACATTGGAAAAAAAACAAACTAATAAGCTAGTTATTTATAGGTATTACTGTTGATTTATATAATTTTTTTGGTTTTTTTTTGGTTTTTTTTTTACGAGCCGAATGTTTCTTTTATTTAATAATCTACACAAACTAATTCTACTGTTAAACACCAATTGCGGGGGGGAAGCGCGCACACAGTCCCCCACTACCACAAATTATGCAGTCGAGTTTCTCCCATTTGGAGAAATCGCAGGCGTCAGCACACCCCCAGTGCAATGGGTGAGCCTCATCCTGGGAAAACCACCTTCATGATCATGGTATCTCCCCTGCCAGGTAAGTATGAACCACTCTTCCCCGCCCCCCCATACAGCCTTAGACTCCTACACTGTACACACACGCTCCCTACCCACCCTCCGCCCCCCCTCCCCTTCCACGCCTCTCAGCCCCTCCAAACGACTCTGCTAATAAAATCCAAGCAACCTCTCTGGAAAACTTCCACAGCCCGGGAAGTGGCTCGCGGGGAATTGTACCCCTACGCTGCAAGATTTACATCTGTATATCATTTTTAATGTAAAATTTATTACTTTTCTTTTTTAATACTGAGAAAGGTTCATACCTCCATTGCTCAAACAATATCTCTAAACCAGTGGTCTGCACATTACAGCCCGTGGGCCAGTCTAGCCCACCACCTACTTTTATATGGCCTACAAGCTAAGAATGGCTTTTACATTTTTAAACGGTTTTTAAAAATCAAAAGAAGAATATGACACATGAAAATCATATGGAAGTCAAATTTCAGTGTCTATGGATAAAGTTTTATTGGAACACAGCCCTGCTCACTTGAAGTTTTGTACAGCTGCTTCAGCATTTGGATGGCAGGGCTGAGCAGCTAAGGTGAAGAAAACATCTGTGGGCCCTGCTCTGAATGATGAGTAGAAGCCCAGAAATTATTTTTAAACTTAGAACCTAAAACTAGCGAGAAGCTAGCGCCAGCCGGCCGGGCGGGCAAGGGAGGCAGTACCAGGGTCCCGTAGCTGCCGAAGTACTCCTCATCCTGCCACGAGTCCTCGGGGCCCCAGTCCTCCACGTGCTTCCCCAGGTGGTTCGCCGGGATGTACCCGCAGCAGCCGGCACGCTCACCCCACCACCAGTCGGCAGTGGTTTGTCTCAGGATGAGAATTTTCTCTCCTCTCAAAAAGCTGAGCTATAAAAACATACAGAGAAATGAAAATTAAAGAAAAACCTGTAGTTCGTATTTCAGTGATAAATCCCCCATCACTGGGGCCCAAATCACAGCAATTTCGAAAAGGAGTCAATGGGTAAATGCATCAACTGACAATATATGAAAATGATACCAGGATTTTAAGATTTTTGTGGAATATCTACACGAAACAAAAGCACACCTTAATTGATTTTTTTTAAAAAAAAGATTAAACATTTTCAAACAGTGTAAATTTCTTAGAACAAAATTTCTAACAGCCCCTTCACCGTAACTCAGCTAGGTGGTAGCTGATTCGGTTACTGGAGGCTTATGCTAAGAAATTCCTATTACAAAGTAAAGAATGCTACATTCAAGTAGATATTTTTATTTTACACCCAATTTTTCATTAATTAGAATAGGTTCTAAGTAAGGGTTTCAAAGCAGAAACTGAGGCAGGTACCTCCACCCCCCGTTCCTCACCCGGGGATCCTTCACATCAGGCTTGGGACCTGAATTTGTCAGGCTGGGAGGGTCACCCACAGGTCTCCTGTGGCTGTGAAGTATCTGAATACTTCTTTATTTAAATCTGCTATGACTTCTGCAAATTTTACATCTAATCCTGTCCCTGAACATGCTGAATCCACAAAGCATAAGCCCACATGGCTACCTGCGTCTCATCGGTGGCAGAATAGTCTGCGATGGCCACGAACTCCTCGGGGTGCACACTACCCTGGAGGTTCCCCTCCTCACCCTGCACGGCGGGGTCCTCTCCCTCCTGTTCAAAGCAAGGGAGAAAGGGAGGTGGCTGTGGGGCTGCCATTCCTCTCCGCCCTTCCCTCTGCCTGTCTCTCCATCTGTCTCGCTCCGCCTCTGTCTCTGCCTCCCTGTCTCTCTGTCTCCATCTGTTTTCTGTCTATCTCTACGCCTCTGTCCTCTCCGTCTCTCTGTCACCGTCTCTGTTTGTCTCTGTCCCTTTCCGTCTGTCTCTCTGTCTCTGCCTCTCTCTCTGTATCTGTCTCCGCCTCTGTTTCTCTCTCTTTCTCCACCTCTGTCCCTCTCCGTCTCTCTGTCTCTGTCTGTCTCTGTCTGTCTCTGTCTCCGTCTCCATCTCCGCCTCTGTTTCTCTCTCTTTCTCCGCCTGTCCCTCTCCGTCTCTCTGTCTCTGCCTCTCTCTCTGTCTCCGTCTCCATCTCCGTCTCTGTCTCTGTCTCTCTCCACCTCTGCCTCTCTCTCTGTCTCTGTCTCTGTCTGTCTCTCTTGGCTCCAGGTTATTAGGATGGTTTCAAATCAAGATTCACGTGACCACGTTTTCATCCTACAAACACTTGGGGTCGTCTCCACCAGCAGAATGAAAGGATCTCACCCTCCCTCCACCTTGACTTTAGTCTCTAGTACAAAATGACTCGCATCCTTAAGCGAACGTCAGAGAAAGAACAAGAAAGAGGCACCGTGAGTGACCACTTAGTGACTGACCCCGTCAGCAGCAACGCTCTGAAGGTGGTGACCGGCCCAGGAGAAAGCAGCCCTGCCTGGGCGTCAGACCCGAGGGCAGAGCTGGGCGGTCGTGCCGAGGGCCGACAGGGGGCAGGGCGCAGCCCTCGGGGCGCACTGCTGCTCAGGACTCGGAGGGGGCGCCCTGGGTCTCGGCTGCACGCGGCCCGCCTCCCTTTATGTCCAAACGGGTCTCCCTGGAGGCCACCCCAGAGGCGGCAGGGCCCCAGCTCGCGATCCAGTTCACTGCAGCAACCCCGCCCGGACATACGTTTAAACAGATTTTCCTAAACGTAACCATCGTTCATGTTCATTTTAGAAAATGTGTGGAAGAACAAGAGCACAAGGAGGAAAATTAAAGCTAAGTGTGAGCTTGCTCATTGGTCAGAGACCAGTGACGGTGACACGTAACTGTTGCAGCACTTCAGGCTTTCTTCACGTGTACACGCAATACCTCCTTATACGGTGTTTACCGGGATCATAAAACTCTGCCTTATGACATATTTTGCACTTATTAAATTCTGAACATTTTTCCCCATTATTAAATACACTTCTAAGCACGTTTTCAGTATCTCATAGTATTCCATTCCATGAATTATTGTAACTTATTTATCAAATCTCCTATAAACATTTAAACTGTTTTCAGTTTTGACTAGTATAAATTATGCTAAGGTGAACTTTAATATGAATCGGTCTGTCCCTGATAATTTTCTTAGGATAAATTCCTCAATATGACACTGAGGGTCAAGGTCTTTTACGGCTTTGATACCACCACCCGATGCCTTCCATGGGGCGGCCGCTCGAGCTCCTGCATGCGAGGACGGAGCCTCGTGAGTTCCCTGCGCCCGATCAACAGTGGATGTTAATCACTGCAGCCTCTGCCAGTCTGAAGGCGAGAAATTACCTCTTGGTTACCTCCATTTGCCTTCCTTTGATTATTAGTGATCAAATATGATTTTACCTATACATTAGTCGTCTTTATTTTAATAATCACCTGTTTGCATCCTTTGCACATTTCCTATCACAGTAACACGATTCGTTTCTGCTCACCCTCATCCTGTCCGGCTCCACCCGCGCTGTCTGTCACCGGCCCCCCACACCCCCGATCCTCACGGTCGCCTGGTGTACATGGACAGCATGGAGAGGGAGGAGGGTCCCCACACCTGTGCTCGTGTCACACGTGCGTGCACACACACGTGCACACACACAATTTATTTTTTCTTTTGACATCGCTTTTTGTAAAAGATACCAGTTTTAAAAAATTTTTCTTTTTTCACTCACACAATAACTTGTGGCAAACTCCCCACCTGCAGAACTCTACATAACATACGTATATATGTTATGTACGTACACATGTACATACATAACATATGGCTACATAACATTCTGCAGCGGGGATTCTGCCTGAGCCTTAAGTCATCTTCGACTGATGGACTTTCTCTGGATGTCCAGTTTTCTACCACCACAAACGTCTGTGCACATTTATCCTGACATGATGACATTTTATCTCTATGGGATAGACTGACAGGGCTGAAACATAAACATAGTTTTCACTCAAACATTTGTCAGATTCTTTCCATAAAGGATGCGGCACTTCACACTTCACCAGCAGTGCATGGAGTAACCGTCTTTAATTTTTGCCAGAGGAATAGGTGTAAAGACTCCAGAAAAGGTAAACATGTGGGGAAACACTATTACTTATACTTTATAAAAAAGACTTTTGATAGTACAGAGAAACAATAATAATTTATTGTGGGGTTTATAGCATATATAGAAGTAAAATATGTTATAACAACAGCACAAAAATAGCGGCTGGTAAATGGAACTAATTTACAGGATTCTTGTGAAGTGGTCAAAAAGAAAAAGACTAGAATAGGTTCAGGATGCATATCATAATTTCTTGGGTAACCATTAGGATAATGTTGGGCTGGCCAGAAAGTTTGTTCAGGTTTTTCCATAACATCTTCAGAAAAAACCAAACAAACTTTTTGGCCAGCCCAAAAAGGTACAGCTAAAAAGTCAACAGAGGAGATAACATGGAATTATAGAAAATATTTTATTAATCTAAAAGAAGGCAAGAATGGAGAAAGGTAAAAAGGAAGAATTGTGACAAGTAGAAAACAAACAGCAAGATGTTAGGCTCATGTTAGACTTATGTTACATGTTAATGGACTGAATACTCCAATTAAATGGCAAACATTATCCGACAGGAAAATAAAAGACATAACTATAAGCTCCTTACAAGAGGAACACTTTAAATATATGGAGTTAGTTTGGCTGAAAATACAGGTATATATGTGTCTGTGTACCATGCAAACGCTAAGACAAAGTAGATGCAAGGCAAGAAGTATTAATAGGTAAAAAGAGAGACTTCATAAAACTAAAAGGGTCAACTAATCTAGAAAACAAAAACTAACCTAAACATATGCACCAAATAAAAGAGATTCAAAATGTATGAAGCAAAAAGTGATAGATCCAAAAGGAAATAACAAAAAAAATAGACAAATCCACAATCACTGTGGAGATTTTTGAAACTCATCTCTCTCAGTAATTGATAGAATAGATGGACAAAACATCAAACAGGATATAGATTTGAGCAATACTAATAACCCATTTGACAGTGAAGACATTGAACACTACACCCAACAACTGCAGAATAACTTAGTCTCCGCAAGTGCACATGGAACATCCACCAAATAACCCTTACGATGAGATCATAAAGCAGGCCTGAATAAATTTCCAAAGATTGAAATGTTATATTTTCTGACCAAACATAATCAAACCAAAATTAAATTTAAAAAATATAAAATTTCCCACGTTTGGAAATTAAGCAACACACTTCTCAATAGCCCAGAAAATTTATAATTTCCACTGTGATATATTAGAAAGTATTTTAAGTGAACAATAATGAAAATACAATGCATTTAAATGTGTGAGGTGCAGCTATAGCAGTGAATAGAGGAAAAGTTAACAGCTTTAAAGATACACACACACACACACACACACACACACACACGAAAAGAAAGGTTTAAAATCAGTGATCCAAGCTTCCATCTCAGGATGCTATGAAAAGAGAAAATTAAACCCAAATAGAATAGAATAAAGGAAATAAAAGCAGAAATCAATGAAAGAGAACACAGATGGACAAGAGAAAGTTAACAAAGGTTTCTTTGAAAACATAAAATTGATAAAATCCTAAAAAGATAAAACGCAAACTGTGACTATCAGGCATCTCTTCTGTGATGAAGAATGCTATTACCAGGATGAACACAAATATTATTGAAATACTACCATGACTCATAAATAACCAGGAAAACTAAAATCACAAGATACCATTTCTAACCCACAGACTGACCAAAATTAAAAAGCCTGATGTTCTCAAGTGTTAGCAAGCACTTTGGGCTCCTGGCAGACCTGCGAACTGGTAAACCACCTGGGAGAACAATTGCTCATTATCTAGTAAAACTGAAAATATGCAATCTCTTCCATCCTACAATGCCATTATTGGGTAAATACCCTGGAGCACATGTGCACAAAGAGACACATTGAAGGATGTCACTGGAGCACTGTTTGAAATAGAGAAAAACTGGAAGCAATGTAAGTGTCCAACAAAAGGGAAAGAGATAAAATGTGGTATATACCTAACGTACAACAGTAAGACTGAACAGACCTACATACCTACCTGTGAATGTGATACATTTCATATAAGGAACACACTACAGGGACCATCCTTCAAGACTAATCCAGTTGTACCCATACATTAAAGACAAATCCCTCAAAAGTAACATAGGTGGAAAAGGCAGGCTGCAGAGGACACACAGACTATGACACCACTTAGGTAAATTCTAAAAAGCACACACAAACAATATCATATGTTGCTCAAAGATGCCTATTTAAGGTATAAAAATATAAAAGATGGTGCAGAAGCACAAATATCAATTCATAATTCATAGTAGTGTTTGCCCTTGAGACAGAGAAAGAAGAATGGGACTGGGGAACAAACTTTATTTATGTTTTTTCATTCATATATATACTTATATTCTGAAGTAAATATGATAAAATGTTAGCAAGTTTCCACTTCTGGGTAATATGTATTGATATTTGATGTCTGCAATGTTATTCTGTAAATGTTCCAGTAGTTTTTTAATTTCTCAAAAGAAAATTAAGAGATCCATGAAGTTAAAACATTTTATGATTAATTTTAATATTTTAAGAATCATATTTTCATAATTTTAAGAAACAGATTAATGAAATTATCCAACTACAAATAAAATTTCTATATATAAAAACCCAAATGAATTTAGAACGATAATTAGAATGTAAAGAGAAAAAAAAATGTTAAAATTGACATCACAGACATGAAAATGTTTTTTAAAAAACATTATTTATTAGAGTATTCTGGTTTTTAACTTTACATAATCGACATTCCTTTAAATTTAAGGTGACTTTTTTTTTTACTGTTAACTTGAATGAAATTATATGTGTGTCCCAGGCAGAAAAACAGTATGAATATATAAATCTTTTCTAATGTCCAACCTGTCTCTAACATATTATGTTTGGGATGTTTTTAAATAACTTAAAAAAAACGTGCTTTCTTCACCAGCTCAAGTGCCAAAAATGGAACCCTAGATTCCTGGGAAGTGTTTACAGTGCCCATTTCAGAACGTCATGTGTGACCTTTACACACTGTGCATTTCCTCTATTGAAGCGTCCCCTGGTTACTGGCCACCCTCCAAGGTCCAAGGAAAATGCCATCACTCTGGGCTGAGCTCCACTCTCTGTAATGGTCCTGGTCTTTAAATACAAGTTCTCACACAGCAGAACCGAAATTACCTGCAACTCACTTCTGGGGCAGTCACCTGGTGTTGCCATAATTCCTTTGGGATCTGCACATAGCTGCTGCTTTAATGTTTCATTTTCCCCTCCATTTCTATTTTAAAAGGAGATAGAATGAAAAAATGCTTGTTATGTTGCATAATAATTAATTCCACATAACTTCTAAGGTCCATGAAAAAGCTCCTCTACCAAATGGAAATAAATGTAAAGAATGAACAGAAATGAAATTTATAAACACAATTCTTACAAAATCAATTGAAAGCATTTAAAATTTATGAACTCCAAACAGTGTATATTTTCATCACTAGCCTGCAAGGTGTTAATTGTTCATTGGCCAAAGACTGTTAGTTTCTGTTAGATCACTGGGTTGAATTAAAACAATAAATTGATGTCAAGTCTTTCCTTGGAACCCTGACAACTTTAACTCCAATTAGAATTTCCTATCTGAGGCTTTAAAGTGTTTCCACTAACAGGAACCAAGGTCTGCATCTCCCAGAGGCTTTTCTTCTCATTCTCAATCTTACTTTTCCAGTGACAGTGTAACCCATACTACGCTCTGAGATGGATGTGTGTTTTTTTCAATTATACAGCAATTCTTTGTTTAAAATGAGGGCTTCACTTTATCAATCAAGACCTAATACTTCTTTGGGTGACGTTTGTAATTATAAATACTAATACACATTCATTGCATTTTCGCTGGAAACACTGCATTGGGGCCAGAATGGGGTGGGGCCTGGTGGGTGGGCGGGGCCATGGCGGTGGGACCAGGATGGGGCTGGGCCGGTGGGAGGGCGGGGCCGGGATGACGGATGGGGCCAGGGGGGGATAATGGGGCGGGGCCTGGATGGGGCGGAGCTCGGTTGAGGAGCGGGGTAGGGTTGGGGGAGCGGGCCAAGGATCCTGAAGGGCAGGTGGCCAACGGGGTGGGGAGAGAATCAGGGGAAGAGAGGATGAAGGGAGGGGCAGGGCGTGATGCGAGAGCAGACTGCGTAGTGAGGGAAGGGAATGTGACCTGCTCTCTGAGAGGGTGGGACATTGGCCCGGAAGCCAAAGGCAGACGGGATGTGGGCGTGGCACTGGGGCGGGGCTCAGGGAGGGGCGGGGCACTGTGGGTGTGGTTGGGGAGGTAGCGGGGCTGCGGGGCGATGGGTGTGGCGCCGTAGGCGTGCTCGGAGGGAGGGCGTGGCCCTGGCGGGGGCGGGACACCAAGCTTGAGGTTAGCACAGAGGCGGGAAGGCGCGGAGAAATCTCGATAAGGGGCGGCGGCCTCGGACCGCCCGCTGACGCGACATCGGGCGAGGACCCCTCACCTGGCATGTCCTGCCCCACGCGCGGTCCAGCCGCCGGAGCTGCCCACGGGAAACCTACCTCAGCCGCGTTTCTCCGCTGAGGTTGGCGTCCACACCTCCGGCACGGAGGGGCAGCCAGCACCCACCAAGACCCCGAGCCACCGCCCTCAGCTCGCGCAGGCGCAATGTGCGCAGGCTGCCCGCGTAGAAAGCCCCGCCCTGGAACCGGCTTCGCGCGCATGCGCTGCCGTACACGCCCCGCTGTCCGGAGAGGGGAGCCAACGCCCTGGATCGCGCAGGCGCAGTGCGGTCGGGGGAGGGGCATCCCAGAGAAGACCCGGTCATGGGCGGAGCGCCCCGCTCAGGCGCGCCTCGCGGATCCCGCCTTCGGCCGTCGCGCGAGCCCGGGCGCTGTGCTCCAAGCGTGCGGGCTCGGGCTCGTGTACCCGGGCGCTGGGGGCAGCCCGGGGAGGGGGCGCGGCGGCGGCGCAGGTGGCGGGGAGCGGGAGCCACCCTGGTCTGGGGGGTCAGAAACCCGCTATGAGTGACAGAAGCGGCTGATTTCCGGAGCAGGACCCGCTTTCTCGTGCTTTTCTTGTAATAATTCAGTTAACCTTCCCAACCACACTGTGAAGTGTAAACCCTGTGTCGTTCTTTCCAGTTGACAAGTGGAAGCAGAGTGATTTTTTATTTTACCGAGAGGAAGTTTGGGATTTAAAGAAAAACAACAACGTTATTGGCCACTGCTATGTGGTGGTCTAATGGGGGTGGGCAGGTGATGGCTGGAGCCGGAAAGGTAGGAGAAGGTGGTCAAAATCCTAGAGAAAGTAGGGTGGCGGGTGCCAGGGCCTGGGAGAGCGGAAAATAGGGAGACGATGTGAATGGGTGTAGGGTTTCAGTTTCACAGGATGATGAGAATTACGGGGATGGATGCTGGCGATTGGCGATCGTTGGACAGCAATGTGAGCTATTTAATACTACTGAACTGTACACTTATAAATGGTTAAGATAAGTTTTATGTGTATCTTACCGTAATAAAAAAAAGAGCAGGAACAAATTACCAATATAAGAAATGAAAAGGGAATTCAGTACAGATGCTGTAGATTTTTTTTAAGATAATATACTAATATTATGAAAATTTGTCCCAAAAATTTAACAAATTAGATAAATTAGACAAATTCCTTGAAGAACAACTTACCAAAACTAAACGAGAATATTTAGAAAATCTGCATAGTTCTAGATCTTCGAAAGGAATTAATTTCATAATTTAAAATTTTCTTACAAGGAATACTCCAGGAACAGATGGCTTCACTAGTAAATGCTTCCAAACATATAAGGAGAAAATAGTGCTAATGTTACACAAATTCTTCCAGAAAATAAAGAAAACTGAAACACTTCTTAACTGGTTCTATGAGGCCAGCATAACCCTGCTATAAAATACTAGTAGACACAGAAAAAAGTTAAAATGGCTAAGACAGAGAGCGTTGCTCACCACGCAGTTCTACAAGGGTTAAGTCGTAACCCACTGCAGTTGGACGACAGTGCACCCTGAGAGGAATTCAGGATTTGGCACTCTGTGCTTTGGATACACAGACCCCTAGATGCATCGCTCAGGAAGAATTTCAATGACCTGGATTCTTGTATCTTCCCATACATAGAAAAGTACTAAAATCATTAACTTGGGATATCTGTTCTTTGTGATTAACAGCAATCTTTTACCAAAACGCATGCTTGACTGCATGTATTCATGCAGTCATGAATCATACATAAACTGGCCTCTCCCCTACCTCTTCCGAGCAGTTCCCTCAGAGCCACTGAGAGGCTGTCTCCCGAGCTATAATGCTCAGCAAGACCCTACATAAAACTTAAACTTGCAACTCTTATGTTGTGCATCTTTCTCTAACTGGACATCAGCAAAAACAATCCGGTGATATATAAAGTGATTACATATCATGACTGAGTGTGGTTTATTCTAGGAATGAAAGAATGTTTAATATTTAAAAATCAATGTTATTTCCACATTACAGATTAGAGGAAAAAAACATGAGCATCTACATAGGTGCAGAAAAAAACATTTCATAAAATTCAACACCCAATAAACTCTTACAAAACTAGAAATAGAAATACCTTAGTTTGTGAAAGGACACACAGATAATATTTAATAACAAAACAGCGAATGCTTTCCTCCTGGATTCAGGCACAAGACAAGAATGTCCTCTATCACCGTTTCTATTCAACAGTGTACAGGCAGCCTTATCCAATTCAAGAAAGAGAAAGACAAAGAATGTAAAGATTGAAAGGAAAAAGTAAAACTGTCATTGTTCACAGACGGCATGATTGTGTTTGCAGATAATCCAAGATAATCTACAAATAAAGTATTACAATTAATGAGTGAATGAGTGAATTTCTAAGGTCTCTAGATGAAGGCCCAATATGGTAACAATCAACAGTTGGAAATTCCAATCTAAAAATGTCATGTACAATAACACCAAGTAACATCAAATGTCATCTACCCTTTAGTAACTGACAGAACAACTGGACAAACAAAAACACACACACAGTAAGGATGTAGAAGATCTAAACAACACTATCACACCCATGATTTAATTAACAATCAAAGTATCAATAGTACACCAAACAACTGCAGAATACACCTTATTATTAAGGTCATATGGAATGTTAACCAAGATAGACCGTAGACTGGCCCATAAAATAAGTCACAATAAGTGGCAAAGATTGAAATCTTAGAGTATGTTCTCTGACCATAGTGAAATAAAATTAGAAATCAATACAGTAAGAAATCTAGAAAAGTCCCAATATTTGGAAATTAAGCAGCATACATCTAAATAACCCATGAGTGAAAGAAAGAAACCAAAGAGATATTATTTTCAATTTCAAATTGAATGTTAATGAAAATATACTCCTATGGACTGAATGTCTGCATCACCCCAAAACTCATATGTTGAAAGCCTAACCCCAAGGTGATGGTATTAAGTAGCAGAGCATTTCAGAGGAGATAAGATCATGAGAGTAGAGCCCTCATGAATGGGATCAATGCTCTTATAAAAGGGACCCGAGAGAGCTCCCTGCCCCTTCTACACATGAGGACACAGCAAGAAGATGGCCGTCTGTGAACCAGGAAGCCCTCACCAGACACAGGAAGTGGGCGCCATGATCTTGGACTTCCAGCCTCCACGACTGTAAGAGATAAATGTTTAGTTGTTTATAAGCCACATGGTTTATGGTATTTTTGTTGTAACAGCCCATTCAGGCTAAGATACATATATTAAAATTTGGGTGATGCAGATAAAGCAGAGCTTAGAGAGAAATTGATGCTTTCAGTGCTTATGTTAGAAATGAAGAAAAATTAAATCCATGATCTAAACTTCCAACTTAAGAAGCTAAAATTAAAAAATAAAGGAAAAACAAATTAAAACCAAAGTTTGAGCAAACAAAGTTTAGCAAGGTAGGTCAAAGAAGGAAATATTAAAGATATAAACATAAATTACTGAATGAGGAAACAGCAGAAAAAGTTAACAAAGACACAAGTTGGTTCTCTGAAAAAATTAATAGAATTGATAAATTCCTAGCAAGATTTATCAAGAGAAAAAAAAAGAGCTATCAATATTAGAAATGAAAAAGGGACCTCACCCCAGATGACACCAACGTTAAAAAGATAAACGGTAAACTGTGACCAACTTTGTGCCAATACATCTGATAACTTGTATGAAATGGACAACTCCTTTAAAGGCATAACCTACCAATCCCGACCCAAGAGAAAATTAAAGAATATATAGAGAGATTTTAAATTTTGTACAAAAACCTTCCCACCAAGAAAATTCCAGTCCCAAATGGTTTAATGGGTGAATTCTATCAAATGTGTAAAGAAGAAATAACACCAATGTCAACAAAAAATTAATCAATAGTGAATCTACGAAAGAAGGGGAAAATTTTTTTGGAGCCAACCTGAGGATTATAAGCCAGGAGACAGTCTTTCAGAAAGCTCTGAGAATTGTTCCACCCATTAGAGGTCACACACAGTTATAGATAAGTTCTTGAGACAAAAGGTTTTATGTCAAGTGACATATTGACCATTTACACAATCCATATCTACATGTATCAATACAAAGTGAGTAGCGGGTCAACGTGACCCTTTACAAGATTAAGAAGGAATGTTGTCTCCCAAGGAGGTTTGGTCAGTGCAGATGCACAACACACACTCAAGGGGAGGGAAGAGGCCCAAACGGGCAGAGAACCATTTTATGTTTAAATTTTTCTTGTATTGCCATAAAATATGAATTTCATTTCATCACCAATATTAAACAAAATCTTAAGAAAATAGGGCATGGACACTTCCCAATTTGTTGTATGAGGCAAACATAACTCTATACAAGCACCTCACAAATACAAGGAAGGAAAATTACAGACAAATATACTTCGTAAAAATAGATGCAAAAATCCTTAACAAAATATTAGCAAATCAAACCCAACAATATATACAGAGGGCAATACATTATGGCCAAGTGGAATTTATCCCAGTAATGCAAAATTGGACTAACACTTGAAAACCAACGTAATTCACCATTTTAACAGAAGAAAAAAGAAAAATCATATTGATTATTTCAATAAATAAATAATTTTACAAAATTCAACAATCATCATTTTTTTAATCTCAACAAAAATAGAACATCTTCTATCTGTAAAAAGCCATCTATCAAAAACCCATCACTAAAATCATACTTAAGGACATTATATTAAAAGTTTTCATTAGAAACAAGGTAAATATATCCACTTTCACCACTTCTATTTAACATTTTATAGGAAATCCTGGCCAGTACAGTAAGGCAAGTGTGAAACAAAATTCATATTTTATGGCAAGATGTGAAAAATTTATAAGCATGAAAAATTTTCTGTGCCCTTTGGCCCCTGTCTCCCCTCACTGTGCATCATGTATCTGCATTAGGCATTGGCCTAACCCTAAGCCATCAGCAGGAATACCTGCTCGATCATAAACAGCAGCATTCTCCCAGCATCAAGACAACTCCTTAAAGATAACATTCCTGGGAATTCCCTGGCTGTCCAGTGGTTAGGGTTCCACACTTCCATTGCAGGGAGCAGTGGTTCCATCCCTGGTCAAGGAACTAAGATCCCACAAGCCCCACGAAGCGGCCAAAAAAAAAAAGAAGAAGAAGATAACATTCCTTCTTTTTTTTTTTTTTTTAATTTTTATTTATTTATTTATTTATTTATTTTTAATTTATGGCTATGTTGGGTCTTCGTTTCTGTGCGAGGGCTTTCTCTAGTTGTGGCAAGTGGGGGCCACTCTTCATCGCTGTGCGCGGGCCTCTCACTATCACGGCTTCTCTTGTTGCGGAGCACAGGCTCCAGACACGCAGGCTCAGTAATTGTGGCTCACGGGCCCAGCTGCTCCGCGGCATGTGGGATCTTCCCAGACCAGAGCTCGAACCCGTGTCCCCTGCATTAGCAGGCAGATTCTCAACCACTGCGCCACCAGGGAAGCTCTAACATTCCTTCTTGATCTTATAAAAGGCCACAATGACCCACCACTTTGTACTTACAGATCTGGATTTTGTAAACTATCTACGTCATTTAATGTACAGCCCTCCATCTCAAAAACCTATATAACTGTGCTTTGACGTCTAGCAGGTGAAACAGTTCTCGGAGCTTTCTGAGAGGCTGTTCCCAGGTTACAGTCCTCAATTTGGCTCGAATAAAATTTTCCATTTCTTTCTTAGATCGACTGATTAATTTTTCATCAACGCGAGTAAAGCAATAAAAAAATACAAGGAATAAATATTAAAAAGGAAGAAATAAAATTATTTATATTCACAGATGATTAGAATGTTTGCATAGAATAGCCTAAGGAATCTACAGAACAATTATTAGCACGAATAAGTGAATTTAGCAAAATTGTGGGATACAAGATCAACCCAGAAAAATAAATGTTTTGATTTATTAGGAACAAAACATCAAAAATGAACTTTTTAAAAAAATCATTTACTGTAGTGTAAGCACCTGACAATTAGCTTTTCGAATATAATGTAACATATATATAATGCCGGACATTAAGCTTTCCATGGTTGAGGCATCTACTTCGAAGACATCCATCTCAGAAAAGCACATCGCCAGCCACACAGCTAGATAAAGAGCCAGGCCACCCAACCCGTGAATTTCCCTTTTTCAGGAAACACCAGCTGACCTAGATAACTGGCCCTGTGATGGCTTGCTTTCCCTTCCTGACCCTTAATTCCCACACTTGCATTTTAAATTCACCAATAAAGAGTGAGCCAAAAAAACTGTAGACCCTACCCTCGACCCCAATAAAGGCAGAACCCCAGAGAGAGAGCTTTCTCTCTCCACCTCCCCCCGCCCCAGAGTGCAGCCTGACTGTGTGCCCCAGACAAGCCATGTACCTTCCAGGACCTGTGAGTAACAAAACTTGTCTTTTCAAAGCCCTCTGACGTTGGTTGCTGAGGTGCATCTTGCAGCCCCAAGGAGAACCACAAGGGCTGGTCCAACCGCAACCTTGGCACAACCTCGGAAGATGTCTGAGGGGGCTGCCACAGACAGTAAGGGCCCAGGTGAGGGCCCCCAGGCACTTCCAGCTGATAACATCTCTATGGACAGGCTGAGACTGACCGAAATAAGCCTTAACATAAAATGCGTAAGAATAAATTTCACAGAAATATGTGCAAGACTGTACACTAGAACTAATTTTTAAATGATGAAAAAAATTTTGAAAGATCTAAGTAAGTAGAGAGAGACACCATGGTCACATATTGGAAATTCAATATATTTAAGAAGTCAATTCTCCACAATTCTTCAAGAATTTTTATAAAGATACAGCAGTCAAGACAGTGTGGAACGGGCAAAATGATAGATAAAGAGATCAATGGAACAGAAGAGAAAGTCCAGAAGTAGACCCACACTTTTACAGTCATTGATTTCCAACCAAGGTGCCCAAGCAGTTTGATGGGCTGAAGATAGTCTTTCCAAAAGGTGGGCTGCGAGAACAGGATGTTTGTTTAGAGACAATGAACCTGTCTGCCTGCCTCACACAAGACATAAAAGCTTATTTAGAATGGATCACAAACCTAAATATAAAACTTTAAAGCTAGAAGCAGCAAAGATTCCTTAGACATAAAAAGCACTAAATAAAATTAGAAGTTGGTAAATTAGACCAGTGGTCAGCAAACATTTTCTGCAAAGGGCGGGCCAGAGAGTAAACATTTTAAGCTTTGCGGGCAGTCTCAGCCAGAATCACTTAACCTTGCTGTTGTAGCATGAAAACAGCTATAGACAATATGTAAATGAATGGGTGCGGCTGTGTTTCAATAAAACTTTTATTTACAAATCCAGGCAAAAAGCTAACTGTCCATAGATTGCTGGCAGCTGTACTAGACCATCAAAATTTAAAACTCTGCTCATCAAAAAACACAGTTAAGACTAGGCAAGCTATAACAGCAAAGGAAACCATCGATGAAAGGAAACAACAACATACTGAATGGAAGAAAATATTTGCAAATGATATGACAGATAAGGCATTAATATCCAACATATATAAACAGCTCATACAACTCAACATCAAACAAACAAACAACCCAATTAAATAATGGGCAGAAAAACTGAATAGGCATTTTTCCAAAGAGGAAATGCAGATGACAAACAGGCACATGAAAAGATGCTCAACATTTCTAATCATCAGCGAAATGCAAATCAAAACCACAATGAGATATCACTTCACACCTGTCAGAATGGCTATCATCAAAAAGTCTACAAGTAGCAAATGTTGGTGAGGATGCGGAGAAAAGTGAACCCTTGTGCACTGTTGGTGGGAGTGTAAATTGGTGCAGCCACCATGGAAAACAGTAGGGAGGTTTCTCAGAAAACTAAAAGTAGAGCTACCATACGATCCAGCAATCCCATTCCTGGGTGTATATCCAAAACAAAAACAATAATTTGAAAAGATACATGCACCTCAATATTCATAGCAGCATTACTTACAATTGTCAAGACATGGAAACAACCTAAATGTCCATCAACAGATCAATGGATAAAGAGGCTGTGGTATATATGTATATATACACAATGGAATACTACTCAGTCGTAAAAAAGAATGAAATATTGCCATTTGCAGCAACATGGATGGACTTGGAGGGCATTATGCTAAGTGAAATAAGTCAGACAGAGAAAGATAAATACTATATGATATCACTTATATGTAGGATCTAAAAAAATACAACAAACTAGTGAATATAAAATAAGAGAAAGAGAAGCTGACTTATAGCTATAGAGAACAAACTTGCAGTTATCAGTCGGGGAGGGGCCGTATAGGGATGGGGAGTGGGAGGTACAAACTATTGGGTGTAAGACAGGCTACAAGGATGTATGTACTAAACGGGGAATAGAGCCAATATTTTGTAATAACTGTAAATGGAAAGTAACCTTTAAAATTGTATAAAAATGAAAAAAAATTTTTTTAAAGAATAGGCAAACCATAGACTGGGAGAAAGTATTTGCAAAACATTTACCTATCAAAAGGTTCGTATATGAAATATATGACTCCTAAAACCGAAAAACTAAATTAATAAACAAATAAATAAATAGAAATGGGCAAATTACTTAACAGACACTTCATGAAAGCAGATATACAAACAGTCAATAAGTACATGAAAAAAATTCCTCAATATTGTTAGTTGTTGGGAAAATGAAAATCAAAACTCCAATGAGATACTTTTACACAGACTGGCTAAAATTCAAAAGACTGACACCCAAATGTCGGGACGGATGTGGAGCAACCATAATTATCATACACTGTTGTGGGAGTATAAAATACAACAGGCGCTACGGGAAAATGTTTGGCCTTTTCCTGTAAAGTTTTACATATTGTATAAGTTGGCTCTGGCTGCCACAATAAAATACCACAGACTGGGCGACTTAAACATCAGACATTTATTTTGTCTCAGTCTGGACGTCCATGATCAAGGTGCCAGCAAATCCGCTCCCTTGGCTTGTGGACGGCCACCTTCGCGTTCTGTCCTCACAGAGCTCAGAGAGACAGGCTCTGTGTCTCCCCTCTTCTCATAAGGACACCAGCCCTATCGAATTAGGGCCACGCCCTTCTATCTTCATTTAACCTAAATTGCCCCCTAAAGGCCACCTCCAAGTGCAATCACACTGGGGGTTGGAACTTCAACATATGAGTATTGAGGGGTCACACTGATCTACCCTACAGCCCAGAAAAAGAACTCCAAGGCATTCTCCAAAAGAAATGAAAGTGCCTTGCCCAAGAATGCTTATAACAACTTTATAACAAAAAAGTTGGTACCATTCTAAATGTTAGTGAACAGGAGAATGGATACACAAACTGTGGTATATTCACACAATGAACACCGCTCACGAGATTTACTTTTACGTTGGTGAAATCACGACCAGCTTGAACTAAAAGGGACCGAGATCATTCAAAATGAAACAAGGCTGTCGTGGACCCTGACCTTCTCAGCTGAGGAGTCAGAAAAGGAAGGACAGGAGGCTGTGTGCCCTCCCAGGGGGCAGCGGGGGACTCGGACTGGGGAACCGCCTGTAAGGAGCTGAGCAAGGCTCTAATCCAAACACACCTGCTCGCGGACCAGGGACCCTGGGAACTCTGCCCTGTGGATTTCGGGGCTGCAGCGAGCGGGCAAGGACACGTGCCCTGTGCTCTGCCCCTGTGCGAATGGGAGTGTCCCTCATGTCTACCCTCCTGTCTCACCAGCATGTGCTGGGTGTGTGTGCAGGAAATCCAGACGACTTGTCTTCCTAGCTCACAAGTCTCTGGAACAAGAAGACATGCTGCTCAGGAGCCCCAGTGGCTACTAGACCTGACTGAAATCATGAGGTCCTGAGCTTCAAGCCTGATGCCACAGTTGGATAAGATTTGGTTGAGGAGGGGGGCGGGGGGGGTTCCTGGTACAGGGTGAGCAAATGCTTTATGTTTAAGGAATGTAAATATTTTGTGGCTAGAATATTAAGTGTGGGAGATTGCAGATGCTATCCTGAAAAATACGACAGCCAGTTATTTTACCAGCAAAATGGATGTATTTGTTAATAGCAGAGGAATCGCAATTCAGGACATGCAGGCTATGGCAAACTGTAGTCAAGTCTAGAGAACACAGGAGAGGAAGGCCACTTCACAGAGAAAAGGGGGAATTGGGAGGGGCTTCTCTGCAGGCAAGTCCACTGGAGGGAATGGAGGCTTCAGGGTGACGGCTTCTCGTTGGCTGGGCTACTGCTGGGCATGAATAAAACCCTCCTTCTCCTGCTGGGTGTAAAGTTGGCTGCCTCCTGCCCAGGAATGTGAACCGAGCTGGGAGGGAAGGTACGGGCGTGGGATCTCACCATTCAGGGCTTCCTGACTCCATTTTAGATGAGGTTTCTCTTTAATTTTGACCCCCAAATGGCCACAGTACTTTGCAGTTTTTCCCAGAAAGAAGTGGACCCCTTGAATCCTGGCTGGCCTTGCAATGTACCCACAGAAGTCGCAGAAGTGACCACGTGCAATTTCCGAGTTTAGGATTCAAGAGGCCACTCAGTGTCCAATCTCACTCTTGAAACCCATACCACCAGGTGAAAAGGCATAGGTGAGCCTGCTGGATGAGCAGAGATCGAGGGCTAAATCACACAGGCACATAAACACACACACACACACACACACACACGCATATACATGCACATGCACACAAACACACACACAAAAACACACAGGCACATGCACACCGCACACACATACACACTTGACAACCAGTCACCTCCAGAACCAAAGCCACCTGGCTGACCAGCAGTAACTACAGACAGGGGTTAGTCCAGATGACACCGGCATAAGAACTGCCCAGCTGACCAAATCCCAAATAGCCAATGCACAGAATCGCGAGCTAAAGAAATGATTGCTGTTTGAAAACACTAAATTTGGGGACAGTTTGGTATGCAGCAAAAGCTAATTGATACATCAAGGAATGCTAATTAAAACCACAATGAGATGTCACTACACGCCCATCAGAATGGTTGAAAGACTAAAAATACTGAAGTGTTGGTAAATACCTTGACCGATTAGAGTTATACATTGCTGGGGGTGGGGGGATGTAAGCCGGTATAATTATGTTAGAAACTATTTGGCAGTTTCTGGTAAAGTTAGACATATGCCTGTCCTGTGATTCAACAATTCCACTCATAGGTATGTGCCCCCCCCCCCGCAAAACTGCATACACGCCTCAACAGATAAGTGCAAGGAAGGTTCACGGTGGAGGGACGGTGTGAAGGAGTCTTCTGGGGTCCTGGAGTGTTCCGTATCTTTAAAAGGATACAAATGGGTGTTGTATACTATGTAAGCCACACAATGTAAAGTACACCTCAATTGAAATTAATCTTTCAATGTGTTTAAAAAGATGTGTGCCCTCCACTGTGTGTAAGTAATTTGTGGCTGGAGGGTGAACTGTGGGGTTTTTAAGGGCTGTAAATTCTTTGACACTCTTCCCATCACATTCCTCTCCCTGAATCTGGGTGGGCTTTAATCAACAGAACAGGAGAACAGCAGTGACCTCTGAGGCCAGCTCACAAGAGGCCATGTAGCATCCTCTAGTTCTGCTGGAATGCTTGCTCTCGGGACCCAAGCCGCTCGGGGACCCACACAGATGCCAGACGTGCAACTGTGGAGGGGGCCAGGGGACCCACCGCCATCATTTGAGCCATTCCACTGTTCCAGGCTTCCCAGCTGTGGCCCTGGACATTGTGGAGCTGAAGCAAGCTGTTCCCCTGCACTCTGACCATCGTGCACAGTGAGAAGGAGGAAGAGGTTGAGGGTTTTATGCTGTTTGCTGGAGTTTCTTGTGTGGCAGTGGGAACTGCGGTGGAGTTTGGTGCTTCGACGTGGGTGCTGCCAAAGCAGGAGCCTAAAGCCTGCAGCACCAGCTTGAAATTAGGCAGAAGCTGGGGGGCCTGTGCACCGTGGGTGGGGGGCACGGTCGGCCAAGGCAATGGCAGCAAGATGATGTTCCTGGAAGCAAGAGGAAAGACCCCTGTTATTCAGCCCAGGAAGCCGGGCACCAGGGTGGCCTGCGTGGAAGTGGAGTTGACGCCAGGACTGATGAAGCGGCTTCCAGACAGCGTCAGGGTGTCAGTGGGGGTCTTGCAGCTACACATCTAAGCAATGGTCAGGGAGAGAGGAGCTAAAGAAGGATTATCCAATTTTCAAACAGAACTTAAAGGAGCTATAAAGGAGCCACGATTGGCTCGAAAATGAAACTATTTTTCACCCCCACCCTCTCCTCACCGCCCCCCCACCCCCAGTCTCTCCCAGCAGAAGATTCTCAAACAAAGAGAGAGCTCAGGGCAAAGGCTGAATCCGTGACACTGTTGGGGGAGTGTGGTCTCAGAATAAAAGCAAGACGAGGTGGAATTGTAAAACCCTCTAAGACTCGGAAACAATTTAATTGCTGCCTCATAGACCCGTCCAGGTGGGCAAAAGCCTTCTGTGGACCTTGCACTTGGGCCCCTCGGATGCTCTTGTGTCAATCAGCCCCAAACCTGAGGTCACTGGACGCAGAAGTCTCATGGGGGCCAATTAGAAAAGGGCCTGTTTCAAAGAGATTCGGGTGTAGGTTTTGTCAAATGGCATGAACACTGATGAACTTTGTAGAAAACCCACAGTTATTTAGAGAATGGTACCAGCAGAATCCACAGCAGCTTGCACTAAAAGAAGCAGAGACAGCACAAGATGGAAAGAGGCATTTGGACGCTGAACTTCTCCAGGTAGGTGGAGGCTACAAACAGGGGCTACTGTTCATGGAAAAGGAAGAATGACTCAGAGCCTGGAAAGGGGTAAAGCCAAGTCAGGGGAATCATTCTTGGGCACTGTGGGCTGATGAAGGCTGGTGCTGTGTGCTGGGCTGGACGGTGCTACACTGTGCCTCCCACTTCCCCTTCAGAATGGACTGTCCAGCAAAAGCAGTTCTAAGATGGAAGTTTATAGAAATTCAATCTCACCTCAAGAAACAAGAAAAATCTCAAGCAAGCAATCTAACCCTACACCTAAAGCAACTAGAGAAAGAAGAACAAAGAAAACCCAAAGTCAGTAAAAGGAAGGAAATCATAAAGGTCAGAGCAGAAATAAATGAAATAGAAACGAAGAAAACAATAGCAAAGATCAATAAAACTAAAAGCTGGTTCTTTGAGAAGATAAACAAAATTGATGAACCATTAGCCAGACTCACCAAGAAAAAAGGGAGAAGACTCAAATCAACAGAAATAGAAATGAAAAAGGAGAAGTAACAACTGACACTGCAGAAATACAAAGGATCATGAGAGATTACTACAAGCAACTATATGCCAATAAAATGGACAACCTGGAAGAAATGGACAAATTCTTAGAAACGCACAACCTTCCAAGACTGAACCAGGAAAAAATAGAAAATATAAACAGACAAAACACAAGCACTGAAATTGAAACTGTGATTAAAAATCTTCCAACAAACAAAAGCCCAGGACCAGATGGCTTCACAGGCAAATGCTATCAAACATTTAGAGAGGAGCAAACACTGATCCTTCTCAAACTCTTCCAAAAACTGCAGAGGGAGGAACACTCCCAAACTCATTCTATGAAGCCACCATCACCCTGATACCAAAACCAGAAAAAGATATCACAAAAAAAGAAAATTATAGACCAATATCCCTGATGAACATAGATGCAAAAATCCTCAACAAAATACTAGCAAACAGAATCCAACAGCACATTAAAAGGATCATACACCTTAATCAAGTGGGATTTATCCCAGGGATGCAAGGATTCTTCAATATACGTAAGTCAATCAATGTGATACACCATATTAACAAATTGAAGGATAAAAACCATATGATCATCTCAGTAGATGCAGAAAAAGCTTTTGACAAAAGTCAACACCCATTTATGATAAAAACTCTCCAGAAAATGAGCATAGAGGGAAACTACCTCAATATAATAAAGACCACATATGACAAACCCACAGTAAGCATCATACTTAATGGTGAAAAACTGAAAGCATTTCCACTAAGATCAGGAACAAGACAAGGATGTCCACTCTCACCACTCTTATTCAACATAGTTTTGGAAGTCCTAGCCATAGCAATCAGAGAAGAAAAAGAAATAAAAGGAATAAAAATTTGAAAAGATGAAGTAAAACTGTCACTGTTTGCAGATGACATGATACTATACACAGAAAATCCTAAAGATGCCATCAGAAAACTACTAGAACTAATCAATGAATTTGGTAAGGTTGCAGGATACAAAATTAATGCACAGAAATCTCTTGCATTCTTATACACTAACAATGAAAAATCAGAAAGAGAAATTAAGGAAAGAATCTTATTTACCATTGCAACAAAAAGAATAAAATACCTAGGAATAAACCTGCCTAAGGAGGTGAAAGACTTGTACTCAGAAAACTATAAAATACTGGTGAAAGAAATCAAAGATGATATAAACAGATGGAGAAATATACCATGTTCTTGGATTGGAAGAGTCAATATTGTGAAAATGACTATACTACCCAAAGCAATCTACAGATTCAATGCAATCCCCATCAAACTACCAATGGCATTCTTCACAGAATTAGAACAAAAAATTTACAATTCGTATGGAAACACAAAAGACCCCGAATAGCCAAAGCAATCTTGAGAAGGAAAAACAGAGCTGGAGGAATCAGGCTCCCTGATTTCAAACTATACTGTAAAGCTACAGTAATCAAGACAGTATGGTACTGGCACAAGAACAGAAATATATCAATGGTACAGGATAGAAAGCCCAGAGATACACCCATGCACATATCATCACCTAATTTACAACAAAGAAGGCAAGAACATACAATGGAGAAAAGACAGCCTCTTCAATAAGTGGTGCTGGGAAAACTGGACAGCTACATGTAAAAGAGTGATATTAGAACACTATGTAACACCATACACAAAAATAAACTCCAAACGGATTAAAGACCTAAATGTAAGACTAGACACTATAAAACTCTTACAGGAAAACCTAAGAAAAACACTCTTTGACATAACCACAGCAAGATCTTTTTTGACCCACCTCCTAGAGTAATGGACATAAAAACAAAAATAAACAAATGGGACTAATTAAACTTAAAAACTTTTGCACAGCAAAGGAAACCGTAAACAAGACAAAAAGACTACCCTCAGAATGGGAGAAAATATTTGCAAATGAAAGAATGGACAAAGGATTAATTGCCAAAATATACAAACAGCTCATGGAGCTCATTATCAAAAAAAACCAAACAATTCAATTAAAAAATGGGGGCTTCCCTGGTGGTGCAGTGGTTAAAAATCTGCCTGCCAATGCAGGGGACACGGGTTCGAGCCCTGGTCTGGGAGGATCCCACATGCTGCGGAGCAACTAAGCCCGTGAGCCACAACTACTGAGCCTGCGCGTCTGGAGCCTGTGCTCCGCAACGGGAGAGGCCGCGACAGTGAGAGGCCCGCGCACCGCGTTGAGGAGTGGCCCCCGCTCTCCACAGCTGGAGAAAGCCCTTGCACAGAAACGAAGACCCAACACAGCCAAAAATAAATATAAATAAATAAATAAATTAATTAATTAATTAAAAAAAAAAATGGGCAGAAGACCTAAATAGACATTTCATCAAAGAAGACATACAGATGGCCAAGAGGCACATGAAAAGATGCTCAACATCACTAATTATTAGAGAAACGCAAATCAAAACTACAGTGAGGTATCACCTCACACCGGTCAGAATGGCCATTATCAAAAAATCTAGAAACAATAAATGCTGGAAAGGGTGTGGTGAAAAAGGAACCCTCTGCATGGTTGGTGGGAATGTAAATTGATACAACCACTATGGAGAACAGTATGGAGGGTCCTTAAAAACTAAAAATAGAACTACCATATGACCCAGCAATCCCACTACTGGGCATATACCCAGAGAAAACCATAATTCAAAAAGAGACATGTACTACAGTGCGCATTGCAGCACTATTTACAAGAGCCAGGACGTGGAAGCAACCTAAGTGTCCATCAACAGACGAATGGATAAAGATGTGGCACATATATACAATGGAATATTACTCAGCCATAAAAAGAAACGAAATTGAGTTATTTGTAGTGAGGTGGATGGACCTAGAGTCTGTCATGCAGAGTGAAGTAAGTCAGAAAGAGAAAAACAAATACCGTATGCTAACACATATATATGGAATCTAAAAAAAAAAAAATGGTACTGATGAACCTAGGGGCAGGACAGGAATAAAGACATAGATGTAGAGAGTGGACTTGAGGACCCGGAGGGGGAGGGGGAAGCTGGGGCGAAGTGAGAGAGTAGCATCGACATATATACAGTACCGGACATAAAATAGTTAGCTAGTGGGAAGCAGCCACATAGCACAGGGAGATCAGCTCGGTGCTTTGTGATGCCCTAGAGGGGTGGGATAGGGAGGGTGGGAGGGAGGCTCGCGGGGAGGGGATGTGGGGATGTATGTGTGCATGTGGCTGATTCACTTTGTTGTACAACAGAGACTAACACAGTATTGTGAAGCAATTATACTGCAATAAAGATCTATTTAAAAAGAAAAAGAATGGACTGTCTCAGGCGCTCTTGCCCCTGTCCTCACGCTGGACGTGGGGTTAGAGGATGGAGTCAGGTAACTTGCCTCTTTAGGTCACAGTTTTGAAGGAAACATCCTCAAGCAGCTGTTCCCGAGGAGTCATGCCCAAGGAGGCTCTGCGCACGTGGACCAGCTCCTGGGGCTCTGGCCGCCATGGTGGACGCGGCCTGGCAGGCCTGGTTGGCAGGTCTGGGGGGTGGGGTTGCTGTGCATGTACATGCGGTTTGGCAGAGCCTTTTGTCTCCCTTCCCACATGCTCTTCTCCAGTGTGACAGGGCCACCTCTCCATCCCCTCCCTGGGGTTCCGGGCAGGCCTTCCACCTGTCTGTAACCAACAGGAAAGGACAAAGGGGCCCCCATGACTTCTGAGGTCACAACGGTGGATGCCGCCTCCGCCGGTTCTGGCGGGAGCTCCTCTGGGGAAAGGCGGCCCCGTGTGAGAGGCTGACCATTCAGGGACCACCTTGCTGGTGAGTAATACACACACCATGAGAACTGTATCAACTTATTCATTTCTACTATGGAGGCTATGTTGTTTTAATTTCCAAAAATAGTTTATCCTTCCTATGATTTTATCTAAGTATTCTTTACATTTTTATTTATATTGGCACTCAATTGTACCATTAGATAATAAATGTACCTGTGGATATATTTCAGTTATACTAAAATTTTAAATATCAGGCCAACTCTTTACAGTGTCTTTAACTTAGTTTTTTTTTTTTTTTTTTTTTTAAAGGGAATGCTATTTATTTATTGGCTGTGTTGGGTATTCGTTTCTGTGCGAGGGCTTTCTCTAGTTGCGGCGAGCGGGGGCCACTCTTCATCGCGGTGCGTAGGCCTCTCACTGTCGCGGCCTCTCTTGTTGTGGTGCACAAGCTCCAGACGTGCAGGCTCAGTAGTTGTGGCACACGGGCTTAGTTGCTCCGTGGCATGTGGGATCTTCCCAGACCAGGGCTCGAACCCGTGTTCCCTGCATTGGCAGGCGGATTCTCAACCACTGCGCCACCAGGGAAGCCCCTTAGTTTGTTTTTAACAGGCAAAAAATATTATTGTCCTGCAGTAGGAAAACTGTTAGGAATTAGGCTGCCAGATTTACACGTTCTTATGTTTAATATTCTCTATTTTGTTTGATAAATTGTTTATGTAAATCTCTAAATAAGTTAACTTATCCCCACCTCCTAGATCATTCTTCTTGGAGATGGTTCAATTCCAGAGTTATTTTTAAAGCAAGGTGTAGGAATCCTCATTATTGACTAATTTTAACACTCAATTGAGCAGATTTTTGTTGTGGTTCACTTGGCTTCATGTGGTTGAATACCGTGTGCCGTGCTGCGCCCACGTGGGAGAAGGCAATAAAACGTGCAGTGCTTATCAAGCAGTTAAACAAAAAATGTTCCCATTGAGTAAAAAAACCAAGTAGGCTAATCTAGTGATTTTTTTAACCTTAAACTTGACATGTTTTTATGGTGTCAACGAAAAATTAATCAGTCGATCTAAGAAAGAATTGGAAAATTCTATTTGAGCCAAATTTGAGGATTGTAACCCAGGAAGAGCATCTCAGAAAGCCCTGAGAACTGTCCTGGCCATGAGAAAACACAGTTTATATAAGTTTTTTGAGACAGAGGCTGTACATTAAATAACATATTATTGACAGTTTACATAATCCAGATTTAAGTGCCATCGTGGTGTGTCATGTGACCCTTTATAAGATCAAGAAGGAAAGTTACCTTTGAGGAGTTGCCTCCCAGCAGCTGGGAGAATGCTGCTGTTTCAGGCTGAGCCGGTGTCCCTGCTGATGGGGAGGTCTGGTGGATGCCTAACGCGGACACGTGCCGCACAGTGGCAGGGGGGCGGGGTGCAAAGGGCGGAGAAGAATTTTTATGTTTAAATTTTTCTTGTCTTGCCATAGATATGAATTTTATTTCACAATGGCAAATTTCTGAGTCCTTAAAAGTATAACCAGATAAATATTTGCACTGAGTTCTACCGGGGAAGCACTGGCCAGTCTCCTCTGGGTGCCTTTCCCAGCATCAATCACTTTCTCTCACATCCCCGGACACAGTTCCAGGGCAACAAACTACACTCACAAAGCAAGGCTGAGGAAGCAGCTTCGTGTGGGGCGTGCTGCGCTGTTCCAACCTCCAGCGCCCTCTCAAAATTAAAAAAAAAAAGCACAGAAACAAAAACAAAAACAAAAGCTCTCTTGTCTTGAGCTGGACCCTGACGTCGCCATGGATCCAAAGCAAACCCAGCATCGTGGCGGCTGCCAGCTCCGCTCACGCTGCGCTTGCCCTGCTCGCAGGGAGCTCTGACTTTGGAATGACTGGCTAGAAACTAAATGGATTCATGGAACTTGATGTGGTATAAAAATAATAAAACGTGATACCCATGAAATACAGATGCTCTATCACAATTGGCCAAACTGGGGCCTCCTGGACTCAAAGTTTTCTAAATTAGCCAGTGAGCTCTTTCTGCACTTTTGGACCCTAATGTATCTGGCTCAGAAAGAAATCCCTGCCCTTTTCTTCTTTGCTGTTCTTTGCTTTGCTTTGTCTGCCTTCTGTACCAGGAGTTCACCTGACAGTTGCAGGTTCCTTTGATAGACGAGAATAGTAACTTTTATGATGATAATGACCATTAATTGGGTGCATTAGGCACAGCACACTATATATACACATGTGTGTGTGTGTGTGCACGCTCACGTGTGCATGCACAAATTCCCCTCATTTACTGAGGCTGAGAAAGCTTAAGTCATTTGCCAAAGTTCTGTCCACAGAGACAGGATTTGAACCCAGCTCCAGGCTCCAGCCCCAGTGCTGATGGTTGGGCCGCACTCTCTAGAGCAGGAAAGGCAATTGATTCTCGTCTCCTGACACTTGCATTGACTACAACAGAAGCCTTGTGTCCCTTCTCCCACATCCCTCTGGAACACAGGCATCCTTTTCTCCCTATGGACATGGGTCACTGTGACCCACCTCGTGAGCAGCTTGGTGGCGGATGGCACTGTCCTTTGTGCAAGAGAACAATGTCACTGCCCAAGGCCTTTCCTCCTGGAAACTCAAGCCAGAATGACTCTTCCTCCCCCGGAGCTGACTCTGCTAGGCTTGGGTCTGGTTACTGAATTAACTGGGGCTAAATGTTTGCCAGGTGGGTGAAGGCTGGGCAGGAGGAAGACCCTGGAAGGAGTTTTGTGCGTCCGAGAGGGTACTGTTGACCCACCAGTGTCTCCGCCCACTGGGCGAAGGCACTGCTGCCTGGGAAGAGGACCCCTTCCCCACCATGACTGATGCTGGAAACCCCGCTCAGGAGCCCACCTTCCCTGGCCAGCAGACCCTCACCATAGGGCACTCGGGGGCCTTTGGCACCACAGGTGCTACAGGGTCTGAGCCTCCTTCACCGCTTGCCATTACCCCTGAAGTTCTGCAGACGGAGAGACTGGGCGCTTCTCAGCAATGCCACGACCACCAGCCAAGCGGATGGCCCTGGGCTGTGGAGACGGCAAAATCAGGGGAGCCGCTGCAGCGTTATTCACAGGAGACACCTTCCTTCCAGGGCCAATGCCCAGCAGCCCCTTGGTCTCAAGCTCCTGGAAAAACACCCACAGTGATGGCGTTCCAACAACCAGCCCTGTCGGTGCTCGGTCTCCCTAAGTTTTTTATTATTTGGGCAATAGTACATATTCCTTTTATAGATGGGCTGTTTATATTTACAAAGTCTCATTACATTGTGTGATATTGTGATATAATAAAGATACGTTTGGTCTTGGTTCCTGATTCCTGTCACAGAGCTCCTAAACCCCTTGTAATTCCCGGAGTGACAGGGGTGAGAGGAAGATCTTTTGTTATTCATAATAAATCCCTTTCAACCACACCTGAGATTATGCTAACAAGGTGACCCTGAGGCCCCTGGAGAGCTTCAGGATGGGTCTGGTCCCAGAGGAACCCACCGTGACTAGGGGTTGGAACTTCAGCCCCACCCCCAACCTCTAATCCTCTAATGGAGGGGAGAGGGGCGGGAGAGGGGCGGGAGATGGAGTTAATCACCAGTGGCCAGTGATTTAATCAACCAATGCCTACGTAATAGAACCTCCATAGAAACCCCAGACAAAGGGGTTTGGAGAGCTTCCGGGCTGGCGAGCACGTGGCGGGGCTGGAGATGGAGTTACGGGTGAGTGAGGCCCACGTGGGGAAGCCGCCATACAATCCCACCAGCATAAGGGCAGGGAGCTTCCGGGCTGGCGAGCACGTGGCGGGGCTGGCAGGGAGAGGCGCCCAGAGAGCAGGAAGCTCCGGGCTCCCCCCCACCCCTGCCCTCTGCTTCTCTTCCGTCCGGCCGTTCCTGGGTTCTACCCTTCTACAATATACTGGAAACCACGCAAGTAAAACGCTTCTCTGGGTTCTGTGAGCTGCTCTGGCAGATCACTGGACCAGAGGAGGGGGCGTGGGACCCCAGTTTACAGGCCGTCCATGGCTAGGGTCTTGCAGTGGCCCCTGAAGGGGGCCGTCTCGTGGGACTGAGCCCCTAACCTGCGGTGGACGCTGTCAGAATGCAGTTAGACCGTAGGACGCCCAGCTGGTACAGGAGAGTGGGTTGCTGTGGCGAAAAGCCCACACATTTGGTGTCAGAGGTGTTTTCTGTAGGTAAAAAAACAGCACATCGTTTGGGGGATTTTATACACTCAAAACTTAACACTTGACTTCTGGCGTCAGAGCTCTTCTTCCCTCCACTTTGTCCCTTCTGCCAAGCGCACTCTTTCCTCAGCGCATCTTTTAAATCTTTTATTTTGAAATCATTTTATTTTATTTTTTTAGGTAGCCATTTTTTAAAAGAATTTTTATCTAATATTGGAGCACGGTTGTATAACAATGTTGTGTTGAAATCACTTTAGACTAATAAAAGCGTAGTAAAAACTTAATAAACCCTTTTATTTTCCTTGTTACGTAGTGTATCAGCCTGGTTCTAATCAAGAGACGGAAACCACACAGTAATTCAAACAGGGCAAGTTTAACATAAAGAATTATGAACCTACAATCGCGCAGTAACTGCACAGAGGAATCTAAAGGGCTGCAGGGGAGGGGCTGATGTGAATGCAGGGCCTGGAGTACACACGTCAAAGAACCAGGGCGAAGCGGCCTCCACGCCAGGCCAGGCTGCAAGGGCAGCCCGCGCTGGCCACGTCCTGGAGCCAGGCGCCAGTAGATGCTGTGAAGGACGGTGAAGCAGGACGGGACAGGCAAACGTGCTCCACCAGGAGCAGGAGAGAAGCTCCTTCCCCATGCGGGGCCTCGAAGGCCCTCCCTCCAAAGCACAACTCCAGGCTCCCCGCCAGGAGGCCTGATTAGGGGGCGCTGAAGGCAGCCGGACCCAAGAGGCAATGAATTCACAACAGTCACCCCCGTTTGGTACTCAACATCCATCGGCAACATTCTACACACGTCTGGACTCCCTTTCAGCAACTAAAGCAGCCCCAGAAGACACAGGTCTCTTTGTTACCAGTGAGCTGGTTCCTCCCCCGGTGAGGAGACGCACACTCCCTCCAGCTACTGTATCCATCGCTGGCTGTGTTGATTAGTCCTCAACCCACCATTCACAGAAAATCGTTACCTAAAGATTAAACTGAAATGCTAACCTCCAACAACTTGTTTACAAAATAAAAACGGAGACGCAGAGAAGAGAAAATGGTTAGCAGATACACACAACGTATAACAAGAAAGGCACATGCTCAGCTGCTGCAGCCTTCATCCGTGTAACCGGTCCTGAGGTCCTGGTCGACGTGCGTGACTTCCTTCTCCAGCCACCCGTCCCATCTCTCCCGGCCCTCAGCAAGAACCTGCTCTGGGTTCCTTATTGGACAGAGTGACCAAACCTTCATTCCTGAGGGGCCTGGGTCCTCAATACTTATTTAATCACTGATAATTCATTTTTTGGTGGCTCTGCTTTTTCATTAACCGTTACTACTGGTGGTGGTAGTATTAAGAGGAGCCCCCGAGAATCCCCAGGTTCCAAAGTCCTCCCTGCCACCGTCGTGTAGCAGTAACACAACTCCCCACCTTGGTAATTGGGATCAATCACTCAAGCCAATAGATTAACCCTTTTTTTGCTAGTTGGTTCAGAGGCATAAGGAGCCCAAAGTGGCCAGTGGCAATCTCAGCTTCCAGGTCAGTGGGACCATTGCTCTGAGCCCTGGTGGAAGCCTTCCCCTCTGGAGAGTAAAATTTCCAAAGCTGCCAGGACAAGAAACAAAAATTCTGCAAGGAGGTTATGAAGTGTACCAGTGAGAGGACCACTCATACTTCTAATTCTCGACTCCCACACGCACGCATTCTGGCTCTGGGGAACACAGCACCATATAATGGTCCCTAACTCAAAGTATGGGTCGTATCCTACACCCTTTCAGGGTGTTGCCTCCCTCCCTTCTGGCGTTATAACCAACTCTTCACGAAGCTATTCCAGCTTTCAACCGGGTCAGCCACTTCTGGGTGACGGGATGTGTGGTAAGACTGCTCTTCCTTCGCTGGGAACCGAGTCCCCGGCTCAGACGCAGTGGAGGCCCTGGGAGGTCACGGATGCTGGTGCCGGCAGCAGCAGTGCAGGCAGCAACGTCTTCCATACCCAGAGTGTATGTTTATTCCAGTGAGGTCAGATCTCCGCCCCTTCTATGATGGAAGAGGTCCAATGTAATCCACCTGCCACCAGGCATCTGGCCGGTCACCACGGGACTCAGCGTCAGTCTTGGCTGCCGGCAGACCGGGCACTCAGCGGCAGCAGTGGCCAGGCCAGCTTCGGTGAGGGGAGTGCATGTTGCTGAGCCCTGCACGCCTCCACCCCTGCCACATGGCCACTTTGTTCGTGGACACATCGAGCGAGCCCTGGAGTGGCTGCAGTGGGAGCTAGCTGACACCCATGGGGCGGTCATTCTCCACCTGATTATTAAGAGGCTCTTCTGCAGGGCACACCCATTGGTGGGCATCCGCCCGGAACACGAATGTGTCCACAGACTGCTCCTTCAGAGAGGTCCATCCACACACCTCTTCCAGAGCCTTCCTTGGACCAATTTTCCAATCCTGTTCCTTCCAAGTTGCTGACCAATGAAATCATTAGCAACCACCCATGAATTAATACAGATCCCTGCTCCAGCCACGTCTCACGCCTGACAATGGACAGCCAAACAAACCACTCCAAGTTCTGCCCTGAGAGGACCTCCCTTCCCTGTCTCCTTCCAGGTAACCCTTGCGTGGGGCTGCAGGGCTGCTTCTGGCCACTTCGGGGTGGTCCCAGCATGTCATGCAGACCCCCCAGAAAGCAGGCTCAAGTTTTTTCTTCCACAGCCAATTGGTTATAAGAAACACCCTGGAGACCCCAGACGTGGATTGAGAGGGGGGGTGATGCCACAGGAGTTGGTGTCCAAGGAGTCTGAGTGCCTACGCATGTTTCTTGCACTTTCCATTTGATGGGACGCTGCTGTGACACGCCCAACCTTGTGGCGAGGTGGGTCCGACAACACTTGGGCTGCGTGGTCTCCTGAGGTCCCTGGGTTAGGTGTTTGGGAGGCCTCCACTAAGGCCAACAGCAAGCCAGAAGCTGTTCTTGAAATGACAATCATTAGCTGCCAAAGAGGACACTGACTTTCCAAACTCCTGTGCTAGGATCTCCCGCTGGTGCTTGTCAGAGGGTCCGTGCCAATCCCAGGGCACCGTAGACACTCTGAATATCGTCGGATCTGCTGGGTCCTGAGAACTAATGGTGAAGCAGCTTGTACCACAGCCTAGATCTGCTCTGGTCCCCACTTGGCACTGCCAGCCTCATGGGTGAAATAGCATGTGCAAATGTAGTGTATGGCATATCTAATTTCCCCAAACCCCAGCTAAATGCTGTGCTTCTTTTCCTGGCAGGTGGTGCAAGATGCAGCAATTTGTCTTTCATGTGAAGGGGATATTTCAATGTGTCCTGAACCACTGGAGCCCCAGGGACTTCTCTGAGGTGGTGGGCCCTAAATTTCTGTGGGGCTTATCTGCCACTCTCTAGTTTTTATATGTCTTGCTGAGGCATCTACAGTACTTGCCACTTCCTTCCGATCAGACCCAACAAGCACACCGTCATCAGCAGAGCGGCCCGTGCGTGGTCCAGGTCTCTGCAGACAGTGTCTGGCCTAGAGCAGAACTGACATGCCCCTGGGGTGACACTGAGGGTGCACCTCTGGCCCTGACAGGTAAGAGCAAACTGCTGCTGGTGGTCCTTGGAAACTGGTTTGAAGAAAAAGGCATTAGTGAATCCATAGCTGCACACCAAGCGCTGGGGCTGTGTCGACTTTCTCTGTGGGAGACACCTCACCTGGCACAGCAGCTGCAGTCGAAGCTGAGGGTGGTTGCGTTTGTTAAGAGTCCACAGCCAGCCTCCCAGACCCAGCGGCTTCTGCACAGGCCAAAGTGGCAAGTTAAATGGGTTTGTGATGAGCATCGCCCCCTGCTGTGCCAACCCTTTGATCGGGGCATTAATTTCCCAGGGGTGACACACAGCTTCTGGTTCACTCTCATGATAAGGGAAAGTTGTCCCAGAAGTATGGCCTGGAAATAGCTTGGGCCATGAGCCTTGGGTTTGAGTTGACCGGCCTGGTCCCCAGCCTGTCCCCACACCCCGTAGCTGGGACCTGAGCCACGTGCTTTGGCCCTGCTTCCTCAGCTGCCCCACAGGGAGAGCAGGCTTGTTCGGGGAAGCACAGAACTTGCCCGCCTCCGAGAAAGGAGCAGCTGTGCTCTGGGGGCTTCACACGGGTGCCAGGCGCCACCCCTGTGGGCCTTAGCCACGTCCTGGACTCTGGGTCTGCCCTTCAGTGTGCACAAGAAGAACTTTAGCCTGCTCCCTCAGGAGTAAAAAAATAGTTTGGAATTCTCTCATCCAACTACTGGACTCGTGAGCGCAGGGCCTGCCCTCTGGGCGCAGACTTCGGCCTCCTGGGACAGCCAAGTGCAGGCTGCGTCCCGCCCGGCTCCAGGGCCCACAGGGAGGAGAGGGGCTGCCCATCGGGATGAGACGGGCTTTCAGGTGCTGTGAGGCCCCGAGGATGGCATCCTCAGATACGGGCTCTGAGCTGATGCTAAGTCCTGGGGCCGCAAACTGGCCCTGGACCCACCAGTCAAAGGAGGACTCTCTGGTGGTCAGGGGGAGTCTCAGCACACTCACGGGGGGCCCCGCTGGTGCACAGAGCGCCCCTGTAGTTACTTCTCAGCGCCTGAATGTACAGTCAAGACAGACATGCTTGGCCACTGCAGAATCCCCTGCGCTGGCTCCCCTACGTGTAGCCACTGTGATAGGGAAAGCTAGTGAAAGTACCAAGAACAAGACAGCTGTGTCCACAGACATCCTCGTGTGCTGACCCTTCCGCGGCCACTGTGAACCCGAGTCAGCAGAGGGCCTGATTCTGGTTCAGACGTCCTTTGATGAGTCTGGGGCCTGTGCGCTTTGTATAATCTGTCTAAAGGAAGGCCTGTAGGGAGCCTCTCAAGACGGCAGTGGGGAGTCTGGACTTGACTTACCTTGGCTGGTTGTGAGGCCTCGGTGAGGGACCCCTGCCTGCACCTCCCCTAAACCAGAGCATTTGGACAGGGCGTGCCTGGGCACTGTGCTGCTCTGACAGTCTGCGGCCACTCACCCCGGGGGGATGGGGAGGCCTTCGGGTGGGCCTGGCATGTGTCCGCGATCATATTAAACTATTCGCCCCACATTTCAGTCCCTGCAGACGCTGGGCCAGTGGCTTAGCTCGGGATACTGATGTCCACAGGCGTCCCGCCTGAGGGTTAGTGGGGCCAGAGCAGGGGCGAAGCTCAGGGCTCTCCCCACTGGAAACCGGCTCGCGGGCCCTGAATCCCCCGCATTCAGCCTGCGCTTGGCTGCACATTTGCTTTGTCGGTTTCAATCAATAGTTCGTCTCCTCTCCCCACCCCCATCCTTGCCTTTAGAGGAACATCAATATTCATGCATAAATTTAAAAACAGCACAAAAAGCTGACTCCCCGCTTTCTGCCCCACGGGCCTTTTTCTTCCTTGGCCCGAGTGCAGGCTTGGCTCCCCAACGAGTCCCCGGTGGCGCCGTCAATGCGGCCCTGTGTGCAGCCCGGCAGCCCCAGCACCCCCGCCCCCCCGCCCGACCGGCTGCGGAGCCAGCTGACGCGCAGGCCCCGCCCACCACCCCGCCCTCGGCCCCCATTGGCTGCCTGGCCCGCAGGGGGACGGTGCCGGCCCCGCCCCTGCCAGGGAACGAATAAGAGGCTGCCTCCGCCCCACTCCTGCTACTCAGGACGCCGCAGCCAGGAGGTTCCAGGAGCGACCACCAAGGACCGCTGACGTGAGGACCCTCAGGGGAACCTGCTCTGGTCTTTTGGGGGCAGGGCCCGGAGGGTGGGCTTGGGAACTGGGTGGTAGTTTAAAAACTCCTTTAGGATAATTGGCAGCATTTCAAAAGTGTGACTCTTACTACTGCTTTGTGGACACGGCTCCCTCAACTCGGGGCAGCTAGAGGTACGTTCTGCCTGTTTTTGTCGCCACAAGTCGGGGAAACGTCACGTCTGGTGGCTCAGGTGATTGCTGCAAACGGGCCTCTTCCTTAACTCCTTGAAGACCAGGGGTTTGCGTCCCTCCGCGGAGAAGGACAGGTGGTCTGATGCTCCGAGCGAGCGTCTTGCCTTGCTCCGCGCAAATGTCAGGGCGCCCTGGACGCCGCGCAGAAACCACAACACCTGGCAAGTGAGGGGGCCTTTGCAAGTAAATTCCACATCGAGCCCAAGAAATTGCGGTTTACGGCGGGTTTCACCTTCCTCAGTCTTACAGTTTCTTGGGGAGATAGGGCCGCTTGCCCAGAGGGACTCTCACATCTTGTGTGATGTGTCCTTCTGAGGAGTTAACCCCCAAAAGTTCTCTTGTTTTCGAAATAAAAGGTTAATGTGGAACATTCATGGAATGAAGTGAAAGGGAAACATGGATATTTGATTTCCATTTCTCTTAAAAGACAACCTTTAATCATCAATTGGGAAGAATTTAACAGGAAAAACTTTAAAAAGTTAATTTGTAGTGTGGTTATGAAGAAAATCACATTTTATGGAGTTTTCTCATGTGGGTTATATATTTTATGCCTTTCCTTTAAAAAAAATCCCGCTAGTCATACTTCACACAGAAAGTAATTTAGCCTCCCCGTCCCCAAATCATCATGAAGCTTGAGAAGCATAAGGGTCATGTGAAAGTTTCCTGGGTTTTTTGTTTTAAAAAAAATTAATAATTGAAAACGAATGCAAAGGATAAGAATGTATGAAATGTTAAAGATTTTAATCCATCTGCATTATTCTATCTATGTGTGATATATCTGATTTTTAGGGACTTAGAGCAAAACAAAGTATACTGATTATTAATAGGGTGAATTTAGCAAAGATCAGGCCAAGGCAAAAATCCTCAATCCTTTTTCATTTGAAAATCAGAAACAAAAATAAAAATTTTAATGTTATATTCCAATTTATTTTTAAGATGCAAAAGATATTCAACCCAGGAATGGTTTTGCAAAAATTAGACATAATTCTTTTATTTATTTTTAACTATGACATTGCAAAGATTCTTTAATGATTAGAACTCAAGGCCAAAAGTTGGCAAATTTCTCTCGCTGAGTGTCTCAGTTCTGTGAAACAATTGACAAGCAGTCCTTTGTAAACTGCCTGATTCCCAGGGTTGAACAGCTGTTTCCTTAGGTTGCAGGCCACGGTATAAGGTATGCGCTGGGACGGGAGATGGAAGCCTCCTGCTTCCATAAGTGCAAGTGCGGAGAAGTGGATGGCGACGCCTCCATGAATACCAAGTGCCTGGCAGTGGCCCAGCCTCCGGCCCATTTGTTCTGGCTTCAGGGCTGGTGTTGGGGAGGAAGACATTTCCCTCCACCCTTCTAGGTTCTTCTGGCTGGTCTAAGAATTAAATAGACGTGAGACAGGTTAACAGGAGAAACTCAAACCATAGTTTAATAACATGCATACGTGGGAGAGACCCAGGAAGACTGAGTCACTCACAAAAATGCCCCAGACCTTCACCTTAAATACCATGATCAGCTAAAGACAAAGGAGGCTGTTGGGGGGTGGGGGTGGTCTGGGACTTCAAAGGGGAGGAAAGCAATTCAGACGGAGATGGAAAAGCAAATGTTTGGTAAAGCAGTGTTTGCTGTGCCATGAAGACGTGATGGGACACAGAGTGGACTCAGATCTCTAAGAGTTCCCCTGCCCACCCCTGGCCCATATTCTCTGCTGACATCTCTAGTGAGTGGTCCATTCCCGTAACAGGCCCTCCATCTAAATTCTGATTCAGGCAGCTAAGGGGGAAGGTCAGTGTTTCTTCCTGAAACTTCAGGGCCTTGATCGTTTTCAGCCCAAAATAATCTGCATGCCAAAGAGACATTTGGGGTGGCAAGTTCTGCTCCCTACGACAGCTTCGTCAGACGACCGTATAATACACGTGTGTTTCTGGTAGTCAAGGTACCTTTTCTTGATCTTCATTTTCAAAAAATTTGTGGCAATTCTATCATACTTATTTTTCCAGTTGAATTTTACAGCTGTTTTTTGGTCATGTTCCTCACCCATCCAAAAAACAAAAAAATGCCATAGACATTTTTGTTAAAAATTGAGTTTTAAAAAATGAGTTAAATTTATATATCCATTCGAAGGAAAGTAAGTTCCTACATTTTATGACCTTAGTATCTTTTGGAAGGACCTGCACTTTTCTTGCTAAACTTATTCTTAGTAATACGTGTGTGCTGCTGTAAAATAAGACTTTCCCGCTATGTTTTCTAATTGTTCATTGACAGAGCATAGGGACCCTATTGACTTTCGTATCCTCATTTGGTTCCTAGTCACCGCAGTTCATTCTAACAGCTTGCTCCCCTGCTCTGTCCTCTCATCTTGGAGCCAGGGCAGAGGGGGCCTCCGGGGGGGGGGTGGTGGAAGGAGTCAGTCCGAAGCCCCTTCACTGCTCTGCCTCTGTATTTTGGCTGAAGTTTCCCATTGGCCAAACCAACCAGAAGCCAGAGGGCGTGGGAACAGAGTAAAGAGAACGGGGGTGGGGAAGAGTGGTCCCAAGGGGTGACCGGAGAGATGCACCCCTCTGAGCCCAAAAGGGGAGGTGAGCCAAGGCCGTCTTGCCCCCTGGGGGCTGAGGTCTGAGTAGGTAACACCTTAACTGTTCTGTGCTAGAAGGCATCTTTCTTTGTGGCCCCCAGGATGTCTGAGCTGGAGAAGGCCATGGTGGCCCTCATTGACGTCTTCCATCAATATTCCGGAAGGGAAGGTGACAAGCACAAGCTGAAGAAGTCCGAACTCAAGGAGCTCATCAACAATGAGCTTTCGCATTTTTTAGAGGTGAGTCTTGCTTTTTAAAACTGACAAGTTAATCTGCTCTCCTGTCTGCTTGTGAAACACCTGCCCACTTTCTCTTCTGAGCTGCCCTGAAGGTGGTTCCAGGTCAGTGTCAGGACTCCTAGGTTGTTTCTGAAAACGTGTTTGCACTGATGAGCCCTCAGTACAGAGGCTGGCTTAGGTAGGCCCCACCATATTCATTCTGTGTGCAGTAGGAGCATCAAGGAAAAACTGCTGTCTCAAATGCAAAAGTACAGGTTCCAAATAATACTGCCTTTTCTCTGAAAAATCTAAGGATGTACTCATGACTTACTGTGGGTCACAGTGAATATATAAGAAGGCTGTTAAAAAATAAGCTTTTGTTCTTGGGAAAAGGACTGTTTCGGCTTTTCCTACATGGTTACATGGTGATAAGATGCCGTTCACTCAGCAGACGTTACTGAGCTCTCAGCTCGGTCGATGCTGGGAGAGGCACAGGCCCCACGACCTGATGCATCACTGAGTGGCCACAAGCTGCTCACAAGAGAGGCCCCGGGGCCTTGCAGGGGGCTCTGTGGGGTGAGGGGCCTTGGAGGGGAACTTGAGAAGCTGCGTGAGGGCGCCCAATGAGCCCCGTCCTGCCCTGGCAGCTCCTGCTCTGGTGGACGTGTGTCCAGGCTTTCCCACCCGCTGCCTCCACTGCCCTCGGATCAGCCACACGCATTATCTCTGTTGCATGAGCCCCGTGTCCTCGAGGCAATGAACTGCAGTCCACCTGGTGCCTGACCTTCCCTTGGTGCCCAGAACCAAGGTCACTGAAGTGACCAGTCACACGCAGAGGAAATGGCCAGACCATGAACCAGTGCACTAGTGTCTGACCAAGAGCTAATTCCGGGGAAGATACGAGAGCCCCAGGCCAGGGCCCTGCCACACAGTGGTGGGCAGCTGTCCTCCTGGGCAGGCTGGGCCACTGTGTAGGACAAGCCCCAGGCCCCATGTCCCATGTCTGCAGGGCTCCTCCCACCCCGCTGTCCCCGCCCCACCCAAACACCCCATTGGCAGAGGAAGAGGCCTGCAGGCTTGGGGTGGGACCCCCTAGTCTGATTCTGGGGCTGGTTTTCTCAGGCATCCAAGTTCACCGAGTGGCAGCTGCCCCACGCACGCTTTCACTTACCTGGTCCCCCCGATTCTGCCTCGTAACCTAACAATCAGAAGAAGGGCCCTGATTCTTCCGTAAAACGAATTGTTGAAAGGATGAAATGAGACAGTGCTTGTCAAGTGCGGCTCAACAAGTGCAGCTACTGTCATTAATTATTGATTTAAAACACAGAAAAAGCTTAGCATGTGGGAACCACAACTTGTAAAAGATAAGTAATTCACAGTAAGTGTATCAAGGTATCATGAACATTGCTGGCCTGGTTTTATGAGGTAGTTTCTGTTTGGAGGCAAATCTATCATGTAATTGAAATTAATCTTTTAGCAGTTGTGTATAGGTCCCACCCCAATGCCCACAGGAATCTCAACCTTTTACATGTTTTACATCCAAGGCAGCCACTGTACATTACACTCAACTTCTTCAGGCCAAGCTCTCCTGCCCTGAGGACTGGTTATTCAGAGCATTCCGCTCAGTGTACATCTTTCCTTCACTGTGTCCGTTCCTCTGAGACTCTTTCACCTCACTTGGCTGCACGTTGGGCAGAATGTCAGGAAAAGTCCCAGGACACCTGGAAGGCAACTCAAGTGGCAAAAAGACACAAGAAGTTAATAAATTTAGGGTATGTTCCCAAGAGTTATTTCAGCCAAAAACCGCTTTCAAAACATGAAAATCCACTGGAAGCCCTCACTATAGGGCCTTCTACACACAGAAGCAATGAAAAACTTACAGGAGCCAGAAGTTCAGACATTTGCATATAATATGCTCAGGCTGATCTAGACCGTACTATTCTTTTCTGGGTATTTTAACACAAACAACCCGCAGTTTTTCAGATCTTGGCTGTTCCATTCAGTTTTTAAGTAGGCCAGGCCCCACTGGACCTAAAGGAAGGTGGAAGACAAGGCTCAGACCCCCAGAGACTTCTGCCAGCCAACAGCCTCCTGGTCACAGGAGAAGTCCTTTCTGGCATTTTGCATTTCATGTCTTAGGTTGTTTCTGATACAAATTATTAAAGCCAGCCAACTTCTGATCATGTTTTGATGTCCTTATATTTCATTTAGAAACAAGCTGGACAACTGCTCTTATTTCTCTTAGGAAATCAAGGAGCAGGAGGTTGTGGACAAAGTCATGGAGACACTGGACAACGATGGAGATGGTGAATGCGACTTCCAGGAATTTATGGCTTTTGTTGCCATGGTTACCACTGCCTGCCATGAGTTCTTTGAACACGAATGAACTAGAGAAAGCAGCCGGGCTGTTCCTGTAGCAGAGACGGAGGTCGGGCAGGGAGGCCAAGGCAGGGCTTGCAGGGTAGTAGGGGCTGAGCTTCCCAGCTGTGTCGTAGCTAATTAGGGAGCTTGATTTGCTTCGCGAATGAAAAATTGAAACCTCTTTCCAAAGGGCTGTTTTTAGTGGCCCCCAGCATTATTTCAGCGCTGTTAGGCATCCGTGTTAGCTGACTGGCCCCAGGGACTCTTGGTAATCATCACTTAGGAAAGTCAATCCTCAGTCACAAAGCATGTGCTGTACTGGCTATCCTGGCTGTGTAGACCCCCTAACCCAGAAAAAACAAACTGATTACCAGAAATGCCTGGAGCACTGTGGTTTCCGTAAGCCTCCACTACATTTAAAAACACAAAGCTTTGTCCACCATCCTTTGAAAAGGCTGCCCTTCATTAAATCTGCTCATCACTGGGGCAAATGAAACCTAATGTGGTTGGGTGGCCCGACAGTCTGTCCCACCTACCAAAGAGCATGGTCACATTTAGAGCCCTTTCCTACAGGTGAGCTGTGATTATTGAGTGAGTAGTTAATGCTAACAGTTCTAAATGGAAAATCTGTTTCACAAGCCAACAAGTACTGACATTGTAACTGTAATCAGAACTGAGAATCAAGCGTCTACATTCAGTGGGGTTCTCCC
This sequence comes from Balaenoptera musculus, assembly GCF_009873245.2. NCBI lineage: Eukaryota > Metazoa > Chordata > Mammalia > Artiodactyla > Balaenopteridae > Balaenoptera > Balaenoptera musculus. Next base: position 144,891,118 of record NC_045788.1, on the reverse strand, counting down.
GACAGGATCACACTTTGCTGGCTCTATGGGGCGTGGGGCAGCGGGGGCAGGGGGCTCGGGGCGGGTCTCAGCTCTGCCTCTGGAGACAGCTGTACCCAAGCACCCACGCCTCCTGTCCTGCCTGTAGAATGAGGGTTATGACGGATGTGTTTGGTCTGTTGGTGAAGGTCATTCCCGACCTGTCTGTGTGCAGACAGGGTCTGCTTGTGGCTGTTGGTGAAGCCAGGGAACTTTATGACCTTTATGCTTCTGTATCCACCAATTCAAATAAATCAAGTTACAAATATTAAGAATTACTTCCAGGAAAATTCAAATTAAGCTTATCCACCGTTTTTCTGTTTTGCTTTTTTTTAAGGACACAGACTTGGAAATCATAAACTAATTGGTCACTTGTATTTGCATTAAATAAAAAGCACTGTAACAAGCCTCTGTAGCCGTAAAACATGAAATAAAAGCTAAATTCCTGCAAAACTGGGAAAAGGAGTGAAGTCCACGCATCCTGGCGTCATCAGGGCTGCAGATGCTGCACCGCCCAGGCCAGGGTCAGGAAGCTTGGGTGGGGAGGGGTGGGTCCAGGGGAGGGACATAAAGGGGTGGGTCTGTGGAGGGGCGGGGCCATGGGGAAGGACATAAAGGAGCAGGGCTGGAGGGGTGGGGCCATGGGAGGGCCATAAAGGGGCGGGGCCATGGGAGGGACATAAAGGGATGGGTTGTGGAGGGGCGGGGCCATGGGAAGGACATAAAGGAGCAGGGCTGGAGGGGTGGGGCCGTGGGAGGGAGATAAAGGAGCGGGACCATGGGAGGGACATAAAGGGGAGGGGCGGGCCATGGGAGGGACATAAAGGGGAGGGGCGGGCCATGGGAGGGACATAAAGGGCCAGGGTGTAGAGGGATGGAGCTGGAGGGGCAGTGCCTGTCCGGAGGGATGACCTTCTCTCTCCTCAGTTGCTCACCACCTCCTGCTAGGAACTTCCAGCCTGGTGGGCATCAAGTGGCCCTCTCTGGACCAGTTGCCAGGGAGGGGAAATACACTGGTCCTGGCAGGAACGTCAGAGACCAAAAGTGGCCCCGAGTGGGCACCAGCTCTGCAGGGGGTCATGGTGACTTGCTTCTCACTTTATATGTGCTTACCTGGACCATGTATCCTTGGTGAACTTTATGCAAATTATCAGTATGTCATTTTGATGTACAACCCTTTGTCTTGAGAGTGTATGACTGTGCCATCAACTTTGAACAGGTGGAACAGTTCTCAGAGTTTCTGTCTGTCTTCCAGGTTATAATCCTCTGTTTGTCTTGAATAAAATTCCATTTTTCTTCTTGATTGCCAGTTGAATTTTTGTTGACACAGGGACATGCCAGGGTGGGGAGCCTGGAGGGTGGACCACGCCTGTCTGGCTCAGCCCAGGGGCCAGCATAGCCTGTGCACGAAAGGTCAGACGGGGATGGGGAGGGGAGCTGGCTCTGGGCTGCGGTGCTGCGGTGGATGTACCTCTCCAGCTTGCTTTCAAACCACGTCTCTATGCCTCTGTTCATCACTGCTTTAGCCACAAGTTGAATAAGTCTCTGCTGGTACTTCCCTTGCCCCCGTTGACCCAAGAATCCCAAAGCGACAGTTCCCAGATGTCCACTGTGCTTCCAAAGCGCACAGGAAAGAACCCCAGTGCCCCAGCCCCCAGGGAGCCTGCCTAGAGCCGCCGCTGAGTGTGCCCCCTGACCCCACATCCAGGGGATGCTCCTTTACCACAAGGAGGGAAGCTGCCTCTCAGCATATCTGCATGGCCATCTTTGGGGCTCCTGGGGGCTTCCTCTCACCTACTACCATGAGCTCCAGTTTGTAAAACGTCCCTCATCCTCCTCTGACCTGTCCTCAACTAGAGGCACCGTCTAGTTCCATGAATGGGTGGTGATGGTCCCACACGGCCCCTGGCAGGTGGCATCTCCAGGTGGGTAGGAGGGTGCCTGGGGCATGTGGTTGCGGGGATGACCTGTCTCAGGCATCACCAGGGAAAATCAGGTCCCGACTTTAGCCAGGAGCAAAGACAATTCACTCAGGGCCTCAGAGAAAGGACAAGGGGAACTCTGCCCCAGGTTGCCTTCCCCACGGTCCAGTTCAGCCTCACAGGACTTCCTGTGCTCTATCGGTTTATCAGCTTGATCCACAGCTGCCCAGAGAACTGTCCCTGAGAGCAGCATTGAGTGTCTTGGGGCGAGACCCTGAGGCCATGGCCAGGATCCCATTTGCTGGCCCTGCAGTGTCAAGTGCTGTCAAAGAGTCTGGGGCCTGCTGGGGACCCACCCTTCACCCTCTGGACAGCGTGGACCACCCTGGCAGGCACGGCTGCCCCTGCCCGCAGTCCAGGCAACAACATCGCCAGACTTTCCTGCCACCAGAGGGAGGACTCCTCAACTCATGACCACAGCGGGAGGGGGACTCGAGGTTTCAGGGCTCCCCCACCGCCGCACAGTCCCGCCGTACCCTGTCCTCGAGGCCTGCGGGGACCGCGATTCCTGACCCCTGGCCACGTTCCCTCCTTAGCCCTGGCCCTGCCCAGAGAACCAGGAGCAGTGACGCGGAGGTGGAGGTTGGGTAGGCGCAGGCCCCCCGGCCCTCCCGGCCTTCTCTGGCCCTGGGGTCAGTTCCCGGGGCCTCTGCCCACTGGCTCTCACTCCGTCCACCATTTTAGACCTGACCCTCCCCAGCACCGGCCCTGCTTCCCTTCAGCTACAAAGGGAAGCGAGGTTTCCCATGGGCCAGTGGGGGGCCCCACTCTAGGTTTCTTCCTGGGGACAGCTGGTCTCCACAGCATGACCGCCCCTTGAGCTCCATGAGCCTGTGAGCTGCTACCTGCAGGACCCCACCCTCGTCTCCAAGGCAAGGGGGGCCCTTCAGCCCTGGCCTGCCCGCCCCCAGCTGAGGCCCCAGTTTGACAACTCTTCCCGGAAAGTTCTGGGAAGGCCCACATCTCTGCCCCATGAGGTTTGTTTGCTGTTGTTTCAGGGTTTTTATTTTTATTTACTTTGTTTTATTTTTATTTACTTTATTTGTTTGAATTTTCCAGTTCAAATTTATCACATTTATTCAAAGTCAATGAAAAACGAGTCTGTTTTGACGAACAGCAAAGATTATAATCAAAATTAAAATCAGGGTCTCAGACGACAATTGTCTCATATGAGCCTCAGCAGCCAACTTACATGGTTCATAGCATCGAGATTTTCTTGAGCAGGACATTTAAATTTAGGGATCCATCCCTCTCTGGCCCAGGAAACTTGGGTTCTTGTAACTGCAGATAATGGAGACCTCTGGGCATCAGGAGACAGATCGGAGGACAGTGGCTCTCACCCTTCACCTCAACCAGCTGGAGCTTGGACGTGGCCTGGGCAGCCCCCGTGCTGGCAGCTGGGTGGCCTTTGGGCCAGGCAGGCGTGGACAGGGGGTGCCCAGTCCCTCATCCTGAAGCAGAGAGAGGGTCCTGCACCCCTTTAATTATGACACTCATGGCATGTCTGCTAGCAATCGGCAGAGTAAGATCCTTTCACAATCTCCTCTCACTGCATTTGTGGAGGAAAGGACTGGCCTCTTGCAAAGGAGGGCGTGTGAAAAAGACACGCTATTCAAGCACATCGGCAGGAGGCCAAGCAGGGAGGTTTGGCCTCTCGGCTGGAGCTGGAGCAGAGCCGAGGCTGAGACTGGCAACCTCCTCAAGGACAGAGCCCGACCCCAGCACCATTCACTTATCATGCAGGTCCCTGGAGTAGCTCGCACACAGAGGAGGCCACTCCTGAAATGTTCCCCTCTGTGCTGGGTTGGGTGTGGACACTGGGTCATGTGGGCCCCACAGAGCCCTGAACAGAAAACTCCCCTGGGAGCTTGTTAACTATCCCAGGCACCAGGCCTCCCAGATCTGGGATGTGACCTTGTCTGGCTGTGGGACTGTCTTAATAAGAACTCAGGTGAGTCTCATCCTCAGGGAAGTTAGGAAACACCAGGTTAGCAAGGCAGCACTGTGTGCCTGGGTGATCCTGCTGGAGGAGTTGTGCCTGCCCACCCTGCAGGGCAGGCCTCACTCAAGACTGAACGGTGTGCGAGGCAGAGGGTAGGAGGGAGCAGCGACACCCCAGTCCCCGGCCAGTCTCACTGCAGTCGGCCCCCTCTGGGCTGCAGCGTTCTCGCTCAGGAACGGGTGTTGGCTGGTGTGTGGATTCACCCTAGGGTACCCCCTTCCCCTTCTCCTGGTTCTTACACCTTGTGTGATCCTCCCCTAAGTGTTCCTGATCATAGGGGGAAAGCATTCGGTCTTTCATCATTAAGTACGACGTTAGCTGTGGGATTTTCGTAATGTCCTTTATCAGGTTAAGTAAATTCCCTTCTATTCCTAGGGTGCTGAATTTTGTCAAATGCTTTTTCTTCTGCATTTATTGAGGATGATCATGTGGGTTTTGCTTTTATTCTATTGATATGGTATATTACCTTAATTGCCTCTCAGTTTAAACCAACCTTGCATTCCTGGGGTAAATCCAACTTGGTCATGGTGTATGATTCTTTTTGTATGTTGATGGATTTGGTTTGCTAGTATTTTGTTGAGGATTTTTGTGTTCATATTCATAAGAGATATTGGTCTGTAGTTTTCTATTCTTGTTAATGTCATTGTCTGGTTTTGGTATCAGGTAATATTGGCCTCATTAAATGAATGTTCTCTCTTCTATTTTTAGGAAGGGCTTGTGACGAACTGGTATTAATTTGTCCTTAAATGTTTGGTAGAATTCAGTGGTGAAGTCACCTGGGTGGGGAGTATTTTGTTGTTTTTTTAAAATTACTTATTCAATATCTTCACTTGCTATAGGTCTATTCAGATTGTTAGTTTCTTCTTGAGTCAAGTTCTATAGTTTGTCTTTCTAGGAATTTGTCCATTTCATCTAAGTTATCTAATTTGTTGGCATACAATTATTTATAGTATTCCTTCATAATTTTTTTTAAATCTCTGTAAGGTCAATAGTAATGTCCTTTCTTTCATTCTGATTCTAGTAAGTTGAGTCTTCTCTTTTTTCTTGGTCAACCTAGCTAAAGGTTTGTCAATTTTGTTGATATTTCCAAAGAACTTGTTTTTGTTTCATTGATTTTCTCTATTATTTTTCTCTTATCGAGTTCATTAATTTCCACTTTCTTTTATTACTTTCTTTCTTCTGCTTGCTTTAGGTTTATTTGCTCTTTTTCCAGCGTCTTTTGATGGAAACTTATGTTATTGATTTGAGACCTTTCTTAATATAGGCATTTACAGCTATAAATTTACCTCTAAGCACTGCTTTAGCTACATGCCATTCTTCATTTTCATTCATTTCAAACTATTTTCTGATTTCCCTTCTGAATTCTTCTTTGATTCATTGCTTATTTACGAATGTGTTGTTCAATTTCTACATATTTCTCAGCTTCTCAAAAGTTTTTGTTGATTTCTAATTTAATTCCATTGTGATTGAAGAACAAACTATGTATTACTTTTATCTTTTTAGAATTTATTGAGGTTTGTTTTATGGCCTAGCATACAACCTAGCCTAGAGAATATTCCATGTGTACTTAGGAAGAATGTATATTCTGCTGTTCTTTTTTTTTTTTTTTACAGCTTTGTATATGCATTTTATATTTTGAACCAGAACCTATTACATCTTTTTTTCTAAATTAATTAATTAACTTATTTTTGGCTGCATTGGGTTTTCGTTGCTGCACGCAGGCTTTCTCTAGTTGCGGTGAGCATGGGCTACTCTTCGTTGAGGTGCGTGGGCTTCTCATTTTGGTGGCTTCTCTTGTTGCGGAGCACGGGCTCTAGGCTCACAGGCTTCGGTAGTTGTGGCATGCAGGCTCAGAAGTTGTGGCTCATGGGCTCTAGAGCGCAGGCTCAGTAGTTGTGGCACACAGGCTTAGTTGCTCCACGGCATGTGGGATCTTCCCGGACCAGGGCTCGAACCTGTGTCCCCTGCATGGGCAGGCGGATTCTTAACCACTGCACCACCAGGGAAGTCCCTTCTGCTGTTCTTGGGTAGAGTGTTTTATAGATGTCTTTTAAGTCTAGTTGGTTTATAGTGTTGTTCAAGTCCTCCATTACCTTGTTGATGTTCTGCCTAGTTATTCTATCCATTATAGAAAATGGTGTATTGATGTCTCCAACTATCATCCTTTCTTTTCTATCAGTTTTTGCTCCATATATTTCAGTGCTCTATTGTTAGGTGCATACATATTTATAATTATTAGGTCTTTCTAATGGGTTGGTCCTTTTACCATTATAAAATGTCCCTTTTTATCTCTTCTAGTAAATATTTTTGTTTTAAAGTGTATTTTATCTAATACTAGTAAAGCCACTACAGCTTTCTCATGGTTGCTATCTGCATGAAATATTTTTTTCCATTGTTTTACTTTCAATCTACTTGTATCTTTGAATCTAAAACATGTCTCTTATTAGTAGCATATAGTAGGGTAATACACACAGTCTGAAAAATCTGCCCTTTGAATGTTTAACCCACATTTACTGTTATTATTGATATAGTTGGATTTACCTCTGCCACTGTACTTTTCATTTTCTGTATGTCTCGTCTTTTTTTTTTTTTTCTTTTTTTTGCCTCTAATCCTCCCTTACCACTTTCTTTGGCATTAAGTAAATATTTTCTAATGAAGCATTTGAATTTCTTGAATGATATTTTCACTATTTTTTTAGTGGTATGCATCCTAACATCAGAATCAGCTTCAGATTTATACTAGCTTACTTCCAGTGAGATATAGAAACATTGTTCCTACATCTCTATTCCATTTTCCTCCTTTTTATGATTTTTAAATATATACTACATCTATTAATGTTACAAACCCAACAGTACATTGTTATAATTATTACTTTACCATCTGAAAAGTAGCCCAATACAGCTTTGCTCCCACCAACTTCTTTTGTACTGTTATTGGTAAAAATATTACACATGCATTTTATTTCTATAAGACCAAGATTATATTATAATCATATTATTTTATACAATTGATTTTTAAATCAGCTAAGGAGAAAAAATTATGCATTTATATCATCTTATAATTACCTTTATCTTTACCAGTGTTCTTTGTTTTTTCATGTGAATTCAAGTTACCATTTGGGGTCACTTGCTTTTAGCCCAAAGGACTTTCTTTAGTATTACTGGTAATGCAAGTTGGCTAGCAACAAATTCAATCGGTTTTTGTATATCTGGGAATGTCTATTTGGCCTCCACTTTTGAAAGATACAATTCTTGGTTGATAGTTTTTTTCTTTCAGCTCTTTGAATATGTTATCCCACTGTCTTCTGGCCTCCATTATTGCTGCTGAGAATTCAGCTATCAATCTTATTGGGGTTCCCTAGTAAGTGAAAATAGTTTCTCTCTTGCTGATTTCAAGATTTCCCCTTTTGTGTTTCGGTATTTTTACCATATGTCTGTGCAGCTTCTTGTGTTTATCCTACTTGGAGTTTCTTGAGCTCCCTGATGTGTAGGTTTTCAATATATCTGGGGAGTTCTCAGCCATTATTTCTTTGAATTTTTTTCTGCTCTTTTCTCTGTCTCTTCCCCTTCTGGTACTCCCATTACACATATTGTTGGTGAGCTTAGTGGTGTCCCACGTGTCTCTGAGACTATGTTCATTTTTCTTCATTCTTTTGTCCCCCTCTGTTCTTTGGATTGCATAATATTTATCAATCTACTTTCAAGTTTGCTAATTCTTTCTTCTTCCAGTTCAAAACTACTATTGAGCCCCTCTAGTGAATTTTTCCTTTCAGTGATTGTACTTTCCCAGCTCCAGAAATTTCTCTTTGGTTTACATTTATATAAATGATATCTGTATTTATACATTTATGTTTATATAAATGATACCTATATTATTTACATTATATAAAACATTATACATTATGTTTAACATTTTAATCTCTTTATGGATATTCTTTATTTGATGTGACACTGCCATCATACCTTTACTTCTTTAATCATGGTTTCCTTTAGTTCTGTGACATATTTGGCTACTTTCAAGTCTTTGCTAAATCTGACATCTGGTTAATCTCACAGGCATTATCTGTTGTCGTCCTTTTTTCCTAGTGTATAAGTCATACTTTTCTGTTTCTTTACGTGTTTTGTAATGGGGGGGGGGGAAACTGGGCATTTTAGATAATACATTGTAGCAACTCCTGGTTCTTGCCACTCCCTCCTCCCTCCAGGCCTTTATTTGTTTAATGACTGGTTGGATTACTTCAGTGAAATCTCTTCCCCTCTGCCCCCATGTGAAGTTTCTGCTATTGTCCCTCAAGGAGGTACAGCCTTGGGCAGGCTTAGTCGGCCTGGGGTGATGGTGCTTTTGGCAGGTCTCTCCAGTCCCTTTCCCTGACCACACCCAGCTGTGAAGTTCCACCGACTGCCAGCTGACTGCTCTATCATTTCAGCAGTGCTCCGGGGGCATAAATTGCTCTATAGCCGAATTTGATCCAATTCAGGATTTATTGAAGAAATAGTTCCCAAAGTCAGTGTTTGAGATTTGTTCTAACGCCAGGAGGGCTCTTCCTAGCTGTCTCTTTCCCTGGTTCTCCTGCAAACTACTTGGCCTACAAGTTAGCTTGTATCTTCATTGAATCTATGAACTTCCTCCCAATTGCCTTTCACCACACTTGTACTGCTTTTGAGAGTGTCCTTATGATTGAACTTCTCCATGCTCTGGTGCAAATGAAGTCAGTTCCTTTAGGAAGAGATGGGGAGATATCTGTTTTATAGCTTGCTTCTCCCCCCAGGCAAAACCTCCAAGCCAGGGTTCTGGGCCTAGGAGTGCGAACAATGGCACACGTCTCTCTGAGTGACACCCCTGCTTTAGGAGCTAAGCACTCAGTGGAGTTGGGGGCAGTAGCCTAAGGTCCTCCCAGCTTGCCTCTCCTGGTATGGAACCACTATCTTAAGAGCTGGGAAGGGCACCCAGGGCCCTGTACACTCAAAGGCACTTTACCCAAGGTAGAGGCTCCATTCCATGAGCAGAGGCTGGATGGAAGAAGAGATCTCTCACTTCTCACTTGCACTCACCCAGAACTTAGCTGCATCAACAGGTAACTGGGGGCAGGAGCCTGTGTTCTTGGCTGTGCCTGTTTGGAGTGGAGTTTCTGCTTGGCTCAGCTGGGAGGTGGGAGGGAAGGAGCAGTCTTGGTTCAAATAACAGACTCTTGTTTTATTAATGAGCTTTCATGTATAGACATTTCTTCATTTGTTGTATGCACTTAGGACTATTTCCAAAGGCTTAGAAGTTTAAAAAGAATAATTTTCACCCATTTTGCTGGCTAGCATGTCTATGGAGCTTCTCAGGCCATCATGCCAGAAGTTGACCTTCTTTCTTTATCTTCTCATGTAAAGTAAATGCTAAGTACTGCTTGTCTTTGAACTTGTGCTCCACTCCATCAGAGCACAACAGCCTCCAGACAGCCTCCGTCCTGCTGCTTCCACCTGGAGCCCTGCAGCGCCTGGGTGCACACACCTGCAAATCCAGCTCGCTGCTGCTGGGAGTGGTGACAGGTGACAATGCCTCTGTGCTCCCTTTTCTCCTCAAAGCTTCATCTGGCCCCTTGTGGCCCTTCTTCAACTTTGGGCTTGTGGCATCTGTAATGAACATTCATGATATCTGGCCTTTTCAGTCAATTTCAGAGCCTGGGGAGTAAGGTGCCCCATACTCAGTTGGCACTTAAAACTAAGAATAACATCTCAATTTCTCACTTTGCACTGCCCCTGGCAAACTTTACTTCCAAACCATCTCACGGCCTCACGTAGAAAGGTTCCCCCATTGAACCCTGAAAGGCAGAGCTAGATGCAGGGAGACCAGGGTGGGGATCAGGGTGAGGAAGGGAGTGAGCTTACCTGGGGTGAGGCGGTAGGCTCTCAGACCACCCACAGTGGGGAGGGTGACCCAGCCGCCTGCATGGACAATTTAAAGACTATTCCTCTTGAACACAAGAAGTTTTGAAATTTTCCATGTAGTTACCTATTAAAAGAATTCTTTAGGACTTCCCTGGCGGTCCAGTGGTTAAGACTCTGCGCTTCCAATGCAGGGGGTGCGGGTTCGATCCCTGGTTGGGGAACTAAGATCCCACATGCCACGGCGCAGCCAAAAAAACAGAACAAAACAAAACAAAAAAAACAAAAAAGAATTCTTCATTACTGAAACTGAGTATCATACAGAAAACGATGAATGCTATACAGGGTGTTATGACACTGTTACTGCATCCAGTTTAAAGATAAAGTATTTCTTCCTTAAGCCATTAAGGCCCAAAACTTATGCAAATTGATCTCAGATAGAAAGAGAATGCTGCTCTCTCTCCTTTTGGCACGCAGCAAGTAGCATGCGCACGATTCGTGGACAATATACGCCATCAGTGAGACAGAGGCCCTGGTGGGAAGGTCTGGGGCAGCCTCTGGCAGGAAGTGGGCAAACACAGGAGGTAAGCTGTTTCCCCCACAGGGTTATGCTGACCACCCCAGAAGAATCACTTTGAAACAAATCAGATATATTCATAATCTGAAATTAAGCACAAGTAACCATACTTTTCATAAAATAATTAGAACAGTTCAAAAACAAACAGAATCAAGATACAAATGACCCACTAGAAAAAGTATGGATTATATGGAGATTATGATTCTTAATATAAATTGGCTCCTAAAAATCAATTAAAAAAAAAACCTTGAGGGAGGCGGAGCCAAGACAGCCGTGTGGGAAGACGCGAAGTTAGCGTCTCCCCACAATTAGGGAACCTGCGGCTGCTGGTGGGGGACGCTGATGCCCAAGGAGACGGGAGGAACCTCCAAGTGATCCGGGAGTATGTAGGGGGACAGAGGGGGGGAGGAGAAGTGGAGGTCAGACAGGATCGGCGCCCCTGAGGCTGGGGAGATCAGGAGAGGCAGGTGGGAGGGGCCTCGGGGAAGAGCGGGAGAGGAGCAGAGGGCGATCACCTTGCCCACTCAGTCCGGGGAGACTGCTGAGCTCCCAGGCCAGTCCCCTGCCCTCCAAGGCTGCCCCCCACCCCTCCAGGCCACGTGGGTCCTGGGGGCATAGGAGGGAGGCCGGGGAGATCAGGAGAGGTAGGCGGGAGGGGCCCTCCCAGACTGGAGGAGCAGGAGAGGAGAGGAGGGCAACTGCCCCACCCACTCGAGCCCAAGAAGCCTGCTGGGCTCCCAGGTGAGGTCCCCGCCCTCTGAGATCAGGGGTGGGGGGCACGCCTGGACCCCTTCCGTTCCTTGAGACTAAGCCCCACCCTGCACAGCCCCCAGTGCCTCTTGCAGCCCTGTGGGTCCTGAGCATTGGTCCCGCCCACCACCCAAATCTCGCCCTTGCTTAGGCCCCACCCTCCACAGCCAAGGCCTTCCCCCCCCTTTTTTTTTCTTTTCCCTCCTCCTCTTTTTCACTATTGTAATACTGATGTACCTTCTGGTTGTTGATTCATCTATATTTTTATTTTTATATTCTTTCGAACATATTTGTTAGTTTCCTAGTCTAATTTTATTTTTTACTTTGTTATTTTTTTTTTTTTTTTGCTGCTCCACGTGGCTTGCGGGATTTTGGTTCATGAGCTGAGGGTCAGGCCAAAGCTGCTGCACTGGGAGCTCAAGAGTCCAAACCACTGGACTAACAGAGAACCTCAGACCGCAGGGAATATCCATTGGAGTGTGGTCTCACGGAGTTCCTCATCTCAGCACCAAGACCCAGCTCTACCCAATAGCCTACAAACTCCAGTGTTGGAAGCCTCAGGCCAAACAACCAGTAAGAAAGGAACACAATCCCAATCATTAAAAAAAAAAAAAAAAAAGAGAAGGCAAAAAAAATATGTCACAGATGAAGGAGCAAGGTAAAAACCTACAAGACCAAATAAATGAAGAGGAAATAGGCAATCTACCTGAAAAAGAATTCAGAGTAATGATAGTAAAGATGATCCAGAATCTCGGAAATAGAATGGAGGCACAGATTGAGAAAATACAAGAAATGTTTAACAAAGATCTAGAAGAACTAAAGAACAAACAAACAGAGATGAACAACACAATAACTGAAATGAAAAATTCACTAGAAGGAATCAATAACAGAATAACGGAGGCAGAAGAACGAATAAGTGAGCTGGAAGACAAAATGGTGGAAATAAGTGCCGAGGAGCAGAATAAAAAAAAAAAAAAGAATGAAAAGAATTGAAGACAATCTCAGAGACCTCTGGGACAACACTAAATGCACCAACATTCGAATTATAGGGGTCCCAAAAGAAGAAGAGAAAAAGAAAGGGTCTGAGAAAAATATTTGAAGAGATTATAGTCGAAAACTTCCCTAACATGGAAAAGGAAATAGTCACCGAAATCCAGGAAGCACAGAGAGTCCCATACAGGATAAACCCTAGGAAAAACACACCAGGACACATATTAATCAAACTAACAAAAATTAAATTCAAAGAAAAAATATTAAAAGTAGCAAGGGAAAAAACAAAAAATAACACACAAAGGAATCCCCATAAGGTTATCAGCTGATTGGAAACTCTGCAGGCCACAAGGGAGTGGCAGAATATACTTAAAGTGATGAAAGAGAAAAACCTACAACCAAGATTACTCTACCCAGCAAGGACCTCATTCAGATTCGATGGAGAAGTCAAAAGCTTTTCAGACAAGCAAAGGCTAAGAGAATTCAGCAACACCTAACCAGCTTTACAACAAACGCTAAAGAAACTTCTCTAAGCAGGAAACACAAGAGAAGAAAAAGACCCCCAAAAACAAACCCGAAACAATTAAGAAAATGGTAATAGGAACATACATATCGATAATAACCCTGAATGTAAATGGATTAAATTAAATTAAATGCCCCATCAAAGGATGAATCCAAGCAGAAGATATAACAATTATCAATGTTTATGCACCCAACATAGAAGTACCTCAATACATAAGGCAAATGCTAACAACCATGAAAGGAGAAATCGACAGTAACACAATAATAGTAGGGGACTTTAACACCCCACTTACACCCATGGACAGATCATCCAAACAGAAAATAAATAAGGAAACACAAGCTTTAAATGACATAATAGACCAGATAGATCTAATGGATATTTATAGAACATTCCACCCAAAATGGCAGAATACACTTTCTTCTCAAGTGCACACAGAACATTCTCCAGGATAGGTCACATCTTGGTTCACAGATCAAGCCTCGGCAAATTTAAGAAAATTGAAATCGTATCAAGCATCTTTTCTGACCACAATGGAAATCAATTACAGGAAAAAAACTGAAAAAAACCACAAATACATGGAGGCTAAACAGTGCGTTACTAAATAACCAAGAGATCACTGAAGAAATCAAAGAAGAAGTTAAAAAATACATAGAAACAAACAACAACAAAAACATGATGACCCAAAACCTAAGGGGCGCAGCAAAAGCAGTTCTAAGAGGAAAGCTTATAGCAATTCAATCTCACCTCAGAAACAAGAAAAATCTCAAATAAACAATCTAACCCTACACTTAAAACAACTAGAGAAAGAAGAACAAAGAACCAAAGTCAGTAGGAGGAAAGAAATCATAAAGATCAGAGCAGAAATAAATGAAATAGAAACGAAGAAAACAATAGCAAAGATCAATAAAACTCAAAGCTGGTTCTTTGGGAAGATAAACAAAATTGATAAACCCTTAGACAAACTCATCAGGAAAAAAAGGGAGAGAATGCAAATCAATAAAATTAGAAATGAAAAAGGAGAAATCACAACTGACACTGCAGAAATACAAAGGATTATAAGCGACTACTACAAACAACTATATGCCAATAAGATGGACAACCACAAAGAAATGGACAAATTCTTGGAAAGGTACAATTTTCCAAGACTGAACCAGGAAGAATTAGAAAATATAAACAGACCTATCACAAGTAATTAAATTGAAACCACAATTAAAAAGGTTCCAACAAACAGAAGTCCAGGGCCAGATGGCTTCACAGGCAAATGCTATCAAACATTTAGAGAAGAGCGAACACCGATCCTTCTCAAACTCTTCCAAAAAATGGCAGAGGGAGAAACACTCCCAAATTCATTCTATGAAGCCACCATTACCCTGATACCAAAACCAGAAAAAGATATCACAAAAGAAGAAAAGTATAGACCAATATCCCTGATGAACATAGGTGCAAAAATCCTGAACAAAATACTAGCAAACAGAATCCAACAGCACATTAAAAGGATCACACACCATGATCAAGTGGGATTTACCCCAAGGATGCAAGAATTCTTCAATATACTCAGATCAATCAATGTGATACAGCATATTAACAAATTAAGGAATAAAAACCACATGATCATCTCAATAGATGCAGAAAAAGCTTTTGACAAAATTCAACACCCATTTATGATAAAAAAAACCCTCCAGAGAAAGGGCAAAGAGGGAACCTACCTCAACATAATAAAGGCCATATATGACAAACCCACAGCAAGCATCATACTCAATGGTGAAAAACTGAAAGCATTTCCACTAAGCTCAGGAACAAGACAAGGATGTCCACTCTTGCCACTCTTATTCAACATAGTTTTGGAAGTCCTAGCCACAGCAATCAGAAAAGAAAAAGAAATAAAAGGAATAAAAATTTGAAAAGATGAAGTAAAACTGTCAACGTTTGCCAATGACATGATACTATACATAGAAAATACTGAAGATGCCACCAGAAAACTACTAGAACTAATCAATGAATTTGGTAAGGCTGCAGGATACAAAATTAATGCACAGAAATCTCTAGCATTCCTATACACCAACAACGAAAAATCAGAAAGAGAAATTAAGGAAACACTCCCATTTACCGTTGCAACAAAAAGAATAAAATACCTAGGAATAAACCTGCCTAAGGAGGCAAATGACTTGTACTCGGAAAACTATAAAACACTGATGAAAGAAATCAAAGATGACATAAACAGATAGAGAAGTATACCATGTTCTTGGATTGGAAGAATCAATATTGTGAAAATGACTATACTACCCAAAGCAATCTATAGATTCAATGCAATCCCTATCAAACTACCAATGGCATTCTTCACAGAATAAGAACAAAATTTTTTACAATTCTTATGGAAATACAAAAGACCCCAAATAGCCAAAGCAATCTTGAGAAAGAAAAACGGAGTTGGAGGAATCAGGCTCCCTGACTTCAAACCATACTGCAAAGCAAGAGTAATCAAGACAGTATGGTACTAGCACAAAAACAGAAATATAGATCAATGGAACAGGAGAGAATGCCCAGAGATAAACCCACGCACATATGGGCACCTAATTTACGACGAAGGAGGCAAGAACATACAATGGAGAAAAGACAGCCTCTTCAGTAAGTGGTGCTGGGAAAACTGGACAGCTACATGTAAAAGAATGAAATTAGAACACTCCCTAACACCACACACAAAAATAAACTCAAAATGGATTAGAGACCTAAATGTAAGACCAGACACTATAAAACTCTTAGAGGAAAACATAGGAAAAACACTCTTTGACATAAACAGCAAGATCTTTTTTGACCCACCTCCTAGAGTAACGGAAATAAAAACAAAAATAAACAAATGGGACTTAATTAAACTTAAAAGCTTTTGCGCAGCAAAGGAAACCATAAACAGGACAAAAAGACAACCCTCAGAATGGGAGAAAATATTTGCAAATAAAACAACAAAGGATTAATCTCCAAAATACACAAATAGCTCATGGAGCTCAACATCAAAAAAACAAACAATCCAGTTAAAAAATGGGCGGAAGACCTAAATAGACATTTCACCAAGGAAGACATACAGATGGCCAAGAGGCACATGAAAAGATGCTCAACATCACTAATTATTAGAGAAACGCAAATCAAAACTACAGTGAGGTATCACCTCACACCGGTCAGAATGGCCATTATCAAAGAATCTAGAAACCATAAATGCGGGAAAGGGTGTGGTGAAAAGGGAACCATCCTGCACTGTTGGTGGGAATGTAAACTGATACAGGCACTATGGAGAACAGTATGGAGGTTCCTCAAAAAACTAAAAATAGAACTACCATACGACCCAGCAATCCCACTACTGGGCATGTACCCTGAGAAAACCATAATTCAGAAAGAGACATGTACTACAATGCTCATTGCAGCACTATTTACAATAGCCAGTACATGGAAGCAACCTAAGTGTCCATCAACAGACGAATGGATAAAGATGTGGCACATGTATCCAATGGAATATTACTCAGCCATAAAAAGAAACGAAACTGAGTTATTTGTAGTGAGGTGGATGGACCTAGAGTCTGTCATACAGAGTGAAGTAAGTCAGAAAAACAAATACCGTATGCTAACGCGTATATATGGAATAAAAAAAAAATGGTACTGATGAACTTAGTTGCACAGCAGGAAAAAAGAGGTAGACGTAGAGAATGGACTTGAGGACATGGGGTGGGGGGGTGAAGTCAGAGTAGCATCGATATATGTACACTACCAAATGTAAAATTGTTGGCTGGTGGGAAGCAGCAGCATAGCACAGGGAGATCGGCTCGGTGCTTTGCGATGACCTAGAGGGGTGGGATAGGGAGGATGGGAGGGAGGCTCAAGAGAGAGGGGATATGGGGACATGTGTATGCATACAGCTGATTCGCTTTGTTTGTGCAACAGAAACTAACACAGTATTGTGAAGCAATTATACTCCAATAAAGATTAAAAAAAAACCCTTGAAGGACTTCCCTTTTGGTTTGGTGGTTAAGAATCCGCCTTCCAATGCAGGGGACGCAGGTTCGATCCCTGGTCGGGGAACTAAGATCCCACGTGCCGCAGAGCAATTAAGCCTGTGCACCGTAACTACTGAGCACGCATGCTCTGGAGCCCGCACCACAACTAGAGAGCCACGCGCGGCACAGTTACTGAGCCTGCGTGCTCTGGAGCCTGTGCGCAACAACTAGAGAGAAGCCCGCGTGCCGCAACTAAGACCCGACGCAGCCAAATAAATAAATTTTAAAAAAGAATTAAAAAAAAAACCCTGCCAAATAGAATGCATCAAATGAGAAATTAAAATGACCACAAACACATGAAAACAAACTCAGCATCACTAGACATGATACTTATTTGACTATCAAATCGACAAGGACTTATTTATTTATTGCCGGTGCTCTCAGGCTGCCAGGAAAATGCTTCTCCCATGCTGCCTTGTGCGCTTGCGAGGGCAGGGGTGCCCAAAGCTTCACACCTGGCACGAACTCTACCTGTAGGAACTGAGCCCAAGGCAGGTCTTGCATATGAACACACACCCGCGAGGAGGTTCACGGCAGCACAGCTGAAACGACGCTGACACAGAGCAAGTGAATACAAGCTGCATTCAGTCGAGCCCCCCTCCCATATGACACAGTCATTAAAACATGTAGAAGAATATATGTAACAGATTAAAAGTCTAATTTATTAACTGCAAAAGCTGATTATAAAATTATAATGATCGATCCTAATTTTGTAAAAGTGTTTTAAAGGAAAAAATAAATCCTTGAAAGGATTTACATCAAATACTAATGCTGTCATTACCGAGAGGTAGGATTATGGGAGATTTAAATTTTCTTCTTTATACTTTAATATGCTTTGTAGATTTTATGCTGTAGCATAAATGCTTTTATATTCAGGAAAGAAGAATGCATAATAAAATACATCGTATTTGGGGTAATTTTAAAAACCTTTTCACACATTTCAGAATGCAGAATTACAAACAGTCAATAACTTTATTAACATAATGATATAAAATTTTTAGTGTGATATACAGAATTCCCAGAGAGTAATTTTAAAACATTTTAATGCTTCTTAAAATCTTAATTTACAAGACACCTTGTCTTACTGCCACCGACCTTTCAATACAAAAATTTTACAATATTTGTTTGCTATAAAACTACAACATACAAGGCTGGGTAGTTCTTCCCCTGATGGCCATTCTGTTATAAGGAATGCCCATTAGTCAACTACTAGGACCTCTGTATGTCCAACAATAAGTTACACAAATTATGTACATAATTACAAGAAGATTATTCAAATTCCAGTATGTTGTTACATACCACACTGCAGGCCAACGCCGCAGGCCCACAACTACTGAGCGCAAGCTACTCGTAGCCAAACATGAGTCACACGTGAGAGTTGGCCCAGTTAGCCCGGCCTTTTTGGTGGAGAATTTCAAATGGTAGAGAATTAATAACGACGTTGTTAGGCACTGATCCAGGCTAATTCCAGAAAAACCTGGCTGTCTAGGAAGCAGGCATGATTCGTAAACTTTCCCACCCTCAGTCCCCGACAGCTGGTAACATACTCATTAGCGATACAAAAATACTCTGCCTTAGATTCGAGCTTCACTTCAAGTTCTTAGAAGTAACTAAAGGATACCACGTTTTCTTCTTTGATTTAGACTTACTATAATATTATACCACTCAGTCTGGTCAAGTTAGAATAAAATAACGGAACATGATTTGGCCAAATTTTACAGGCACACAACTCAAAATGCAACAGCAATGGGCAAGGCTCTCCCGGGCTGGGCCCCTCGGCTGTACCGCCGGTGCTCAGCAGACATCACCGAGGAAGGAAACCTCACCTCACCGGGGCTTCCACATCTGCTGACGTGGAGTAAAAATAATAATTCAGTGCGCTTCCGTGCAGTGAGAAGAGCTTATACTGTGGTTATGAAAACAAGCACTTCAGTTGAACAGCAAGAAGTCAGAAACTTAGAAAGTGGTTTAAAACTCAGTGCTGGTTTATCTTTCCGGAACAGAGCACCTCACCTGACGGCCCCAGATGGCCCCTGTCGAGCGTTAGTGACCACACAAGCAGACAGCCGTGCAGACCTGTTTCAAGAGAGGAAGCGTGTGCGTCCAGTGCCTGGTCTGGGGCCCGAAGGTGGGCAGGGCGGCCAGGCCAGGCTCACTCCTGTCCACCAGCCTTTCTGGGCTCTGCGCTTTCCTGTGAATCAGAATCGAAGCAGCTGTACTTGGGCCTCAAATTCCTCCTAGCGTAAACTCTATACATGAACTCGTCACTTGAAGTGGGAATAAACAGTTGAATTTTAAAAATTGAGAACTGTATTTTCAGCCTAAAAAAGTGCAAACTCACACCTGCAGCTCCCGCGGCGCCCACACCAGGCCTCTTTCCCAGTCACCCCATCTGTTAAAATACTGAGATTCATGTTTCTGTAAATGTCCTTGATAATTAAAAGAGTTCTTTGAATAACTCAGGAAGTGGTTTCTAAAATGACACGGACCTGTAAGAGCATAGGAGGCGGGGGCACCGCGCTCCCAGAGCCTGGGGTCCTCTCCCTGGGGGCTGCAGGTGCTGCCGTGTTTCCACGCGTCCCAGCACCTCCGACACGTCCCGAGGCCCCTCTCAGGGCCAGGGTGTGCGCTGTGCTCACATGTTGTAGGCGACGTAGATGGGGTCCAGCTGGTCGGCCAGGAAGCCGTCACGCAGGTGCATGCGCTGCTTCTCCCCGCGGGAGTTGATGGGGATGACGCCTGGGTCCACGATGACCACCACGCCCACCACCAGGAGATGCTCCTCCAGCACCGCGTTCGTCACCAGGGCCACCAGGTCCAGTGCATCCTGCTCCAGCCCATCCAGCTCCACCACCACCACCAGCAGGTTGGTCCAGGTGAACACGGCACTGCGGGGAGAAGGCGGATGGTGTCGCACGGGGTCGGGCACAGGCTTTGGGGGCTGGGAAAGGGCGTCAGAAAGAGACCAGTGAAAAAAACCAACGTAGGTTCACTGACGTCACCCTCCTGCTCAAGGTCAGTTACAATTCAAAGGTTAAGTGTGTTTTACAGGAGTATCTATTCTAATTAAAGTTCTCGCTAAGAATCAAGAACACATGATGTCGAAAGCTGTACCTTTCCCAAGGCAAGCTGCCTACAAAGTGAAGAAATCCTGAGTCTCGACCATTTAAATTAGGAAATTCATGTTAAAAGCAGAAGCATTTCAGGATAACTGTGGAGCTCTCACATTTTGCCTGTGCATCTGGGGACAGACTCTTAGCTTAAGACTGATTAGGAAGAGGAAAAACCAAGCAAACCCAAGCAAGGGGTCTCCGGCCCGTGATTCCAAGAGCGTGTCTGGGGTCTGCTCCGGGAGAGGCAGGAGGCTGCCTCCCACGCGTGGCCGCAGCGCCTGCCCCGGCCCCGGGGAGCTGGGGGACGGCCGTCCCAGGCCCTCACCACTCGGCGACGCTCCTGTGCGCCCGGATCACTGACGTCTCGATGTCGACGGGGTGATAGCGCATGCCCCTCAGCTCCAGCGCCTCGTCCAGAGACCCCACCACGTACAGCGCGTCGTGTCGCTCTGCGGACAGCACAGTTCGCCCGTCTCAGCACGGCACGCGGTGCCGACGGCTGGCGACTCAAACATTGCCCGACGACAGCCTCCTGCCACGCTCGGCCCCCCGAGACTCAGAGAAGTTACGCCCACGTCTGAATACGTATTTAACAACAACTTTACTATCTCTGGAAACGAAGCAGCAGCTACAGGGGCTCCCAAAACTTCTGACGGCATCTGGCCAGCCTGCTGTGGCCGAGGGACTTTGAAAGCTTGGGGGGCCGTGTGGGGAGGGCCCAACAGATGGCTAGTGAGACGTGCCCACGGCTAAGCCTGGGGGGCCCACAGCCTCTGCCAGCAACCCTGCATCCTCCGCAGAGGCTGGGGTCCAAGACCAGTGAAGGAAAAAGAGTAATTTTCAGAGAAAACCATGTCAGGGCACCTAGAGACAGGAGCTCCTAGCGAGCGGCGAGGTGAGTCAGCGGGGACCCCCAAGATGCCGCCCGCACGGGGCTCAGGTGCCGGCGTGGGGCTGCACAGGGACCCCTCACCTCCGCTGGCGTCGGTGAGCTCTGTCCTTCGGAGGAAGCCCAGGAAGCCCGTCCTTGCCCAAACGGTCTGGGTGTCTCCGAAACTCAGCCGGGCACTGAAGTGGTCGGCGCGGAGCCCCTCCTCCCCGTAGGCCGTGTAGTACCCAGCGGCGCTGTGCGGGCTGCTCACCCAGACCTGGGGGCCCAGGGGACGAGGGGGTCAGTCGCCACGGTGCCAGGCACTGTCTGTGCCGATGCACGGCAGCAGCGCCACAGCACACGGGGGCGGGGGCGGGGACAGAGCGCTCGAACTAAGTTACAACAACTGGCGCGGAAAGCAGGCAAGTGACTGTCCTCCTTCAGACGAACCGTTCCCCTCCTCGGACCCCGGAGAGACGCCTGTAGGACAGCGGTGTACACAGCTGACGGTAAGAAAGAACCTGCACGTGCACACGCACACAGGGCCAGCGAGAGTCGGGGCGCAGACCCACCCGCACGTGGGCTAACGGTGCCCAGAGCGTCACGGGCCCCCGGGGCACCCTCCTAAAGCCAGGGCCCTCCAGGGCCCACAGGCGGCTCCCGACTGACTACCAGGCTCTAGGTACCCCCCGAAAGCAGGGTCCGAAAGAGGAAACAGGGCGGCCACAAGGGTCCCAGCCTGGGGCAGACCTGCCAGGACTGTCTTGGGACCCACTACTGCCCTAACAGGCCTGGGCCCAGCTGGCCAGGAAGGGGATGGCGCGGGGAAGACCCCAGGCGGAGCACACCCAGCCCTGGGACTGGGACACCTTTCCTGGCCGATGCGGCATGAGCCCCAGGCCCACCCATGCCCTCGTCGCAGCTGGTCAGGGACTGGGCAGTGTGTGAGGACACCCCTGGGTGCTGCCCTCAGCAGTGCAGGATGCTGGCCCCCAGGCCCGGAACTGGGAGCTGAGACCATTCCCACTGTAACAGGCCAGCCTGGACACCCAGCCTCCACTTGCCACCAGGTACTGGGTCCCACCAGGTACTGGGTCCCACCCGTCCCGTTACTCTAGACCAGGAGCTGTACGCAGGCATACCAAGGACTCCAGCACAGCCTGTGTCCTGGGGCAGTGAGGACACCCCGCCCCGTGTCCCCAGGATGGAGAAGTCCGTCCCTCTTAGCCATGGGGTCTGCCCTGTGCTGTCCCTCACTGGGGGCCGCAGGAACTTCTCTTCGAGGGACAGCTGTTTCCTCCATGGCTGCTGGTTCCTGCGAGGCTCCTTAGGCCACCCAGTGTCTGCAACTCAAGGTTTCCCTCTGCTAGTGGGGTAGCAGGGTGGGGGGCTTCATCCCAAGGGCAGGACCCTGAAATCCTACCCAGGGACTGGGTCCAGGGGCACAAACACTGGGGGAGGCACACAGCTTCTGACAGATTCCCCAAAGCACGTGCGACCCCAAGGTTCAGAACTCCCGAACCTGGGGCAGAAAGGCGAGGAGGGTACGGAGTGGCTCCGGGGGTGCGCGGGGCTCTGCAGCCTCACCTCCCCCAGGTGCGAGTCTCCAAGGGGCCCTCTGGTCTCGGTGTGGGCAATGATGACCTTCACTCCAGGCAGGATCTGGAAGGAGAGCCGTGCTCCGGTCAGAGGCCGCACGGCCCTCCTGATTCAAGCGCGTCAAAACAACGTCCTTCGAAGCTGATCCAAAGGATGTGACACGTACACGGGGCTGATCAGGCTCGGGAGCCAACCTAAATCTGACTTCGAATTTTAACACAGAAAAATAAATTCTGAATCTTAGCAAAATCACCCAGTTCCTGAGAATGGACCCTATTTTGGATGGCAAGAGGGGTCGAGGGGGTCTTTCTCTGAGGCCCCCTGTGAGGGCTCACGAGTGCCGGGGGTCCACATGCCTCGGCCGTGTCCCCCCACCGGCCCCCCTGAGCCCCCGGCTCTGGATGGAAACCTGGCCCCCAAGAGGCCTTCCTGCCCCCAGACTCAGAGTGGGGCAGCTGCTGAGCACCGGCTCCGTGCCCACCAGGGGCCGTGAAGACTCCAGGGGAGTGTGCCTCGGGTCCAGGACCTCCGCCGGGCCTGCGGGGCCTCACTGGGCTCAAGTCAGACCACCTGGCTGCTCCTGGACACCTGTTCTGTGTCCTCAGTTTCCCCAGGTATAAAACGGGAGGTGACAGTGGAGACCTCCAGGCAGTGGAGGAAGGGACGAGGGGTCACAGGAGGTCGCCATGGCCAGCGCCAGACCCTCCTCTCCTCGTGCTGTCCCCACAGCCCTGGTGGGACCGTTCTGTTTCCCCAGATGCTGCTGAGCCTCCGACCTCTCCCCGTGTGGCCCACCCAAACCCTGAAGCCAGAGCTCTTTCCAGGACCCAGGTCCGTCAGCCCCAATTTATCATAACAGAGAAATATGGGGGGAAAGTCCATCAAAAATGGATGCAGAGCCGTATGTGATAGGAAACAAAAAGGCACCAGAAAGCATTAAGAATTGCGTTTGCAGAAAGGACAATGCGGACTGCACAGGGGGCGTTTCTGTGCGCGTGGGGAGGGACAGGAAGGGAGCCCTGGCCTGTGCCCACTGCCTCCCCCTCCAGGGTCTGTGCCTTCCTTCCCAGGCCCCACGCCCACCTGCCCACGAGAGCGCCCTTCTCTCCTCCTCCCCTCCCCCCAGTGCAGCTCCCCCACGCAGGCCTCCCCGTGGCCCCAGGACCTTTGCGCCAGCTGAGCCTTCTCCCCCGGTCTCTGCTCCTCCTCTGGGGCGGCCCCTGCTGGTGCACAGCCCCCGCTTGCTCCTCCCCCGCATTCACCGCGGGCCGTCTCCCTGGAGGCAGCTGTGGCGCGCGCTCGGGCGAGCGCGAACAGAGCAGGGGCTGTGCCGAGCCCTCCTCTGGTGGTGCAGCTGCAGAGGGAGCCCCGAGGCCGGGGGCTGGGCGCAGGCCTTCCCCACCCCATCACATTGTCTGAGGGTTCCTGGGGGTCTTCTTCCTTCCTCTGAACCTCCCCTGCTTCTGAGAACGCCTGTTCTCCTGGCTCTATGTCTGCTGACCCCTCACGGTGGCTCAAAGTTTTTCCCTGGGTGCCCTCAGGTGGTCTCACAGCCCCACCACCTGAGCCCACTCTGGGTTCCTGAGATTGCACCAGGCCTGGACTGCTTTAATGGTAAACTGCCACCGTGGTGGGGACCACTTCCTGGCTGTCACCTGAGCCAGGGGCTGAGTTCTTCCAGGCCCCAGTGTGCTGCTCCAGGGCCGCCATGAAGGCAACAGGCGCCCCGTGGCCTCAAGATCCAGCAGTGCAGTTCCTTCTAGGTCTCTGCACCTGAGGTCCTCCCTTTTTGGAACTGGAACTCAGATGTAGACGTAAAGACTTAGCAAGTGTGTGTGTGTGTGTGTGTGTGTGTGTGTGTGTGTGTGTGTGTTTGCAGCGAGGAGAGGCCTCTACGTCAGCCCAGCCCAGCCCGACCACAGGGGTCTGTGCTCACTGAGAGCACCTCCCAGGACAATGTAAGGATGGAGGCCCAGTCCCCTGCACTACCTTTCCAGACTCTGTCAATGGCAGACTGTGCGGAGAACCCCGTTCCACCAAACGTACCCTAAAAATTAACAAGGGAAAAATTTCAGAATAAAATTGACTACACAGACAACAATCTCTAAAAAGTCAACTCACAAGGTGGTCAGAAATTGATTATCACTGCGACAGCCAGTCCGTTGACAACAGCCAAGCCTTCAGCCTTTTGATCAGGACCTTGCTGTGACCTTGGAGCAGTGACTTCGGGTGCGTGGCTCACCAAGCACTGCTCAGGGCAGGAGCTGGCTCTATGTCCTCGGGGGGCCCCTGGCCAGCTGGCCTCGCCCCCCAGGAAGCTCCACCATGGTTTACCTCAAGCTGCATCTGAGGATCCAGAACTGGGATCCAGCTCCAAAGCTGGGAGGGACCCCGACCCGCAGGTACACACCGTGGCCCCCGGGACATGTCTGCTGACGTGATGCCTCTGTCCTGCCCAACGATGGGCTTACTTGTTTTCTACCCCATAAAAAGCCACGTGTCAAATGCTCGGTCACTCTTGGAAGGTCATTCCCTTCCTGGTCGTGGGAATGACTGATCAAGGGAGGACACAGGGATGCAGGGGAGGCCCAGGCTGCCCAGGGGCCCGGGTGCTGTTACCTGTCATGGCGCAGTGCCCTCATATCCACGTAGACGGTCGTGGGGTCCGGGCCGGCCGTGCCCTGCAAGGGGAGCAGCAGAGGTTTGTCCACTCGGGCCTCACGCCGTGGTTTCCAGGGGCATCGCCTCCACACGGGTGCAGCTGGGGGACGGCTCCTCCGGCCCGGGGGCTGGGGTGGGGCCGGGAGGGCAGCTGCTCTGCTCCCAGCAAGAGTCTGCCCTCCTGCAAACATCTACAAGGCTTGGTACCACCGAGGGAAACCTCCCGTAACGCTGAAGGAAGATGTCAAGTCAAACAATTTCACATTTCAGTCCTGATAGCTCTATCCCCGCTGGTCTCTGAGAAAACACCGCTATGGGTTTTGGGGCATTTCCACGCGCCATGCTCGCTCCGACCTAATTCTGAGGGCTGGGCACGGTGAGGCCCCACCAGGGATTTGCCAGAATGACGTCCTCACTCTCTCTCCTCTCATCTGACAGCTGACATTGGCCCTGATTACAGGACAGCACGTTCCTTTTCATTAGATAAAGAACGTCAAGTTACACGGACACTCCGCCCCGGCATCATTCTCTGAAGATCCCAAAGTTACCTATGTCTGCCCTGGAATGAAAACGGAAATTTTTTCATTGAGACTAAACACAGCCCTTCCTCCAGAGGCAATTTATTAAAATGAAGGTTAAATGCTTCTGAAAATACTTTTTGTCTTAAATTCAGTTACAAAGGAGCTTCTGTAATATGTCAAATAACATCCACTGTGAGCAGAAGAAACGCGTATTTGTCTGGAGTTCACGAGAGGCCACGTGAACTCATGGGAAGCACAGAGGCACCTCGAGGTCGAGGTCAAGGTCGTACTTGCTTAGCCAGCTTTCCCAGCCTGTTGGGCTGACAGAAACAAAGGAGGCCAGCAGAGGGAGACAGGGAGGAGAAGCCACAGGAAACACAGAGAGCACAGGCACGTGAGAAACACAGCTGAGAGAGAGCAAAGTGCATCACTGCATCTCAGAGTGCAAACCAAGGACTTCCCAGCAAGACTTCTGCCGCCCATGTGCTGATAAGCAACACAGATGCCATCGCGTTTCCAGGAAGGAGGGCCCGGGCTGCCAGACGCTGAGCAGACAGAAGGGCTGCGCTGACAGCCACCAACCCTGCGCCAGCAGCCGAGGTGCAGTCACACTGTCTACAACGGGAGGACCTCACGAGGGACCACCCTACTCCTCCTGCCACTCAGCAAGGGTCCGAGCGAGGCCTGGGCGTCTCCCCGAGCGAGATGGTCAGCCGTCTCCATTGTGGAGAGGCCGTCGCAGGAACACCAGGACAACAGGACGCCAGACTCTGCAGTCGAGACCCTCCCTGTGTCCGGCAGGCACTGGCCAGTACGGGCTCGGGATGAGGAACTGTGGTTCCCCTGAGGCCTTTCCTCCCAACAACTCCTGAACGTGGGTGTGTGAGCATGCAACGTGGTTTAGAAAGAAGTGGGACTGAGGTACTAGTAGGAAATCTGGAAAACAGCCAGAGTCACCTGAAGAAGCAGTAAACAGCACTGCACTATAGGTAGCTGTTCTGAAACTTTGTTTCCTTTTAATAAGTAAAATATGTTAATGTTCCAAAAATGAATTCCGGGCAATATAAACGATCACACTCGTTAACGTTTCCATTTAAAATTGCTAGACGTCTTAAAACCAATTAGCTTCCTCTCTCTTTAGAATATTAACCGCGCGCCACATCCAACTGAGAAACTCTTCCAGACGATAGTCACCGTTCCAAACAATTTTAATTTTTCCAAATAAGTCTTTGTTCATCAAGAACAGAATCTCTTTTAAAGTAAAATGCTCAGCTCTCAAAGCTAACGTGCTATTTGGAAAACGCAACATCAAAGGCTGGGGGGACAGGAAAGGACCCAAGGAGGGCGGAGAAGCGCGGCGCGTGCACGTGGCGCCCAGCGGGAAGCCCTGCCGCCCACCTGCAGGCAGATGGCCACGTTGACCCTGCAGCCGAACGTGGTGCTCACGGCGCGCGCGGGCAGGCCCAGGTCCCCGAACAGCTTGGAGAAGGACTGTGTGAGCGCGATCCTGGGCCGCTCCTCGGCCACCACCATGCAGGTGCGCACGCACGACAGGTTCACGCCCTTCATCTGTGGGAGGAGTGGGCGCACACGGCCGGGTCTGAGCGTAAAGGCCAAGCTGCTCGAGCCCCGCCTCCTCGGTTCCGTCTCCCCCGCTCCGCCCTCTGGCCCCGGCCCCTGAGGCCTCGGAGACCCTGCGGTGCGCTCCGACCCAGGGTCGGACCCACCCTGCCCTGCGCCCACCCCACTCTCCTCCCAGGAGGTGCACCACGGGTGTGTGTCAGAGTGCGGGGGGGGGGGGAGCTCGCAGCAGGGGGCGGGGTGCCCCGGGAGGGTTTTCGGTCGCTGGGAGAGGTCCGGGGGTCTCTCCAGGCCCGGCCGGCACGCACCCTGAGCACCGCCGTCTGTGCGCCCAGGCCGCGGGCGCACGTCTCCATCACCGAGTAGGAGCAGAAGGTGACGCGGGCCTTGTACTGGCTGACAGCCCACAGCCACAGGGACGCGTTGGCCTCCAGCTCCGGCGGGGGCACCAGCACCGACTGGTGTCCCGAGTAGACGCTGTGACAGCGACAGGGGCGGGGTCAGCACGTGTGCAGGCGCCTCTCCCCTCAAGGACACTGCCCTTCCCGGCAGAGCCCACCCTTTCTGCTCTGGCCGAGTGGGGCTTTCAGTAGAAAACTTGGGGGCGCAGGTCCCGCCACCAGCACTCAAGGATCCAGGGTCGCTGTCAGGGACGGCCCAGCCGGCAGGGACGGGGTTCTGCTTACAAAGATGGGTTCCTACTTCCCTGTTCTGGATGGAATTAGTAGTAATGGAGAGTGTGCACTTAATAAAAAGGCATTTTTACTCTTTTACTCAATTTCAGACCCGAACTCCAACCCACCCAACACCCACACAAACCAACCCACTCACACGTGTATCCTCCGCTAGGTGGGCATCAAAAATGTACCTTAGAAAGGGGGCGTCTAAAGAAGCAATTCAGCCGGGGGTGGGGTAAGGAGTGGGGGGATTCTACCCGCACACTCACCTGCACACTCACCCTCCACTCACCTGCACACTCTACCTGCACACTCACCTGCACAGACACCACAGGGCAAAGCCGAGGCCACAGTAGGGGTCGAGGCAGATGGCGATCTGCCTGGAGGGGTACAGCTCACACTGCAGCTTGATGGAGCGGCACAGGGCGCTGGTGGCTGCGTGCGACATCTTAAGGAGTGAAAGGAAAGCTCTGCTCAGTGACGTGAGGGAAGAGGGAGGGCTGACGGCAGTGCCTGCCGCCCACAGCAGCCGGACACCTTCACTTCCTGAAAGGGTGGCTGGCCCAATCCCACATACACCAATCAGTACCCAGGAATGGCACACTGGGAATCTTCTAGGCGAGCGTTCAGGGTAATAAAGGATTTTAATGGAGCGTCTGGTGCCTGCTAACGTGACAGACTCATCCAAGCCACCTAGTCCTCGAGGCCAGAGAGTCATGAATCAGAGAGTTCAGACGTTACCATAAAACATCAAAATACGCATTACTCTCAGGCTAACCTAATGTGCGGGTTTATTGGTATTTAACACAAACTTTAAGGAGCAAAACTGCTGCTTTAAGCTCTGGGAGGAGGAAGGGCCTGCACAGACCTGCAGCCAACACCTTTCTGCCCTTTGCCCACCCACTGTGTCAGGGGCCGGAGTGGAGGGGAGCTCCAGCCAGAGGACCCACCTTCACGCCCGCCAGGATCCCCGTGGTCGACACGCTGAAGTCCAAGTATGCGAGCACGTCTGGGGACGGGGGCCTGAAGATGCTGGCCACCTTCTTCTTGGGTATGTCATCTGTCGGTCAGGAGACACGGGGGGCGTGGGTGCTAGCTCAGGCTCTCGTGGAGAGAGGAGACAGGACGCACCTGGGGAGCTGGGGAGCTGGGGAGCTCAGAGCAGAAGTCAGGCTGCGGGAGAGCAGGCCGCGTGTGTACGCAGGGAAGGTCACGTGGAACGGACCCTCGCCGACCACGCTGAGCATGTGGTGATGGGGACGGGACGAGGCGGACACGGAGGGCTGGAGATGGGCTGAGGGAGCCCCACAGGAAAGCTCAGGGGAGCGGGGACTTGGCCAGGGTCCCAGAGCCTGTGATGGAGCCAGGACTACCGACAGTTCTGTGCATAGTGAGTGCTAAGGATGGGCCCCCAGGGCTCTGGGTGCTTCATCGCGTTCCTTCAGGACCGTGAAGTGGGCACAGCACTGACCGCACACAGGTGAGGCGAGGCGAGGCGAGGGCAGGGAGCGGGTGAGGTGATGGGACACCCGGTGCCCATCTGCTCCCGGGCCCACCCCTGGGCGCCCCGCCAGCCGCCCTGGACCAGCTCCCCGTGCCTGTTGCTGGTATCAGGCAGGTGGCCACTGACAACACGGTCCCTGACTTCCTCTCGTGGGCAGTGCCCTGGTGGGCAAGGACAGGCACCTCTACCCACCAGGCGCGACGGGGAAGGAGGGACCCTTCTCTGCTTGCCAGCTGGCACCCATGTGGCCATGCGCCTCGAGTTACCGATGGAGCCTGCAGGGCGCTGCTGGTTTGGGGTGCCTTGACGGCTGACCCCACAGGCCAAGACAGAGGGGCCCACAAGCATCTTCTGGGGCGTGGGAGCACGCACCCATGAAGGGGACCCAGGACGGGTGTGTGTGTGCTGTGGCACCGTCTATGTCCCCACAGCTGCCAACGGCTGCGTGGTCATGAAAGGCAGCAAGAGGAGCTCGTCCACAGGCGCCGGGCCTTGGAAGGACCTCCGCTCCCCACCAGCCGCCCTCCGTCCTGCGCGCCCGGCTCTAGGCTCGAGCTGGTGGACACAGGCTGTCAGGCACCCAGCCGGCGAGGCTCCTGTTAGTAGCCTCTCACCATTCACTGAAGCTGCTAAGCTGCTCTTAGCCTACCTTTATGTTTACGTGGCGACAACGCAATCCCTACAACAGAGGAAGGAAAGGGGGCTGATCCTGGTGGGGCCGGCGAGCGCACCAGCGCAGCAAGGATGCGCACCTGTGTCTAGAATGGTCGGCCAGGTCCTGACGTCCACGGCGGCCAGTGCTTCTTTGGACTTGAGCAGCCGCGTGATGGCCTGCGTCGTGAGTACGCACGCAGACTTGCTGACCTGCAGGGCACAGGGGTTGAAGGCACAAGTGAGACTCGGTGCCTGGGAGCAAACTGCACACGGGCCCAAGGTCAGGTCCGCCCTGCTGGCCGTGGTGCCTGCCTACCTCCACGATCATCTTGACGGTGGGAAGTGTGGTGGTGAGGTTCTGGGGGTGCGGGGGCCGCACGGTGACGGGCACGCAGCCACAGTACAGGCAGCCGTAGAAGGCGGCAATGAGGTCCACCCCTGGGGAGACACATGGTCAGAGGGCATCAGCGGGTCAAAGGCGGCTCCCCACGTCCAGTGCCGTGGATCCACGAGAAAAACCAGGGGCCTCACCTGCTGTGCTTGAATAAAACCACCCTCCTCCACACTAACAGGGTGTGCACCGAACAGCGCTGTTACGGAGGGACAGAGGGCTACCCCTGCTGCAGGTCACCCCCCGCCCAGACACGGGGAGGCCAGGAGGTGGGGGGAGCACAGTCACAGCCCAGAGGAGGCCATGGAGGGCGGGAGGCCCATGCCCCTCACGTGGAGCAGCGCGCCCTGCCCGCCACCTGTGCGTCGGGATGAACTGCGGGCGGGTGGGCGAGCTGCCCACCCCGGAAGCCCCGCACCTCTCGCGTGCCTCTGCGCCCTGACGTGGGGGGCCTGGCCGCTTCTCCAGGGAGGCCCACACCCCCGGGGATGGGCCAGGATGTCCCCGCCCCGCTCCCAACCCCGCGCCGAAACGTGGGACCACTCGCTGCTCCTTCAACTCTTTTATGTGTTTCAAGTTCTCCATAATTAAAACCGGGGGGAACTGTACCACACTTAAAACCCATCTTCCCCTCTTGAACTCAGTCCGACTTGAGAACACCTGAGTCCCACACCCTGGAGACTCCTCCAGATACTGTCCTCAAATCGCAAGGCCCTGCCTGACATCATCTGGCTACAAGACACCAGTCTCAGGCTGTTTTGATTCCAGGGTCAAAATAAATATGCAACGTTTAACCCAGCTCATGGGTTTCAGCAGATTACAAGTTCACGATGCTCCATCAGGGCCAGGGGTGCTCAGCACGGTCATCTTTACGGGCCTGAGCCCACCCACCGGGGACCACCCATCTGCGCTGTGCTTGTGGGCAGCTCAGGAGACAGAGCCAGCGGGCAGGCCGACACGCGGGCGAGCGTCCTCGCACCCCGCAGGGCCCCTCTGCCCAGCGCGCCACAAAGGTACCACCAAGCTGAACACAAGAAAGCACCGTCAGCAACTCACTTCCACGAGCTCATGCAGCTCCTGCCGTCCCTGCGTGTGCATCTCCTCTTGTCCTGGCATCACCAGGCGAACATGCGGGGCAGCCCTGTCCCTGCCCGCACCCCACCTGTCTGCAGCTCCCAGAGAGTCACTGCAGGGCCACACACCCCTGAGGAGAAAGGCCTGGCCCCTCGCAGGAAATCAGGAAATGCACGACACGCACGCGCGCACACACACACACACACACACACACCCCGGTGTGCATCTGCAAAACACCTGCACCTATTCCCAGCCTTCAAGCAGGGTGGGATCTGCCCTCCAGCTATTAATTATACTCTCCACCTGCTGGTAAGGTCGTAAATTCAGAACTTCACCAAGCATTTTCCTTTATTCACTAAAAATTTTTTATCAACAGTGTCAAACATGCCCCAAAGGGAGAGAGGCGTCGGCCCTCCTTCCGTCTTTTCTCCTATTCTCCTGTTACTTCAGCGTCCCTCACCCCCAGCATGTCCTCACGCTGCACGCCTGCAGCTGCAGCCCTGAGCCCCAGAATGGCTGTGGTCCTCCCAGGCTCTCCGCCTGGTGTGGACGGTGATGGCCGGGGCTCCCGAGCGGCTGCGTCCCTGCCTCATCTCGGCCGGGGTGATGTTTGCCTCACACTGAGCCCAGGGAGACGAGAAGAGTGGGAGCTGCAATCAGTCCTGGAGAAAAATGACCGCACGTTCCCGGGACCGGAAAGAGCAGAATAATTGTAATGCCAGTGGGAGTTCTGCAGCGTCCAAGCCACCACGCATCCGTGTCAAGAAACAAGCCGGGCCGCCAGCTCGCCCTGGCTGCCGGGCAGGGAGCACTCCACGGCAGCCCCCTGGGAAGAGGCCCCCAGATCCCACAGGCAGAGAGAAAGCGCCCAGTACAAGTCGTGTCCTGCCAGACACACTGAAAAGAGACGGTACCCAAAACCTGAGTCAGGAGTTCCAGAAGCATGAAAAAGAGGGAGAAAAGGCAGTAAGGAAAAAGAACATTTCCCTGAGATGAAGATTAAGTGGGCAAGAAAGTCAAAGAGGACCTAGACCCAGGCATTTCCCAGAAAAATCCCTGAGCTAGAACCAACAAGCTTCCAGGCAAAACAACAACAGACTTATAACGGGGGGAAAAAAGAAAACCACCTACAACCCTGGCGAAGCACCCACCAAGCCAGAGAAACCTGTGATTCCTGTTCCAGCTAAGGCCCAGGCCGCCAGGGAAAGGGAAAGGGAAAGGTCTTCCGAGTGCCCACCACCCGTGCGCCAGACGCAGGAGAAAAACATCCCCTAACAGCCAAGCAGCAAACTCCCAGAACCAAGACCCCAAGACAAGCCAGGAGAGGCAGAGCGGGCGCCAAGCGGGTGAGACGGAGCCGACGGTGAGGAGGGGCTGTAGGGGCCGCACTGGGCAGAGTGAGGGGATCCCACAGGAGCCAGGTGGCCCCAGAGGGAGCAGGGAGGACTGGGAGCCCCCAGGAGGCCCAGACGTCCCGACTGGGGAGGCGCAGGCATCTTGTTCCCACGACTGTGGGTCTGATCAGAGAGCAGGGCGAGGGACGGAAACCGTTCACCCACTCACCGGTGCCAATGAGCAGCCATGAGGGTTTGGGCCCAGCAATCCAGCCCAACACAGAGAGGCCCACGGAGTGGGGCTCGGGGCTCAGGGTGCGGGGCACAGAAGGAGGCGGGAGGAGGGGGGTTCCGTGCGGGTGGCCGGGGGGCCAAGTCCCACACAGGTACAAGGAAAAGAATCGGGGCAGATCGTCATCTGTCCAGACAAAGACAGCAGATAAGAACTGCAGCCCATTTTAACATGCGCTAAAACGCATTAAGAAAATGATGCAGGATACGAACGAATAACCAAAATCAGAACTAGAAAAAAGAAGTGAGGAAAGAAGTAGAAACTATAAAAAATCATTTCAGAAACGAAGATGGAACTAGAAGGAGCCCAAGAGCAAACAAGACAACGGACACAGAAACCACGAAGAGGAGGAGACTGGAAACTCAACGGAGACACTCCTGGGGAAAGCGACAGAGAAGACCTAACACGTGGGCCATGGGAGCAGGAAGGAGATGCGAAGAAAATCAAAGCAAGGGAAGAGACAGCGAAAAGACTACAATTCTAGAAAACTTCCTTGAAATTAAAAAAAAAAAAAAAGATGTGCAGCTTCTTATTTAAAGATACCTTATACATTGTATGGCATTGATGGTACAGTGGTGAGCGTAGCTGCCTTCCAAAGATACCTTAGGTAAGAGAACGCTGCCCTGTAATAATCAATGTTACAACCATATGCCAGACTTCAAGAAGGGAAAAAAATGTCCTTTTGGCACCTAGAGCAAAACAGCCGGTGACTAATAAGAGAAAGAAAATTAGATTATCGTCAGACTTGATGCTTAAGGCCAGGAGAAAATGGACACATATTTGAGAGGCTCAAGAAAAGAAAATGTGAGTCAGGGATTTTTTTATCTAGCAAAAACAACTTTCATTGCGCAGTGTACAGACTGTTACCAACAAGCAAGAACTCAGGGGATACTGTTCCCATGAACCCTTCCTGAGAAACCAATTAGAGAACCAGCGTGGCAGAAAGAGACTGAATGCAGTCACCGGTGGACTGAGGGTGAGGAGAGGCCGGCTTTGCAGGCCCCCAGCCTCACCCGCCCCGGCGACACAGAGAGCACAGCTACAGGGAAAACGGGTGGAGAAAGCACGTGTGAAAATATTTAAGCTGCTTTCAAAAATCACACAGGTGGTCACGTATTACTACCGTTATTTTGGGGGTGCTGCTTGTGACACAGGATAAAGCAAGTGAGTGATCTTGGGATATTTGAATTCTATCGCCTCCCATCCTGGAGAATCAGGATTCTCAGTAGGGAAGAAGGGAGACACAGGCATAAAGCAGACAGAACGTCAAGAAGGGTTCAGTAAAACCCTGTAACCCTGAATCTGATCGGGTACAACAGTATGAACTCATGAGGCACTGCCTGTCTCCGAGATATAATTATTATACTCATTTTAAATCAGAGCTCTGTTCAAGGAAAGGGTCAACGGCCAGCGGCCAGCCCAGGAGGGACGAGCCCCTGGCCCAGACTGGTGCTGTGAACACCAGGCTCCACGGAGAACTGGCCAGGGCACCTGGTCCCAGCAGACAGCAGGAGGCATCAGGACGGGAGGTCACACCCGAGGACGTGGGAGTAGCTCCCACTAGAGTGCGACAAGAAACAGAATTCATTTTATTGATAGAAGGAAAGAAGCAACACTTACTCTACCTTTCACAGCTGAATTCTACCACTGGGTGACCAGATACTAATGAGGAGGGGAAGTGTCTGTTTATAGTTTATGGCTGACAAGTGAAAAAGAAAGGACAGAGTTAGAACACCACCGTTTAGTGACCCTTAAAGCGTTAATGAATTCGGGACAGAGAATGTCATTGGCTGCCAAGTGTGCTAATTCTGCAAAAGAAAGAAATAGCCCGACAGCGCTTAGGGTCTTGCGAGGGAAGCAAGCCCGAGTCTGACCCGGGGTTCCCTGTGGGAGCCCAGGAGCGGCCGCCCGGCACACACGGAGCCACTCCAGACGGCAGGGATGCTCCAGGGCCACAGAAGAGTCGGACGGGGGCAGCCTGCAGGTTAAAGGAAACTTAAACACATATCAGATTTAAAGAAAATTGGCAGACTAAACTGTGATGGCTAGGACGCTCATCTGGGTGATCAAACGATAAAGAAATGGAAGAAGTGGTGACCACAGAGGTCAGGACAGAGGCTACTTTTGGAGAATGGAGGTGGCTGGGACAGGAAAAGCAAAGATCCATTTCTTGACCTGGTTGGTGGTTACAAGGGTGCTTGCTTTCTAGCAATAAAACAGAGGGGAGAGATGCGGGAAGAACAGCCAGATGAAAAAAGCAAACAGAAAGGAAAGGCTGCACTAAGACAGGCAAGAGTGGACTCACAATTACATTCAAGTGCTCACAGGGGTGAAGGCACGCGTGATGGGAGCGCAGCGTGGGCACGGGCAGAGGGCAGGCCGGCAGGGTCCTCACCTGGGGGATAGACCAGGGCCACGTGGGCCCCGGTGGTCAGCCTGGCCTTCTCCATCAGAGCAGCGGCCACTCTCTCAGCCTTTTTGTGCAGCTGGATGCAGGTGGTGGTGCTGGTGACTGTGCCCTAGGAAAGCAATCGTGGGCACTGCTGAGCGGGGGGCGGGGGACGACCCATGGACACTCCGTGCACAGCCCGTGTCTGAGCCCCTGTGGTCAGGAACCAGGACAGGTGCCACCCCAGACCCGTCTGCAGTCTTCTCAGAGCCTGGTCGCCCACCACAGTCAAAGACTTGGCGATTGAAGAAAACCCTTTTGGCCATTATGATAAAATATTTTAAATGTAACAGTATTATAAAGAATAACATAATAAATATCCAGCTTTTCATTATCTAGTATTTTGCTACGTTGTTTCAATGTCTCTTTTATAAAATAAATCATCACCACTCTACATACACCCCCAATTCCATCCTCTCCCTCCCTAAAAGCAACCCTTATCCTGAATATAAACACACATAGGTAAATGATAAACAATAAATACATACCCCTAAACTGAACCCTGATGCATGTTCAGGCACCCCATCCACCAGGTCCCAGGGCCTGGGTCGCCGCAGGCTGCTCTTACAGGGAGCCTGGGCGGATGAGTGGCTGGCGGGGCGCCCTGCACCTGGGTCTCTGCGGAGGAGAGCTGGGCCAGGGGCCAGCTCCGAGCTAACCCTCCCTCCCCCTGCAGACCCGAGTCAGGCCTCACAGCTCTCTCGGCCCTTCTCAGGAGAAGTAGGGCGCCACTCGGCCTAACCACCACCAGCCTCCAGGACAGCCCAGTGCAGCCTCCAAACCCCTCACTGCTCCTCGGCCGGGGCCCCACCACGCAGGCGCGGGGGCTTTGCACAGCAAGTCAGACTCTCCTCACACCCAAGCCGAGGTACAGAGCGCCATGCCGGGCACGCGCCGGGAGCCCAAAGGCCCGGAGCCCCGCCAGTCCCCAAGGCTAGGGGCCACCTCGTGCCAGGGACACCACCTGCCAGGCACAGGCCTCCTCCCGGGTCGAAGGCCGGCATGTCCTTGGAGACCTAAGGACAATTCAAACCTAAGAAGGTTGACAAGCCAAAAGAAGTGCAAAAACTTACAAGTTTTTGGAATGCACCTGGAGAAGGCCAGGTGGTCTTCTGTTGGTTCCTCCTGAGCTCTGAGTTTTAAAGACGATCATGGGGTCTTCTGGGCTGACTGTGCTCCTGGTGGCTTCTCTGGACACGCCCACCCACAGCCCCCTCCTCCCTGGGAAGCGCCCCATCCGCACAGGCGCTCAGCCCCCACGCAGGCCACCCTCGATCCCGCGGGCCTGCCTCTGACCACCCCCTCACATGCGTCCACGTCCCCACGTCCTCTTCTCTGAATGGTCATCTCTCACCTGGACCACGGCCCCCTGGCCCGCTGCTCCCGCCCTTGCCCTCTTACAATCCAGAGGAATCGCTCAGAATCACGGGCCCCGTCACACCCCTCACAGCTCACGCCTGGGGTCAGCCCAGTGCCCCGGCCTCGCCGCCTCACAGCCCCGGCTGCACTGATTTTCAGCTTCTCACCATCAGCTGACTTTATCCTGGTCAACTGTTACTTATTGGCTTTAGAATTCCATCAGCCATAAAACAAATGTCTACTGAACGCCTTCCAGATCTGCAGATACACGTGAGCCAGGACCACAGCACTGCTCCTGAGCACTGGTTTTCTAGCAGGAAGACTTAGTTCACCGTCTGGCGAACAGGGGCCTTTTTTGTCTTCTTTAACACTGCGTATGTAGCAGGCATCAATCAATATTTCTGAATGAAGGAACAGTGGCCAGTAACGAGCAGTACTGAAAGCCAGGCTGGTGTTTCTCTTCGTTTTTTTTTTGGCTGCACCATGCGGCATGCACGATCTTAGTTCCCCAGCCAGGGATTGAACCTGGGCCCCCTGCATTGGGAGTGCAGAGACTTAACCACTGGACCACCAGGCAAGTCCCAAGGCCAGTGTTTCTAAGACGTCAGAGCGCAAGCGTCCTCGTGGGCCCGGGAGCGCCTGACAGCGAGTCATGCAGGGTTTTCATTGTTATTTTTCATGTTTTCATAGTTTGTCTACTGGCCCGCAACTTACAGTTTCTCCTTTATACCCTAGAAGCTCCTGGTATCGTATAACGCCCACTGAAAGGCACCCAGGATCAGGGCACCAAGCAGTATTTGTCATGTTAAAGCTATCAACAAATGTAGAGAGTCTAAATTCTTAATTTTTACAAAATAAACATTTCCTTTTAGTTCACTTAGGAGTATTTACATGCATACTATTCATAATCAAAAGACAAGGTAATGAGAATTTTCCTGTTAAATATAAAAGCCACAGAAAGGCAACTGTGTGGCTTGTGTGGAAGCTGAGGCTTCCAGAGAGAGAAGCACGCCAGCCGGGGCCTGGGTGCCAAGGCTCGCTGTTCTCCAAACGTGAGGCCTCGAGCCTGAGCACCACGGCTGGAGACAGCCCGCGGCCCCTCACCTACGCGGGCAGCGCGTGGCCTCCAGGAGCGGGCGGCCTCACCTTGGCATTCAGCAGCAGGAACAGCAGGTGCTCGGGCGTGCTGTGGGCCCGCCACTGCAGCACGTCGGGCAGGAACAGGAACTGCGGGGTGCGGGGAGGGTGCTCAGCCCTGGCGGCGCCCCACCTGCCAGGGAGGCACCCCCCCCCCACCGCCCGCCCTCCCGCCCTTACCTTCCTCGCCTGGTCACTGTCCTCCAGGTGAGACAGCTCCCTCCCCGAGGCCTGGGCGATTCTCCTCCCAGCGACCAGATTCCCAACGATCATGGAGGCTGGTCCGACCTCTAGAAAATGAAGGGGGGGTCGTGCGTGAGAGGTGGGTGACGTCTGATAGGCAATCATCACACAACTTTTTATTTGAACAGGCAGGCATTTAATTCTTCACTACGATACAGGTGTTTGGGAAACCAGCTACAAGGGTTATGCTAAGTGACAAACAGAATCTCTCTCTTACAAACAAGCCAGATGAAGACATTCACCACACGGCAGATGCCCTGGGGAGATATGATTAGACCTCAGCCACAGCTTAAAGTATTTACCTCATTGTTTTACTGGCTGTGTTTCATTTAATGGTATTTCATGTATTTAATAATCAGCAAAGGTTAGCATTTACTAAAAATTTACATAACCAAAGGAATGAAAAACTGTACGTAAGAGTTAAACCAGGGAAGGGAAGTTGACCGTTTGTCGGGGCTCCCAGGTCCCGTCAACCCGGTGACTGTGGCTGATGACAGAGCCGAGTAGCGGCACGCGCAGTGCCCACAGCCCCCGTGGCCTCGGCGTGGCCGGCCGCCCCACGGCGCAATGGCGGCCACGGCGGTGCTTTAGATTCCGGCTCCAGGGCTGCTCTTGGGCATCAGTTCCGCCCCCAGGGAGCAGCCTCCACCGCTCAGACGCCAGGCCTGAATCCAGTCCCGGGGTGGGTGCTAACCGGCGGGGGGAACCCCCATCCTGGGGACGTGGGGCGGTGCTCTCCTTCCGGGGGGGCAGGAGGTGGGGACCGACCTGGTGTGCCGTTCATTCGCCCTGGCTCTTAACCCCGACCCCAGAGACGGAGCATTCAACAGGGCTGCACCAGTTAAACACAAGCGTAGCTGCCGCAGTCTGAAGACGGAACAGACGTGTTGCATGATGTACACTAACCTGGCTGTTTCTGGCGAGGCTTGGGAAGGTTGGTAACACACATGTGAGGGCACATCAACACGTTACACGGGTGCAGCATCCCCTCCAGAAAGCGCTGCTTGGTTTCAGAAATGTGAATCCCTCCTAGAGGGGCCTTGGGCAAGGTGTTCGCAGGAACCAGGGCCAGACAGTACACGCCCACCTGGTGGATGCTGTCGATGGCCTGGAAGGGGGGGCATGAGACGGGGAACTGTGACCTCTGGGACGTTTTGTTAGAAGAGAAACATGGCGAGACAAGTGTGCATTTCCTATCACTTACACACACGTGCTGTGTATGTGCACAATCGAATATAAATCTGTAACTGCTCACATTAAAAAAAAGCTGTAAAAGCAGTTAAGTGACTTCCTGTGGGAGAAGCAGTGAACAGCAAGGCAGAAGCTGGACTCCCCGGAATACACCTTGCTTTCAAATTTGGAACCATGGATATATTTTACACACAAAAAACTTAAAATTTAAAAAAGCAAGCCCTAACAACTGAAAGTAAAATAAAACAAATGAACTCAACCGAAGTGGAATCAGGTTGGTGGCACAGCCCCACAGAGAGAATCTACTTAGAGTGACTTTAAACACAGGAATTTCATTAATCCAGTCCCACGGGCAAAAAGAATTGAAAAAACATCTAAAGCTGCGCTCGGAAATTTCACACTTGAGAGGTAGTGTGGAGACGGTTATTTGGAGACTGTGGTGTGTGCAGAGTGGCCTCAGGACATGAGTACTTCTGCTGGAAGTATCACCACTGCAATTTTTCATTGTGGAGAAAGATCGGTGACTTAAGAAAAAACCCTGAGGTCTTGAGCTGGAACTAGCAGCATAAACTCATGATGCAGGTAATCTTGTAAGCAGGTGGGCATCATCTCCTACTCTGCCCACTGAAAAAAGCCAGTAACATCAAGTTCCCAGACAGTGCCCAAATTCCATTTCCCCTAGAAGGCAGCGGGGCCTCAGTAGTGTCAGGTCTAGGACACAAAATGCACCACCTCCCCAGGAATCGAGCTTCCTGTTCCTGGGTGTGGCCTCAAAGAGCCCAGGAGGTGTGTCTAAAGGACTCAAGAGCCAATCCGAAGAGGCTCCCACTGACCATTGTCAAAAATGTAACAACTATAGGGCTTCCCTGGTGGCACAGTGGTTAGGAATCTGCTTGCCAATGCAGGGGACCAGAGTTCGAGCCCTGGTCTGGGAGGATCCCACATGCCGCGGAGCAACTGGGCTCGTGAGCCCCAACTACTGAGCCTGCGCGTCTGGAACCTGTGCTCCGCAACGGGAGAGGCGGCGACAGTGAGAGGCCCGCGCACCGCGATGAAGAGTGGCCCCCGCTCGCCACAGCTGGAGAAAGCCCTCGCACAGAAACGAAGACCCAACACAGCCAAAAATAAATAAATAAATAAATTAATTAATTTAAAAAATATATATATATAACAACTATAATCCACTAGTTCATAGTGAGACAAAAGGCAAAACATCTCCAGGAAGCCAGCTCAGGACCCTAAAATCAACCCTGGATCTCGCGTTCCTGCACAACCTCCAGGTCCCCCGGCGACTTCAGCGCTCTTTGTAGAAGACCCTTCCAAAGCTGCTGCGTTAACGATGAGGAAGGCACAGAATTGAAGCAGCAGCCCCATGAAGCCCTAACAAGCCAGCGGACACAACATGCCACCTCCCATGAGACTGTCAGCCAGAAAATCGAGCCCGAGTCTGGTCAAGCCTCAAGATCTACCCACCGACACGCAGGAAATACAGGAGACAGAGGAGCACACTGAGTGACACCGCAGAGGCACAGCCGTCAGAGCCCAGGACGGGGAGACGTACTGGACAAACAACCTGCCTCTGTCAATAAACAAACTGCAAGAAAAATATGACAGAAGAGGAGTCTATAGATTAAAAAAGACTTAAAAACCAGGCCCCACCAAGTGCAATTTTCACCTTATTTTGATCCTGAGTTTAACACACATACTAAACATCAGATAATCCGGGAAATTTGAATAGTGACTAAATATTTAATTATATATATATATAATTATATATACAATTACATGCAAAAGAACAAAATACCTAGGAATAAATTTAACCAAGGAGGTGAAGGACACATGTACACTATGAGACACTGATGAAAGAAACTGAAAAAGACACAAATAAATGGAAAGATATTCTGAGTTCATGGATTGGAAGAATTAATATTGTTGAAATGTCCATACTACCCAAAGCCATCTGCAGATTTAATGCAATATCACAATACCTATGACATTCTTCACAGAACTAGAAAATACACTCCTAACATTTGTATGGAACCACAAAAGACCCTGAATTGTCAAAGCAATCTTAAGAAAGAAGTACAAAGCTAGAAGTATCATGCTCCCTGATTTCAAACATCATAGAGCTATAGTAATCAAAACAGTGTGGTACTGGCACAGAAACAGAGGTAGGTCAGTGGAACAGAATAGAGAGCCCAGGAATAATCCCACACATATGTGGTCAGTTAACTTACAATAAAGGAGACAAGAACAGACAACAGGGAAAGAGAGCCCCCTCAATGAATGGTGTTGGGAAAACTGGACACCACACACAAAACTAATTCAAAATAGATTAAAGACTTGAAT
This sequence comes from Balaenoptera musculus, assembly GCF_009873245.2. Taxonomy (NCBI): domain Eukaryota; kingdom Metazoa; phylum Chordata; class Mammalia; order Artiodactyla; family Balaenopteridae; genus Balaenoptera; species Balaenoptera musculus. The sequence continues at coordinate 144,849,365 of NC_045788.1, read as the reverse complement.
GTAAGACCTGAAACCGTAAAACTCCTACAATAAAACATAGGCTATGGTAAACTCCTTGACATCAGTCTTGGTGATGATTTTTTTGGATTTGACACCAAAAGCAAAAGCAACAAGAGCAAAAATAAACAAGTGGGGCTATATCAAACTAAAAGGTTTCTGCACAGCAAAGGAAACCATCAACAAAAGGAAAGGAACCTATTGAATGGGAGAAAATATTTGCAAATAATATATCTGATAAGGGTTAAGATCCAAAATACGTAAGAAACTCATACAACTCAATAGCAAAAAAAACACCAAAAACAAAAATCAAATAATACAATTAAAAAATGGGCAGAGGACCTGAATAGACATTTTTCCAAAGAAGACATATAAATGGCCAACAGGTATATAAAAAGATGCTAAACATCACTAATCATCAGGAAAATGCAAATCAAAACCACAATGAGATATCACCTCACACCGGTTGGAATGGCTATTATCAAAAGGACAAAAAATAACAAGTGTTGGTGAGGGTGTGGAGAAAAGGGAGCCCTCGTGCACTGTTGGTTGGAAAGTAAACTGGTGCTGCTGCCATGGAAAACAGTATGGGGGTTCCTCAAAAAACTAAAAATAGAACTACTATATGATCCACCAATTCCACTTCTGGGTATTTATTGGAAAAAAACCAAAAATGCTGGACATCCCTGGTGGCGCAGTGGTTAAGAATCCACCTGCCAATGCAGGGGCACAGGTTTGAGCCCTGATCCGGGAAGATCCCACATGTCGCGGAGCAACTAAGCCCATGCGCCACAACTACTGAGCCTGTGCTCTAGAGCCCAAGAGCCACAACTACTGAGCCCACGTGCCACAACTTCTGAAGCCCATGTGCCTAGAGCCCATGCTCTGCAACCAGAGGAGCCACCGCAATGAGAGGCCCGCGCACCGCAACGAAGAGTAGTTCCCGCTCGCCACAACTAGAGAAAGCCCACGCGCAGCAAAAAAGACCCAATGCAGCCAAAAATAAATAAATAAGTAAATAAAAAAATACCAAAATGCTGACTTGAAAAAAATATATGCACCCCTCTGTTCATTGCAGTAGTATTTACAATAGCCAAATACCTAAGCATCCATCAATGGATGAATGGATAAAGAAACTGTGGTATACACACACACAAACACACACACACACACACACACACACACACACACACACAGAGGAATATTACTCAGCCATAAAAAAGAATGAAATCTTGCCATTTGCAACAACATAGATGGGCCTTGATAGCATTATGCTAAGTGAGATAAATTAGACGAAGAAAGACAAAAACATATGATCTCTTATATGTGGAATCTAAAAACAAAAACAAAAAGATGAGCTCATAGACATAGAGGACAGATTGGTGGTTGCCAGAGGTGAGGGGGGGCAGTGGGAGAAATGGGTGAAGGCGTCAAAAGGGAGAAACTTCCAGTTATAAGGTGATAAGTGCTGGGGGTGCCACGTACAGCATGGGACTGTAGTTAATACTGCTGTGCCGTGTGTTTCAAAGTTGCTAAGAGAGTAGATCTTAGAAGTTCTCACCACGAGAAAAAAATTCTGTAACTCTGTGTGTTGATGGACATTAACTAGACGTATTGTAGTGACTCCTTCACTATTATGTACAAAATCAAATCACTATGTGGTACACCTGAAACTAATACAGTGTTACATGGCAATTATACCTGAATAAAAATTTTATTGTTAATTTTTAAGATGTGATACTGGTACTTCTTTTTTAAAGAAAGAGACACTCAAATTTACAGGTAAATCTGTGAGTCCGGGATTTGCTTCAAAGCGCTCCCTAGGGAGAAGCGGGGAGGATGGGCGGGGCACGGCTGGGGCCTTGACTGGTCATTGCTGAAGCAGTGATGGACACACAGGGGTTGTTACACTCTCTTTTGTATGTTTCGTATATTAGAAATATTCCATAACAAAACATTAAAAATTTTCATTAAAAATAAACGTTGTAAATATTAGTAGAAAAACCTACGCTCTGAAGCTCAGAGCTCCCTGGCCTCCCTGACACTGGACCTTGTCTGCTCTGTACAAGTGTCCTTTCTTAGGATTGGGGCCGAGCACACGCCACACAACCAACTGGAGCTATCGGGACACCAGAGGGCTTCCCTGAAAAGCCGCCAGGACTGAAATTCACCCAAAGATTTGTACACTATTGTCCACAGTAGCCTTATTCACAATAGCCAAAAATTAACAACCCAATGTCCACCAAGGTGTGAACGGATAAGCAAAAGAACACAACTTGGCAATAAAAAGGAATGAGCCACTGATCCACACACCACGAGGAACCACACAAACGTGATGTTGAGGGAAAGAATGCCAGACCAGGAGCCCACACTGAGATTCGTCTGCACGGACATCCAGGGCGGGGGCAGGGCTCATCCCCGGCGACACAAAGCAGCCAGCAATTCCCCGTTAGACGGGAGCACTCTTACCTGTGGTTACCTGGGTGCGTACGTTTGTCAAAACTCATCAACCTGGACACTTGAAAGTGGGCTCCTTCTACATGTAAGTTACATTCAGTAAAGCTGAGTGGACATTTAGTTTGTGCTCTTTACTGCAGGCAAAGTTTAGTCCCTTCCCCGCAAAAGAACTTGTTGAATCTAGTTCAGTATTTAAGGATGTAAACGTGGACGTGTAGGGAAGGACAGCGCGCAGCACGCGGGTGAGGCCGAGGGCACGTGCGTGTCGAACGGGTGTCACGAGGTGGGAAGCACGCGGAGCCCCAGCCCGGGCACGAGGGGTTCACTGGGCTACGCTTCCAGCCTTGCTACACGTTTGAAATTCTCAAAGCACAACGGTGGAAACACCGATGCGTGCAAGTTTGCATCTCTCACCCTGGTGGACGGCAGCTCCGCGGGGCCGCCCCTCACCTCGAGGGTCAGCCCGCGCTCAGCCAGTGCCCGCCGTGTGCCCACACGCACCCACCTGCAGCACACGGCTCATCCACTGGAAGCTGTCTTCCTCTGAGGCATCAGGCCGCTGCTCTGCCACCAACACGATCCGGTCATCGTGCAGCACTGTCACGGAGAACACCGCGATCCTGGGGGAGGAAGGGACAGAGATGACCGCCCAGCAAGGGGGGCCGGGACGCAGACGCCCCGTCCCGCCCAGACGGAAGCCGCAGCAGGGTTGGAGGGAGACGCTGTCCAACAGAATTTAAAGGGAAGCAGCCATGAACCTCCTCCAATGTGGATGAAATAAGTTTCGATTCACAAAACAGAAAGGACTTCAGTGCACAGCAAACCACCAGGCACACGTTGTAAAAGAAGGTTTTCCTTAATTGCAATGTTAATCTATGTGATGTACTTCCTTATGCAAAAATCTCTGTCTAGAAGTTCTGTTAATTATCTATTTCTTAGTCCAGGCGAAATCTCTCACCACTCATCACTCTGCTCATGTCTGTGACTGACGTCGGTGGTCGTCTTTCTCATGGCTTATCGAAGAAGTTCAACATGTTCTCCTTTTCTCTGTGTTGCCTTTTTCTTCCTTTGGACTTTGAGTGGATTCTCTTTTTCTTTATGAGACAAGCATCTGTGTCCCCATCACGCCCATCCTGCTGGCACGGCTGCCAAGCTAGCTCTGGGCCCTCACAGACCTACCTTCTCTGGCTGCTCCTTCGGCCGCTGCGCGCACAGGCACGCGCATACGCAGGCACACGCACAGGCACGCGCATACGCAGGCACGCGCACAGGCACGCGCATACACAGGCACGCGCACAGGCACGCGCATACGCAGGCACGCGCACAGGCACGCGCATACGCAGGCACGCGCACAGGCACGCGCATACGCAGGCACGCGCACAGGCACGCGCATACGCAGGCACGCGCACAGGCACGCGCATACGCAGGCACGCGCACAGGCACGCGCATACGCAGGCACGCGCACAGGCACGCGCATACGCAGGCACGCGCACAGGCACGCGCATACGCAGGCACGCGCACAGGCACGCGCATACGCAGGCACGCGCACAGGCACGCGCATACGCAGGCACGCGCACAGGCACGCGCATACGCAGGCACGCGCACAGGCACGCGCATACGCAGGCACGCGCACAGGCACGCGCATACGCAGGCACGCGCACAGGCACGCACATACGCAGGCGCACGCACATACGCAGGCACACGCACAGGCACGCGCATACGCAGGCACACGCACAGGCACGCGCATACGCAGGCACACGCACAGGCACGCGCATACGCAGGCACACGCACAGGCACGCGCATACGCAGGCACACGCACAGGCACGCGCATACGCAGGCACGCGCACAGGCACGCGCATACGCAGGCACGCGCACAGGCACGCGCATACGCAGGCACGCGCACAGGCACGCGCATACGCAGGCACGCGCACAGGCACGCGCATACGCAGGCACGCGCACAGGCACGCGCATACGCAGGCACGCGCACAGGCACGCGCATACGCAGGCACGCGCACAGGCACGCGCATACGCAGGCACGCGCACAGGCACGCGCATACGCAGGCACACGCACAGGCACGCACATACGCAGGCGCACGCACATACGCAGGCACACGCACAGGCACGCGCATACGCAGGCACACGCACAGGCACGCACATGCACACACGTGCACCCACTCTCTTTAATGCAACAAACTTTACCCAGTATTAACCTTTCCTTACTTTCACACATCTTGTTTCTCTTGGTACCTCACCCAAAAGTGTTTTCACAAACATGGTCTTTTTGTGACAAAACTTCTGAACCTTATGTACCCAAGAATACTTTTACTGCAACTGCACAATTAAGCGACATCTTGGGATGAATATAAAATCTAGGTTAAAAGTTCCTCTGAAAAACTTAAAACGTTACTGCACTGTCATCCTCTCACTCCAGCCCCTCTGCCGGGGAGTCTGACGCATGCTGGCTGGAGGCCCACCCCACAGGCCCCCTTCCTCGGGGTCCAGACATGCACCCCCCACCCTGAGTCTGCTCTCAGGATGCCAGCCCTTCTTGCTCTGCTTCCCTCTTAATTTTTCTTTTAAACTTTCTATCTCTTGACTTCTGGAGAAATTTCTTTATCTGGCTTTCCAGCGTGTCAGCTCACTCCACAGCCACCTCTGCCCTGCGTTTACTCCATCCGTTAAACAGGCTTCTGTCGTGACGCCGCGACCTCGCCAGTGCTCAGCTCCGCCCTGGCGGAGGCACGCAGGCCACCTCTCCATCCGCGGGGGCGACCACCCTGCACCCCCGCTAGTCGCTGGGCCGGCGTCACCTCCAGCTGCCGTCCGGTGTCAGTGGCCATGCGAGGCTCCCTAACGCACCCAGGAGCGGGCGTGGGCGACCCCGGCGTCCCCTCGGTGGACACTTGCACTCACGGTGTCTCGGTTTCTGCTGTGAGTCCTGTGCGCCCCAGCTCCAGGCTGCACGCGCCCACCAGGCCTGCCCGCCCTGCTGGTTTCTCCCGAGTGCTTATACGCGGCCGTCATCCTGACCCGGGGAAGGGCCGGCAGACCCCGCTGACCTACCACTGGCAGAATTCCCTGATCGTTTCTTTAAGGTATGTTCAAAGGAAGGCTCCAGCCAGGCTCACAGGCACCCTAGTTTGAGTAACGAAAGCACTACCTTGAGAAGAATAAAATGAAGAAATGCAGTGGCTGAGTGGACCAGCTAGGAGAAGGGGCCACCTCCTCCAGGACAAAGAGCTCGGAGCTGGACGAGCTGGACAGGGCACCCCCTCCCCGCCCCAGCCGCCCGGGGCCCAGGCCAGGGGCCCCCTTACGTGCTCTATAGACATGAGAATCTGTAAAGTGATTGCCTAACACATTCAGAGAAGGTGAACTGACTCTATCCCAGGAGAGAACAGCCTCAGGTGATTTCAGAGAAAAGGGCGCCCTCCACTCCAGGCTGCACTCCCGAGGTTCTCGGGCAGCTGCCCAGGTGCCCTCGCCCTCACGTGCACTGTGCCCCGTGTGGCGTCTGGGCCCGGTCTCCGTGCCCAGGTCAAGGTCTGGATCTCACCCTCTAAGGAACCACGAGCTCTGTGGATGGTGAGGACTCCAACTCTGGCCTCCTCGCTGCAAATGTCATCCTGTTCTTTGTGAAGTTCCTCTGATGAACGGGAATTTTTAGGTTTTGTGTATTCAAATCACTGGGCTTTCCTTCCACTGCAGGAGACCTCTCGAAGGTTAACTAGAGAAGGAACCTAAAGGCACGGCAAGGGGACCCGCAGCGCATCACCTGCCTCTGTAGACAAACTTCATGGGCTCCACGGCCAGTGCGGTGGCCACGATGTCATCCGCGTTGTGTCTGCGGACCCCCACCACCATCAGCCCGTCCAGCTTGCCCACGACGAAGACCAGGTTATCCTGAAGGCAAGGATGCTGGTTGGGCCCCGGACACGTGGGCAGGCCCTGTGGCTCAGGCCCTGCTACAGAGACCCGACAGCTCAGAGACCAGGTAACTCACAGACAGGGCCAGCGGGCCCCCTGCCCACGGTCTCCCTGCCCAGGGAGACCGTGGGCAGGGGCCACCAGGGGTAAAGGGGCCCTAAGCCTGGCGGGCTTTGTGGGGGGAGGGGGGGTGCGAGGGGGCACCCAGGGCAGGCGTCAGCACCGGAAAGGTCAGAGATGGGAATGCAGCTGAGGGTGAAGTCTGTTAAGGACTTGATGCTCCTGCGCTATAGACAGGGCCCCCCAGCTCGGCCCCAGTGACGTTCTGGAGGCCGGGACTCTGTCGCGGGGTGGGGGGGGTCCTGTGCACAGGGGACGCGGAGCAGCACCCCTCCCCAGCTCTGAGCCCATCTGCAGGCCCAGGTCTGCCAGCGGGACATACTCACAGGCCCGATGAAGCCCAGCAGCCCCGTCCTGGTGAAAGGTCTGTCGGAGATGGGCGCGCCCCCTGCCGTGACTGGGACAGTCTGCACAGAGTGGAGAGGACAAGGTCAGGCGTGGTCCACAGGGGTCAAGTGAGCGGCAGGCGGGGGGGGAGAGAGGGCCCGGCAGGCGCTGCCCACACCGGGCATGGCTCCTCAGATGGGCATCGCCGCGTCTCCCTGGAGGGGAAGGGGCTCCCACCAGGGCCAAAGTCCCTGCCGTCTGGTGAGACCTCCATCAGGCTCCTGGCCTCCACGGCCCGTGCTCCCCCTCCTGGCCTGTCCCGTCCCGGCCTGGGGGCTGGGGGGCACTCGCTGGGCTCTCCTGACGACCCTACGGCTCCAGCCCAGAGGCTGGTTTCCCTGGGCCAACCTGGATCCGTCAGGGGCACGAGGCGCCCGCGTACGGCTGGCCTGCCAGAGCCAGCCCTACGCCACTGTCCCCTCCCACCCCTCCGCAGCTGTGGACTCGACTTCAGCACAAAGGTAGGGACCAGGCGCGGACCTCAAAGATGTTCTTTGTGATCCCGAGCAGCCCATAGTACGCTGTCGCCGTCGCGCTGGAGTTGACGCAGATTTCTCCAACTTCATCGGTTTTACAGAGATAAGGGATCCCCTCCACCTTCACAACACACACGTTAGCTAAAGAGAGAAAACAACCCTCAAGGGCACGAACAAAGAGGACACCGAGATGGGTCATGCCCAGAGACCCGCGGGCTTGGCCTCTGCAGGGTGGACACTCACACCCCGCTGGCCACAAGCCTGCGTGTTCCACACACGGTACGTGAAGGTGACAGAAACGCTCCCAGTCACGCGGGCTCTGTCGTGCCCCCGGCCCCGCCCTCCTGAACCCACAGGAGATGGGAGGTGCCATCCGCTCGCACCTTTGCCTTTCGGGCTGGCTCCCACACCAGGCCTGACGACCCCACCCGAGCGTGGGCCCCTCCCGCGGCCCCGTGACCCCCTTCTGTCTTCACCAAGCAGCACGCCCACCCACGTGGCCGCCTGTGGCCCAGTGCCTCAGGAGGGCAGGCAGTGGAGGGTGGCGCTGCTGCGCGTGCGTTTCCCCCCAGATCCGCGCGCTCGCCTGCGTTCTAAACCAACAGAGACCCCGCCCACAGCACAACCAGACCAAAAGGGACAGCCCCTGCGTGCCGTGGTAACACAACCCTGGGGCTGACACAGAGAAGGCTGTGCATCTGCCGAAAACAAGACCCCCCAGGTCCTCACTGACTCAGACCTGCAACAGTCCCGGCCACAGACACACACACACACCTGAGGGAGCATGTGCACATGCGTGCACACACACCACCCACACACCTGAGGGAGCACGTGCACATACACACACACACACACACACCCCTGAGGGAGTGTGCACACACACCTGAGGGAGCACGTGCACACACACACACACACCCCTGAGGGAGCACGTGCGCACACACACACACCCCTGAGGGAGCGTGTGCACACACACCTGAGGGAGCACGTGCACACACACACACACACACCCCTGAGGGAGCACGTGCGCACACACACACACCCCTGAGGGAGCACGTGCACACAACACACACACACACACCCGAGGGAGCACACACACACATACCTGAGGGAGCACACACACACACCCCTGAGGGAGCACGTGCACACACACACACACCTGCGGGAGCACGTGCACACACCACACACACACACACCCCTGAGGGAGCACGTGCACACAACACACACACACACACCTGAGGGAGCACGTGCACACACACCACACACACACACCTGAGGGAGCACGTGCACACACACCACACACACACACCTGAGGGAGCACGTGCACACACACCACACACACACACACCTGAGGGAGCATGTGCACATACACACACACACACACCTGAGGGAGCACGTGCACACACACCACACACACACCCCCGAGGGAGCACACACACCACACACACACCTGAGGGAGCACATGCACATACACACACACACACACACACACCTGAGGGAGCACATGCACATACACACACACACACACACACACCCGAGGGAGCACGTGCACACACAACACACACACACACACACCCCTGAGGGAACACACACACACACCTGAGGGAGCACGTGCACACACACCACACACACACACACACCTGAGGGAGCACGTGCACACACACCACACACACACCTGAGGGAGCGTGTGCACACATATACCTGAGGGAGCACGTGCACACACACCACACACACACACACCTGAGGGAGCACACACACATACCTGAGGGAGCGCGTGCACACACACCACACACACACACCTGAGGGAGCACGTGCACACACACCACACACTCACACACCTGAGGGAGCACACACACATACCTGAGGGAGCGCGTGCACACACACACACACACCCGAGGGAGCACACACGTGCCTGAGGGAGCGTGGGCACACACACAGAACCTGGTCCAAGTTTAAGAATAAAACGAGCCCCAGTATGAAAGTCCTTATACTTTCAATCAAAAGAATCACCTATTACAATATTTCACCATCTTCTAAAGAATTCCTGTGCTCACCACGTAACAACTGAAAATCAGAAAGACTCTGCTCTTTACCCCTCATAAAACGTTTATGCTGGAGTTCCTGCCTCTACAGAACCGATGAGTCCTTACTTCTGGTAGACTTAGGCCAGGAAAAAACACAACTCACGCTTCTAAGAAAGTGGAACTAGAAACAAACTCAAACATCCAGCCTTGTTCTACGTGTCCAACCTCTGGCACACGCACAGGCCCAGACCGCGGCCCGCGGCCCTCCCGCTGGTTCCCATCCGGCCCCCGAGCGTGGGCGGCTCACGCCCGGCCCATGCAGGCCCTGTACCCCGGGGAGCAGCGGACGGGGCGACAGACGCAGAGATGGGGCCGCTCTCCGGAGGTGACCAGGTGGCTTAGCCAGCTGCCCAGAGCCCAGAGGGGCCGGCACGGGGAGGGGGGAAGCTGGAGCAGCCGTGGGGTCACCGCGGTGAGGGGCGCTCCCCAACTCACAATGCCACAGGGCCTCCCGGGCCAGGCTCTGCTCTTAACTCTCCCCCATGACCCTGCACGGGGTCCCGCGTGTGCTCGCGCCTGTGGGGGAGCTGCAGGGCACAGCGCAGTCACCTTCCTGCGCTGGCTGGCTGCCACGGCGGCACAGACACCCCGCGACGCACGCGTCATCCAGGCCCGGGGCCTTTCTGGAAGCACGGGGACCCCTGGGAACCTTCAGGGCCACACTGCCCCCCTAGCAGGCCCTTGTCAGGACGTAGAGACAGTCGCATCACCGGGTTACCTGCACACATCCAGGGGCCTGAGGCTGGCGCCTGGCCTCGGGGGAGGCGTGACGACTGCCTGGCGCGTGGCGAGCACCCAGAGCCCGAGCTCTGGCACTACTTCCCCAACGGTGGGGGACCAGAGTCCGGTTCACAGGCCGTAGACACACCCCGTATCTTAGCACAACTTTAACGTGATACAAAGGGAGGCCAAAAACAAAAAATATGTTACAAATTAAAATCCCAATTCACACGGGGAATCATCTGAAGCCCTCCGGTGCTCGCGTGCTCCAGAGCCCTTGCTGCCACCCGGCCGCAGGACAAGACCATCCCCAGCTGCGACCTCACCTCCAGGCATCGCCTGACCGACGTCCTGAACCGCCAGGACCGAGAGCTTCTCTTCCGCGTCCAGTCTGATCACCCCGTGACTGAGGCCGCTCATCGACAGCACAGCTCTTCTTGGAGGAGGGCCCCCCAGGTCAGGCGGCCTGGAAACAAAGCGGATTCACTGACGCGGGGACAGAGCCCGTGGGCGTGGGACCACGGCCCCCTGCCGGCAGGACGATGAGCAGCCAGGTGCCCACCTGTGCTGGCTGCAGGGCCTCGGGGGGCAGCGCGTGTCCCCACAGGTGCGCGCGACGCCCCCCGTCACGCACTCCTCCGCAGGGGGGCCCAGTGGGCCGCGAGGACGTTTCCACCAGGCCGTCCTGGGACGTCCCCCGGAGCCCCGAGCGGCAGGTGAGCAGGGCGACCGCTTCCTGGGAGCAAGCCTGCGGGCACCAAAACCAGGGCAAGGAGCCCAGGGCCGCAGGCAGGAAGAACGAAGGGTCGGCCACTCCCCAGCCCGAGACCCTCGAACAGCTGGCAGAACTGCCCCGAGCAGCCCTTCCCAACTCCTGACCACGGGAAGCAGGAGAGGGAGTAAAGTGACTGCTGCTGTTTGCGACGCCAAGTTTGGGCCTGATTAGCTTCGCAGCAGCAGGAACCAGGACGCTGAGAGACAAACGTCATGTCTCCTCCAGCGGGAAAACACTACTCTGCTGAGCACAAGAAACCACCATAGAACAAAGGAACGAAGAACACCTTATTCCCTGTGAAGAATAAAGATGTTGTTTTTAACACTAATTATTACTAAAATTTTACCATCACTTACACTACTATTTATAAATACACAGACATAACACAAGACCACAGCTGAGGCTAATCTGAGTTGAGGGTGGAAAATTAACACTAAGTCACCCTCAGCTGCGAGCATGCTGCCCTCTACCCGAGGATGGCGCTCAGGGCAGCGTGGACGACCGGGCAGGAAGGTGAGCCGAGGGGCACACCTGCGGGGGCCTGGGGAGCGACACAGATGAGCCCAGAGAGGATGCGGCCTGGGGGCGGTGGGGCCAGGGGGCATCACTGGGAGGTCAAGGGTCCCGCGGGCACAGACCCCCGTCCACAGCTGACGGGCACTGGCCGCCAGCCACCCTTTCCTGGAACAGGGGCGAGTCCTGGCTGCAGTGTTTACTGCGGAACACAAGGCCTTCCTGACCTGAGGAGCGCTCGGGAAAACCAGCCCGCGTGCTGCAAGAATCCAGAGATCGCCACCCAGGGAGCCGCTATTGAACTTGCGCCACAAACCAGGCCGGTGTGGGACGTGCGGCCAACACAGGCTGTTGGACGTGGCACCTGGGGCTGCCCCATTACAACACCAACACACCTGGGAAACGGGCCCAGGGCTGGGCACTGCTCTCAATTTCTCCTGCTCAGGAACAGATCAACCAAATTCGCTACCACAGGTAATTCGGCTGAACGAGGAAGAACTAGGCGTCTACAGGATGGTCTACCTGCGGATGGCCACCGTGAGCGCTTCCGGAGAACTGGCGCAGGGACAGATCACCTCGGGCCTCAGCCCTCTGGCTTGGAAGACGTTGAGGAACGCGTCACAGGAGGATATGGACCCTGCGTGAGACAGAGTGGACGCAAGAGCTGAGCGCAAGGCCGACGGGCACCCGGCGTGGGGGACGCCCGGCGCCGGGCCTGGGGGCTGCACCCCTTCACCTCACAGTCAAAGTCTCATGGGGAGCGGGTGGGGCCCTTTCCATGAAAAACAGGGCACGTTCTCAAATCGCCAGCAAACAAGAAGCCAACTCTCAGCCCCGCATTGTCTCTGAGGTCTAACCCACGGCCTCACCCACCTCCTGGCAGCTCTGCCAAGAGGGAGGTGACCCAGGGCACTAACGGAGACGCCCGCAGCCGCACCTTCCACCGCATGAGGCCCCGGCCACGTGCGCGCCCTCTCCTGGGCGTGCCTCGGAACTGCAGCCTCTGCCAAGCGGCCCTGCCGTGCCTCTCCTGTGGGCGCAGCCTAGCTCTCTGTCCCTGCTTCTCTGCCAGCGTCACCGGGCCATGAAAACTCAGCTCCTAGGAGGCTGGGTGCTGCCCGCTCAGGGCCTGAGTCAGCACAGCCCTGCACCCACTGGGGCCCCGGGGCTGCACCACGACCTGCACCCTCTGCACAGCGAGGCTGCAGGGAAGGAGGGGACCTGGTCATGGGTCCTCGTGTCCAGCAGAGGACACACAAGACCGTCCAGAGGGCTCGGAGCTACAGGGAAGAGACGGGCACTCGGAGTGGCGGGATCTGGGGTCTGGGGGGCAGCAGCCCGGGGAGGGGCTCCTGGTGGCTCGACGGGTGCACCGCAGTGGAGGCTCAGAGAAGCCGGCAGCTCCTGGTGCTTTGGAGGCAGGATGGCGGGGCCCTCGGGGTTCGGGGTGGGTGGAGGGAAGGAGAGGCTTTGGGGTGCTAGAAGGTAGGGTTCCCTCCCGAGTGTCGGGGCCACAGCTGGACAGGGGATTAGATGAAAGGCAGCCTCTGGTCCAGGGCGGATTCAGTGCACAAACAGTGACACACAGGTGTTAAAGTAGTGAGACAACTCCCACCACCGCCCCCCCCCCCGGTTCTGTGCTGCCTGGAAACCCCACCAAAGGCCAACCAAGGCTCCCCAGGACACCCCGGGCAGGCCCTGCACAACCGGCAGCTCCTCTCGGGCCCCGAGCAGAGACCGGGGCACAGAGCCCAGGAGGACGCGGGGCGGCCGGCCGGCGGGGGCGGCGGCGGGGCGGGCGGTACTCACACGGGTTCGCGCCGTCGGCCACGATCAGCAGGCGCAGGGAGCTGAGGCTGACGCCCCTCTGACCTCGCTGAGCCAAGAGCGACCAGTGCATGTCGCGGGACTTCACCAGCGCGGCCCGGGCTGCGGGGGGGCGAGGGCGCGCCTGCGTCAGGGGCGCGAGCACACAGAGCAGGCCGCGTGCTCCCTGCCGCCCGGCCTACCTAGAGATCGACTCGCTCGTTCGCAACTGATTCTCCCTTGGAGCCTCTCTGTTCTCCCCACACCTGCCCCTCCCACGGCCGCGAGGCTGGGCCTGCCCTGTGCTGGGGGCCCCGGGGACGTGGGGCTGCGGGGCGGCCCCCGATGTGAACAGACGGGCTGGGCCTCATTCCCGGCCCTGCTCTCACCAGCAGAGGCACCCGCCAAACGCCCCACCAGACTTTGGTTCTCCTCCGTTAGACAGGGTAAACAGAGACAGCGCCCAGCACGCTGCAGAGCACGGCCCACGTCACATCGCTAACCGGCACCATCATCAGTGCAGTGGACAAGCACACGGCCACCCGGGACCAGTCAGTGCGAGGAAAACCCGAGTCCCCCTCAGGGGTGACTAACGGTGCCCCCGAGCTCTACCGAAGCAGAGCCAGAGGGACGCTCAGACCACGCAGGTGTGGCCGTGCTGGGGAAGCACCGACTGACCACAGGTGGACAGCAGGGCAGGCGGGGCCCCACGGGCAGCCCCCTCACTCTGGGTCATAAGCCGCTATGAGTAAACAGCTTTGCTACTGGTGGCTTGAAGAGCCCTAACTTCAAATCAAAGCCACCTCAAGAACTAAGAATTAGGAGCATTTCTGTGAGAGAATAAAGTTAGGAGTCTACGGCCCTTGCAGAAAAGAGCTGTCCTCCACGACCCCCCAGCTCCCCAGCGCTGGCGACCCAGACCCACCACGGCTGTAGGGGAGCCTGGCCCCGGCCCACACACGCCTGCGGTTCTGCATGCTGCTTTATTTTCTCTTAATCGCCAAAGATGAAATCAAAGAGACTTGTCTAATGAAGGATGAATCGAGAGATGCTACTCCCGTTACCTTTATACGCACACACTTTCTGAATCCAGGAGAGCGGGTTGGCCTTCATCAGCGCGTACGGGATGCTGACCACGTGCATCCTGTTCATGACACTCTGCAAAGAGACGAGCGGTTGGGGCTGAGCACAGACCCCGCCAGGAAAGGCACAGAGAGCACCAGAGCTCTGCTCACAGGACAGCTCAGTGCAGAGACACGGTTCACACCAACACGACTAAGGGTTACTCCATCAGCTTTAACAGGGCTTGGTGTCACCCACGGACGTGAAACGTTAGCAACCCTCCCTCTAACAGTCAGGTCGTTTAGGTACAGCACTCACTGTTAACACTCCATGCCACAGGCCGGCATCCCTTTTGAAATCCAGCACATTTGTTAATGTTTCAGCTGAAAGAGGACAAAGATGGTTAAACCACCGAGTGACCCTCCTCATGTCATGTGCATTTTCAGAGAAACCCTGAGATGATTACATCATCAACATATAAGGGTTTTAGGAAAGATACACAGCGCTCCCAAATGCCATGCACCAATCAATCAATAATCTTGGTTATCAAGTTACTTGGTTATTCAAATTACTGGAAAAACATAAAAGCAGAAGGTCATACAACTGTGGATTAAAATGGAGAATCTGCTGATCACTCATCTGTAAACACAGGGGGCAGCGTACGCTCCAGAGGCGGCAGGCTTGGACGTGGAGATGAAGGACGGTGGCGGGTCTCTCACCTCTCAACCCTACGCCCGCACACCCCCACTTCTCACGTCATCCTGCAGCCCCGGGAAACGTCACAGGCTCCCCATGTCACTTCCCTTCAGAGCTGTTCCTTCCCTCCTGCCCACTCTCTCTCCCAGAGGCTGTGCCGAGCGTGCTGTAGGGCGCAGGGGTAGCTGGGGTCCCAGGGCCGCTTCCCAGCACAGCCCTGAGGCTCAGAGCTCGGGCAGAGGACAGAGCCTGGGGCTGCCAGGTGCACCCACAGAAGGAACACCCAACAGTGAACAGGAAGTTTGGTTTGTGTGCCAGGAAATGCTGCTGCATTCTGTTAAGAATACTGTACACACGTTCCCTTGCTGGCTAAAGAGCCCAAATTATAGGTGATACATGTACGGTTAACACTGGATCTGAAGAAAAAGAAAACCAGGGGACCTGATTTGATAGAATTTTTTAAAAATTACGTAGGCCCTGGAACACACCTAAAATCCTTTTCCAAATGTCCACCGAGTTCTTGCCTGGTGCCCTCAGCTAGCCCTTGCTTCTAAACACTGATATTTCAGATTTTACACATACCACTCAATTTACTTCCTAGTTTTGTTCAATTCCAGTATTTTAGTGGAAAGAAGTAAAGTTCTCTACGTTACATAGCTGATAGTTCGCAGTAAAGGGGGAGCTGCCTGTATATTGCCAAGAGACAAGCCCTGACCACAAAGATTCCACTGGTACATCCGAGTGCGTGACAGCTTAAGCCAAAGCCAGCCACAGAAAACAGTAAGAAAAAGTGTGTCCCGATAAGAAAATGCAAAATGCGCTGCCCCTCAGCTACGGCACAGCTTGAACCAGCCCACTGGGCACAGACCAATGGGTAGTGAGTGGGTTTCACGCTCTGTAACGCCAGTGTCCACACTCCACCCGTCCAGGAGAGCAGAGGCCCCGAGCAAGCGAGCCGCACGACCTGGATCAAACAGCAGATGCTACGCGGGACAGCGTCCAGGTGCCTTGTGCCCGGCCGGAGAGCCGCCCCACGCCCTCACCTTCCGAGTAGCCGCATGCCTGGGTCAGAGCCTGGCACTGTGCCAGCAGGGATGCGTGGGACACCGCCACCCCCACGGTGCTGCCTTCTTTGCTGGTTTTATACTGAAAGATTTCAAAAGCACAAGCTCGTTAGGCGATGTCTCTGGAGGCCGTCCCCCTTCACCAACCATCAGTTCAACTGGAGTGCACTTCACGCCCAGGCCCTCGAGGTGACGCCCTCAGCTGAAGTCGGGTCACCCGGGGCAGGTACTGAGGGCAACAGGGCACGCAGGCTGGTCCCCAGGGGAGGGTCTGGGTGAGTTCCCACAGGACACCTCATCTTTCTGGGGCGGAGGCAAAGCACAGAAGCTGTCGCCTGTGATCTAAGCAGCAGCAGCTACACTCGGGGAACAAGCCCTGAACACGGGGCTCTGTTTCAGCCTCGCCAGGCGAGGTCGCTACCTCGATGTAGGCGGTCCCGGCCCCCGCGTCCTGTGCTGATGGGTGCCAGTCCTTGGGGGGCTTAGTCAGGTGCTTCCCGTCGATCACCAGCCAGGTGAGGGGGGGCCAACCTGTGAGGGCGCAGACAGGGACCCGGCAGAGGCGAGGGTCAGGGGTCTCTGCTCCCCGCAACGGCACCTCTGCCGCCCACCGCGCAGCCCGAGCTGCTGAGAGTCGAGGAGCCTCGCCTCACTGAACCGTTATGAACTCGTGTCTGACGGCCAGTGGCCCCCAGGCGGGACGCACAGGTCCAGACCCCGACCCAGGCGAGGAGCGAGACTCCCCCAGGCCTAGCACACAGCCTCGCTTTCCCTGGGGGCCCTTCCATCTCCGTGACGGTCGCTGACAGGAAAGGACGCCCGAGGGCCCGGGTTAGCAGAGAACCGGGCCGCCCGCTGCCCACCCCCAGGCCCACCTTTGAAGGCCGCCACCTCTCCGGTCTGGGCCTTGGGCAGGCCTTTCTGACAAGCGTCCGTGGTCAGGGCCAGGGCGACGCCACAGCTGCCCAGCAGAAACCCGACCTGCCGGCTGCCAGCGTCCTGCGGAAACAGAGAAGGCAGAGGCGCTCAGCTCACACAGAGCAGAACTCTTTTTCTCAGCCCTTGGAAAATTAGGACAATTCAGCCCTGTATAGGTATATACTATAGGTATATACTATGTTTTCATCCAAAGAAAATACAATTGTTTTTAAATCTGAAAGATATATTTTCTGCCATGACATATAAAGTTCTGGGTAATGGGCTAATTTCTCAAACTTTTTTCTTGCAAATGACATTTAATACCGTTTTAATAAACTTCAAAAATAACAGCATTGAAATTTACACTTGATTTGTGTTTGAAATTTACAGATTAATATGGGCAGGCCTGACCTTTAGCAATCTTAATTATTTCCACACAGAATATGTCCTTCAGTAGAGTTTTATCATTTTCTTCTTATAAATTTTACAAACTCTAGTCTTACCCTAAGAATCCCGGTATTCAAATATCTGTTCACCATATGTTCTCCTTTGGGATATACTGCTTTTATTCACAAGCTTTACCTTTGGGATTCTTGAATATTTCTTGCAGATAATGCTCATGTGAACAACTGCCTGAACACTGGGATACCACAGAAAACTAGGATTTTCTAAAGTACATGCTGAGTCGACTCCTAAAATGATCTATTTTTCAATAATCAGATTACTTGTATTTATACCTAAAATATCGCAGCTCCCTAGAACACCAGCAACCCGCCCCCTGCCCCAGCCAGAGTCATTCATTTCAGCAATGAAAGCTGCTCGCTGTTACGGAAGTGAACAGAAATGCAAGAGATGCCATATATTTAAAACTATCACTTAGAAGTGAGCTACAAAACATCTCTGTAATGATTTACTTATCCCCAAGAAATGCAAGTTATTATCAATAAACACACCATTTTGAGAAATGATTTAACAAACCCTCATCAAATCCCAACTTCTATGCATTGGAGGAAAAAATGTTAGTTTCTGTTGGGAAATTCAAACAAGTGACATACTGGCCCCCCCAACAGCTGTTCCAGTGCCCTTGTCACCAGCGAGATACATAAAAGGAGCGTCTGGGGATGAAGCTGCTCTAATCTCTCTGAGCCCCGCCCGCCTGTCCCCCGACTCCAGACGGCACCTGGAGTGAGGAGACTAAGGCCTGCGAATGGACACGTGGACTTCAGGATGAAGCCTCAGGGACCGTGAACCTGGGGCCCGCACCGCGCTTGCTACCTTTCTTGTTAGTGGCACTTCGATGGGGACAGGAACCAGCTCTGCCAGGAGGCACCCATAGAACGCAACAGTGAACATGACGGGGTCGCTATTAGGAAACACCAGCGCCACCTACGAGAGTACAAAGGAAAACCGCGAAATCCACTGGTGAGTAATGCAGTCATCTGAATGCCTGCTGCTGAGACAGAAAACGTTACTTTGAGTGCTAACCCTTGGTCCTTAAGTGTCTGCAGCCATGTAACTTCTAATACACAGTCTTTAGGTTATGGTCTTTACCCCGCATGCGACAAAATAATGTTAAACTCCTGGGGCTAAAGGCAAGCGCAGCTGGGTCTGCCCGCGGGGTCTAGGTCCAGCTCTGTCCACTCTGACCATCTGGGCAGCAGCGACCCAGGGAAGGACGCGATGGACCATCACCCACCATCAAGTAGCCCAGGTGAAAAACACCTGGACATGAAGAGGGAACCAGGAATCAAAGTCTATCAAAAGATCTTCCAAAAGAAAAAATCCTGACACCAACGTTTTACTTGGACAGACCTTCGCTCAAGACCGAAACGTTAACAGGGGAGGGTGATGGGCACAGAACTCAGCAAGACCCCCACAGCTGCCCTCTCGGAGTCTCCACGGGGGCCCACTCCCTGCTCCCACCTGGTCATCATGCTGCCACTGTTTAAATTACATATTCTATTACATTTATCTTACATTTTTATTTTTATCAAAAAAGTTTTAAAACACAGAATTAAAATGACAGAAAGTACTAACGAAAAGCTACACCCATATCACCCTTCCCCACTCCCCAAGGCAGCCACTTTTAACATGTTTTATATCCTCTTTTTGCCAACTGCTCTCATCTTTTTAGATACTATGCTCACACTGCTATGTCTTATGTGTGAAGGTATTTGGACATGTGTTTTATTTCCTGTTACTGCAGACAAACACTGAGCCCTCTTCATTCCCCACCTTTCTCTTCTCCCATCATCCCAATTTCCATTTCTTATAATATCTGGTTAAATTAAAAGCTATTTATGGGATGAGGTTTTTCTAAGTCCCAAATATTGTAGTAATAGTGTGCTCGAAACCTACATGATAAGTCAGAACAGTATTTGAGGGGACTGACAACACAGGGCCTTTGAGGGCCGGGCCTTGGATAGCTAATAACCCTGTACTTCATAAGACAAAATTTAAGCTGTATCTGTATCAAAATTCTGTACTTGAGGTCTGGAAATCAAGTTTCTAATAAGTTTGTTGAAAACGGCAAAGATCTCCTTTGAAAGTTGGTGTTAATAGCGTTTGTCCCACGATTAAGAACTGTGACCTTTAGCCTCGAGACTGGATGTCTGGTAGAAGAACATACCTGTCCTTAGAGAATCTGTTATAAAGAGTTGTGTTTGTTCACTTTTATAAAGTATATTATCACAGGAGGATGAACTTGCCATTCATTTCCAATCACTAAATCGCTAACTGTGATCTCATCAATCCTTTATAATTAACCCAATTACGTGGATTCACTTGCAAGTCAATGAAGTATCTGGAAGTCCTTGTCCTTGCAAGAACTTTCTTCAAGAGAAAGAAATTAGTGATTCTTAGAATCATTTTAAAGCACAACATAAGTCAGGGGTTCCGACAGGTTTGTTCTAAAGCGCCAGGTATCATGAGGAATCATCCCCGTACTGTTTACGTTTCTACAGGCAAGCTCGCCCTTTCTTTCTGGTGGTGACAGCCACTGCCTCTTTCACCGGCTTCCCTTCCTCTGTGTGCACCGGCCAGCTTGCTCGGAAATGCCCCGCTGGGTGTGTCAAACCTGTCAATAGTATTTCTAACTAACCAACCAGTCAGGTAAGCTCCTGGGTTTCACCAGCTGCTGACCAGCCTGCCCACCTGGGGCCTCGTCCTGCTGGCCCTGCCTGGCTGCTCCTGGCCCGCAGCTCGCGGACGCTGGGCCGCGCTGGTGGCTCTCCTGTTTGGACCGCGCACTCGTTTGCGGGAGCACTCCCTCTGTGAGCTTCGCGAGAAAGAGCCCAGGCTTCTGAGTCCCGCCTGTCTGAGAATGGTGCCCCACCCTCACATCCTTCGACTGCCCAGGAAGACCGCACTCCCTCTGGGCTTCCGAAGCACAGCTGTCTCCCCCAGTGCCACGCTGAGAAACCGAGCCCCCCTGGGGTTGCTGGCCTCTGTGCACAGCCCGCTTTCCCCGGGAGGCCGCGAGGTCCCTGCACCCTGCCCTACGCAGCGCTGGGGTAAGCGCCTCGGTGGGGGTCCTCGCACCGCCTGCCAGTCCTTCACCCCCGGCTCCGGGGCATAGTCTTGCGTCATCATTAGCATTAAAAACTTTCCACTCTCCGTTCCCCCTTCTCTTTCTGGAAGTCCTATTAGTCAGATGTCGGCCTTCTTGATCAAGTCTAATCTGCACCGTTTTTCCTTCCTACTTTCCATCTCTTGGTCTCCCCCACGAGCATCTTCTTGTTGATTTATGGAGCAATATCTTCACCTCAGATCTCCAGGGATATTAAGACTAATTTTTTTTTAAAAAACCTGTTTTCTGTATCTAGCTCTCCTCCAAGTTGGTTGTTTCCTCTTCCTCCCTCCCACCCCCTTTCCCCTTTTCTTTTTTCCCCATTCATTGCGCTCTGGTTGTGCTCTTTCACGTTGAAGTTTCGTCGTCCACAAATGTCCTTGGCTACTGGTCCACATTAAAGACTGAGGGCTCGAGAGCAGCCTGAGACCCCACACCACCCTGTCAACCTACAGCTTCCCTGCTGGGTGACCTGACCTCAGGCAACCCTTCTCACGGGGGATTTCACTGCTAAGCATGCTGGCTTCCACCATGCCGGACCTCCCGCTACGCCGGGGTTCCTCAAGTCTGGCTCAGTTTGCCTAGGGCAGTGCTGCGTAGCAGAACTCCCCGCAGTGGTGGAGTCGTTCTCTCTCCGCGCTATCACACATGGTAGCTGTCAGCCACACGCGGGGACTGGACCCTGGAAATGGGGTTCGTGCAACTAAGGAACTAAAACTCTAATTTCATTTAATTTGGGTTAATTTAAACGGCTCCCTGTGGCTATTGCCAACCATGTTGGGCAGTGCAGGACAAGGAACTAAGCCCCAAGCCTCCTCTGAGTTCTGTTCTGACCCCATGGAAGAGGGAAGGAGATGAATATAAAACACACAGAATTTCAAAGTAAGGTCAACGTTTCTTCACAAAACTTAAGCTTTGGAAATGTAGCACTGATTAATATCTGACATTAACATTTTTATTAAAATCAACACATATGAAGTCAAAGAGAAAAGAGGTTTAAGAATCAGGAAATGGGCAATGAGGGAGACTAAAAGGAACGATCATTTTATCTACACCAACACAAACTTTTTCCACATTTAATATTTTTTCATTGCTGACTTAAATCCCTTCGATTAATGCTGTAAGTCTGAACAGCTGAGAGAACACTGATGTCACTGAAACAGATTTTTAGTCTCCATCCTCACTCACTCCAACAAAGGTGCATTTGGTTACTTACTCTGTCTCCGGGTTTAAGTAGTGGTTCATTCTTATTAGTCAGTTTATTAAGTAGAGTATAAGCTAGTTTTAAACTCCGACTCCAAAGTTTGCCTAAAATAAAATAAAAATACTAAGCAATGTAAAATTTAAGCAACTAATAATTAACATTTTAATGTAGCAATCATAACATCCCATTAACACACCATTATTACTCTATTGCTGAAAATTCAGGTAGTTTCCAATTGATAATTATTTTGCACAATGCTGCAATGAAGTTTTCTCTTAAAAACAACTTACTGATTTATTTTTCTTAACAGAAAAGTAAAACAGCATTTTATCATAGAAAATTCAGAATATAGAAAAGCCAGCTGAAAAAAGCATTCTTTCTGTTATATATGTATACACACACACACGTATGCATAATTTTTAAGAAATGGGATCATACTTCACCCTTTTTTCAATCAACATTGCACTGTGAATGCGCTTTCATGTCATTGAATGTGTCTCAATTATATCCCTTATGAGAGTGGCATATAAGTCATTTAACCTTTACAACAACAATTCATGAGGTGGGTCCATCTTCATCTCTGCTTTCACTCAAAAAAGGAGACAGTCAGGGAGATGTTAGGGAACCTGGCAGAGCCACGGGAGGCTGGAGGGGAGCGTCTGGACCCCTCCTGAAGGTGCCCAGCCCTGTGGGTGCTTCCCGGAGGAACACGGCACATGATACACGGGACACTGAAGGGTAGGGAGAGAGGGGGAGGAAGACGGAAAAGCCTGAGTCCACCCCAAACCGGAAGCAGCCCTCCCACTCACCCTGCCCGGTGCAGCAACGCAGGAAGACAGAGCCGTCCTTCACCCTCCCCACCCCTGGGCAACCACGCGGCAACCACACGCCCTTTGCTGTAAATAGTCTAAACTCGGGCACAACGTTGTGAGATAAGTGAACTGCGGGGCCTGAGAAATAAATGAGAAAAATAGTCAACTCAAAACACCACTGCCTTTGCCTAAATAGAAAGGTCAACTCAAGATATTAATAACTGTAACTGTAACACATAAAGATTTCCAAACTGAATCCAGATATTTATAAAAAGAAAAATGCATCATGACCTCTCTGCAACAATGCAAAGAGGTTTAACAGAAAATCAACATAATTTCCCACATTAACAGAATAAAGGTGAAAAAAACTAAAATAATTAATCATTCAGGATTTTAAAAATCCCTCTTAAATTTGGGATGAAAGGAAACTTCCTTAATGTGACTGTTAAAAGTCATCTTTAAAAATTCCACAGGAGGTATCATCATTAATGGTCAGATACTGAAAGCCTTCCCTCAGAGAGGAGGAGCAAGTCAAGGACAACTGCCTTTTCACTCAAAGTCTCAGCCAATGCAACTGGGGTGCAAGGGGCAGAGAAGGTAAAACAATAAGAAACAAAACCGTCATTATTTGCAGAAGACGGGACTGCACATATCATGAATCCCATAACTGAACTCAGTAAGGCTATCAGATATAACAGCAATACGCAAATAGCATTTAATATCTATGTGCCATCGATAAACAGTAAATAAAAATTTTAATGATGCTATTTATAATAAGATTTAAATAAACATGCCAAATATCTAAGAATATGTGTTACCAAAAGTATGCAAAGTCTCCCCCCAGGAACTTATAAAACAGTACTGAGGTTGAAAAAGATTTGAATGAACGGAGGAACCTATTATGTCCATTTGCTAGAAGGCACCGTAATGCAAACGTGCTAATTCTCCTCAAACTGCTCAAGGCAACGATAACCAAAACCTCAACAGGTGTGTCTGTGGCACCTGACACAAACTGACACTGAAATACCAGGGCGAGAGAAGCCAAGACGCTCTGGAAAAAGGAGACAAGACAGGAAGACTTTCTCAATGGACGTCAAGACTATTATAAAGCGACAGCAATTCAGAGAGCGTGGCTGGGACTTCCCTGCGGTCCAGTGGTTAAGACTTCGCCTTCCAATGCAGGGGGTGAGGGTTCGACACCTGGTCGGGGAGCTAAGATCCCACATGCCTCACAGCCAAAAATCCAAAACATAAAACAGAAGCAACATTGTAACAAATTCAATAAAGACTTTAAAAACTGTCCACGTCAAAAAAATCTTTAAAAAAAAAAAAGAAAAGAGTGTGCTATTGGCGTAAGGGTAGAATATAAATCAATGTGATAAAACAAAGAACCCCAAACAGACCCACCCCCGTGTGGACAACTCCAGTTACAACACGGGTAGCACGGAGGGGACAAGAACGGGACAGCTGCCTGCCATCTTTCCTGAAGAACTGACCCCGAGCCCAGGCCCACAGCACACACACAAACTAAACTCCCTCCGGGTGGGCGGCAGGTCTAAACGCGGGTGGCAGAACAGCAGTGCTAGAGCCCAGGACGGGAGGAGGGAAGCCTGCTGCAGAGCTGTGAGCGGCCAGGGCTCACAGTAAGCCGCCGCCAACGACTGGCATCCAGAACACGCAAAACGCCCGCAAACAACCCTGTATGAAAACGTGCAGAAGATTCAGCAACACGTGACAAAAGAGAAAACCCGAATGATCAGAAACAGGGAAAGATCTCAACCTACTCAGTCAACAGGAAAATGCAAATTAGCACCACAACGACTGTCACCATATTCTCACCACATTAGCCAAAATTAATAAGCCCGCCAATGACAGGGAGACGGTGGGACTCATACACTGACCAGTTAAGTGCAAACTGGAAAAGTCTGGAATTATCTGATAAATGTAAAGATGTCATAATCCCAGAACTAGCTAGCACCTCCTCTCCTAAGTATATACCCTACAAAAATGCACGCTTACACACCAGGTAGCACACACCGGAATGTTCCCGGTAGCACTGTCTGTAACACGCAAAACTGGAAATGACCCAGAAGTCCATCAACAGTATAATAGAGACATATATTCTGAAATATTCAATATTCATTCCTCAACAGAAATGAATGAGCTACAACTATACACAATAACACGGATGAATCTTAAAAGCATAAAGGTCTGAGACTCTGCTTCCAAGCAGGAAAGAGCAGTGGTGGCAGACCAGCACTCCCACCCAAAATGACTTAAAACTGGATAAAATGCAAAACCATCTGTCGGAGGCAGCAAAGACAACTAGAGGAGTTAAGACCCCTGGGGAAACCCTTGGGAGGTGAGCTGACCTTCTGCAGCTGTTCTTACAAAAGCTGGGGGCGGGGCTTAGCGTCTGGCGCCCACAGGAGACGAACATCTCACGGCCTTGTGCCCCTCGGAGTGCTGCGGCTGGGGCGCGGAGACTGGGGCTTCAAGAAGAGCCTGCTGAATCTCGGGGCCATGCACAGCGGGTGGAAACCTCTGAAAGGCCAGGCAGAGCCCCAAAGTCGCCACATAAGACAAAACCCATGGTTGGGGACCACCCCCAGCAGAGGAAAGGGTCACACAGAACACACCAGTTTTAGAAAACGTGAATAAAGGAAAACAGAAAATCTCCAAACTGAAGTATATATATAAAAAGGATCCCTGGTGGTCCAGTGGTTAAGAATCGGTCTTGCAATGCAGGGGACGCTGGTTCAGTCCCTGGTTGGGGAACTAAGATCCCACGTGCCACAGGGCAACTAAGCCTGCGTGCCACAACTACTGAGCCGGCATGCCACAACTAGAGAGCCCATGTGCCACAACTAGAGAGAAGCCTGTGGGCTGCAATGAAGAGCCCACATGCCACAACGAAAGATCCCGCATGCTGCAACTAAGGCCCGACGCAGTCAAAATTAATCAATTAATTAATTTTTTAAAAAAGAATGCAAAATATAAAAAAGGCACGTGGGACTCAGAAAAGGTATTAATATAAATGTAATCAGAGTCCCAGGAGGATAGGAGAGAGAAATGGGGAAGAAGCACTATATCAAGAAATTATGGCTATAATTTTCCAAAAACTGATGAAAGATAACATTCCATTGATCTAAGAAGCCCTGTGGACCCCAAGCAGGAAACTTTCAAAGAATATAACAGCTAAATATGTACATCACAGTAAGACAGATGCAAGCCAAAGCCAAAAAGCCATCACAGGGAAAAAAGACACATCCTCATCCAGACAGCAGCAATAATCCGGCATCTCACTCCTCAAAGGATACCACGAAGTCTTCAGAGTGCTGACAGATGCCTGACAACCTTCACAAAGGAAGATGCGGGCAGTCCCACAGCCAGCAGGAGAGGTTACAGTAGGAAACGCGGGGTGGCAGGAAGGAACATTCCACAAAGGAAAGAAAAAACAGTACGACTCCTGACTTAAAAAGCAAGAGTAGTGAGTGGTGTCTTACAGGTGTAGTGGCTACAGACTTAAAACGCAAGACAAGGAGAGAAGGACCACAGGCTGGGGCCTTCAGGAAGCACGGAGGCGGAGCGAGGCATGAGAAGGTCTCCCGGGAAGCGGGGGACGGCGGGATGCGGGGGACGGCGGGATGCGGGGGACGGCGGGAAGCGGGGGACGGCGGGATGCGGGCGACGCCGTCCGGCCGCAGTCCCCGCAGGCTCCCTCGCAAGGGAAGTCTGTGCTGAGCGCAACACAGGCCTCGCGTAACCCGCACCCGGAAGCTGAATTCCAGGGGGAGGCTGTCAGCAAAGCACACTCATGAGTGCGCAGCGAGCGCCTTTCTTCAAGAGTTACAGAGCCATCTCTCTAACGAGCAGAGGTGCGAAGAGCGCAAACAGCATACTGGCAACTAGAATCCAGGCATGTATTGAAAAGATATCTTGGCCAAGTGGGATTTATTCCAGGAATGCAAGGGCTGCTTAACATTTGAAAATTAATCAATGTAATTCATCAAATTAGTGGAGAAGGGCAGAGAAACTGTATGGTCATCTCGATGAAGCAGAAAAAGCCAATCCATGATGCGAAACTTTCAGCAAACCAGAAACAGAACTTCATTACAACAAAGAATTTCTACCATAAAACAAGCAAAAAAGCTACAGTAAACAGCGTACTTCAAGACCAATTGCTTTCCACCTGAGACACAGAAGGATTCACACCGCACCGGCGGTTCCAGCCTGTGCAGTGAGACAAGAACAGAAACCGAAGGTGTGAGAACTAGAAAGGCCATTGCTCACAGGGGCTCAACTTGTGCACAGGATGTCCAAAACTACTCGTTAATAGACCAAAAAGAATTAGTATGTCACTTTAACAAGATCACTAGATACAAAGTCACCATTTAAAAGATCAATTGCATTTCTATTTACAAGCAACAATTGAGTAGAAAAAATTTAATCATTCCATTACAATAGGGATAAATCTAACGAAAGAAGCTCAAGACTCCCGGACTCAAAAGCATAAAACGTCACTGAGAGAAACTAAAGCAGGCCTTCAAAGGCGGGATATTCCAGGGTCATGAGCTGGAAGATCCCATAACTGCAACAACACCGATTTGCCTCAAGTTGGACTATGGGTTCAGTGCAGTGCCAATCAACACCCCAGCAGGATTTTTTTCTGGAAATGGACAAGCCGATTCTAAAGTTTACTTGGAGGGCTTCCCTGGTGGCGCAGTGGTTAAGGATCCATCTGCCAATGCAGGGGACACGGGTTCGAGCCCTGGTCCGGGAATATCCCACATGCCACGGAGCAACAAAGCCTGCGCGCCACAATTACTGAGTCTGCGTTCTAGAGCCCGTGAGCCACAACTACTGAGCCCACGTGCCACAACTACTGAAGCCCACGCACCTAGAGTCCGTGCTCTGCAACAAGAGAAGCGACCGCAATGAGAAGTCTGCGCATCGCAACAAAGAGTAGCCAAGTAGCCCCCGCTTGCCGCAACTAGAGAAAGCCCACATGCAGCAACGAAGACCCAACGCAGCCAAAAATAAATGAATTAAATAAATAAATTTTAAAAAAAAGTTTACTTGGAAATGTAAAGGGCCAAGAATAGTCAAGGAAATCTTGAGGCGCAATCACAGAGCTGGAGGACTGACATCCAACACAGACTCATAAAGCTCCAGTAACTCAGGAAGCACGGATGGTGAAGAGAACAGACCCACAAGTACAGTTTTCACCTGACGGATGACAAAGCCGTATCTGGGGGAAGGGCTGCTTCTCAACAAATGATAGTGGGTCAATTCCATTCACAGGAGAGAAAATGAGTCCAAGTTCACACCACACACAAAACTAAACTGTAGATGGATCATAACGCTAAGTGTGAAAAGCAGAACGAGTCTTCAGAAGAAGTCTCGGAGGAGGAGAATGCCTTTGTGACCTTAGGTCTGGCAAAGACTTCCTACACAGAACAGAAGGCACAAAAAAGGGGAAAAACAGATAAATTAGACGAATTAGGTTAAGGCTTCTTATCCATCTAAAGCCACAATTAAAAGTGTTAAAAGGCAGTGCAAAGGGTGGAAGAAGATATTTGCAAAACATGTACTGGACAAAAGGTGTATCTAAAACATAAAAAGCATTAGCAATCGAACAGAAAAATGACCCAAAGATCTGGGTACTTCATAGAAGGAGGTGTTCAAGCAGCCAGTACGCACATTAGAAGCACCCTCAGCACCAGGCACTGGACGCCACAATGCTCCCTCCAGGCAGGCGAACGGGAACAGTCAGTATCCAGCGCTGGGACTCCTCCCCGGGGCTGGGGGCTGGAAATGGCTCGCCAGCTCGTCCTGAAGCTTGACGCGCGAGTCCTACGCCCACAGCAGCACGAACGCCTACACATCCACCTCAGACCCACAGAGAACGTTCGCAACAGCCCGACACGCAGCAGCCCCGGAGCGGACACAACCCAGACGCCCACCTACCGCTGAGCTCAGACGTTGGCCGTGGCGCATTCTCACGATGAGATACCGTCCATCAACGAGAATGAACTGACCACGCAGCACACAGCACAGGGGTGAACCTCAGACAGCGCTGAGCAAGACGCAGCCCAGAGCACCTCGGACTGGCTCACACCCAGCGGTCAGCAGGGCACTGGCCTCGGCTGTGGGGGACGCCGGCCTGGGGGCCAGAAGTGCCTCGGGGCCGAGTGCTCCGTGAAAACACGTCCAGCCAAATGCACGCGATTCGTGTTACATAAACACGTAGAATGGAACCAAAAGACGCCAAACACAAAACACACATACTGCTTGACGCCATTTGTCCAAAGTTCAAAACGAGACAAAACTAAACTCCACTGTTCAGAAATGCACACACAGATGTGAACTCCCGAAACCACCAGGCAGGGAGCGGTCCCCCGGTGGGGGAAGGGCAGTGGCCCGGGAGGGGCCCCCGGGGGGGAGGCGAGGTTCTGTTTCCCTGCCAGTTGTGTCAGCTTGTCAGGAATCTGTTCTTTCATGTTCCTCAAGCTGCACGTCTGTGTTGTATGACATGTAACATTTCACAGCTAGCCAGCGCCCAGCTGCTTTCTGTTGACACTTGCCATAGGTGAGGGTGTAGACGGCCTTCCCCGTGGTATCCAGGGCTGTCAGGCACGGGGCTTTGGGCTGCGTGGTGCCCCACTGCTGCAAGGCGGCCAGCAGCGACGGTGGCCAGGTGCTGCCCACGGCCAGCAGCTCCCCTTCCAGCACTGCCATCTGGCCGCCCTCAGGCTTCGGCTGACTTGGGTCTGGTTGCTGCACTACAAGCAAAACCGCATGTGAAAAGCAGCATTTCACAGAAGCAGGCACACACTCTGCCGCTAGGCATTCACATGTTATACTTTTCCTCTTTACAAATACCAGTTGTAAGAAGGCTACCATGATTTGTTTAGATTTCCCTATCATTGTAACAGTCACAGACCAATTGAGCAAGGATGGAAAGAGAGCTAGTCATGGATCAAGATGAATCCTGGCTACTGTAACCCCAGGATTACAACGACCCCCAGGCTTTCACCCGGAAGGCACCTGAGAAGCAGGTGTCCCCACTTATAAAGGATGAGAGTAGAATCACCACTTCAGTTTAGGTGCTCAAACCACGTTGAAAGAAAAAAATAAAGTAAAATCTATTACGTTTCCAGTGGACATGTCATCAAGATTTGCCCAAATGTAAGAAAGGCTTCCTAAAAAGCATTCATAGCATTGAACTCTGAATTTGAAAGTCGTGATCTGATTACACAGACGTGCCCTAACAGCCATGTCGAATCCCCAAGTGGGAGGAGACACCAGAGCTGGTCTGTGGGACTACTGCACAGCAGAGGTGCAAGGCCGGGGGCAGGGGGCGGCCGCGTGCCCCGAGGCCCCAGCCACACGTCACACGCTGCTACCTTGTACGGGGCTTCACTTCTCTTACTTTTCTACAGATTTATACTCCTTTCTGTTTCTTGGTAATTAAAAAAAATAAGTCTATATTCTTTTTCTCTAAATATATGTATCATTCATATGTGAGAGGCTAAAATCCTGAAAAAGAGCCCAAACTTTGCTAAAGATATAATACTTTAAAATCAAGGGGAAAATAAATAAATAAATAAAACCACGGGAAGACAAGTATTTCAGATTTAAAGTTTAAATAAAAATTTAAATCATGGAAGTAAAATGAAATCTTAGATGTATTCTTACCAAGTACTAACCACTGGACCAGAGGCACAGAGAGACGCTCTCTCTTACCTACGAGCTGCTGACACAGAGCCCGAGGTCGTGTGTGACGCTGAGGTCCCACCACACACGATGAGCACAGAGTCTGGGTGTGACCCACGCAGGAAAGACGTCTGCCTGCGTCCTCAGATGTGACGGCCGCCCTGTCCGCACAAACCAGGGGCCGGAGTTGGGACGCTCACCTTCCAACAGCTCCTCAAAATCATCCACGAAGAACTCCTTCAGGGGAGGGCGCTTTGGTTTCTTCAGGGTGTTAAGAAGCTGCTGGATCTTGGAGGACACTCTGCTGCTCACGGGGACACCTGCCACGGGAAGAGAGTGCTGAGGCTGGATGCGGAACCCAGGTCTAGACACCACTCGCGTGAGCGCGTCGGAACTTGGAAATCCAGCCAAGCGCTGCCCCCCTCAAATGGCCATTTTGGAATTTATTAGTTCATCTGACAAACGTTTACTGAATGCCTTCCAGGAACCAGAACTTGTTCTAAGCTAGCGGTTTTCAGAGTGGCCCAGGGACCCCTGGGGGTGCCTGAGACCCCTTCAGGGGTCACGTTATAGACGCCATTTGCTCCTTCCCTCTCCTCTCTCACACGCGCACAGTGGAGGTTTCCAGAGGCCACACGCCCAGCAGATGGAACCCACCCAGAAGCTGCTCTCTCGCCAGCTACGAGAGACCGGCAACCGCAGCAGACAAGCCTACCCTTCCCATGGCATCTCGTTGTATTAGAACTGCTTTCATAAATATGGGCTACTTATGTTAAGAGATAATGAGTTTATTATTGTTATTTTTAAATGAGTTAATGAATATTTTTAAAAATCTTTCGTTTTAATTTCTAATATGGTAAATATACAGAGATATAACCCACATAAGCTAAAAGCTCTCTGGTGTCCTCCATAATTATCAAGGAACGCCGTTCCGGGAGATGTAAAGTCCGCCAAGACAGATAAGAGTCTGCCCTCAAACTGGTCACCGTCTGCTGCACAAAAACCAGCAGAAATACATACATGTGCTGGTGGAACAGGGCACCAGCCTCGGTGACAAGCGCTCGGAGGAAAAGGCACGTGGGAACACAAGCAGGCGCGCTGGCAGAGGAGGCGAGGGCAAGGCCTGGAGCCCCAGCCACGCCCGTGCACCGCGAGGCAGCTGGCACCTCCCTCCTCCAGGGCTGGGCCAGCGATCGAGAGCTGCACTCACTGGCCAGCAGTCTCCTCTGTCCTTAACAACACCAGCACTTTGAAAGTGTCCAGTTCTTTCCATCATTAAGTAGCACATACCTCATCCTGCATTTGCTTGAGCTTTTCTCAGTATTCAAGTCAGATGCTGCATTCCTGGCTGAAGCAGTACCTGAGTATCACGTCCAGACCCACGGGACACCCACCTACCCTCAGGGAGACACAGGATTCGGTCACCCGGGCAACGTGCCGTCCAGTGCTCCACTGTCGGTACTAGTTTTTGCTTGTGCCTCTAATAAGAGTGTGAGAGGAGACACTTCAGGACCTCACGAGTACCATGATCTTCATACAGCTCTCTCCCTCCATTTAACAGCCACTGGTCATTCTGCCAGAGGCAAGGTTTACTGCAACGGTTGCCAAATTATTTTCCAGCTTGAGCAGTCCACTGACATTTACCCCTGACACCTGACTTCCTTCCTTCCTTCCTTCCTGGTTCTCCTGAGGGAAAGGTACTGAAGACCAAGACCTGGCGCCTCGGTGTGCTCACTGCTACCGCTCCGTGTCTTTCTTCTTCCAGCACACGGAGCTAAGAAAGTATGCTGTGCACGTGCACACGTATGTATCCATGGATACGCACACCCCCCTACACATACAATACACATGTGCACACGGGCCGCGTAACAGATACAGGTCTCTATCCTAGAGCCCCGAGTCCATGCCAGGGCCCCTCGTGCTGTGCTCCACGTCTGGGTGCCTTTCGTCTGCAGCGAGAACCCTGTCTCCCAACACCAACACCTTCGCTCAGTGCTATCACAGATACAGAATCAGTTCCAACTGTTGTACCCAAACCACTACAGGAACAAAGCTACGAACAAGAGTTCAGAATTGGTTTGCTGTGCTTCCTACACAGCCTCGTCCAGGACCGAGGGTGCTGTGTCCATCACTGACCTCTGCCAACTCTCTCCCCTCACCCTCCTAAGGGTGGCTACGTAGTTCTTAGAAATACAATCAGGTTTGTTTATTTACAATTCCTTTCAGTTTTAGGGTTTTCCCCTTCCTTCCATCAAGTTTATGTTTTGAATGTGTAGAACGTACTTCTAAAAATCACAACTATATAAAAAGATAAACTCAAAGAAATGTCACTCCCTCCTAAAGTCCTTCTGCACACCCCACCCCATGCACCTGCGGGTTGAACCAGCCCACTGCTTTCTGGCTTATCCTTCCTGCATTTCCTTCTACAGAGATAGTAGGCTTATGCTTGCTTTATTTTCCTATTTCTCACACAAAAGGCGATGTACTATAAACGTTCCTTTACTCTTTGCCTTTTCACTTAATGTCTCCTGGAAAAGCACCTCATTCCAGGTCATAAAGGTCTTCTCGCTATTCCTGACAGCTGCACGGTCCGCCACAGTGTGAATGTACCAGGTTTATTCAACCAATTTGAGAGGCTTGGATAGTAGGTACTTCCCAATATTTTGGAGGTACAGACAGTGCTGCGATGAACGACCTCGTGTGCATGTGTTTCCTTATCTTTGGAGGTGTGCATTCAGGGTAAACTCCTACACTGGCGCTGCTGGGTCCAAATGGAAGTACAGACACAGATCTTACCAACTGCTCCTCCAGAGAGGCTGACCTGCTTTGCATTCCCACCAACAATGTGTATTTCTCCAATTGTGAAAAAGGCTGAAAGAACATCATGTGTAAGAACTATTTTTACACCTCTTTTTGTGAACTGTCTGTATTTTCTGCTTATTTTCCTGTACTAGGAGTTGGCAAACTTTTTCTTAAAGGGCTAGAGAGTAAATATTTGGGGCCGTGGCACCGTCTCTGCCATCACGAAAGCAGCAGACGATGTGGGAGGGGCAGGCGTGGCAGCAACTGAAAGCACCCTGAATCAAGACGAACGGAAAAACATCCCGATAAACACATTCTGGATTTTAAAAAAAGAAACTGGAAAAAGAAGAGCAAAGGAAAGCCAAAGTAAGTAGAAGGAAAGAAGTAATATACATGAGTAGAAATAAATGCAATAGGAAAAAAGATAAGCAACAGAGAAAAACAATTACACTAAAACTGGTTCTTTGAAAGATAAACAAAATCCAGTGAACTCTCTAGCTAGAACGATTAAGATGAAGAGTGAGGAGACCCTGACTGCTGGTGTCAGGACCAGGCAGGACAGCATCGCAGGCCCCACACCCACCCACGACAACAAGGGAACCTGCGGAGCGGAGGCGAGACGGACAAACTCCTCCAAAGACACAAAACTGACGCGAGAACAGAAGAGGAAGGAACACTGCTCAGTTCATTTGAGGTGAGTATTATCTTGATACCAAAACCGGACAAAATTCCCAGACCAGTATTTATCTCAAACATAGACACAAATCCTTAACAAAATATTAGTAAATCAAATCCACAATATGTAAGAGAGGTAATGCACCATAACCAAGTGGGGTTTATCTTGAGAACATACCTTTGGCTTAATCTTCAAAAATCAGTCAATGAAATGTACTATATTAACAAACTATGAAAGAAAAACCATGTGATGAGTTTAATACATTTTAAAAATCATTTAACAAAAATCATGATAAAAATTTTCAGAAAACTAGGGGAAAAAAAGGAATGTCCCCAACCTGATGAAGAGCATCTATGAAAAACCCATGGCTAACACCACAATTAAAAATTGAAAAGTGGATGCTTTCCCCTAAAATGGGAAAAGAGGCAATTTGTGTCCACTCTTGACATTTCTAACTGATGTTACTAGAAGTCCTAGACACTGCAATAAAGCCAGGAAACTAAATGTTCCTACAGGCAAACAATTTGCAAAGAAAAGTAAAATGGTATTCATAGACAATATGATCATACATGTAGAAATCTTACAGAATCTACCAAAAAGACTACTGGAATTAATGTAAGGTCAACATACAAGAACCGACTATGTTTCTACAGATGAGCAATAAACTGGAAAAAAATTTAAATACCATTTGTACAATAAAAGCATCAAAAAATATAACGTATTTTGAGATAATTTTTTTTTTAATGTACACATTTTTAAAATATTTATTTATTTGGTTGCACCCGGTCTTGGTTGTGGCAGGTGGACTCCTTAGTTGCGGCAGGAAGGCTCCTTTGTTGCGGCTCGCGGGCTCCTTTAGTTGTGGCATGGATCGAACCCGGGCTCCCTGCATTGGGAGCGCAGAGTCTTAACTGCTGCGCCACCAGGGAAGTCCCTATTCTGAGATAATTTTAACAAAATATGTGCAATACCTGTAGACTGAAAGCTACAAAACAGTGCTGAAAAAACTTTTTAAAGAGCTAAGTAAATGGAGAGATATACTGTATTTATCAATTGAAACATACGGTATTGTTAAGATGCCAATTCTCTCCGAATTGATCTAGAGAGTCAGTGAAGTACCAGTCAAAACCCAGTAGGAATTCTGGTAGAAGTTAACAAACTGATTTTAAACTATATATTAAGATACAAAGGAGCTGGAATAGCTAAGGCAATTTTTTAAATGAAAAGAAGAGCTGAAGACAAACTACAGTACACAATTTCAAGATTTATTATAAAACCACATATAAACCACCCCCCCCCATATACATATATAATCATGACAGTGTGGTACCGGTATAAGGACAGACAAAGCAGTGGAACAGCATATAGAGCCCAGAAATAGGCTTCTCTCATATGCGGTCCACCGATCTTCACTAAAGATGCCAAATAAACTGGATAGGGAAAGAAGGGTCTTTGTATTACATGATCCTAGAACAACTGGACATCCATATACAGAAAAGTGAACTTAGGTTCATACCTTGCACTGATATTAGACTTAACTCAAAATGAATCATATACCTAAACATAAAACATAAAACTATAAAATTATAGGAGAAAACCTTTATGACCTCGGGTTAGGAAAATATATCTCAGATATGACACAAAAATAGGATCCATAAAAGCAAAAAATGGTAAACTGGACTTCATCAAAACTAAAAACGTCTGCTCTCTGAAAGGCACTATTAAGAGAATGAAAACACAAGCCATAGACTGGGAGAAAGTACAATTTATAAACCTGATAAAGAACTTGTATCCAGATTATATAAAGAACTCTCAAAGCTTAGTAAGAAAACAAACAACACAATTTAAAAAGTAAGCAAAAGATTGGAACAGACTTCTAAAAAGATATATAGATGGCAAATAAGCACATGAAAAGATGCTAAACATCATCAGTCATTAGGGAGATGCAAATTAAAACTATAATGAGATACCTCTACACACCTATTAGGACGGTTAAAATTTAAAAACCGACAATACCAATTCTCGGCAATGATGTGGAGGAATGGGGACTCTTATCACTAACGGTGGGGATGTAAAATGGTACAACCACTTGGGAAATCAGTTTGGCAATTTCTTAAAAAGCTAAAACATAAACCTGCTATATGATCCAGCTATCCTACTCCTAGGTATTGACCCAAAATAAATGAATGGATATACCCACACAAAGACTTGTAAAGGAAGAGTCACAGCAGCAGCTTTACCTCTAATAGCCAAAAACTGGAAACACCCCAAATATCCGTCAGGAGGTAAAAAGATAAACTAGTGTGCACCTGTAGGATGAAACAGGTCAAGAAAGGGAATGAACTGTTGATACATGCAAGAACATGGATGAGTTTCGAAATAATTTTGCAGAGTGGCGGAGGCCAGACAAAGAAGAGTAAATGCTGGGTGATTCTATTTGTATAAAATCCTAGAAAGTGCAAACTAATCTATAGTGTCAGGAAGTAAATAAGCGGTTGCCTGAGGGAAGCCAAAAAGGGCAGCAAGGAGCTATTCCAAAGGCGCACAAGGAAGGAAGCCCCCAGGAGCGCTGGGTGTGCTGGCTGCAGTGGGGGTTTCACGGTGTACATGTCTCTTAAAGCTGATAAAATTACACACGTTAATATGTGCAGTAGATAATGTCATTTATACCTCAACCAAGTTCTTAAAATATTTTAAATAGGGACTTCCCTGGTGGTCCAGTGGTTAAGAATCCGTCTTGCAATGCAGGGAATGCTGGTTCGATCCCTGGTCGGGGAACTAAGATCCCACAGGCCACGGGGCAACTAAGCCCGCGAGACGCAACTACAGAGAAGCCCGCGCACCGCGCGCTGCAACGAAAGATCCCACGTGCCACAACTAAGTCCCCACGCAGCCAAAATATAAATAAATAAATAAATATTTAAAAAAAGAAAATTTAAATATAAAGAATAACAAACTAAAAATTTTAAAACCTATCTAACAAATGTAAAGCCTGCTTCATGTTGACTCAGTTTCTCCTCTTGCACCTGAACAAGGAGCTGAAAGACCTCAACAAAATCTGACCAACTGCTCAGGAGTATAAAACACTCCTGAGATACTCTGGATTTTTCTGCAACTCAAATTTGGCACATTGGAAGGAAAACTCCATGTGATTCTGATAAAAGATAACTGGAAACTGTTTCAAAAGGAAATAGTACAAATGAGGAGACGAGACTCATGCTGACATCTCGGGGCCTGCACGTGGGACAGCCCGGCCATGGCTGCACTGAGCACAGGCTGCTGAGGAGGGAGACTGCAGGGGTTGCTGTCC
This sequence comes from Balaenoptera musculus, assembly GCF_009873245.2. Lineage (NCBI taxonomy): Eukaryota > Metazoa > Chordata > Mammalia > Artiodactyla > Balaenopteridae > Balaenoptera > Balaenoptera musculus. The sequence continues at coordinate 144,812,275 of NC_045788.1, read as the reverse complement.
CAGGCGGGGCTGCACTCATCCTACTGGGTCCACGAAAGGAAACTTCCCCAGCTTCTCATTTTCCCACAGTACCATAGATCCAAACTCTGGGCGTCTGAATGTGAAGGCTTTCTCCTCCCTACTCCCCTCTTTCCCCATTTGACCAATTCCGAAGCTATTCCTGATTATTTCTCCGCAAGATATACACACGGGCAGTTTAAATGCACCAGGAAGATACCTGATGACTGGCTCAGGTTTGCTAAACCGAAGACACCAAGGTGAGGTGCAACACCTGTGCTCTACTGTCTCAAAAGCAGGAAGAGGGGCTGCTCACCACCTGCCGTCTCTAGGGCGCGCCCGCTGCCCCCCCGAAGGACTCCTGTCACGGAAGCCAGCTGTGGACGCTCACAGGAGGCGTGCTGATGCTGTGCGAGGCCCATGGTGACATCGGGAGGGGCAGAGTGCAGCTCTGCTTTTGAAAAACAAACCCAGAATAAAGGTGCTGTTAATTCAGAAGAGCACTAACCTTAAGCTGCTGTTTAAACCCCATTCAGCTGAAGCTTCACTAGCTGAGCTCTAAGCAAGGCACGGGGCATTCTGACTCATTTTGTTTTTCTGGTTGACCGAGGCACATCGGATCCTGTGAACTCTGAACTCCAGACATGGCCCGACAGCACTGTGTGCATGTGACCGTCCAGTTCTGAGAGGCAACTAGACCAGAACCACCAACTACGGCACAGAGACGGTGCAGGGAACTCGCCTTTCCCAACGGCCTAATGAGGTTTTACTTAGAAATCTCCCTCAATGAAGCAGAAACACATTTTAAATCAATTGTTGTTGGAACATTTTTCATTGTGTTATGAGAAAAATTGCCAGGCTTCTATAAACTACCCCCACGCCCCCAAAAGGCAAGTTGGCTGTCATGCAGACACAAACCTTCACAGTCTTCACAGAATAAACCTACACAGATTAAAAACTATCCCTACTGCCAGTTCAAAAGTCCCACTATTAAGAGGCTGCAATCAGCTTCTTAAGGCAGAATGTATTAATGTCACATTTAAAGACAAACTATGTCAGATACAGAAAATGTTTAAAGTCACTCCTTCCACTGTCTGAATGTCGACTCTGGGTTTCGTTTTCACTGTAGGGCATTTTTATCTGTTCGGATACTGGTTGGCTGAGAGCTGCTATAGCATCTCTGCTACAACCAAGCCTTCCACCAGGAAAGTACCGAGTCTGGACCTAGCGTGACGCTCGTCCACTCTTGAGAATCGATACTGATCTGTAATCTCTTTAGTCTTCAAATGAATGCTCCCACCATCATAGATGGCACTTTGATACTTAAAATTTTTTAATGCCAATCATTTATCTATCATTTCATAACCTAGGCAGTATGCAATCTAAGAATTTTAAAAAATATGTAGAAAGATGAAATTATGTGGAAAACACAAACTCACTCTTAACATAGCAGAAAACACCACTTAGAAAAACCTAACTTTTTGACAAGAGTTTTCACAACCCTTGAAAAAGCTTGATATTAATGAAATTAGCATTTTAAAGTATGCTTATCATAAAGTTCTTCAGTTTAAAAAGAAATTTCCCCGCCCTTCCGAATCTAGCAAAAAAAACCCAGTGATTTTAACAGTTATTAATGAAAAAAGGTACAAATGGTAATCTCAACTACCAAGTAGTTTCTTAAATAGCTGCATAAAAATAAGCAAACTACACTCAAAATAAAAATGAACTACTAGGACTTACTGGTGGTGCAGTGGTTAAGAATCCACCTGCCAATGCAGGGGACACGGGTTCGAGCCCTGGTCCGGGAGGATCCCACATGCCGCGGAGCAACTAAGCCCGTGCGCCACAACTACTGAGCCTGTGCTCTAGAGCCCACGAGCCACAACTACTGAGCCCGCATGCCACAACTACTGAAGTCCGCGTGCCTAGAGCCCGTGCTCCGCAACAAGAGAAGCCACCGCAACGAGAAGCCCGCGCACCACAATGAAGAGTAGCCCCCGCTCGCCACAAGTAGAGAAAGCCCACGTGCAGCAATGAAGACCCAACGCAGCCAAAAATAAATTAATTAATTAATTAATTTACAACAAAACAAAATTGAACTACTGTAGTTAAATGTACTGCTTTTAAACATAGGTATTTAATTCGTGTCCAAATGTTTTATGTATATGATTTTCCTAACCCAAAATTGAAAATGATATATATTTTTAATTACCTTTACCTAACATTTTCTGCCTCCAATTTTTTATAGTCATCTTCTTTCTATACTTCTTTCCTTAGCCCAAATTGAAGAATTCTCTAGTGTCAGAAACTAAAACAAAGGATGGTTTTTATAACAAGGAGAGGGAAATGGAGTATTTTTCAGACTTAAAAATTCAGGTCAAACAGGTAGCATATGCAGGTTACAAACAACAGTGAGGTATTAAGCAGAGCCCGAGTTAAGATGTTTAGAATCTACTAGAACTAATCACACGACGTGCACGTGAGGCCAGGCAAGCAGGATGCGAGAAGAGCAGTGTCAGCCACACCTGCACAATCAGGAGTCCTCCACCCACAGAGGTGACAAACCCGCCTTGGAAGTCTTTACAGCCAGGGCCTTTCGGGGATGGAGACGCCCACTCAAACACATCTTACGTTCAAAACACCCCACAACCCTGGGGAGTCGAGGGCTGTCTGCTTAAACATTTTGAACTGTGGTCAATTTTTCATGCTAAATATGCTTCTATTTCTAACCCACCAGGAAGCCGTGTTTACGACAGCTCGGCAACGGCTAATACACGCAAACTCTGCCCTATTCCCCTCACCGTCGAACGCAGAAGAGAGCTTCGGGAAGCTGAACTAAGCCAAGAGAACTTTCAAACGCTACCATTTTCCTCACACTGGAGGTACCTGTGTATTTCCAAAATGTGAAATCGCCGTGACAAACAGGAAAATATATCCATCTCAAGCTGTTTTCAAGCTCTCCACTGTAAACCCCCGTGAGGACAGGTGGGCTATAACCACCAGCCATTTTAGGACCCCCAGGAAAGCTACCAAAACAATCCTGGCAGGCTGTTTCCAAAGGAGCCTTTTCTCGTAAAGCAAACTCCCCAGGACAGTGCTGACAGCCCGACCCCGGCGGTCTTAGAGGCTCCTCCACATGCCGGAAGCAGGTCAAGGCGTCGTGAGTTCTCACCCAAGACTCACGGCATGAGCTCCACAGAAACGTGCAGACGTCTGCAGTGACACAGCCAATAACGAACAAAGAGCGTCCTTGATGGGCCCACAGAGGCCAGAGATGGAAGACGTCGGTCACTTACAACGCCCAGTCCAGCCAAAGGACCGAGATCTTACATGAAAGCAGCTCAGCACCTGAGACCCGGGCCTGCCTGGGGGAGTTAACCCACTGGGAGCCCACCCAAAACACTGGCCAGTCATGGGCACACCTCTGATGCACCATGTTGGTTTTAGCAGAACAGCAGCTAACAGCAAAGAAAATGAACAGGAATCAGAAAACTGCGGGCCAGCCCTGGCTCCAGCACAGCCAGCTGTGTGGTCTCAGGCAGGCTGCAATCACGCGACTTAGCTCTTCCCTCCACACCTGGAAGGAGAGGGTGTTCAGATGATCCCAGCAATACTGATGTGCCATCTGAGAAGTACACTTTTTTAAGGTACTCGTGCAAGAATGCATGTGGCCTTTGCATGCCAGCTACGTTACTGGTTTTGCTTTTAAAAAAATGACTTTAAATGGTGAAAAGTTTGCAATGTTTTCCTTTCTAAGATTAATGTTATTTATTTATTTATTTATTTTATTTATTTTTGGCTGCGTTGGGTCTTCATTGCTGTGCGCGGGCTTTCTCTAACTGCGTTGAGCAGGGGCTACTCCTCACTGCGGTGTGCGGGCTTCTCATTGCGGTGGTTTCTCTTGTTGTGGAGCACGGGCTCTAGGCGCACGGGCTTCAGTAGTTGTGGCACGTGCGCTCAGTAGTTGTGGCGCATGGGCTTCAGTAGCTGTGGCACATGGGCTCAGTTGTGGCTCGCGGGTTCTAGAGTGCAGGCTCAGTAGTTGTGGCTCGCGGGTTCTAGAGCGCAAGCTCAGTAGTTGTGGCTCACGGGCTCTAGAGCACAGGCTCAGTAGTTGTGGTGCACGGGCTTAGCTGCTCCGCGGCATGTGGGATCTTCCTGGACCAGGGCTCGAACCCATGTCCCCTGCACTGGCAGGCGGATTCTTAACCACTGCGCCACCAGGGAAGCCGCTAAGGTTAACGAAATTTAAAGGGCTGGGTGACTTGGAAAAGGTCTAGGCACCCGTATGACTGAACTCTGACTGACATCTCTTTTCAGGTTGAGGGCTGTCTAACCCTGGTATGTGGAGGAAGAAAGGCCGGACAGTGGCTGCAGCCCCAGCCCCGCCTCGGGACACCCAGTGCAGGGACAACCGAGGGCTCCAGCTGGACACACAAGGAAGGAGCAAAGGCGGGGACCACGTGCAGGCGGCAGGCCCCCTGATCGTCAGGGACCGCCCACCTGTGCCGGCCCCCCCACCCAGAGCAGAAACACCAGGCACTCATCGGGGACCCCGGGGCAGGCCCACACGCCACAGGGTCTGGGGCTGCCAAACCACAGAAGCATCAGGAACCACTTCTGTTACCAAAAGGACATTTTCCGTAGGAAAAGGAGAAGGTGGGTCTGGGTGGGCGCGGGGGCTCCCCTGCCTGGAGGGGCCCCTGCGGCTGCACTGACCTACGCGGGCGAGGGCCGCGGGGCCTGCGGGCGCGGCGGCGGCGCTGGGCGCGGCGGCAGGCTGCCCTCCCGGGTGAGATGAGGTGGAGGAGGCGGAGGAGGAGGTGGACGAGCCCTGAGTGACCTGCTCGAGCCAGGGCTCGACGCTGGGATGGCTCTGGAGCGGAGCGGAGGCGAGTCGCCCGGGTCGCCGTAAAGAGCCCTCATCTTCTGAGGCGGACGATGTGTCTGTGGTCAGAATAATGAGGACAGGCATGAGGGGGGGCGTCCTCCAGGGCGGAGTCCCCACCGGCCCCAGCCGGCCCGTGCCCTGGGCCCCTGCACAGCCGCGCCCGCACGTCCAGAAGGGCCTGCGTCTGACCGACCGTGAGCCCCGCGGGGCAACTCGGGAACTGGCTTCACCCCGGGCTCCCCCGGAGGGCTCAGTCTCGGGGTGCCACACCCGGAGCGCAGCCAGCCCCAAGCCTGACGGCTTCAGTGCGTGCTGTGGGGCCCCGGGAGTCCACCCCAAGGGCACCTGTGTCCCCTCAGCGGACGTGACTGAGCTCTGAAAAGAACCCCTGCCTGAGACCACCGCCTCGGGCAAGGAAACTGATGTGAGTTCTGGTTTCCTCCAGTCAGCACGACTGCATTTTATCATGGGTTTCACAGTTATCAGTACGTTCTTTAAAAACTGGGTAGTATCTATGGTTATATTCAATAGAAACAAGAATTTGACGGCCATTTCTAAGACTTTTTTCAACAACATAAACTTCTTTTTTAAGTGAGGAAGCATCACCAAAACACTACGCTTATCTTGCAGACCTGGTGTGTTTGGTTTTTTACCATGTCTTCAAACCAAACACGCGCGTCGCCAGTTTCATGACTTAAATAACCAGACAGGCGGCAGCAGCCTCGCACTCTCAAGCACCTGGACAGGGTTTTCGAAGAAACTTAAGACATACTAACTATCCTGAAGAGAGACCCCACGTAAAAGCTTTCATTTCTAATGGTCACGACAACAAAACCACAATAGCAGAATAAATAAAAAACCCTCCAAATAGCCTTATTCTTTCCCATTTAAGGCCTGGTAACAACATAACAAGTAACAGCTAATGAGATGAGAATAATTTTAGAATTCTGAATTCAGGGAACTCTGTCATCCCACGAAGCACGTTCTCCAGGTTCCTCTCTTTACTAAAAGACACAAACTGCATCTTAGTGAAAACATTAAAATCTACACAGATGTCCTGTAGGAAGCAAGCCTACACCCACCCCCCGCCCCCACACACACACACTCTTCACTCCGGTCGGAGGCTGTGCCGCCCCAACGGGAAACCCCTCCCAGGCCACCGTGACCCTGCCCAGTACCTGGGGGTGTGTAGGCCTCCACGGACATGTGCGTGAGGACGGAGCGCCTCTTGGAAGGCATGGGCATCTTCCTCTCTTTGTATTTGGCCAAAGCTGCCTGCACAGCCTCGGTGTGAACATCTGCATGGAAAGAACAGCAACAAAAACATGTGTTACTAGATTCCTTATGAAGTAACAAAACCATGGTCCACGTTTTTATTTGTTTTCACTGAGTGTAAAAGGAACACAAACTCGGCCTACACGTGGGTCCCACACATTGGTCCTAGATTTCCATAAATATTTCTCGGCTTGTAGATTTGACTTTGGAAATATTTTCAGATTTAAATCAAAAAGAAGAAATCCCCAAAACTGAAAATAAAATGAAACATGAACCTAATGTGCTCTGACTGTGGCACAAACCACTCCACGTGGCGCTAAAGCCCTGTGGTCAGACCGTCAAGCTGCTGCCCCAGACAAGCCCCAGGACGGCAGAACCGCACAGGGAACGCAGGCTCTCGTGCAGTCTTGCTGCCGGTGGTCATGGGGGCCCCGCCACACTGCCACACTTGTGGTCAAGTGTGAGAGAGCGAGCAAAGAGGGGCCTGATGGCCTCACTCCATCGCCCCTCCCTGGAAACCAAGACACTCGTAAGGGAAAGAAGAGAAACAGAGACCAAAGAAGTGAGGGAAAACCCTGCAGTCCTGAATCTGAGTGGAAATTATCAGCGTGAACACACGTGGCATTTTAGCTTTAAACAGTATGTCTTACCTCTGTCCCTAAGAACGTCTAGGAATGATGACAAGCCCGATAGCAACAAGCACCCCTACCACCCAGCCTGTGGTCCTCAAGCACCACCTCACTGCAGGCGCCCTGAGACACGGCGGATTCTAGGGTGGGGGCAGGGGGCACAGGGGAGCCTGGAGCATTGCATCCTAACAGCCAACAAGTACATGGCCCAGTGACCCCAATGCCGGAGCCGATGTGGAGACGCTCCCAAAGGCTCATAAAGATGGGGCAGTCGGAACATCACCAAGGGTAAATGCTAGAAGGACTGAATATCAACTACAATGATGAAAAACAAGATAAAAGAAAAGAAAGGAAGGAAGAGAGGAAGCAAAAGTAATTGGCTGCCTTTGGAGGATGCCGGTGACCTAACCCATTATTTTAAAAAGGAGTAAACAGATGGAAAGAATTGAGCGTTTCTCCAGGCTCTCCTGTGCCTTGTGGTGAGCGAGCACAAGTTTCTCTCCATAGAAGCAGTCCAGCCATTTTGCCACCCTAATGAACAAATGGGTCTGCCAGCATCCCAAGGAGGAGAGAGACTCAGGCCTGCAGTGCCTCTTGGTGAGAGAACACAGAACCCTAAGTGACCTGCTGGAGCCAGGGAGCCATGGAGCCACCGGACCACAGCCCAGGCCCCAAGACCGAGTTATCGAAGGTGGAAACACACATCAGCCACCTGAGATATGTGCACCACATTTGGATCCTGGGTCCAAATAAACTGTTTTTTCCCCAAACCACAGGAACATTTGGGTATTTGACACTAAGGAATTATTGTTAATTATTTTGTGACAACGGCATTATCTTTTAGAGATACATGCGTTCTTTTCAGATACAGAAGCCAAGAATATTATGACCTCTAAATGAAATAACATGATCTCTGAGATGTGCTTCACAATCACATGGGAAGGGAGGAAGCAGGGGGTTGATGAAGAAGCCAAGACTGAGCCTGAGCATGGCAGGAACTGCGGGGGCTGGACGAGTCTGGGGCTCATCACACCACCAAGTCCACTTTCGTACGTGTTCAAATTTTCCCCAACAAAATGTTTTTAAAGCATTTAGAAACCTTATAGTAAAATGGCTCATAGGGTACTATCAGGAAAGATGAAAAATTCACACCTAGGCGTATTAAAATAAAATTTACAAATATCAAAGACAGCCAGTCAATCCTAAAAGCTTCCAGAGAGAAAGAGCAAATAATCTCGAAGGATCAGGAAACAGACTGACTTTACTCAATAGTAACCACCAGGTGCAAGAAGGCAACACAGCTGAAGAAACGAGTGTTGAACCTAGAATTTTATATCCAGCCAAAGTATCATTTAAACTTGACGGTCTAATAAAAATACTCCCAGACATACAACCGAAAACACTCATGAAAGACAGTGTTCAGGAGAGAGACAAACCTAGGAGCCCCTGCAAGAGACCTGGCTGTGACTGTGAGCACACACCTTAAACGTTACTGCCGCCTTAGAAACAAACAAAAACCTAAGTACAGATAAGACAACCAACAACTAAAAATCTAGACAATGTCAACATTACAGGGTATAAAGCAACAGATCCAAGAAGCTCAACAAACCCCAAGCACAAAAAACAAAGAAAACTTCACCAAGGTACATCATAATCAAGTCACTCAAAACCAGTGACAAAGAGAAAAATCTTAAAGGTACCAGAGGGAAAAAAGGCACAGTATATACAAGGGAACAACAGTAAGGAATAAACTTGGAGGAATAACACTGCTGATGTGAACAATGATTGTTAAGCTACAATCATTAAGAGAGCTGGCTCTGCCATACCAAGAGACGAATACATCAACAGAACAGGACAGAGTCCAGAAAGAGAGTCACACACGCGCGCGACCGCTTTTAGACAAAGGAGCAAGGGCATCGGGGACAACGGGATTACCACGTGCAAAAAAGTAAGCTGTGTGCCATACCTTGAATCACACTAAAATTAACTAAAATCTAAATCATAGACCTAAAGGTAAAACCTAAAACTAGGGCTTCCCTGGTGGCGCAGTGGTTGAGAGTCTGCCTGCCAGTGCAGGGGACACGGGTTCGAGCCCTGGTCTGGGAAGATCCCACATGCCGCGGAGCAACTAGGCCCGTGAGCCACAATTACTGAGCCTGCGCGTCTGGAGCCTGTGCTCCGTAACAAGAGAGGCCGCAATAGTGAGAGGCCCGCGCACCGCGATGAAGAGTGGCCCCCGCTTGCCACAACTAGAGAAAGCCCTCGCACAGAAACGAAGATCCAACACAGCCATAAATAAAATAAATAAACAAATAAATAATTTTTAAAAAAAAAGAGAGAAATGCCTTACCTCCACTGAAATAGTTTAAAAAAAAAAAAAAAAAAAACCTAAAACTATAAAACTTTTAGAAGAAAACCCAGGTAAGAATCTTTGTGACCTTGGGTTTGGCAAAGATTTCTTAGGTGCGAGAACAAAAGCACTGTTCATGAAAAGGAACTGATAAGCTGGACTTCATTAAAATTAAAAACTTCTGCTACAAAAGCCACTGTAAGAGAGTTCAAAGAGAAGACAAAGCCTTGGGGAAAATATGAGCAAAGCACATTAATGATAAAGGTCTTGTTTTCAGAAAGTAAAGAATGAGAACCAGATACAGTTCACAAGGGCAGAAAGCAGGTCATCAACGTCAGTTACACGGAAATGGCGGGGGGGGGACAGGGAGCAGGGAGATGAGGACAGGCAGGGACAGGAAGGGGACCTCTGGTGATCCTACAGTAGTAAAGCGGTCCCTGATGCACAAATCCACCAATACCAACCCCAAAGATCTAGGTAGGAAAGTGGACACAAACATTTACAGAAATTATTCTAATGGGGGAAGGAAGATTCAGCTTTCTCCTGAGATGTCTATAAGCATCCCCTAAGAAGAGAACACTTACACTCCAGGCTACATTAAAACATACTGTCTTATGTGGAAGTTTTATTTTTTTCTTGAAAAATATGATGTGGTAAGTGATGGTTCAAGTGAAAATAATTTCCGAATGGGAGGGGAGTTTGGGGGAGAATGGATACACGTATGTATAGGTACAGCTGAGTCGCTTCGCCGTGCACCTGAAACTATCACAACATCGTTAATCGGCTATACCCCAATATAAAATAAAAAGTTAAAAAAAAAAGAAAGAAAGAAAACAATTTCCTCAGCGGAGACGCGGTGTCCGAGCAGAGGCCTGCAGGCCTCTGGTCCCTACCTGACCTGAAGCGCTCGTCCCGGGCGTGGCTGGGCCTCGGCTTCTGCTGTCTGGGCGCGGGGGCCGTGGCTGGTGAGGGCCCGGGGATCCTAGTCTCCGCTTGTAGGGATGGATCTGCTCCTGAAACACAGTTTTACAGGAGCACCTGGTGTGAACAATTTGCTTTTCTAGTCATGGAAAAACCCACGTAAAACAGCCCCCGCTTCCCGTCCGCTGCTGCACAGCACCCGCTGTGCGACCACGCATGCTGTGGCGGCCCCAACGCCAGAAGACCCTGAACTTGGAGGTCAGGGCGGAGACGTCAAGGTCCGCTTCCAGCCCCGCAGCCTCACCGCCCACCGGCACCCAGCCATCCTGGGCCCCGAGCTGGGCGCGCGTGCGGGCGTGGGGCCAGCTCTCTTGGGACGGCTCTCCCTCCCCCTCAGTGTCCCTGGCGTCAGCAAGCCCAGTGGGAAACAGCCCACAAAGCCATCACTGGGGGTGTCGCCAGCCGCCCTCAGACACAGGGACGAAGACGGGTACCAACCAACCCCGACGGGCGGCCGGCCGGCTCTCCACGCCCCGTCGCAGCTCCCCGGGCTCTCATGCCCACAGCCCCGACACCCGGGCCCTCGGACGCCACGTGCCGGAAAGGCGTGGCACACGAGCGTGCAGCCGGTGCGGCCCGAGCCCTGGCTTGCTGGCATCTGAGAAGAACACAAAGCGAAGCCTTCAGCTGGACTTCATCACAATAATCTGTTCAATGTTTTAGCCTTTGTTTCAAGACATCTCAGAAAAATCGCCTCCAGGGCCCCCAGCCCTTATCACTGCCTGAAAAGCAGTAGCCTATCCCCACTTGGGCCCGGGTGGGTCCTGACCTCCAACGCTGCTCATGAAAGGCCACCCGGCCCCCAGCTCTCTTTGACGACACACAGAGAGGACAGAGGGGACGGGGGCCACGGGGGCTCCACGCTCGGCTGCCCAAACCTCCCGGCACTGACGCCACCCCTGTGACTGCAGAGCCCCCAGGACACCAGCTCTGGCTCCGCAGACAGGGAGGAGCTGCCCTCCGAGCCTGGCCAACCCGCAGGTTTGGGCGCAAAACGCTGCTCTTGCTGTTGTTTTACCTACCGGCTTTGGGGTGTTAGTTACGCAGCACGAGAGGACAGCGAGAGCCCCTGGAAATCCATGTTCAGCTCTTCAAAGTGTGAACATATACACACATACACATATGCGACATACAGCAATACTGGTCAGCACTGCTTCTGGCTTTTTGTTTCTTGTGACTGGATAAAATTTCTTTAGAGTCCGTAACAGAGAACACAGAATCTTACGTGTTACAGACTATAATCAGGCATGCTGCTAAGTGACATATATGCATATGGACATCCTTACACTTTTACTCCAAAATACAGTGCTTTTATTGAGATCGATTCATTTATTCAATGAAGATATAAAGCCCAGTGGGAATTCACTGGATAAAACAGTAGGTATATTTTTAACAGGTATCAAGAGAGAACTTCTCAGAAAGGTCACAGCAATTCGCACTCCCACAATGTGCCATTTCCGCACATCTTTGTCAGCGATGGATGTTATAAGGTTTAGAATCTTGCCAATCTGACAGGAGAAAAATGGTTCACTAATTTGCATTCCCGAATCTGCTAGTGAGGTTGAACATACTTTACTGTTTATTGCCCATCCGTATGTCCTCTTCTTTGAATTTCTGTTCATTCTATCCAGCTAAGGAGCCCCCCTCAAGTGACCTGCAGAAAGCCCGGGTCAGCTGGAGGCACCACCCTGGGCTGTGCTCGCCCCCCAGGCCACGGCCGGCTGGTCGCAATCACTCTGCAGTGTTTTCATTTCTAGGGAGACAATCATAACCTGTTTTTCTTCCAGGTCTCCTATCTTGTAACCCCCACTCAAAGGTTATTCAAATGTTCTCCGGAGTTTTGTAGTATTTTATAATTACAAACATATTTAGAGCTTTAATCCTTCTAAAGCTTATGTTCGCTAATGGTGGAGAGGAAGAGTGTCCCACTGTTGCCTCCAAAGGGATGGCGCCAGTTACTAAATAAATCTTCCCTCCTTTGAATTGTCCTGAATCGTTTCTAGACGCCCCTCTCTTACACTGTTGGGCCTTCCACGCCATCCACCAACACCCTCCGGTTGGGACTATCAAGTGCACACGAGCGGGTTGAACACCATGAAGGCCAGGCCTTTCTCACTGGTGCCCCTTCCCAAAAATGTACTGGCTACTTGCAGAACTTTTCTCCTTCAAGTGGGTTATTACTTCCAATGCCAGGTTTCAGGAAAAATAAATCAGCCACTGGTATTCAGAATGGACTACATTTTGTTCACACATTAATTTGGAAACTACTACTTTTATGATATTAAATTTTTCCATTTAGGATATTGGTATATTTCTTTATATTTTAGGGTCTTGGTTATTTCTTTCAAACGGACTGCATGACCCTAACATAGGTCCTGTGGCTTTCTTGCTAAATGTATTAAAAACATTTGATAGTTTATTGCCATTACGAACGTGAGTTGTTTTATAAACAGAAATATTGCCAGAGAAAACTTATTGATTCTTGCATATTTGTCTTCTATCAAACCAAAGCTCTTACTAATTCTAATAGCTAAGTAAGGAGTCACCTAGGTTTTCAAGGTATCAAATAACAGCACCTGTGCAAGGATGGCATGCCGTGCTCTCTAACCCTCACCTGCCTTGTCTGTCTGTGACGCTGCACAGGCACTGGCCACCCCGACGGAGGGCCTGGGAGTGGCATGCGGGCATGGCTGCCCCTGAGGAAAGGAAGTACGATGGCACATGGACGCCTCGTTGGACAGCTGCTGTTGATGCCTGGCAAATGGGCTTCAAGATGTTGTTTTTAATAGTTTCCTCCAACTGTACTCAATTTTCCTTGTTTTTGTTTTATTTTGGATGGATGAATGTCAGTACATAAAGCACCTCCTCAGTATTCTTCTTGTTACTGATTTATTGTAAAATATATCATACCGATACAGGCAGAATAAAGCATGTATTCAGTTCAAAAATTATTATACAGAAAAAAAACTCAGTGTAACAACTGCAGCAGTTAAGAAATAAACACTCATGTGCCTTAGAGCTCCTCGTGGCCCCTCCAATCTCACTCCACACACACAGAAACGCCACGCTCACTTCAGGGAAGATCACTTCCCTCCCCTTCTTTCTTTACCAGCTACAAAAAGGTTGAGAAGTGGCAGCTTGGTGGGTTTTTCAGTTTTACAGGCTATATTCCCGTGTAATCGTTTTTTCACTCCCCGTTACGTTTATGAGACTCATCCTTGCTGACACACGTATGCGTCCTGCTGATGGATGTTTGAGCACTTGGCAGTTGAGGGAAAACAATGAACACTCTTGTGCACGGAACAAGGCCAGGGTGCAGGCACCCAGAGCTTCTCCAGGGCATGCGTGTCCCTGAAGGAGAGCTGCCGGCTGCCTCTGCACCTCTGCAACTCTGCCAGGTCCCACGAGCTGTGCACACCCGTCTGAATCCTCTCCAACAACCCAAGGTGGGTCATGGTTTAACGTGCATCTCTCTGACTGCTACCAAGCTTAGGTAAGTATCTTTTCGTTTGCTTGCTGGCTATTAGGGTTTCCTCCAGTAAAATACTTACTCAAGTCTTTAGCCCAATTTCCTACTGGGCTTTTTAAAAAATCATGTTGGGGGACCTTCTGGCTCTTTAAAGTTTAAATTAATTAAAATTAAATTAAAAATTCAGTCTCTCAGTCACACCACCACACTTCAAGTGCTCAGGAGCCACACGTGGCAAGTGGTCAGTGTACCGGACAGTGGAGCTACAGACCATTCCCACTATCGCAAAGGGCTCTGCTGACACTGCTGCTTTACAGGCTCGGAAAACTAGTCCTTTTCCTGTTATTTGTGCTAGGATTATCTCCTCCCACACTGTGGCTTGTCCTTAATCTCTTAATGGGGACTTTTGATAAAATAAAATTCTTAATTTTAACACACCCCGATTTACCAATTTTTTCCTTTACAGTTGCTGCTTTTTGGTACCTTTTTGGTACCCTCTCAAGTCCCTAAAGACTTGAGAAATCCCTCCTATTTAGAGACAGTGACAGTTTTCCTGTATGATCTTCCAAAGGTGCTATAATTTTTGCCTTTCTCATTTAGGCCCTTAACATCTGGTTTCTGTGGAGCTGATTTCTGTGTCTTACGGAACTGTGCCAGCACCGGGAGCGGCAACACCACCTCCACCATAAGCCTGGTCTCCACAGCGGTGCGTGTCTGTCTGGGCCCATGTTCTGCTCTGTTAATCTAGCTGTCTTCCCTTGTGCCAAACCAGGCTGTCTTAATGACGACAGCTTGATATTAACTCTTCGTATCCTAATCAGCAAATCCTCCCACCTCATTCTTCTTTTTTTATCATATTTTGAATCCCTTGGCCCTTTAAACTTGTATATACATTTTTTTTTTTAACTTTTCTTTTTTTTTGGCTGTGCCGCATACGGCACATGGGGTCTTACCTCCCTGACCAGGGATCGAACCCGCGCCCCCTGGAGTGGAAGGGCAGAGTCTTAACCACCGGCCTGCCAGGGAAGTCCCAAACTTGTATATAAATTTTAAAATTAGCTTGTTAAATTCCACCCCCAAAAACTCTGTTGAAACACTGAATGTGCACTCTACAGATCAATCTAAGGTGGGAAGAACTGACATCTTTATAATATTTGTTCCAAACCTAAGTAAGGAAATGTTCCTTACTAAAATCATAAAAATAATCATGGTCTATGATCATAAAAATAAAAGAAATCCTATTTGGGAATGAAATCTATACCAAACCAGAGATATAAATTATACTCTACGCCTTTGGATTTTATAATTTAATAGTAGACACGTTATTTGCCCAGACCTTCTCAATAAAATATGAAACTACCAATGTCAAGCTCTAAAACCAAATTTTAAAACGGTTTGATGAGACGCGCGCTGACCTTACCTTGAATGAGTGGTACATAACGTGCAAGCAGCTTTGCCCTTTTCTTTTCATATCCTTTTTGAGTGATGTCACCTAAAACAACAATGGAAAAATAGAATTACATTTCTTCTGAGGTTCCCAAAATTTTTTAATTAAAAATTCATTCATAATGGAAAAACTGGAAACACTTAGGTCCTTCAACTGGTGATTGGATAAAGAAAGCATGATGCATCCACACAATGGAACGCTTCTCAGCAGTAAAAAGGAACAAGCTATTGATAGACAACAATCTGGGTGGATCTCACACGCACATTGCTAAGTGACAGAAGCCAGACTCAAAAGGCTACATGCTGAATTATTCCAGCCACATGACACTCTGGAAAAGAGTCAGAACTGCAGACTCCGAGGCCACACCCCAGACTGACAGAATCTGAATCTGCATTTTACCAAGATCCCCAGGTGACTCTGTGCAGGTTCAAACTGTGGAAGTACTGGTGTAAGGGACCCACAGGAAACCAACACTCGCAGGCCACGGGGTGTCCCTGGGCCAGCACTCGGGGAATAGGACATAAAGAAGAACAGCCTAAAAATGAATTAACCTACCCAGAGATGGGGCAGGAAATGTGTCTGCAGGGAAACACTTCTCAGTCTAAGCACACCAGCTGGTTTCCTGGACGACTCGGAGTGCTCAGGCAGATCCAGCATGTTTGGGAGACTTTATTTCGACCAGAAGCATGTATTACAGTGTCCACCAGTATCCTGCACTTTGGGTGAGTGGTCTTCAACAGAAATCTTCCAGTGCTCTGCAAGCCCTCCTGGCACCCCCCTCCGCGCCCCTCCTGCCCCTGCCACCCGCCCACCCACCCCAAACAAACAGGCAAAGTGGTGAGGCCACTGCACAGAGCCTCCGCTTTGCGGACTGCGCACCCAGTCGGGCGCCCACGGAGCTGCTCCCGGTTGCCACCGACACCCTTGGACTCGGCCCTGGTCCGCACCTGACCCCCCACCAACCCCACCCAAAACTAGTCTACTGCCCTGTGGGCCTTTTAATTTGAATACGTTCTGCAGAACATATCCTGCCTTGTGTCCGTGTATTTTTACTTTACCTGAATGACACCAGATAATAAATCTCACTCTGTTGTCAATTCTTCACTAAGCACTTCGTCTTTCTCATCATCCGACCTGTGATGTAAGGAGCACACCTAATCCACCGCTGACCGCAGTGGCCCGTGGGCTGCGCTGTCCTCGTCTTACACTCACTGGACGCTCACAGACCCTGACTGGATCCAGGATACGACTGCATGATTTTGCTTATTGAGTTGCAACTCATTTGTTTTGTGAACAAATTTAAAGCACATGTGTTTTTTCAACAATATCTACTAAAAAAATTGTTTCCTCCAGAACATATGAAAATATGTAATTAAGACAAATTTAAATGAAAACAATACTGCAACACTAAACTAAAACAGATAAATCCTCATTTTAAAGCAGAGCATTGGATTTTGCAGGATTTTTTTTTCAATTTTTTTAAAATTAATTTTTATTGGAGTATAGTTACTTACAATGTTGTGTTAGTTTCTGCTGTACAGCAAAGAGAATCAGTTACACATATACGTATATCCACTCTTTTTTAGATTCTATTTCCATATAGGTCATTACAGAGTATTGAATAAGGTTCCCTGTGGTATACGGTAGGTTCTTATTAGTTATCTATTTCATATAAGGTAGTGTGTATACGTCAATTTCAATCTCAGGATATTTTAAAATTAAGTACTCATTTCCTAGAAACAGTTTCTTCTCATGTTCTCATTTCAAATGAATGCTTACACGGTGAAGGTACCAAGGAGCATTCAGAAAGGAAACATGCTAACTCCCAGTTTGGGGCTCATATTCTGATAGCTGTCCAAACCAACTGAATATAACCAGCTACACATTTTCACGTGTAACCAGTTAGCATGTTTTCAAGTATCCAATGTAGACACCAACCTGACACGCCTCTGAATGCGAAGCTTCCGGCCACAGACAGCAAAATGGAATCCAAAACAGACTCCAGGGCAAAACTAATGAACTAATAAAGGGACTCACATCCAAGGTTTCTGACCCCAGGTTCGGTAAACACTAAAGAGACAGACAGCAGACCAAGCTCCTCAGCCTGCGGCACAGAACCGGGAGACCCTGGCCGCCAGCCAGAGGGAATCCCAGACACAGAGGAGGTCTCCCCTGGGTGGGCACCCAGGCCCCGGGGCAGTTCTGGAAACACATCAGGCCACCTGCAGAAGGTTCCTCTCTGGCGGCCTGTGGGCAGCTGTTCTCACTAGTGCTCCAGAGAGGGGAACCACATGTGGCTCGGGCTGACCTCCACGGCCACAGACCAAATTCACTTCGGACTATAAAGGCAAAACCCCGAATGCTATCATCATGTCTCTACCTCAGCAACACAATTTCTAAAGACCTATTCTCGAAGGCACTCAACAACTCCTTAAGGTCATGGGAATGAGGACAGGCGGTGCACATTACATGTAACAACAAAGTATGTGAGAAAACCTAACTGTCCATGAAAACAAGTAGGAAGAAGTGAATGTGCTGCCATACATCACTACTACAGGATACTGTGAGTCCTAAAAAATACTCTGGTACTTGGGGTGGGGGGGTGGGGAAGGGGTGGGTATCACTTACACGGGCTTCATGATATCCTACTGAGTAAAAACAGCAAGCTGAAAAACAATGTACATACAAAATGATGTAATTCTGATAAAAATAAATAAATAAAACTATATTCACATGCATGTAGGTATATATATTTCTGTATGTGCACAAAATGTCTGGAGGGGTACCCAACAAATTATTAGTAGTGGTTACCCCTAGGAAGTGATTTATTTATTTGGCTTGGGGTGGGTGTTAGATTTCGCTTTTTACTTCATGCACTTTTGAACTCGTTAAATCTTTTAACACAATAATCATATAATCTTTCGTAATTAAGAATATATGGAATATGGTTTGATAATGTACTATGGCTATATAAGATGTTATTGTGGGAAACTGAATGAATTCTATGTACTATTTTTGCAATTTTTTATGAGATTAAAATTATTCCAAAATTAAAAGTTAAAATATACGTGAGAGAGACTATGTAAAATTGGTGTTATTTCTTTTTTAAATGTTTGATAAATTTTGTCAGTGAAACCATCTGGGCTTGTAGATTTATTTTCCAGATTTTTTTTTTTCCTTCTCTCTTTTGCTTTATTTTACTTTTTTTAGAGCAGTTTTAAGGGTCACAAGCAAAATTGAGGGCAAGGCACAGAGAGTTCCCATCCATCCCCTGACCCGCACATGCACAGCCTCTCCCAGTATCACCATCTGCCGCCAGAGTGGCGCATGTGTCACAGACAATGAGCTACACTGACATGTCATCGCCACCCAAAGCCCACAGGGCTCACTCTTGCTGTCACACGTTCCATGGGCTTGGACCACCGTATAATGACATGCATCTATCATTACGCTACCATACAGAGTACTTCACTGCCCTAAAAATCCTCTGTGCGCTGCCTATTCATCCCTCTCGCCACCCCCTGAACCCCTGAACCCCTGGCAACCACTGATCTTTTTTACTGTCTCCATAGTTTTCCAGAATAGTTGGAATCAGTAGCCTTTTCAGATTGATTTCTTTCACTGAGTAACGTGCATTTAAGATTGTTCCGTGCCTTTTCTTGGCTTGAGAACTCATTTCTTTTTAGTGCTAAATAATATTCCATTGTCTCAATGTACCAGTTTATTTATCCATTCAACTACTGAAGGACATCCATCTTGGTTGCTCCCAAGTTTGGGCAACTATGAATAAAGCCCCGATAAATAGCCACGTGCAGGTTGCTTTCAAACATCCCTTGGTGAGATGAAACCACACCATGGTATGATTCACACTGGATGCTCGTGACCAGATGCAGAACACTCCTGAAGCTGAAAGGAGAACTTCAATATCATCCCCTCCAGGGTCTCCCAACTTTTCAGCTGCACAGCTTCCGCTCGAACTCTTTTGAGGAATGTGAGTGAGAAACTGTGCTGCTGAGGCAGAGGCGGGCCTGCCCTCTGGGCACCCCTGCCCTCTGGGCACCCCTTCCTCCCAATGGAGTGGCGTGGCAGACTCTGGAAACCAGTGGAAAAGGCACCCTCTCCTCCCCAGCGCAGTGGCTCCCCTGCCTCAGTCCTGCCTCCCCCCTCCCGCCCCGACCTTGCTCACTGTGCCGACCAACCTTTCTGACTTTCCAGAATCTAGACTGCTGTCAATTTCCTTTCAATTTTTAAAACCGCTACCATTTCCGTGACATCTGGGGAAGGAGAGTCATCTTCACCTGATGACTGGTCACGCATATTGACCTAGAAAATCCTCCGCCCCAAGTAAATGCTCCCTGGCTTGAAACCCTCTCCAGCCTGAGGGCACAGAGGCCCACACCCCTGCTTCTGCTCCCGCTGTACTGCCTTCCTTCTTCAGTCTCCCCTGTGGTCTCCTCGATCTGCCTTTCCCTCTGGGGTTTGAGTTCCTCAAGGGTTTGTCCTAGGCCTTCTTTGCATTTTTCAGTTCTCCATATGGGGCAATTGTTATACCAATGACTTCCAAATTTCTACATCCAGACTAGCCCTTTCTAGAAAGTGCCAGTCCTACACATCCAAATGTTCCCTGGACACCATCCCTCGGATCTCCCAGAGGCGCCTCACACTCAACAGGTATGAAGCAGACGTGTTCTTTCTGTGTCCCACATCTTCAATGAAGAGACCCATCACCTCCCCGGCATTCATTTCAGAAACTCGGGAGTCATCCTCCGACGTGCACCTCTTCACACAAGGCTGCTGCTTCTATTTCAGAGCTTTCTCCCCAGCCCACTGGCTCCGCCTCCACCCAGGCCGGCACGGCCTCCTGCCCTGGAGCGCCTCCTGCCCTGGAGCGCCTCCTGCCCTGGAGCACCTCCTGCCCTGGAGCACGGCAACACGCTCTTCAATGTTTCTGCGCCCAACGTCACACTCATCCAAACCACTCTCTGCACACCACCAGAAGAATCATTCTAAATCTGAGAGAGGAGTAAAGAGAGACAGACAGAGATCACACAGGAATATTTCAATTGCTGCTTAATGCCTTAAAACCCTGCCGGCTCCAGCATTTATTAAGGAAGACCTGCTTAAAATAAAGCACCCAAGGGTAACCACTCCCTTAGCCCTTCTTTAAAAACAGAAAATTGGCCATCTCTCTTTTCAAGATTTTGTGGGTTCTTGAATGCACACACTCATTTTAATCTTCTCCCCACTGCTGAGAGCTGAGGTAGAAGACTGCATAAGGTATACGTTGATGGCATTACTCTTTTTTAATACAATGCCTTTAGCAGACCATACACTTTGCTGTGTTGTCCAATACAACAGCCGCTAGCCATACGTGGCTTTTTAAATTTCCATTAATTAAAAGTAAATTAGGGGCTTCCCTGGTGGCGCAGTGGTTGAGAATCTGCCTGCCAATGCAGGGGACACAGGTTCGAGCCCTGGTCTGGGAAGATCCCACATGCCGCGGAGCAACTAGGCCCGTGAGCCACAATTACTGAGCCTGCGCGTCTGGAGCCTGTGCTCCGCAACAAGAGAGGCCGCGATAATGAGAGGCCCGCGCACCGCGATGAAGAGTGGCCCCCACTTGCCGCAACTGGAGAAAGCCCTCGTACAGAAACGAAGACCCAACACAGCCAAAAATAAATAAATAAATAAATTCTAAAAACTAGGAAAAAAAAAAAAAGTAAATTAAATGACTACTTAGTTCCCCAGGCCCACTAGCCACATTTCAAGTGCTTAATGCCACATGTGGCCAGTGGCTACCCCACCGGACAGCACAAAACATTTCCACCACCACAGAAAGTTCTACTGTGCCTGCCACCTCACACCCACAACACCCACCGGGCTGTAGGCAGCATGTGACTTTGTTCCAACACTGGTCTAGACTCCCGAGTCCGGTCCAAATTCCTCTCTGGCACGCATAAATCCTCCCGTGAGCGAGCCCCGTGCTTCCAACCTGCTCTCCCGCCACCGGCCGGGGGACGCTGTCTGGACGCCCAGCCCACTCAGCTCTGGCTCATCCTCCTTTTGTCCAGCACGTTCTTCCGTGTTCCTCTGCTCCATCCTCCTCACACGTGCCTTCAAAGCAAAGCTGGAAGAAACTTTCCTTCTTGCTCGCCCGGTCCTGACCATCACTCCCCTGCAGCGCCGACTGGGTCCTGCACACACTTCACCACGCTGCCGGCTCACGTTGTCTGTCAGCCCCGCTAGGTCATGAGTCTTTTTACTCAGTCTGCTGAAGGCTGCTGAAATACAGGATGACACGCTGAGGGTCGTGGTCTGCTCGGGCTGGTATACCCAAATGCCACAGGCTGGGTGGTCTAAACAACCGTTCTGGAGGCTGGACGTCTGAGATCCAAGTGTCGCAGCACGGCTGGTCCCTCCCGCGGCCTCTCTCTTCGTGTGCAGACAACCGCCCACCTGGGTCCTCACGTAGTCTTTCCTCTGTGTGTGCGTGTCTCTCTCTCTCTAAGGACACCGCTCCTACGGGATTAGGGACCCACCCTTAGGACCTCATTTAACCTTAATCACCTCCTTAAAGAAATATAGTCACACTGGGGGTTAGGGCTTCAACATATGAATTTTGGGGGATACAGTTCAGTCCATAGCACCAAGATTATCTGACGATGAGATAAGAATCTCTATTTCTATAACATTTCTATGACCTTCATTTCAAAACCATCCTAGCTTTAGTGTTTCCTAGCTGTTTCCTGAAAAGGCTAATCCTTAGCCTCCTTCATCTTTAGAAGTAACCTAAAGACACAAACCCATGAGTTATGGAGGAACTTACTAGGACATGCTCTTTTGAGTTGCCTGTTTTCAACAAGCATAAGCATGCTTTTTGACGTTTCAGATACTCATTTTAAAGGTTCTCTACCAAAGACCCTGTAGAAAATTTCTGAAGTTTGAAAGGGAATAAAAGTTCTTTCTCTGTTTCCAAAATGGTAATCTTAAATCACGCATAGCCAGTGTAGACCGAAGGAACAGGATCTCTATTCTCTTCTTACGGCTGAGTGACACAAAGCCAAGTCTGAATGGAAACCCCTGCGTGACCACCGTCCCCCAGCGATTACTTGAAGTGCTGCCCCAAGAATCCAGGAACTCTCAAAACACAGGCCATTCATTTCCTGTGTGAAAAGTGGGAAGGGAGCCCTTGGGGGGCATCACTCCAAAAGATTCTTCATCAACAGATGACAGAGGTAACAATTTTTAGATGTTTCCTTCCCTGACCACAGAGGTTTTTCTTTGCCAAATAGTACATAACTTCCTAGTCATTTTAATACGAAAGTACACCACCAGAAATGTTAGATAACTTAAGGGTATAAAGACTGATCCACAAGGATTATGCTGGTCTCACTCAGAAGCAAGCTCACTGCAAACAAAATGCTACAGGAAGAGTCCGTCTTAAGGATGTACCAGCAGTACGTTTCCCACTCCCACCGCCCTGCTTCCTTCCCCGCCTTTCCTCGGCCGTGTCATCGCAGAGTGACTAAATGCTTTGTAGGCGTTCATTTTATATTAAATAAATGGTGCATATCATGTCAGTTAAAAGATGAAAGAGAGACGTGTCTTCAAAATTACAAGCCTCTGGGACTTTCCCACTACAAGGACGGAGCACTCACCCTGGAGCCCGACAATGACGGCTGCGGGGACGCCCCATGGGGGTGCGGGCCGCATCGCAGGCAGGGACTCCACCCCCGGCCCCCGCTCCACGAGGACTCTTCACCCCAGCAGACCAGTGCCCCCGCCCCGGTCTCTTTCCAGACTCTAAGTCCTGAATGTATACTGATCTCACTCTGCGAGACTGAAGGTCAAAGGAGGGCGGGGAACTGAATGACCACAGAGGCTGCCACGAGTGCGCGACCCAGACCCACACGCCCGGGCTGAGGCCCACGCCAGGCAGCTGCCCCCAGAAGGGCACTGTGCCCCGACACACCCGCACCTTCTGCCCGCCAGCCGGGGAAGGGGCCTGGCCAGACCGGCCAGTGCCGAGCAGGACGGCAGTCACTCTCTCCCAGGTGCTGCGACTGCCGAGTGGGAGACAGGACCCTCACCTCTCCATCCCGCGTCCTGGCCCGTGTGTCACGCGGGAAGCATTTACTGCACAAGGTAACAGGCGCGCCCCTCCCAGTCATCCCAACACAGCGGAACGATGGAGCAGACTGGCTGGTGTCCCCACCCTCACTCACCACCCCACTCTCTGCCTTCAGCCACGTCCTAGGCAACCAGTTCATTGCGGGACAGAGACCCGGCACGAGGCACCTGTCAGACCACGGCCCTCCTCCACGGAGCCCCACCCCCAGGATAAACACTGATCCTGCGGAGGCACGAGGGGCCCTGGGGAGTCTCCTCCAGCCCCTGCTCACCCCCCTCTGCTCCGCACACACACACACACACACACACACACACACACACACACACGGGACAGTCCTCACCTGCCCTGGGGCCTCCCCACCTGCAGAGCCCTCCCCGCAAACAGACCTCTCAGAAATGCAGTTTCTCCCTGGATTCAAATGCCCTCCTCGGGGAGGCCTTCCTTGCCCACCCTGGTGAAAACTGCAGCCTCCCCACCCCAAATCTACAAGTGTTTGCTCCCCGTCCCTCTTCCCTCCCGGTTTCTCTCAATGCACTTATCAAAATCTAATGTTCCGTATGTTTCTATTCAGCTGGCCATCTGCTCTCCCCACTGAGGACGCACGTCTGTGACAGCAGAAACTTCTGTCCTGTAACATCTCCAGGCGGCCGCCTCACACACGCGTCACGGCCCGAGTGTTCGGGGAGCCCTTCTGCGAATAGAGGAACGGCCACGCTTGCCCTCAGCCCGGCCCTCCCCGCCCTCTCCCATCTCACGGGGCACACGCAGCAAATCCTGGCGCTCAGTCCTGACTCCTGGCCATCCTCCAGTGACAGCGACAGCGACAGCGACAGCGATGCCCTCAGTCCTGCTCCGGACCCGCCTCAGCCCCAGCCGCGTCTCAGCCCCGCGGCCGCCGCCCTGCATCCAACCACGTGCTGCCCGCAGCGCCTGCCCTGCAGCTGGCCTCTGGCTCACTCTCCCTCCTCCCAGCAGCCGGTGAGTCTTTAAGGGCACCAGTGGTCAGAGCAGCAAGACCTCCAGCGGCTCCTCACCACACCTGGCGCAGAAGCCCAGGGCCCAGCACACCCGCTCGGCTAGCCCCGGGCTGCCTTCCTGGCCCGTCTCCCAGGGCCTGCCCCCCGCGCCATGACTCACCAGGCTCCCTCCTCTGCGGCCCCAGCCCAGCCAGCCCGCCAGGCTCGACTGCTCCCTCCCCGGCCACAGGGACGGCACCTCCTGACCCCGATTTGCCTGCCCAGAGGCATCTCCTGACCCCCAGTCTAAGGTTACCTCCCCAAAGTCCCAACCTCCCTTTGTCTGCCAGGCGTTAACAGAAGGCAAATGGACAGAGCAAATGGCGCCTTTCTTTACGACAGAGCCTGGAAGTGTAACAGGTCAATGGACACGGCCGATACTTCAGCGGCTCTGGTGACTGAGACGCCGAGAAGAGCAAGGTGGGCTCGGCCCCTGCTCTCATGAAGCATCACGATGGACAGCTAAGCCAGAGCCGGCCACGGCCAAGGGAGTCCTGAGAAGAGCAAACAGTTCAATTCAGTACACGCTGACCACCAACTGCATGCCAGGTACAACCTCGAAGGGCGGACCATCGACGAGGGAGACAGACACGTAAACCAGAACACCAAATAAACCAGCCCTCCCAACACGGGTCTAAACCGGTGACCCTGTAGGCAGTTCAGGTCCTCCAAGAAGCAGACATCGTGACAGGATCAGACGTGAAGAGATTTAGGTGGGAAAATGGGGAGGGCCCCGGAGGAGGCTGGCGAGCTGTCGGATGTGACTGCAGAAGGAAGAAGAAAGGCAGGCGGGTAGGGCAGGAAAAGTCCTAGACTCCAGGCAGCCCTAGGAAAGTTGCAGGCCACGTGGGGTCCTTGAGCCAAGGTCCCTGTCGGGAGTCACAGCCTCCCAGGCATGCGGCAGCTGCTGTACTCCTGCGGCAGGAGTCATGACCTCAGTTGTGGTCAGTGTGGACCCGGACTCCAGCAGGGGAGGCCCAGGGGGATCATGGCCACTGCGGCGCCGGATTAGACTGGAGTCTTGGAGCTCCACCCGGCAGGGCCAGACGCCCAGCGCACTCATCTCAGCCTCTTTTCCTCCTAGGAGTTCAGAGCAACAAAGACCACATCCTGGTTCAATGGCTCCCCGAGGCACAGGTCAGTCCTCCCAGGGCTTCACTGAATCTGAAAAACTATTATCAAAAAGTTAAGTATCCAAGCCAATTACGGAGGATTCTTGATTTAAAACTGAGAATAAGCACCATGCTTGGGTCACTCTTCTATTAATTCAGCAAGCGCTCAGTAAAGCGCCTAAAATATGCTAGGCGCTGAGGACATGACGATAGGCAGATCAAACTTCCTCTGGAACTGCTCCCTATGAAGTGGCAAAGAAAAGCCAAACAAACAATAAACACAGAATTGGATAAATCCTGTAAGAATGTGCTAAAGGAAGTGCTAAAGGGACAAAAAGAGCAGGCACCTAACTTTGGGCAGGCTGTTCTCAGAGGAAGGCAGAGCTTCAAAGAGAAAGTGAAGTTTAAACTTAAGTCTTCAAACGAAGGAAGGAATTCAACACGTACAGAGAGCTGGCAATGAACAGCATGTGAAAAGTTTTAGGATATTAATGGAAATCCTAGTATTGATATTCTTTTAAAAATTTATAAATCAAAATTCTTTAAAAAGACAACTGCACTGGGATGATTTACTATAGAAAGAAAAAAATTCTAAAGGGAATACACCTGAATCATGATAATGGATTCTGCGTAAAGTGGGATGGACGTACAAGCAGCTAATCAGGAAGTACAACTTTTAAAGATTTTCAAACATGTGTTTTATAAATTGAAACATCTGATTGCCCTTAAAAATATAAACAGAAATCACATTATACCAGGCAACAGCTAAAAAAATGTTACACAAGGTAAAAGAAATACCCGTTGACATCTAGGTATCTCCTTAAAAGCTCTGTTAGTGTTGCGTGGTCTGCTAGTTCTCAAAGGTGTTGCCCTCAAGAACCCTTCACACTCTTAAAAATTATTGAGGAGCCCAAGGAGCTGTTGTTTCTTTGTGAGTTATCAATGTTTACCATATTAGCAACTGAAACGATGCAATTTTTTAACATTTAATTAATTTTAAAAATTTTATAATAAACCTACCATGTTAACATAAGTAATATTTTAAATTAAAAAATTAATAGATTTCCAAAGCATTTAGTGAGTACAGATATTGTTTTACTTTTACAAGCGTCCTTAATATCTGGCTTCTTAGAAGACAAGTGGATTCTCATATCTGCTCCAGCGTTCAGCTGGCTGCAGGATATGTGGTTGAAGTCAATGAAGCAAATCCTGTCTATGAAGTCTATGAAGCAAAGCCTCACACACACGTGGGTTAGAAAAGGGAGGAGTATTTCAGCAGCCTTTTCAGATCACTGTGGACATTCTGCTTTGATACCACACCAAAACTAGGCAAGTGGTAGTTTCTTTTTTTTTTTTTTTTTTTTTTTTTTGGTAGTTTCTTAAACGACAGTTGCAACGTAGAATCTAAAACCTTATCAATGAACTTTACGTACTGCAACTTTTCGTTGCAATCCATTGGTATATCTTTGAATGGATCTTTTACCCATGCACAAATTTGTAACATGATACACTGTTCATTTGGAAAATGCTGGTTCACAGAATTACGCAGCTCTTCCTAACGTTGACACATTTCACTAAATAATATCAATAACTCACATTCATTAATATTGCCACTGATCCCATCAAAAAAAGTCTTTAAGTACTGAGAGGCTGTCAAGCTCATGGTAGCAGATAAAAGTTTTAAATTTTTATATTTTTGCTTGAAAGCACAAATATTATCATTGGCTACAATTTCTGACAATTGTTCTTCATTTCTCAGAAAACGTCCACCAAATACCCAGCTCTGAGTAACTGCAGCTTGTCTGTCACTCACTTTTTCAAGTAAAAATCACGCTCCACACCAAACGTGGCCTGTTTGTTCTGCAGCACAAACTGCATAACAGAGCTGTTCACAGGCCCTGGACCTCTCAGTGTGGCAGACGTGCTTTACGTGCACCTCCCATTCCTCACGAGGAGACCAGAACAAGTACTCAGGATTGAGATTTAAGAAAGTTAACTGTTACTGCTTCAGCAAGAAAGGATATGTCTAAGTCAAAGTGGCACTGTTTCTACTGCAAGTGGGGAGGTGGTGAAGAATGCACTGACTGTCAGTGTGATTTGGGGCCCTTCCCTCACAGTTTCTGCCAAGGCACCAGTAGTTTTATCCATCACTGCTCCTGTACCATCAGTACAAACATGGAAAACAGAAATGACGTCTTAGTATTATTATAAAAAAATAGTTTTCCCTCATAGGCCCCCAGCAACCGTCTTAGGGAGCCCGAGAGGTGTGTGAACCACTGTATGGGAACCACTGGCAGATTATTTCTAGAAGAAAACACAAGAAATGGATACCACAGGCCACGTTTGGGAAGACGCCAGAGGTAGGAGGGGTGCTCACTCCAGCCTACATTTCCTTTAAATTGTTTCGTTTCTCTGCAATGCGTATCTACATTCCTATTTTAATACAACATTGTGCAAAGCCTTATGACCAATGGAGAAACAAAGGTAAACCTGACCACTACAGCCAAAACCTTACCTAGCACCCAGCAGGTACTCAATAATTACTGAATGAATGAATATATATAAATAACAAACACAAAAAACAAAAGGTGGCAAGAACTCCAAAAGAGGGGGCAAGGTGATGAGAATTCTGAGAAAGGAGCCTCATCCGAGAGGATCAGGAAAGGGTCACATAAGACACTTGGGCTGGGCTTTGACAGATGAATGGAATTTGGACATGAGAACTTTAGTATACCACAGAATATTTAGGAAGCACAACAAATGTTTATCGATGTGAAGGCAATGTCAGGCTGTCATTCTGAAAACTAGGAATTATCAATATATCACAAATTTTAGAAATTAAAGACATTTAATGAGGAAAAACGCTTTTTGTGAAAAGAAGTCCCTTCCTCTACATCCACAAAGGGAGCTTTTCCCCTTTCTGGTCAACTCCATCCAGGCTGGAGCCCCTGCACTATCAAACTGCATGAAAACAAGAAACAGACTGAAGTTAAAGCTACAGAATAGACCTATTAACCAGAATGAAAAAACAGGAGTGGGACAAATGTAACCTATTGTGTAGGAATTTCCTCTCTAAACCTCTGCAGGCAACTAAAACAAAGAACAAACTTCACACCATCACCCTTGGTTTTTTGTGGGGTTTTTTTTCAGGTTTACAAAAAATTTATTTGCAACAACAGAGATTTCCCACACATCCCCTACTGTTTACATCTTGTATTACTGTGGTACATACGTTCTAATTGATGAATACAATTGATACGTTATCATAACTAAAGGCCGCAGCTAACATTAGGGCTCACTCTGTGTCGTACAATCTCTGGGTTTTGACAAACGTAGAATGACTTGTATCTACCTATCTACCATTACTGTATCGTACAGAGTAGTTACACTGCCCTAAAGATCCCCTGTGCCCACCCAGTCACCCTATCATCCTCGTTTCTAAAGCAGTTAGGCAGCAACAGCCCCAAGATACTGTACAGTACCGAAATTAGTTGTGAGGCATATCGAAGGTAATTTCAGACAGTAATAGGCAAAGCATAAGTGTTTGGGAATTAATTCTTCAAAATAAAAATCAAGATTATACCTCTAATAACCTCATTTTCACCCACAGATGCTTTGAGGAGCCACATACGTGAATTCTCCTGAGTATTTCATGGGGTGGGGGGGCTTCTAAGAAGAGTGAGGTTCTGTGTACCTCCACCCGTCACCCTCATCTTAATTTGAAGAAGACCCCTAAGTCACAACGGGCAAAACAGCCAGGAAAGCTAGGCAGCGAGACCGCAGCGTGCCTATTTCCCTCTGGAATGAGGAAGCCCACCAGCCTGCTCTATGGGGAGAGATGAGTGTCCAAAGACCAGAACCATCCCTGAGGATGAACGCCAATTTCAACAATCAGTGAGAACCCAGGGAGGATGCTGGAGAACAAGGCCACGTGCGAGTTACGAATAAAGGCAGGGGCGTATTGTCTACTAGTCAAGGCTGGGTACGGGCTGAGGGGACATCGTGCAGGCTTCTCCAGGTTACCCTGGAGTCTGTCACTGACCCCCATCTCCATGTGGGCAGCTTTTTGTCTGTGTTAAGCGCCCTCCTCCCTCCAACCTGCCTCGTATGATGTCATCTCGAAGTTTCAAGCAACTCCTCATTCAGACAAACGTGAGTGCCATGAAGGCACCCTATTCCAACTTGACTTTATCCTAACTTAGAAGTTTCTCTCAAACGGGGTGCGGGGGAGGAGGGGGGAGAGACACAGCACGTAGGGCAAAGGGAGACCCACTTTCTACTTCTACTTGATGAAAATATAAAAATGATAATGACAATGACACGAACTTTGGTTGCTTTAGGAGCATGCTTCATTAATAACACCTTCCTTTAATTACGCAAATAAAACCTTACCGGTGTGGGCATGGGACAGGCCAGGGCTCCTGCCTCCTTTGCTGCACTGCACTCCGCTGTCCCCTCCCCTCAACACTGTCTTCTCCTTCCTCAGCTTAAGCTACGTTTCCAGGCTCCCATCCACCTATGCGTAATCTTGTACCCTTCACCCAACTGTACATCCTCTACATGTGTCTAAAATGACAGCAGCATAAAAGGATTCAATAGAGAAGCACTTCTTTTGTTGAAGTACTTGTCTTCATGTGTGTTCTGTCACACAAATCATGAAGCTCTCAATCTTATCTAACCATCAACTCCTAGAAAGAACTTCAACATCCAACCACAAAACAACAAGGAATTGAGGGAATAACTAATACACTGGAGCAGAAATTAGGAGCAATGTGCAAAAACATATTTGAACTTGTGTAAAATCTAAACGGCATCTACATGATTTTTCCCTCGATGAAGAACTATAACAAACTCAGGACAGCAGTTACTGTCAGAACCATCCCTAATCTGAGCTTTTCAGATTTTCCAGGAGCAGCTAATCACCAAGAAGTCTCAAATCCACCCTTTTCCAATTGCACTTCCATTTTAAAAAAAAATGCCACACGTCACAGAACGTTTAAAAATTTGGATGTTGAATTCAAAGCGGTTGCATGTAAATGCTGTATTATCTGTAAAACAAAGATAACGACGGAACCTACCTCCCGAAGGCTGGTGAGCAGTCAGTACAGTCCGGTGCATATTTATTAGACAGTGGTAACAAGTCACTACCCCAACCGGAGCGGAACTTGAACTGGGTTCAGACTATGGAGAAAATGGCTGCTGACAGTTGAAAACGCATTTAAGTGTCAGGAACAGTTAAGCATTTAGTTGCTTCTCTTCAAGGGCTACGAGGCCTCCCTGATCCCGGACAAGCGCTAACTCTGTGCGCCGACAGCCACGCGGAGTTCAGGACACGAGCCTTGGGGTAACAGACGGAGGGGTAACGCCACCACGCCTCGGAGGCCTAATCACTCAGTCTACTTTAAACAAACAACCACTTATTGAATATGCTTTTTTAATTTTTAAAAGTTCCCTAAAAGGGGCTAACAACCTCGTTCGAAGTGTTCAGTGCTTTGCACCTGCTAAGGCATTAGGCTCATACGGGCCCCTAGAGGCAGGTGCTGCGACCACCCCGTCTCGGAGGAGGAAACCGAGGTACGCGGGGCTGCAGCCGGCGCGGCTGCCAGGGCGCTGACCCGCGGCCCTCGGCTGGGACAGCCCGCTCGGACCGAACGGTCATCCCCGTCCAGGTTCCCGCGCCTTAGGCCAAACCACCCAAAGCGCGGCCACCCGCCGGGCGCCGGAAGCCGGACGGGGGTCGGGGTTCGGGTGTGAGGGCCGGGCGAGGGTCCCGGGCCCGCGGAGGGTCGGGCGGGGGTCTGGGAGGAGTGCCGGGCGGGGGACCCGGGCGCCGGGACGCTCACCTTCCGACAGCTCCAGCTCCAGCTCGGCCAGGCTCTCCCGCACCTCGGCGGGTAACGGCACCGCCTCCAGCGGGCACCCGCGCTCGGCCATGGCCCCGCCGAAGGACGGCCGGTCGTCCGGCTCGCGCCGGGCGGGGTCGGGGTCTGGGTCGGGGTCGGGCCGGGCCGAGCCGAGGCGGCGGCACTGGCAGCGGCTACGTCGCTCCCCTCTGCCCGGCGACCCGCATCGGCCCGTGGGGATCGCAGGCGGCGGGCAGGGGCGCGGCCCCGGCGGTTCCACAGAGGCGCGGGCACGAGCACGGACGGCTCCTCCGGCGCCGCCACCGCCCCGCGCGCCCCCGAGCGCCCAACCGGCCCTGTACGGAGCGCGCGTGCGCGGCGGGAAGGGCGAGAGGGAGAGCGCTGCGAGTCGCCTGCCAGGTGGGCGGCCGGGCCCGCCCAGCAACACCAGAGGCTCGCTCCCATTGGCCGCGAGGCCGCGGCGAGGCCGCTCTGGGCTCCCATTGGGAGAGCGGGGAGAGCGTCACTCCCGAGAGGCTCTGCGGCGAGGGCTTGGATCGTAGACAGGCAAGAACGCGGGCTCGCCTCTCAGCGCGGTCACCTCAGTGTTGTGGTTGCGGGCACGAGACGCCCCTCACCCCCGGTATTGGGGTCGCGGGCCTCAGGCGGGCGTCGGTCCACGGCGACCCCGCAGGCCCTGGTCTGGTGTCCGCGCGGACGAGGCTGCGGGGTGCGCTGGGCTTGCGCTGGGGCGGGCGGGGGGCGTCCACACGCTTTCTCCCCAGCACGCGTGGGCCTCATGCGTGGGGCTTTTCACGACTCTCGGGAGTGAGCTGGACACCCTGGGCACCTTTGGACGCGTCCTTCGTAGACGCGCTGTGACACGTGTGTTAGCCTGGGGGCTGGTGGAGCTGAACTGAGACACCACGCCCCCCCGAACACGCACGCACCCCGAGAATCCCGAGGGAGCTGTTCCCCAGTGTCGGCGGGAAGCGTATCTGCCAGGTGCGACGGTGGACTGTAGTGGACGCGAATACCCGGCCCTGTCCGCAGAGGGCCACCTTCCTAGGTCGTATCCTTCTTGAGGTGACTGAGCCGGCCTGGCCATTGGGCCCAGCACAGAAGGCCTCTGAGAAGCAGTGCTCGCTCCAGAGCACGGCAGGCTGCCTACAGCTTAGCTGGGCCTGCATGGCCCTCTCCTTCCTGGGCTCAACCCTGCCTCTTTCCCCTTCCTTTCACAGGTGTTGATGCCATATAAACTTGTACCCCAAACTCTCTCTCACCATCTGCTTCTGGAGAAACCATCCTGCAACAGTTGGCACCTGGGGTTTAGATGGCAGGTGATAAGATGGGGTGACTCACTCACCACTTGTGGGTGGAACACTCAGAGCCCCTGGCACAAAGTGATCTGATTGTTAACCTTCCACCCGTGTAGAAGAGTGAACCAGAGAAGTGAAATGAATACCCTAGAAGCCTTTTACGTACAATGGAAATATTAGCCATAAGGAAGGGTACTGGAATTGGGTAGCTATTCCTTAACACTACTGATGCCCTTAAGAGAAATAATGGACAGTGGATGGCTACCAACAGACCATTGAAAGCCATGGAGTCTCTTCGGGTGCCTGCAAAAGAAGCCTCATCTCCTGCATTGAGACAATACAGACAAGGGCCAGGCTCAAGAATTAACATCTCAAAGATGGTAAACACCCAGTCAAGGCAGTTCTGTTATGCTAAGTTTGGGGCCCTGGTTGGGAAAATCTGGGCCCATGACACATGTCAAAGAGATCTCATATCTGGGTAGATGCCCTCAAAGCTTTTGACCACTCCCCACCCCCAAGACTGCCTTGAACCTCTGCAGCCTGCCCATGTGGCTCACCTTTCCCCACCAACCTGTTGGGTACTAGGCATATAATTATGGTTATTTCTTAGCATAATTCAGGTGGACTATAGCCCCCTCCCCCTCAAAAGAACATATTAGTTTGCTAGGGCTGCAGTAACAAAGTACCACAGACTGGGTGGCTTAACAGAAATTTATCTCACAGCTCTGGGGGCTGGAAGTCAGAACAAGGTTACAGGGCTGTGAAGGAAGGATCGTCCATCCCTGTCTGCTAGCTTCTGGTGGTTTGCTGGCAATCTTTGGTGCTACTTGGCTTGTAGATGCATCATGCCCATCTCTGCTTTCATGTTCACATGCCTTTCTCCCTATGTGTGTCTGTTTGTGTCCAAATCCCGTTTTTAAGGACACCAGTCATTGGATTAGGACCTACCCTAATTAATTCATCTTAATTTGATTATCTGTAAAGACCCTATTTCCAAATAAGGTTACCTTCACGGGTGCCGGGGGATTAGGACTTCAACATCTTTTGCAGGGATGCAGTTCAACCCGTTACAGGTTGTGAGAACCAGCCAACTGCCAGGAGTTAGGGAAGTTTGTGTGGGGCTGGATTATAAGTGTGCTTGGTGAGTGGTGGTCCCCAGCATCCTTGTCTAATTCACCAGCATGACCCCTGCAGAAATCAGGAGAGAACTGGAGCGTAAAATGGGGTAGAAGACTATTATGAGCAATCTTCTAAGATACGGGATTTAATGCCCAGGCAAAGACTGGTAGCAAACTCCCTGAAAGGATGCTCCTAAAATGATGCTGTATTTATTGCTATATAACAAATTACTACACACTGGGTGGCTTGAAACAAGAGTCATTTATTATCTCTTTAGGTTACTGTGGGTCAGGGGATAGTGGAGATGGCTTGTCTCTGTTCGACAGCATCTGGGGCCTCAGCTGGAGCAGCCTGAAGGCCAGGGGTTGGAATGATCTGAAGGTTCATTTACTCACATGTCTGACAGTTGATGCAGGAGCCTGGATTGGGGGTGTCAGCCAGCATACCCACACATGGCCACTCCCTGTGGTCTAGGCTTCCCCACAATGTAGTGGCTGGATTCCAAGGGCAGTTGTCCAAAGACAAAGGAACGCCATGGCCTTTTTGTGAACTAGCCTCAGGAGTCATATACCATCACTTCTGCCACTCCCTAGCTGTTAGTAAATCTCACCTATATTCAGGGGAGAGGCATCAGACTCCTTTCAAAGAGAGAAATTTCAGAATTTGCAGATATATTTTAAAAACACTACACGTAGAAAAAGCTATGGCCCACAATAAGCAAAGTTGAAATGACAGTTGCTACAGCGGACTGATGGAAAGGAGTACAAGGGTCAGGGATGTGGCTGTGCTGAAATTTAAATACTCTGTGCTTCCTGAGACCCACCAGATGATTATATTCCACATAAAGGCACAAATAACAAATTTTTACAAAAGTCCAAAGAGACTGATGAAAGGGGTACTGATGTCACTAGTCAATGGTGGCTCACCTTTTAGGTGAGAGCTGACAGTAGGAAAGGCTGCTCCAGAACGGCACTGGGGACAATAGGATCCTAAAACAGAAGAGGCCAGGAAGCAGCACGGAACTGACAGAAGTCCGAGTATCGCAAATTACAATGGCCAGCAAGATGTACATGGCAGCCAAGGGAGCCTGACCTGCAGAGAGCCGCAGAAATGCTTCATAAAACACAGCATCCCTACAGGCAAAACAGATGGGCAGTTGAAGGCACAACCAGCAGAAAAAAGTCAAGGAAGGATGACTAGGAAAACCAAGCTGGTTGCCCAATATAAAAAATCAGGATCCCACAGCCAGTTTCTGGACCTGAGCCAGTTTTCAGACATGGAACTGAAGAGGTGGCCAAATACCAAGAAGGACCCTGCAATATACCACAAGTATACACAGAAATGAATCCCAAAGGCCTTTCCTTTGATAACTACACCCAGGGAAAAGTGGCTAGCCAAACATTTTGAAGATTGATGGACACAAGGTCTGAACTGACTTCGACATCTAGACCCCTGGATCATCACGGCTCCCCTGTCAGAGTGGCTCATGTGGTGCCCAGATCATTAATGGAGTCCTGCCCAAGGTCCAGCTTACAGTACAGTAGGTCCACTGGGTCTGTGAACCTGCTTGGTGGTCATTTCCCTGTCCCAAAGTGAATAATTGGCATTGACGTACTTGGCAATTAACATTACTCTCATTTTGGGTCCCTGACCTGTAGGGTTAGAGCTATCACAATAGGAAAAGCCAAGTGGAAACCTCTAAAACTGATCTATTCCTATCAGGATCATAAAACAACATCACATCTGGGGGTGGGAGGGATGGCAGAGATGGGTGCCACTTTTAAGGATCTAAAGGATACAGCATGGTGGTCCCCAAAACCTTTACTTCACCAGCATGATCCCTGCAGAAATCAGAAGGATCCTGAAGGATGACAGTAGCCTGCAAACTCAACTCAGTAGCAGCCCCGAGAGTAGTCTCTGTGTCAGACGTGGTAGCTGGCTGCTAATCCAGTGTGTTCTTTTCTGTCCCTATCAGAAAAGAGGGTCAGAAACATTTCACATTCACGTGGAACAAAGATGCGGTTTTGCCTGAAGCCTGTGTTACCTCTCTTGCCCTCTCACAGTCCAAAGACTTCACCGTCCTGAAGAACATCACGTTGTTCCATTACATCAATAACATTATAAAGATGCTGGAGACATTGGTAAAATACAGGTGCTCCAGAGAGTAGTAGATAAACCGTATGAAGATTCAGGGACCTGCTACACTTATAATGTTTTTAGGGATCCAGTGGTCAGTGGTGCCCTAAGGCATCCCTTCCAAAAGAAAAAGACAATTATTGCATCATGCACCTTCAACCATTTTTTAATAAAGGAAGACACTGTTGGGCCTCTTCAGGTTCTGGAAGCAGCATATTCCACACCTATAAATACTGCTCTGGCCCAAATACTGGTTGACTTGGAAGACTTCCCGGTTTGAGAAAAGCCCAGAAAAGTAAAAGTTTCTGTCACAGGTCAAGGCTGTGGTGCAAGCAGTTCTGCTGCCTGGGCCATACGGCCTAGCAGGTGGTACTGGTGGTGGGGAACAATGCAATGTGGAGTTTCTGGCACATCTCAGCAGGAGATTCACAAAGCAGGAACCCTAGGTTCTGTGATGCCACTTGAAGCAGAGAATTATATATGCCTTTTGGGGGAAAAAAACCATCTTGGTGTGCTTCTGTGCTCTGACAGAGATGGAACATCTGACCTTGGGACACCAAGTGACCCCGCAGACAGAACAGTGCTTTGTGAGGTGGGTTCTGCCAAACTCACCAAGTCATCAGGTCGGTTTGGCCCAGAAACAGTCCATCACCAGGTGGAAGGAAGGAGCACATTCAAGACTGAGCATCAGACTGTTCAGAGGTCACAAGGGAGTGCAAAATAGGTGGCCCAGACCCACATGGCATCCACTGCCGTTGTATCAGAGCCTCTCTGTTCCTTCGCATCTATGACCATATGGGGAAGCCTTCAGAGCAAGTTGACAGAGGTGGAAAAATCTTGAGCCTGGTTCACAGATGGGTTGGCTTGGTATGTGAGTTCAAAATGAAAGTGTACAGCAGCTACATTACAGCCTCACTCAGGGCTGGCCCTGACAGACAGTGGTAAGGATATGCCCTCCCCGTGGGCAGAGCTCCTAGTCATTCCCTTTTCTGCGTAAGGAGTGGCCCAAGGTGAGAATATACATGGACACACGGGCAGTGTTGGATGGCCTGTGTGACCGGCTAAGGGTTTGGAAGGAAAACAATTGGAAAACTGGGGACAAGGAAAGCATGTGGGAAGACATACTGGGATAGGCGCCAAGCAGGATGGTCTTGGTATAAAATATTAATGCCCACCAGAGAGCACCCCTGAAAGTAATAAACCACCAAGCAGACAGAACGATTCAGCCAGTTGACCCTGGACAGCATCTCTTACTTGGCAACCCCTGTACTGGCATGATGGGTACAAGAACAGAGGGACCAAAGTAATGAGGTTGGAGGCTACTTGTGGGCCCAAAGCTGATCTAACCACTAGCTGACACTGAAGGTCTAACCTGCCAGCAGGAGACCAACGCTGAGCTCTGAATGTGGCTCCTTCCACTGAGAAGGTCAACCAGCCAAGTTTGCTGTATTGGAACTCTTCCATCCTGGAAGGGCCAGGAGTTTGTTTTCACAGAAATAGATTCATATTCCATATATAGGCTCGACTTCCTGCCCACAAGTGTCAGCCAACAGGGCCTTATGGAGTGGTAGTTCCTCTGGCACAGGATCCCATGTGGCATCATATCAAACGTGGGATTCACTTTATGGCAAAGGAAGTGCACAGCACGGAGTGCAATGACCACGGGATCTGCTGCCTGACAGAGCACGGGGACAGTCAGCTAAAGGCACAGCTCAAGTGCCAAACTGGAGGTAATGTTCTGCAAAGATGGGGTGCCATTCAAGACCTATACATGGCACTGTGTTCCCAACAAGAAAGATACCTGAATCTGAAGCCCAAGGGGTGGAAACAGGAGTGGTCCCACTTAACCAACACCCCCAACGATCCACTGGGGAACTTTGTGCTTCCCGTCCTCCCAAGTTTAGATTCTGCAGGGTTAGAGGTCCTGGTCCCCAAAAGGGACACTCCCCGGGGAACACACCAAGTGTTCCATTGGATTATAAACTATGGATGATGTCTGGGAACCTTGGGTTCCTGCGTCTAGGAACCAGCAGGTGAAAGGAGGAGTCACTGTCTTGGTGATAGAGAGGGTAGGGCTACTCCTACACTACGGGGAAGAATGTGTAGAACCTGAGTGACCCACATGGGTGCGGCTCGGTACTCCTTTGCTTATCTGCGATTGAGAAACTAGAGAATCCAACTTGCGCACGCAGTGGAAGAGTCTGCCTCTTGATTTTCAGACCCCTGCAGTCTGGCTGTAAGGGAAGTACGTGATACACGTGCTCCTAGTTTAAGGCATACACCAGTTTGCAACATTGCGTCCAACTTGAAAGACTGATTTCCAAGCTGGCGCTGATAGAGAGCCTTCAGCCAGCCATTCCACTCTTCAGCCCAGACAGCTGCTTCCAGCTGATGGGACACATGGTGTTGGTTCATAAACTGGCCCCTGTACATGAGGGCAAGGAGAGACCAAAGAGACACAGACACTCCAGATCAGCAGGTTTAATAAGCAGGGAACTTACGAGGTTTGTCCTGGCGGCCAGAAGACGAATAGATCTCCGCACCCCACCGCCAGAATCTTAAGAGCTTATACAGAGGCCTTGACTGGGTTCAGTCATGCACACCTTCCAGATGGTCTCCACACCACCTTGCTCTCTCAAGGCTGCATCCTTGGGGCAGCTGCCAGTGTGGGGAGGGCAAGCGCAATGCACAACCCAAGGATGGGGAGGGGGTGGGGAGCCTCTGATGGCCCAGGGCCAGCTCACAGGTCAACCAGCGGTCATGTCCTCTCGAAGACTTCCTCCAGCATGGTAAGACCAGTGGATTCTACGTGTGAACTCATCCTGCACTTTCATCGCTTTAAAATAATGCCTGCTGCTAAGAGGCAGTGTCATGCAGAGCTACAGCAACGAACAAGATGTCTCCAAGGGCACAGAGAGGGGTGTTGGCAGATGCACTGCAGACAGGGAAGCCAAAGTCGCACCTGGAGTGTGTCTATTCCTGGCGGGACCAACCACTGCGTCCTCTGATGAAGGAACCAGCTCACCACATCAAGGTCTCAGCCCTGGCCTCTGCGGTTGGCGGTTCAGGCACTGAGAAGTGGGAGAAGCCAGGAAGCCTTGGTGAGAGGAGGTCTTGTTGCTGAACCAGTGCAAGTCTCTTTCCTGCCACCTAAGGAGAGAGGCTGAGTGACACCCACGAGCAAGTCATCCTGTCCACTGGACTGCACTTGCGCAGTGGGTGCCCTGAGGGAGGAAGGTCTTCTCACATACCCATCCTGTAGATGACCTTGATACCACTTTGCAATCTTTCTGCCGTCAGGTACTGACCAGCTGTACAGTCAATTACCCATAAGAATGCTTATGGATCAGGAATCCAGGTCAGCTCTCTTTCCATATGGAATGGAGCACCAATGTACTATCCGAAGTTTGCCAACTGGAACTCTTCCAAATCCCATAAGCTGCGTGTGTGTGGCAACTGTCTACTTCTGGCTGAGGCCAGCACACTGTGCAGATCCAGCTGCAGAACAAGCTTGTGCTTCTTCCTGTTCTGCCAACTGGTCATAGGGAACGTCCCAGAAGACCACAGACGTGGCTGAGACAGTGAAACAGAAGATTCAGCACCATGAGTCTGACTACCGACCACATCATTTACGTACGCCTTCTGGATCTTTTCATGCCCAGCTGTGTGTACCTGTGATGGACAAAACTCCTACGCTGAAATCCTGCCCACGATGGGATGGCATTGGGATGTAGAAGCTCTGGGAAGCAGATGAGTCTGTGAGAGCGGAGCCCTCCCTTACGGATGGGATTAGTGCCCTTAAAAGAGCCACGAGTGCTTGCTCCCCCTCTGTGCTCTCCACCACGTAAAGATACAAGGAATAATCAGCCGTCTGCAACCCAGGACAGGCCCTCACGAGAAGCCCACCCTGCCGGCCCCCGGATCTTGAACTTCCAGCCTCCAGACCTGTGAGACACACATTTCTGTTGGTTATAAGCCACCCAGTTTATGGCACTTCGTTATAGCAGCCCGAGCTAAGACGATACTGTTTCTGGTTCTCAATGGAATGCTGCTGTTTACATCCACTTTCACTATTTGTTGTACTTCTCTGGCTACTTTGGGATAAACTCTTGATATGGGTCCAGAAGTGATGGCATCTGTCCCAGGTGCAATCATGAAAGGTTTTACATTTAGGCTCCCTTATCATTTTTTTCTCAATACCAATTAGATGATGAATTCGATTTCAACTGGCAGGGACAACTTCCCTACCTTACCTTAGGGTCTTTGTTTAGACATCATAATATCATTTTGATGCATTAAAGACATCATGGTAATTGGTCCTAATGAGCAGGAAGAAGTACCCTAGATGCCTTGGATGGTGAGAGCTAAATTCCATGAAAAATCAGTGGTCTGTGGACTATCATGGTCTCCCTTCCAAAGTGAAAGACAAGCAGCTGCACCTTGCACTGCCCACAACTAAGGAAAGGCCCAGGCTTGGCGTGTGTGGACTTTGATATGACCACGTCTGGGTGTGCTGCTCCCACCTACTGACTGAGAAAGCTGTAGGCTGTTGGTTTCACGAGACCTGGACAAGGACCTGCAGCTCTGATACTCAGGACAAGTTTGTAGCCGGCCAGGCAGAAGTGTGGACAGCCTGGGGGCTCCACTGATGGCCGCTGTCTAACGTGGCTGTCTTCTGGGACTGAGTCCTTTTTTTTTTTTTTAATTTATTTATTTATTTATTTATTTATTTTTGGCTGAGTTGGGTCTTTGTTGCTGCCCGCGGGCTTTCTCTAGTTGCGGCAAATGGGGGCTACTCATCGTTGCGGTGCACGGGCTTCTCATTGCGGTGGCTTCTCTTGTTGGGGAGCACGGGCTCTAGGCGTGCGGGCTTCAGTAGTTGTGGCTCGTGGGCTCAGTAGTTGTGGCTCGCAGGCTCTAGAGTGCAGGCTCAGTAGTTGTGGCTCACGGGCTTAGTTGCTCCACAGCATGTGGGATCTTCCCAGACCAGGGCTTGAACCCGTGTCCCCTGCATTGGCAGGCGGATTCTTAGCCACTGCGCCACCAGGGAAGCTCCTGGGACTGAGTCCTTAACGTAAAGTTTCTGTGCTGACCCCAGGTAGTGTCAGAATTGAACTGTAGGACACTCGGGTGGTGATGGAGAGGAGGTGGTGAATGATGAGATAAGACTCAAGCAGGTCAGGAAGGCAAAAGTAAACCCCATGAACAGATGGCTAGGGTTCCCATAAAATTTCTCCCTCTGAGTTGTCCTTGTGCCCTCTCTACTCCTGTTGTGCGTATGGACTTGCTGTCCCTGCCCAGAACCCATCTGGGGACTGCCCAAATTACTCACCATCGCTGCTTCTGACCAGAAAACTCCTCTCATAGCAAAAGTGCGGCACTAGGCTTACGACCATGGGATTCCCTGACGTCAACCCAGAAGCAGCTCAGCTACCAACAGTGGGAAGGCTGCCCTACTGCAGACCCACTTATGGCCATTTCTCCCACAGCC
Organism: Balaenoptera musculus; assembly: GCF_009873245.2. Classification (NCBI taxonomy): domain Eukaryota; kingdom Metazoa; phylum Chordata; class Mammalia; order Artiodactyla; family Balaenopteridae; genus Balaenoptera; species Balaenoptera musculus. The sequence continues at coordinate 144,771,069 of NC_045788.1, read as the reverse complement.
AGAATACATCAGCCTGGGGCCATCAGAAGATGGGAAGTGCCCCTCTTACTGCTACGCCAGATAACCCTGGAGGAATTTTTGCTTTCCATCCTATGACTCTGGGCTCTGCTGTCCCGGGGGTGGGGGGAGGCTGCTGCCACCGGTGACAGTGGTCCCCCTCTGAACCAGCAGGGATGGGGGTTCCTGCATCAGCTGGTGGCACTGATCCCAATTACTGAGGGGGAGCCTGGAGGCCGGCACAACTCGAGGACAGTAAAACCTGTATCTCTGTACCTGACGTCTTCACTGGGCACCTCCTCGTACTTGGTACTTCCAGGTTCAACTGTAAAAGAAGGAAAGGAAGTCCTCCAAAAACAAAACTGTTAAGGTCTCAAATCTTTCAGAAAGGACAGTGAGGCCCAGAAAACCAGGCCTACATGGTAGAAGGAAGACTCGTTGAAACAGGGGCACAGCCCTGTTTAATGCTTGCTCTGGACGTCTCCTCCTCACCTCCCCCACTTTACACGACATGCTGGGTGTGTTAACTACACCGATTAGCAAAGGGCAGACCCAGCACCGAGGGAGGAGTCCGGCATTACCTGGAAAGCCTGCATTACTGAGATACGATACCTCGTGGGCCTTCCTTGGTAGGAAGAATGTTTGCCCCGCATCAGGCAGGTGCATTTTGGTAACTAAGTATGGGTGGGTGAGAACACACTCTTCGTAGCCAAAGGGTCACCTGCCAGTGTGCTTTCAGATCAATTCGTCTGCTCTGCACAAGGTGCTGACTTCTGCAAGGAACTGTCCCAGGCTCCCCTGTCTAGTTTGGCGAACAGGAGGGCAGGAGGAGAAAGATGGGTGTCTCTCTCCCTTCCACAGTGATGCGGATGCATCTCCCCTGAGGGGTCAGCTCCTGCAGGAGGGGCTCTGTCCCTGTGTCCCAGTAACCGTTCTGCTGACCCGCCAGCCCCAGGGAAAGGGCTCCTCCATCATCACAGTGATCAAATGCTTGTACTGGATTCCCTTAGCTGGAAAGCCTAGCGTGGTTATGTTCTCCCACCTGGGCTGACACAGTGTCCTGTAGTTGATTAAGACGTACTGGGTCAGACTTCAGTTTGGTCATGACACTTTTTTCATCTTTCATTATGAAAATTTTCAAAAAATAAATAACCATATGCTAACTAGATTCAATCTAGATTCAATATTTTTAAAAGATTTTGCATGTTTACTTAATCCATATACGTGTACTCTTTTTCTAACGGAACCATTTCAAAGTAAATTGCATTTGTTACGGCTCCTTTTTCTTAAAAAATTCAGCATACAGCTCCTAAGAAAAGCAGCCTTCTCTCATATAACCATGACCACACCTAAGAAAATTAACACAAATTCCCCTAAAACCTGCTATCCAGTACATACTCAAATTTACCCCGTTACCCCCCAAAATGACTTTATAGCTGCTTCCCCCAATGCAGGAGCTAATTACATTCTGCACGTGCATTTGGTTATGTCCCCTCAGTTTCTTTTGACGTAAAACAGGCCCCTCACTCTTGTTTTCTGAGTAACGTTGTCTATTTGATGCAACCAGGCCAGTCACTTACAGAACATCCCTTGTGTCTCTCTCCTCGTGGTTCTGTGTCACTTGTCCCTCCACCTGTAAACTGGGGGAGACTGTGCATCTCACACGGCATTGTGCCGGGCCTGCCATGAGCTGGGGTCACAGTGGGCACTCCCAGGCCCCTGCACTGTGAAAGTGGAACTTCGCCTTGGTTTTAGGACTTGTTGATGAACCCACCGTGAACTGATTATTTCGCTGGGGGCAGAATTGGTGGTTCTCTAATTGTATTGCTCCCTCTATATTAATTAGCTGGGTGCTTTACCGTGAAGAAGAATTTCCCTCATCAGCAGGTATGACCTGTGTTCTTCCACGAAAGGAGGGTGAATGTCTCTTTCTTTTTAATTATTAACCCCCATGGTAACAAGTTGCTGTGATGGTTACGTCCACTGGCGGCTTTAAATGGGCCCTCCCTCCCTCGTTAGCTTAACATGGATGACATGGATATTTATTTATTCAGTATTTGATCATCAATTTCAAACGTCATTCTTCTCTAAAGTGAAGAGACATTTCTTGGATTCCTGCTCCTGGGGCTGGTCAAGATTTCGCTTCAATAACATCAAGCAGAAGAACACAGGACTCAGTGGAAAAGGTGGGAAGATTGTAAAACAGTGACCTTATGGCAGTGTTGGCTAAGAAGGGGAAAATGCAGACATGCACTGGAAAGAAAAATCTAAAATAAGTAAGCAAACATCTAAATAAGTCTAAAATCTAAAAATCGAAAATAAGTAAGTAGTGATTAGGAAAAAGTTGTTTTATATTAAAACCAAGCCCAGCAGAATCAATGTCATGTTCAAAGGTCCTAGAAACACACTGAGATACTTATAAACATACCTTTACAACAGACGTTTGGGTAAAGGACACTGGCTAGATACCACCACCAGGTACAGACGAGCACGAGTAAAACATAAAAAGATCATAATCATGAGAAATAAATATGTAGTGACAGCATCTGACAGAAAAAAAATAAGAAACCAAGCAAGATGAATCAATAGGCATGTGTCTATTTGTCTTACTAGTGCTTTAAGTTCCACTGAAAATTTTTGACTTACAGAAGTTCAATATAAATTCTAAGTCTATGTTTTATTTTTTTGCGTGTGATAAAAGCAGACTGGATAAAACAAGAAAAAAAAAACACAGGGCTATTCACAAATACACCGGGGCTTTAATTTTATTCTTTTTGTTTTTTTGTGTGTTTTTGTTTTAAACCAAGTTTCCAGCTGTACACTTTAGAAAATAAACAACAGGAAGCCATCCTCTGCTTACCCTTCGTGGGCGGGCAGGGAGGATCGACCAACGGAGAACCGGGCAGATGCCCGTCACTCATGAGCGCACAGCTACCTCATCAAGGTAAGAAGCTAAGATGTGCTGAAATCACATAGAAAATACTCCACTTGGCTTTGCAGCAAAGCGTAAGGGCGAGAGCATCTAACTGACGACACCGGGGCTGGCGCTCAGCACCACTCAGCACACCCACCACATCACAAGCTCCCACAGGAAATCAAACCTCTTCCTCAAATACAATTGTCACAGGACTTTATTCACTGTTTACTCTTCTGGCAGCAGGACTTCTCTGAAGTAGAATCTAAACACAAGTAGAAATGAGGAAGCAACTTGTTAGAAGGCTTCACATCTTCTAAGAAGAATTTCACAGTTTCGAAACACTATCACTGAATTAACCTTATTTTTGGTAAAAATAAGAATAGCCATTAAGATACGTAGTGGTTTACATTATGAAAGTTGAGAAACGCTGGACAAACGACATCCTGTAAACACGGTCTTCGTGGTCGCCGTGAGTCTGAGACACTGTGATCCCCACACTGTGCGTCCTTCACAGCCAGCCCCGGGCGTCTCCACTCACAGCCCTCCTGCTGATACTGTTAACGGTGGCTGATCAGCAGGACTGAAACTAACGAGAGTGACTAAGCCGTCTCCTCTCCAGGACTGAGCACTCCTGGTCACTCAGATCACGTCAGAAGACAGAGGACTTTCATTACCTGGTGGTACATCTCCCAGTCTTTGCTGGATCATTTCTAAATGGTGAATGTATTCCGTCAAGGAATGTTCCGGATCTTGAGAAGCAGTCAGGGATCTTTCTGATCTGGGATTTTCGGATGAATTGGATCTTCAAACATACAAACCAACAAACAAACAAAGAGTTGAACTCAGCAGACGGTCTGAATGCAGCCAGTGCGGAGGGGCAGTGGAGTTGGGCCTGCTGACCAGACACTCGTGGGAAATGGGGTAAACTAGGCAGTTGTTACCTTCCTATATTTTCTTTACTACAGCGGAAAAAAGAGTAAGGTTTTTTTAAGAAGTGCTACATAGTGCTTTAAAACTAACTTCTTTACAACGTCTCCAAATTAAAACAACTAAAATCTACTGTATATCATTTAATTCACTAAATCTTCACATATGAGTCTATCATCCCCACCGGATTCTGCCCAGCATCCCTCACAGGGGTCCCTTCCTCCTGGCCTCCAGCCGGGCCCAGGGAACCCCGTCTGCGTCACTGCTCACTTCCTCTCCAGGGCAGGGAGCGTCTTACCCGTGCGCCATCCACAAAATAGAGGCCTTGGCCACCACCTACTCCTTCAAAGGTATCACCCACTCGGGCATGGGGGAGCCACAGCCAGACTGAGAACCCTTGCCTGCCCTCCCCGAATAGAACCGGGCTTCTGGGCCCTCACGGACTCACTCTGCTGCACTCCCTGCCTCGCTCTGGGACCAAAACTTTCAGAACACGTTTCTGTGAGGAACCACACACGCTGGTGGGTTCCCATTGGCAGAGACGCAGGGTGAGTGGGGACACAGCCTTGCGCACGGCAGTGCCGCCCACGCTCATCGGTCTGGCCTCCCCCATCAGGGCAGTTACACCCGAGATTGTCACACTCTTAACACGCAGCTCATACGGAGGTCTCATCACCAACCGGAAACCATGGAGCGAGAGAGCAAACGTGAGCATTTTATCCCTGCTGGTCCGATGTCAGAGGTGGATGACACGTTCTGCTCTGACAAGCTCGTTTTAGAACCCCGGGAAAGCACGCACAGAGAGAGCAGACAACATGCCTGCACGAGCCGTCACACGTGTGTGACAAATACCACAGACACAAACTGAGCTTTCTATTCACTTCACGGGTAGGTTCCAAATACTGGAGGAGTCATAGTCAAATGAATTAAATAAATGACTCGTAATCATATTCGAGAATTTGAATAGGATTATTATTATTTGTGTTTCAGTCTGGAGAAATGGAAATGGAAATCACATCTCTCACAAGCAGCACTTGGATAAGAAATCTCATGGTCAGGAAAATGGGCTGCAAACCGTGATGAAGGTACCCAGGGCCTCAGAACGTGACAGTTACAGCCATCAGGGAAACCTTTCTTCACTTGAATTTTTAAACAAAATTCCATTCTACAATTTATCCACAAGGCCTCTTAATTATGTTTTTAATTGAAAACAGTTTTTTCCCCAAATAACCGATGGATGTTTAACATTATCACTGTAACATTGCAATTACCAAGTAAGTTGTAAGTGTAAAAACACATTACGTGTGCAAAAAAACCCCCAATCCCAAAGAAAAAGATTAAGTAAAGCTAACACCACGGCCTTGCATGTATGTGTGTGTGTGTGTGTGTGTGTGTGCGTGCGTGTGTGGGGGGGTCATGTGTGCCCGGGTGCCCTTCCATCACAGGCGGGCCTGGGCACCCGCACAAATCTGCCCAGGGACGCCTCCGCGCACGGCCCTGTCTCTGCAGACGGGGCCCCTGCTGATGGCTACAACCCTGCAGTGGAAAAGCAGCTGAGGCACCACCGCTCACCTTTCCCTCCTGCGTGGGGACGCTTTTGGCACAGGGCCCCTGGCGTGGCTGGAAGACATGTCCCGGGTTGGTGGGGATTCGCGGGTGTCGGGTGGAGACTGCTGCCGCCGTGGCACGAGGAATCCTTCCCCCAGAATTATTTAGCAACGAAGGGATTAAGAAAAGAAAAGAAAAGAATGCATTTTAGTAGGGAGATCCATCCACCAAAATTTAAAATTTACAAGCTTTTAAGAGTCTGCATGGCAATTTCAAAACGTTTAAAAAGTACTCGTTATAAAAACTGTATTAGAAAAATCTCTAGAAGAAACCTGAGTTGTTTTTTTGTTTGTTTGTTTTTTAAATGTATTTATTTATTTATTTATTTGGCTGCGTTGGGTCTTTGTTGCTGCGTGTGGGCTTTCTCTAGTTGCGGCGAGCGGGGGCTACTCTTCGTTGCGGTGCGCGGGCTTCTCGTTGCGGTGGCTTCTCTTGTTGCGGAGCATGGCCTCTAGGTGTGCAGACTTCAGTAGTTGTGGCTCACAGGCTCTAGAGCACAGGCTCAGTACTTGTGGCACACAGGCCCAGCTGCTCCGCGGCATGTGGGATCTTCCCACACCAGGGCTCGAACCCGCGTCCCCTGCATTGTCAGGCGGATTCCTTAACCACTGCGCCACCAGGGAAGTCTGAAACCTGAGTTCTGAGCACCTGCATTTCATTCCTGCAAGGCCAACCCTGACCCCCGTGTCTGTGTGGGCAGCACCCTGGAGGGGCGCTCAGCACCCTGATGGAGTGAGCAGGGCGCCACGTGGGCCTGGGGTGGGTCTCCTGCACCCAGCTCTGAGGAGTGGGAAGGGCAGAAACCCCAGCGACCACCAGGTGCAGCCGGGGGGCAGGGGGTGTGGGGGGACCTCCTGAAGAACCTCGAAGCCAGCTGATTCCGAGACGTAAGGATTCACACGTGGACATCCAAGGGGACTGGCACCGCCAGGGAAGCCCAGTGGCCATGAAGGGCGCTGCCCACTGCAGCTCCCCCAGGCAGCCCGGCTGCACCTGGGCAGCGGCCCGTCAGATGGGGCAGTGGACAACCGCAGACTGGACGGGACTGAGGCAGAGGAGGCAGTGGTGCTCCCAGGGGATGTGCACAGTGTGAAGTAGAACTTCACTCCATTTGGGAGAATAAAAAAGACTTTTTATTGAAAATAAGCTATTGGTTGATACATTTAGCATTTCTGTATTTTTCAGTCATTACGCTCCTCTGAACCACTTTTATTCATCACCATTAACTGTATAAACTTGTGCTTGTTCCCAAAATAAAAACCACTTTCCTTCAAAAACCCTTTGCCTCCTGACAAGCGCACTGGCTGAATTACTGGTTTCTTATTGTGCTTTGCGATCTCCCACCAGGCGGGCACTGAAGAAGCCCGTGGGTGGGGTGGCAAGGGGGGTACCTGGGCGGGGTGCTCGGCCCGGCGCTAGGGCTCCTCTGCAATCTACTTGTTGCCATTTCTTAACCAAAAAGCGTAACCTACAAAAAAAGATAGAAAACACTGAAAACTAGAGCAAAACAGGAGTGAAAAGAACCAAGAAAATCCAGACGTGACCGGACCATGGAGTGAGAGCACGGCCCTCCACCCGGGCAGCCGCCAGCACCTTCCCGGCCCCGCCCCCGGCCCCTGGGCCCCCAGGCCCCCGACCCTGCCCCTCCACTCCCAGACCCGCCAGCTGGGGTCTGTCTGTTTCACCGCACTCCCTTCCGTCGCTAACGCACTTGACGGGCCCTGGACAGCTGGGGGAAATGGAGACCCTCGCCCTCCACGTGGTGACGGGAGGTGCAGCGGTGTTGGGGCCCCTAGACCCCTCTCCTCGACGGCCCCCAGCAGCTCCCTCACAGTACTGCTGCCTCTGAGACCCAAGGCCCAGGAGGTACCTCCGCTTCACGTCGGTGGAAAGACGGAGGCAGGGTTTGGGGCTCTCCCCCCGCCCCCCAACCCAGCATCTGACGTACTTCCTGGCACGGGGCACGTTCTCCGAAAATACAGAGCAGATGGACGGACGGACAGGTGTCAGACAGAGTGACAGGCAGGTGGGAGAACAGAGTGACAGGCAGGTGGGAGGACAGTCTGTGGTCCGGAGAACTCAGAGGGAGGGAGGGCGGGCGCTAAGTGCCCGGAGGCCGGGGGAGGCCTCCACCCCGCGGGGACTCCTGGCAAGTGTGCGGCTGGACCGTGTGCGGTGCTGGGTCTCTGAGGGCAATGGGACCGACACTGCCTTTTGTGGTGCAGTCCAGGGAAAGGCCGAGGGGGCCCAGCCCACCCTGCTGTGCCTGGTCCCGCAAACGGAGGTGAGCGCGGCCCAGAAAAGGCACCTCCGTGGGCACCAGAGCAGACACAGTGGCACAATTCTTAGTGGGACAAACATTTTTAGAAATACAGCAGATTTTAAAATTATAAAATAAAATAGATTTTCATCACTGTTAATTCTGAAATAGTCAAAAGTCCCTATCACACCAGGGAGTCCATCCGTACTCCAAAGTGGCGCCCTGGAGCTGGGCTGGGCTGGGCCAGGCGGACACTTAGGGGTCAGGTGTACCTCCCTGCTGGGGGGCCCACAGCGTGTCCTCCTGTGCACATGGCGCCCTTTATGAAACACAGATTTGACTAAAATATAAGAAACTGAAACACGAAGAAGTGAAATGCAGTTTTAAGCTCGATCAGACATGTCTGTCATCATAAGAATACCATTAAGGGGAAGGCTTTGTTTTACAATAAAAAGACAGCCTTAAACCCTTCCATCTTAGAAGGTGCAGTTCTACATAACGTGGTTTCCAGAAGACAAGGGTCGTCTATATTTTAAGGCCTCAAATATCATTCATCTTAAAAGAGGGAACAGCTGTAGCATTTCAAAGACTAAACGACCCCAAAGCAGACAGGAGGCACGTGCCTCGGCGGTACCTTAAGACAGCGATCACCACCCTGACGGCAGTGCGGAATTTCGTAAAAGGGCGTGCCACCACCGCTTTCTTATCTGCCTTAGAAGGAAATACTCCCAAGTGGGCGATCATGGAGAGTGTTTCTTGTTCAGAGTCCTGGAATCCACCAATCAACAGCAAAAGATACTTCTTTTGATAAATCAGGGCTTTTCTAAAGCTCTCTGCTCTCAGATAATGCAGGTACAATTTTTCCATCTAAAAGAAAAAGAAAAAACAGTGAAACTTAACCACAGGACAAAGACATCCTTCTTACAAGTCTCCATAGCACACTTGTACCAGGTGCTTTAAAAAGAACCAGACTTCTTTCCTCAGCAAATTATCACAGCAGTCAGCTCCGCACGACACCTATAACCAGCAACAATCTTGCAGTTCAGAGTTGGATCCTGTTTCTCTGACAACACACAGAGCACAGACGACCCTTCACCGGCATCAGAGGAGCCCCACGAGGGCCCAGGAATTGGACTGCCAGGCACGGACAAAGCCGGGGGCAGCTGGGGGTTTCATCACAGGTCTGCAGGCATCGGGGGTCGGGGAGACCTGAGGTCACAGGCAGAGGTTGGTGTCCATATCCTAATAAGGCTTTTCCCTCCAGAGAGACCCACAGCTTGGGCCTCACCATCAGAAGTGCTGACTGAGCTGTGGGCTCAAGGCTTTTTCCAGGCTATGGACACTATCATCTGTAATTCAAGCACCAAGACTTTCACTCCTTAACCCAGGATTTTAGAAAGTACCACGGGCGCCGCAGAGGATCTCTAGGGCAGTGAAAATGCTCTGCATGACACCATTGTGGTGGACACTTGTCATCTTACACTTGTCAAACCCACAGAATGCATGGCCCCAAGAGCAGCCCGCACGTGGTGACAACGTGACGCTGTGGGTCTTTCGACTGCAACACACGCACTGCCTGGGGGGAAGTGGATGGTGGGGCAGAGGGTTCGGGAAATCTCCGTACCTTCCCCTCAATTTGGCTGTGAACCTAAAACTTGCCTAGAAACGTAAATCTTAAACAAGTAAGGAGCAGCCATGAGACGGTGTGTGCACACCTAACACCGCCCATGGGCTTGGTCTTACCTTGGCATTGCAGGCGCCAGCCTCCGGCACGGGCAGTGCTGGGTCTGGGTGTCGTGCTGAGCCCGGCGAGACCATCCTGTCCTGCCTCCACGCAGACCTGTCCGACCTCTGCAATGGCCACAGACAGCGTGTCTACACAGCTGCTCTCCCGGGACAGCATCTCAAGAAAGCTGGCTGAGGGCTTCCCCAGTGGCACAGTGGTTAAGAATCCACCTGCCAGTGCAGGGAACACAGGTTCGAGCCCTGGTCCGGGAAGATCCCACATGCCGCGGAGCAACTAAGCCCGTGCGCCACAACTACTGACTGCACCCTACAGCCCGCGTGCCACAACTACTGAGCCCACGTGCCACAACTACTGAAGCCCGCGCCTAGAGCCCGTGCTCCACAACAAGAGAAGCCACGGCAGTGAGAAGCCCGCGCACCACAATGAAGAGTAGCCCCCACTCGCTGCATCTAGAGAAAGCCCACGCGCAGCAACAAAGACACAACGCAGCCAAAAAAATAAGGCAGGAAGGAAGGGAGGGAGGGGAAAAGGAGAGGAGAGGAGAGGAGAGGAGAGGAAAGGAAAGGAAAGGGGCTGAGAGCACAGTGGTGACCGCTCCCAGGCCCGAGCCGCCCACATGCTGTGCCCACTGGACACGGGTGGGCTGGGGCAGGTGCCGGCCACCTGGGTCCCTCTCTTCAGCCTCTTCTCAGTGATGTCCCGGTTGTTACATGATTATTTTATTACACTCAAGGATGGTTACTACACACCGTTTACTGAAGTACGATTGTACAAAAGGTATATTTTTACTAAAAACAAAACCCTCACATTTGAGAAATCACCCTGAATTCAAAGCTTTAAGCCTATTAGACACCCCTGTCCTCCCGGGCCCTGGAAATGCTGCCCCTGGCAGACGCGGACGCCCAGCTCTGTTGAAGCACCATCGAGCCCCGCACCCTGGACACCTCAGGAGGGGCCCCCACCGCACAGAGGGGATGTCGTGACCAGGCCACGTGCGCCAACACTGGCCGCGTGGCCTGGACACCACGCTGTGCTGAGCGCCCCAGAGCTCCGGTGTGGACACACGACCAGAAGAAGGGCCCCACAGGGAGGGCCAAAGCTGCCGCCCACAGCGCACAGCCAGGACCGCCTGTCGCCGAGGCCAAGGCCAGCTCGGAGCACGCCCGGGGCCACGTGCTCAGCTGCCGCCAAGGCAGCCTGGCTGCACCGCCCACAGCTCAGGGCAGGACTCGGAAAAGGGAGGTGCCGAGCTGGGTGACCTCCCTGCTGGGGCAGAAGGAAGAGGCCACATTTCCCGGTTCTAACAGAGCCCGGTCTCTCCTGGGAAAAGACACTCTAGCGACAGGAGTCACCCCGACACAAAGGAGAAGACGCTCCAGTCTCTCCACCCTCAGCCTGCCTCTCGCTCGCTCATTACATTTATTTCCTGATTCATTACCTTCCAGGTGAAGGACAAAGCGTTCCAGGTGATGGTGCTTTAGTCCACCCCGGGCGCCCTCTGAACAAGGAGCCCCCAGGGGAGCAGGCAGCCGTGCTTGGCGCCAACGGCACCTCTCGCCTTTACAGCCCCTCCCGACGAGGAACAGGGCCACGGGTCTGCCGGCGGTTGGGCCCCACGAGCACAGGAGCCCCCTTAACCCCACAGCGCTTCGGACAGACAAAGCGGAACTGGACAGAACTGAGAAGACAGAGGTCCTGCTTGGGGACACACCACCGCCCTCTGGTGACTGCCAGCGGGACCTGCCCGGCCTTGACAGGGCACCCTGCCCAGGAGCACCAGAAACACCAAGCCCAGCACAAAGAACCTTCCGGAAGAGAAAACACTAGGCACGGATGGTCTCACTGGTGCATCTTAACAAACACTTAAGGAAGAGATGAATACCAGCTCTACACAATCTCTTCCAGAAAACAGGAGGGAACACATCCCAGCTCATTTCATAAGGACAAGACCAAAGACAATGAAAAAAACCCTCCAGGTTAACATCCCTCATGAAGCCAGATACAAAAACGTACGCCAAACATAAGCAAATCGAACCCAGCCTGCAGCCGCCGGGGCCCCAGGACGCGTACCCTGCGCGCGCAGCCCTCCGGCGGGGCCCTCGGGGCCCGCGGCGTCCTCTCCAGCCGGGACACGGCCCTGCACAGCTCCGCCCTCTCCCGCGTCACCGCGCTGAGCGCTCTGCTCAGGGACTCGTTGTCCTTCAGCAGGACGTCCACCAGCTCGACCTGCAGCTCCACCGTCGTTTTCTTCTTGAGGAGAAAACAAGGTCGGAAAATGTTTTGTTCAAAGCCGCTACTCGTGGCTTTTACTGTCGGCTGTTCTCACGGATCGCAGCTTTAAACGCATTTGGGGTTGGCGGGAAGCTCGCGGGGCTGGGCAGAGTCCATGTACGGGAAGGAGAGGGCAAAAGCCGTCAGATCACATTTCCTCTCGCTCTCCTATGAAACAGGCTTTGCACGAAACCGGGCCTGGACAGAGGGAGGCTGTCACAAAACACGACCCCCTCCCTGTTCCGACAGCGCCACCGGCACAGGCAGGGCGCGACGGGTGGCGGGAGGAGCACGCTTATCCCTGAGGGTCCCCAGAACAGGCGTGTTCTTTCCAGGCCCCAGCGGGCGCAGGACACCGGCAGGGTCAGCCCTCCTGCTGCCTGCTGCTTCCACGACAGACATCACGGCGTCCTAACTGCCACGGACGTTTGTCGGGAATTCATAGCAGCAGTCAGGACTCCTGAAGCACCCCCGACGCTGCTGACGGGCAGCTCCTTTCCAGCCCAGAGCCTCAACACAAGTGCGTGAGCGGCAGATGGGCCGGGGCGTCGGCCACAGAGCGGGACAGACCAGCGCCCCCGTGGGCACCAGGAACAGTGCGTTGAGCCAACCACGCGACAGGCCGAGGTGGGAGGCAGGCCCGGCCACAGTGAACAAGAAAGCTGGTCTCACCCGACAGGAGCTGGTCGTGCCCAATTCAGACTTGAGCGTCTCCAGCGTGTGAAGCAAGGACGCCACTGCCTTCTCGTTTGACGATGTCCAATCGCTGATGGTCCTGGAGAGGCACACGGACACTCAGAAGGGGCGTGTGGGTCCCGGGCGGCAGGCACTCCGCGTAGCGCCCGGGGAGCCCTGCGGTGACCGTGGCAGCCGGGAGGCAGCACGGCCTGGAAGCGGGCAGTCTGTGAAGCCCAGAAGCCTCCAGCCCCTGAGCACTGACCATGGAGGCTCCCTCAGTGTGCCCACCTCCCCCCGCTGCTCTCTGCCGGGACTCTGAGTCGGCTACTGAGGCGCTGTCCCTAAGCAAGACTTTGCTGCTCCATCAACTGCACCCAATCACAGACGGGAGAGCTGTACGGTCTGAGCTTCCGTGTGCTCAGAAAAGGGCAAATCAACGTTGGTTCCCGCCAAACAGCAGGGCCGTGGGTCCTCGACCAGGCAGACGCATCCCGGCCCCGTGGGCAGCCGGCCAGGGTGTCAGGCGAGGCAAACGCTGCACAGACACCGGGCACCAGCCCTGCCTTGGGGGACTCGGGTGGGAGGGGGGCTGGCCTCGGGCCGGACCCTCTGGGTGCTGAGCAAGGGTAAAGGGCCATGGAGAGACCTGATCTGAAAGACACCTGGATTTCCTGTCATATTAGAATGCAAAGACCACAACGCTGTCGTCATCTTTCAAGAGAATACTGCCCACGAAGTCATCCGCACACGTGGGGTGAGAAATAGAGTCCGTTTCATTAAAACCTGAACCCGAAATCAAAGACACGCCCCAAACTCAGAATTTTTCTCAACACGAAAGGTGCTGGGCACATGGCCGGGTCAGTCCCGAGACTCGCCTGTCCACCGTCTGGTTGATGAAGCTGGTCAGAAGCCCCGCGGCACAGAGCAGCTGCTGCCGCACCTTCTCCAGGCCCCGCTGCTGCTCCCGGGGGCGCTCGGGCTCCGAGTCTGGCTCCGGGCAGGGGCGCACGGCCTCCCTCGCCTGCAGCTCCCTCACCGTCCGCTGCAGCTGCTGGATCTTGTGCGCGTCCCGCTGGCGCCGCAGCTCTAACTCCCGCTGCCAGCAACGGCGAAAAACAGAAGCGAGCCTCACACACGGTCCAGGGTGGAGACCGCAGCCAGGAGCTCGGCCCCGGGCCCCGACCGACCAGCCCCCAACACGCTCCACACGGGGGCTCCGGGCGCGATGCGGAGTCAGGGTCCCCCCACCCCGGGGATCCGGGACAGGGCCCGGGACGGGACGAGCCACAGCCCGAGCCCGGCCCCCCACCTCAGCACGCACGCGGGCATTGAGTGGGCGCTCAACACCGAGAAGGCGGGCCTGAGTCTCAGGAGGCCCTGTGCCCCCCACTCGCGATCCCCGCCCTTCAGTGTGGAGGTGCCAGGGGACCCAGCCGGCCAGGCCGCTCCCTGCCCCACACCCAGGACCCGAGTCTCCACAGGGAGACAGCAGACCACCGACAGAAACCACTCCACGTGCTGAGAAGTTCAGGGAGCGGCGGGGGCTCGGAGAGCATGGGGGCTGACCCCAGGGGATGACGCCTGGGGAGGGGGGCTCCAGGGAAACAAAGACGGCCAGGCCGGAACCAGGCAGGGCAGAGAGGGCACAGGCCCGGCCCAGCCGCTCCTCAGGCTGGCACACGGACCAGGCCTGCTTCCCACCCAGCGCCTCCCGCCCTTTCCCGGCATCACCCCCATTCAGTGCTCGAGCCTCCTCAGGAAACGGCGATCCTTTTTTATCCATTTTCCAGATGAGGAAAGTAACAAAACCAAGAGACCCACTGGTTTATTTTGTTTAGGAAAGATGAAATTGGCCCTGAAATAACTATCAGAGGCTTGGGCCACTACGGCCAGAAACAGACCCCACAACCCAGATCAAGCTAACTACCTACAGTGAAAATAACACCAAAAAGCACAACATACTTAAAAAAGAAAAATACATATCAAGGTGCATCATGAAGGACAGTTACTAATTTGACTTGGAAAACACTTTGTTGTTGTTTTTTTTTTTTTTAAGCAATCACGTTACATTTTTACAAAACAAAAACCAAAAACAAACAAAAAAAAGAAAAACAAAAGAAAAAAAACCCAAAATTAAATAAAAAGGTTTGGCAGAAGACTCTGGATAAGGTTTGGGAAGCCCCTTGAGAAGCACATGAAGACAACAAACCTCTCTCCCCCCACACGCACAAAAAACCTGGAACACGCTCTGGGGGTCCCGAGTGACCAAGGCCCACCCAGGGCCGTGACTCTAGCCGCCTCCGTCAGGAAACCCCCGGCCTCTGCCACAGCCCCGAACGATTCCTCCACTTCCACAACCTCTAGTGATGAAACACGACTGCGTTCCAGGTTGTTTAACCCCACCAAAAACACCAGTCGTTACACACACAACACGCGTGAGCCTTGAAAACCCCATGGCAGGAACCAGACACAGAAGGCCACACACCGTGTGATTCCACCGACACAAAACGACAAGCAGAGGCAAATCCAGAGATGGAAAGTAGACCAGTGGGTGCCAGGGGCTGGGTCCCTGCTAACAGGCCCAGGGGTGCCCTTGTGGGTGAGGAACATGTTCTAAAATTGATTGCAGTGATGGCTGCACAACTTTTGAATACACTGAAAACCGCTGCATTGTGCAATTTAAATTGGTGAACTCAGTAGCATGTGAATGATATCTCACTAATATTTATTTCTTGACGATTTCATAGCAGCCTAACCATTAAAAAGACCAGGCCATTGGTTTTCCTTGTGCATTTTAAGAGCTTTTTATAATTTCCCAAAACCCCCAAAAAGAAATAATAAAGGTAATGTTTTTGAAGTTCTAAAAAATATTTTTAAAGAGAGCAAAATAAAGGTCAATCCATGAGAAAACACAGGATATAATTTCCTCAAAAACAAATGCTTTTGGTCAATGTATAATGTATCTAAAATTAAGACCCATCCAAAAAATAAAGGAGGGAACACTTCCCAGCCCGTCCTGCAAGGCCAAGATCTTCCTGATATCAAAACCAAAAGCACCACAAGAAAAGAAAACTACAGAACAATATCTCTCATAAATATAAATGCAAAATCCTTAACAAAATACTAGCAAACTGAATCCAACACTATTTAAAAAAGAATTATACACCAAATTCAAGTGGGAGGCATCCCAAGAGTGCTAGGATGACTGAATATAGGAAAATCAATGTCCTATATCATATCAAGAGAAGGACAAAACCCGTAAATCTGAAAAGACACTGAAAGAACAAGTCCAATACTCTCTCATGATTAAAAGTAAAAAATAGAAAAGATTGAATAAACTAAAAATGGAAGGCAATTTCCTCCGAAAAGGGGCATCTACAAAAATGGCACAACTACCATCGTACTCAGCAGTAAAAGACTGACTGGTCCCCCAAGATCAAGAACCAGGCTGGACGCCTGCCCTCACACACCGTGGGTTCTGGCCAGGGCAGTCAGGCAAGAAGAAGAGACAAAAGCATCCAGGTTGGAAAGGAACAAGTAAAACTATGTCTATTTGCAGAAAACATGGTCTTCTATATGTAAAATCCCGAAGAATCCATTAAAAATATTGGAACTAATAAACCAGTTCAGCAAGGTTACAGGACACAAGATCAAGGTGTGAAAATCACCCGTATCGCTACACATTCGCAACAAACAACCTGAAAACGGAAGTAAAAACTAATTCCATTTACAACAGCATCAAAAA
This sequence comes from Balaenoptera musculus, assembly GCF_009873245.2. NCBI lineage: Eukaryota > Metazoa > Chordata > Mammalia > Artiodactyla > Balaenopteridae > Balaenoptera > Balaenoptera musculus. Next base: position 144,754,919 of record NC_045788.1, on the reverse strand, counting down.
AATAATATTTAGGAATAAATTTAACAAAAGAAACGCAAAGCTTATCACCTGAAAGTGACAAAACATTATTGAAGGAAACTAAGGAGCTAAATAAACAGAGAGCCCTTCCGATTTCACGGATGGGAAGACCTAGCATTGTAAGGAGACAACACTCCCCAAAGCGATCTACAGATTCAGTGTGATTCCTACCAAGATCCCAAGGGCCTTAATGCAGAAGCGGAAAAGCCGATCCTCAGATGCACACGGAACCGCAAGGGGCCCCGAGGATCCAAAACCACCTGGGAAAGAACAAGGTCGGAGGACGCGCGCTTCCCGACTTCCAACCTGCTACAAGGCCGCGGTGGCCAGACCAAGGCACAGCCCGGAGCCAGGACAGGCCCTCCGGCCGTGGTGGGCTCGCCAGCGTCTCCTTGTCTCTCTGCCACCTGCTCCACTCCTCCGCGTCCTCGCGTCCTGGCTGCTCTAACCTCTCCCGCGCTCTCGGCGGGGTCTCCACGGGTGGCCTCGGCGCCGCACTTACCTCCTGCTCCCGCTCCACCTCCTGGCGGGGCACGTGGGCCTCAGCCTCCAGGGCTCGCTGCCGCGCGGCCTCCAACGCCACCTCCAGCTCCAGCACGCGGGCCTCGCAGCCCCTGAGCTTGTGCAGCAGAGCCGGATGCGCCTGCTTGTGCTGCGGCCGCCGGCTCAGCCGCTCCGTGAGCAGGCGCTCGTGCTGCAGGGCCTCCGAGAGCTCGCGGGAGCGGCCCTGCTCGGCCTCCAGGCTCCGCTGCAGCTCTGAGAGGTGGCCACGCTCCTGCGCCAGCAGCGCCTCGCAGCGCGAGGCCTCGATCTGCAGCTCCTTCCGGAGGTTGTCCTTCGCCGTCTGCTCGTGTTTTAGCGCCACGCACAGCTGGTTACTCTGCGCGCACTGCTTCTCCAAAGACGCCCTTAACTCCTGCATCGGGGAAAAGTGGGACGAGGCAAGTCAAAGCCAGAGCAAGAGCATCTGAACAGCTTCCGCAGCTGGAGCTTCTGACGTCACACTCTGGGTAAAAGGAGGGCGAGCGATAACCCTCTTCTCATGGCTCCGCCAGCTTTGCTCGTGGATGCGGCGCTTTTCTGAGCACAGTGCCACGTCCCAGGTTCACCTCCCTCCCTGAATCAGGGGCTCCGGTGCTGCGGAAGGGCGGGCCCTCGACCCCCTCACGGTGCTCGGCTCAGCCAGGCTTACAGGATGCCGCTGCGCGTGGCCACGCGGCTGCCACACAGGGTGCCGGCCAGAGGCCTCCCCTGCGCACGGGCGGGGCCCCCACGCGGCTCTGAGGCTGCACTGCCCTCACAGAAGCAAATGCCCGGAGGCGAGGGCCGCACATGCAAGGACGCTCTGAGCCCTGAAGGTGCAGCCGCGTCGCCGCCCCAGGCCCTGGCCCCTGGGCACGATGGCGGCCGTGCATCACCTCCAGGGTCCTGGTGCTCTGGCGCTCCCTCTGCAGGCGCTGCAGCCGCTCCTCCTCCAGCCGGCTCTGCAGGGCCCGCTCCTCGGCACGCTCGCCCTCCAGCTGCTGCCGCGCGGCCTGCAGCTCACCCTCCTTGCCGTCCAGCACCGACCTGTGTGGGGACACGGGCTCTCAAGGGGGCGCCGGCCAGCACCCAGGGCTCCCAGCGCAGGGAGGGCGGGCCCTGCGGTGTGTGCGGCCCCCCACGAGCCTGCGGGGGCAGAGGCTCCTCCCCAACACCCATCACGACAGCGGGCAAACCGCGGCTTCGGACGGCATCTTTCACTTCGAGGCCAAGAACGTGGCAGGAGCCACGTGACTTCCATCATTATTCGGCCAGAAGCCTGAGGGCAGGACGGCGCTAGAAGGTGGAGCCTTGCCAGTGGGGTCGCACCTCAGCTGAAGGACCTCTTTCTGCACCTCGTTGAGGGACTTCAGCAGCCGCTCGTTGTCCTGTCTACACTCGCAGAGCTCAGATTTCAGATCTCTGACTGTGTTCTGTTCCACCACCAGCAGCTTCCGGACGTCATTTGCTTTCTCCTGCTCTTCGTTCAGGGTCTTCTGCAGGTCGCTTACTATACCTTTTTCCTGCTCAACCTTATACGCCAATAACTCAACTAAGAAAGAGATTAAATGAATTAAAATAGCATTATCCACGAGTCCAAAGTGAGCTGCACAAATGATTTAACAAATTAGTAACCAACCAGTAAAAGAATGGGATGTGTTCACTCTGGGGGGACAGGAAGCGTCTATGACCCAGAAGCCGTTGTTTCTGACGGAACCAAGATACTCGGGACACATGCCTTCTGCCCACACCCGCCCCAGCCTCGCCCTCGCAGCCGGTGAGCATCCAGAGAGAGACACACGGGCAGAGAGCGGGCGGGATCACCCAGTCGTGCAGGCCATGTGACGCAATGGGGTTCCGGGGTTGGGGGGGGCACGCGCCCTCTCGACCCCTGCGATCTTCAGGCCTGGGGTCTCCCAAGGGCAGAGGCTGGAGCTGGGCCGAGATGGACCTCCATGGAGCCCACCCAGCCTGGCGCACGAAGCCCGGTGTGACCATCCCGTGGCCACCCCACTCGCCACCCCTGCACTAACTGCCTCCCACCAGAGACAACCCAGCCCGGACAGCTTCGCTGGAGAACCCTCCCAGAACTAGAAGCAGACACACCCACTCCTCCAGGAGCCGAAAGCAGAAGGAAAAAAACCACAGACCAGGACCCCCATGAACACAGATGCAAAATACGAGCAAGTCCAGCCCAGAAGTGCACAGCGTGAGGCCTCAGGCCGAGGCTGGGGCTCGGAGGCAGGCTGCCCCACGGGACGGAGTCGAGTCCTCACCCGGCACTCAAGAGCATCCCCAGGCAAGTGGCAAGAACAGGAGGAGAGGAGATGGGGAAGAAAAAATAAGATAAAGTGTTCTTTCCCTGCAGATGACATGAGTGTCTGTGTAAAAATCCCAGAGTCTAAATTAAACTCAGAAACCTGCCACAGGCCACTTCAGCCTCTTGCGAGCCCCAGTGGCCCTCGCGGACGTGGGCCTGCGGCGCCCAGCACGCTGGCGCCGACGCGGCCCCCACCAGCTGCTCACCAGGATGCTGGGCAAGGCCTCCACCCTGACCGGCATGCGTTCTGCACTCGGCGGCCTGGGGAGTCAGCTAGGGGCTCGCTGACCTGCCTGCCACCTCCCGACAGGTGAGTGTCAGGATAAACGTTTCGGGGCCAAAGCCGAGAGGCCACACCCACCCTGCCTCCGCAGCTGGTGTTCTTGGTGGCTCCCGCGGGCCTCCGCGCTGGTCAGTGCCACGCACAGCTGCTGCAGCTTCTCCTGGTTCTGCAGGTGCGTCATCCGCAGCTGGGCACGCAAAGCCTGGATCTCGGACAGCAGGCTACTCCTGTCCGACAGGCGAAGGTGCTCCAAGGACTTCTCCTGCAGGTCCCCCTGCAGATGGGGTGGCAGGGGATCAGGGCAGGGGGACATAAGACACAGCAGAAAAAGGGGGTCCTGAGGGCTGGCGTGCCAGGCAAGAGCAGCCCCTGCCCCGCAGCTCATGCTCCCGGCGTCCCTGCCACAGGAGGACGCGGGCGACAGCTGTGCGGCATGAACGTGGGCACAGTGGTCCTGGAACCCTCAGGTCGCAGGCAGCTCTGCCCCCAGCACCTTGGTCTCGCTTCCTGGGCCTGGTCGACGCTCGCCATGCACCCTGCCCTCTCTTACGAGGGAACTGGCGGGGAGCAGGCTCCCACAGCCCTCGCGGTGCCGACCCTCCAACCCCGGGCTCAGCGCTCACAGCCTGGAGCCGGGCCGCCTAGAACTGCTCTTCTGCTTTCAAGTAAAGGCCAGTTATTTCCACAACAGAGTAAGATCCTGAAGGAAGGTAAGTGCACAGAGTTTTCCACTTCATGGAATTCATGCATAAAAACACAGTGTTATCTGTGGACTGAAGCAGGATTTACTATTCAGTTACTGCCTTGCTCTAACGTCGAGTGAAACGTGGGAACCACGATTCACATGTGAAACACGTTCCGTCACCCTCTGTGTCAGGGTGGGCTCCGGGGGGAAGCCAAGGCATGGGCTCACCTGCTCCTGGACCACCTTCTCCAGCCTCTCCAACAGGGAGCCGCAGCCCCCAGGGCCTGAGCCACAGGGCCGGGGCCGCAGCTCGACTCTCAGTATCTCCCGTTCCTTTTCAAAGGCCTCTTGCACGATCTGCAGAAATTCCCCTCTCCAGTCGAGGCCCACGTTGGAAGGTTCCTAAAATATTGAAACAAAGAGCCTGTGTCCCTATAAACGCATCCTGCAGGTTCAAACAGAACCCACCCCAACTTACGGAGACACATGGATGTCCATGACCACCTAGGGGCATGAGGAGTCAGCTCTGGGCAGAGAACATTCCCAACATGACGGGGAAGTAAGACAGAGTGAATGTCAGCAAGCAAATCTCTCTTCCTACCGCTGCACATGAGCCTCAGATCCAGGGGAGGCCAGGCCCTGAATGGTGGAGACAGTGTGTGTGTGTGTGTGTGTGTGTGTGTGCCCACACGTGTGCATGTGTGGGGCATGTGCGTGTGTGTGTGTGCAGGGGCAGGGGGTGTGTGCATGTGTGGGCAGGGGGCGTGTGTGTGTGCAGGAGCGGGGGTGTGTGCGTGTGTGTGTGCACGTGTGCATGTGTGCAGGGGTGGGGGTGTGTGCGTGTGTGTGTGCAGTGGCGGGGGCCGTGTGCATGTGTGTGCAGGGGTGGTGTGTGTGCATGTGTGCACGGGTGGGGGCGTGTGTGTGTGTGCAGGGGCGGGGGGGTGTGCGTGTGTGTGCAGGCGTGGGGGGCGTGTGTGTGTGCAGGGGCGGGGGGCGTGCGTGTGTGTGCAGGGGTGGGGGCGTGTGTGTGTGCATGTGTATGTGTGCAGGGATGGGGGCGTGTGTGTGTGCGTGTGTGCAGGTGTCGGGGGCGTGCATGTGTGTGTGCAGGGGCGGGGGGCGTGCGCGTGCAGGCGTGGGGGGCGTGTGCATGTGTGTGCAGGGGCGGGGGGCGTGTGTGCAGGCGTGTGCATGTGTGTGTGCGTATGTGTGCAGACGTGGGGGCGTGCACGTGTGTGTGTGCAGGGTCGGGGGCGTGTGCATGTGTGTGCAGGGGTGGGGGGCGTGCGTGTGTGTGCAGGGGTGGGGGGTGTGTGTGTGCAGGGGTGGGGGTGTGTGTGTGTGCATGTGTGTGTGTGGAGGCGTGTGCATGTGTGTGCGTATGTGTGCAGGCGGGGGCGTGTGTGTGTGTGCAGGGGCGTGAGCGTGTGTGTGCAGGGGTGGGGGACGTGCGTGTGTGTGTGCATGTGTGTGTGTGCAGGGGTGGGGGTGCGCGCGTGTGTGCATGTGTGTGCAGGGGTGGGGCGTGTGTGTGTGCGTGTGTGTGCAGGGGTGGGGGTGTGTGCGCGTGTGTGCAGGGGCGTGAGCATGTGTGTGTGCAGGGGTGGGGGCGCATGTGTGCGCGTGTGTGTGCAGTGGTGGGGGGTGCGTGTGTGTGTGTGCAGGGGTGTGCGCGTGTGTGTGTAGGGGTGGGGTTAGGATTAGTATCCACGCAGGGGGGGTGGTGTCTATACGGGCCATGCACCGGTTGGCTGCCCTCTGGCACCTGCTTGGGCCCACCTGCCCCCTTCCCTTAAAGTTGGGGGTCTGCCCACTGCTCCATCCACACTCCATGGCCGGCTGGCTTCCTTGCACACGGTTCCACATCTGGCCCTCACCTCCATGTTGCCCCTCGGCCCGGCCCCCATACCCATCTCTCCATCAAGAGCCTCCCTGCAGGGCTGCAGCCGGCCCCTTCCCCGCAGCCTCTCCTGGAGGCTGGAGCCCAGGGAATGCGAGTGGGAGGGTGGCTGACCAGGCATGGCCTCCCTGCCTGCCGCTGACCCGCCTCTTGCTCCTCTACTCCCACTTCTGGGGCCAAGAAAAGCCCTCAACCAGGCCCGTGCCCACTGCTTCTCCTCTGTGTCTAGAAGGCCTGTACCTTCTCCCCCTTCGGGGGTCCTGGGGTGGCACGCTCCCTGGGAGCTGGTGCTGCCTCCAGCAGGCCCTGGCCCCCCATCGCGAGGCACTCGAGGCGGGTGCTGGGCTCGCCCCTGCTCAGGACGCTCGGGGGGCCACGGTATTCGGACAGGGCCAGGATGTGGTGGCTCTCGTCACACACCATCTGCAGCAAAGCCTGAAACGGACAAACATTTCAGAAAGAAGGAGAAGCAGCTTGAAACCTGTCACCGTCACCGCCCCGCTGTCACTCGCCAAGGCTCACCAGGCCGCCCCCACGGCCTTTGCACCAGAGACCAGAGTTGCTGCTCTGACCGTGAGGTTCTCAAACTTTCCTCCCCGTAGCTGTCACAGACAAGTAAACCGGTTTTGAACGAGTGAATTTCTGTGTGAGCTGCTCCAACAAAGGCCCCACAATCCAGCTATCCCACCTGCTCCCTCACAGTAGCTGCTCAGTTCAGGGAAATCCACAGCCAAGTCAGCAAGATGCCAGGCACCTCCCTGGCCCTCCCGGGACCACAGCTCCCCACCAGGAGGGAGACCCGAGAGCCGCACAGGGACACCTCGGGGGAAAGGCACCTGCAGATGGTACCAGGCCAGCTACTGGCCACTGCAGCCCTCACGCCCCCGGGGGAGCCCAGAGTATGTGAGCACAGGAAGGGGTCTTCCACAGCACCAGGATGTGGAGTGGTAGTTACAGAGTGACGGGACATGGCACCTGGGACATGCATGCCAGCCGTCTGTGCTGCCCACAGAGGCTGAGAGAGGAAGGCGCACCCCGCCCAGGGCCACCCTTCTGGACGGCTAGTGCTACGGCCAATGCAGAGCGCAAGTGACTGTGACCGTCCTCACACCGCGTGTCAACACAGGTTCCCGCAAGGGGCACGTCAGGGAAGCATAAAAGTAGCAACGAAGAGGCCTATGCCAAAGAATGACTAGTTACTTAACTAGAAACAGGTCTTCCTCTAATTCTAATGACGTGACCAAAGATGTGAAACAGTAACATGAAAGTGCTAGACACCAAACTGTAAACTCTGTTTACAAGCGGCCATCTTGAACACTCTACAACAATTTCACTTGAAAAACAACGTATGTGATACAGAACGGAGGCAAATCACAGCCCCGGGGAAGGAGGGGTGGGGAGGCGGGGAGGCTGTAGAGTGGACGGGGCTGCAGGCCGTAAACACCTCCTCCTGGGTCACAGAAGGACAAAAAAGGTGTTCTGAAAAACACCTCTGGAAAAGAACAGCTGTGACAAGCGAGGTCCTCCGCCCTCGCCAAACGGGCGCACGGTGGCCAGGAGGACGGACGTGGAGCGGCCCCCGGGCCACGGGCACCGTCAGGCCGTGAGACCCGGAGCCTCTGCCCTGAGGACCGCGGAGTCGCAGGGGGCCTCGGCCTGCAGTCTCGCAGGCGCACGTGAACCAGCCGCTCCGCGGGGCCCGTCTGCCCAGCTGACACGCGCTTCCCGGCGTGACGGACCTTCACCAGCGTCGCCGGCCTCAGGGCGGCCAGAGCCGCGACCGCACGAGGCTCCTGCGACTCGGCCCCGCGGCGAGTGGCCCACGCGCCCCACTGAGGATGGTGCAGCGGAGGGGCCGGCAGGGAACACAGAAGCCGGGCTGACTGACCCAACAGGCTGCTGCGGGGTGGCCGCTCCTGACTTTCTCTCCTGCCGCCTCAGCGCTTCTGGAAAAGGCTCCAGGGCCTCTGCTGGGTCTCTTTCTTTCTTTTCTTTTTTAATAACTAAGTATCAAGTATTAAACGTCAAAGCCTAAGCATGAAACACTGTCATTAACAACCAAACTTTTTCCTTAAAAATCAGGAATTCTAGTATTTATGTCATATAAAAAATTGAGGAATGCAAAAAAAGAAAAAACAGCTAGAAGACATTGCTCCAATTTCAATTCTTAAAGGAATAAAACCAGTTTCATTTCAAATACCATTTCAGAGAAGCTTTCACTTAACATCAAAGTCGCTTCCTTTGGGAACACTGACTATCTGAGTGAGAGAACCCTCAAAGCGTCCTGGGAGAGCCTCCAAAGCCAGACAAGCAAAGACCACAGCTGCTTCTCCCAGAACAGGGGCACGGGGTCAGGCACCTGATCGACCCTCAGGAAGACCAATCCAGTTTCGCCTTGCGACTCAGGACAGCGCCACGCCGTGCAGGCCCTCTGGGAGCTGTGCTGTGACAGGTGCTGCAGGAGGAGCCGCCCCGGGCACAGCGCCCGCGGCCCCCGAGCGTGGCCCGGCCCCACCTGGGACACCGTCCCTGTGGTCCTGCCACAGCGGCGCATCTCCTCCCTTTGAGCCGCTACGCAAGGCACAAAGTCGTAGCAGGGCTGAGGCCAGCGCAGCTGCGGACGGGCCAGAGGGGAGGCCCCTCGAGCCCCCTCCCCTGCTCCCCGCCGGCCAGTACCTTCACTTGCTTCTGATGGACTTCTTTCTCCTTCATGGCGCCCAGCGGCCGTCGGAAACCCCGGGGGCTGAGAGGCGCTGCGGGACCAGCAGTGGGCGCTCCCGGTCTTCCCGAGCCTTGGCTTAGTGTCTCTCCAAACCCCACGCCATCACCTAGAAACACACCGCAGAGTCAGGGCCTAGACCCGCGACTCTGGTGGCGATCCTCAGGGACGGCCCCGAAGCACCAGGAGAGCCACGGCCAGGCTCCTCTCACCAAAGGAAACATCAATGGACACCCCCAGACAGTAAAAATGTTTCATAAAAACGTAAGATGAGAGCTACACACGTTAAGTAAGAAAACGTACATTTTGCACATTTAGCATGTTAATGTCCGTGATTTGAACATAAACCCTCCGGGCAGCTCAGCTCATTTTCACAGATGCAATGTGTGTTTCCTCACCCCCAACAGACGGGGCAAATCGGCAACTGTGCCGAGCGCCTCGGAGGACGGACGAGAGAGGCAGCGGGACACGAGGAGGAGGCTGAGCGGGAGGACAGGCCCGAAGCGCCCGGACGAGCAGCGGCATCTCGCGGGGCAGGGGACACCTGATCTGGGGGTGGGTGGAGAAAAGCCTGGACCGGGCAGCCCGGCTGGGGAGCCCTCAACAAAGTCTCAAATTCGAGACTCCAGGAGCCTCTGTCTGATGGGAGGGGCCTCAAAATAGAACTCATAACCTCTCGGAAGCACGCAGCTCCCTGAGCTGTTCCTGAGCCTTGAACTGTGGCCAGTCCAGGAAGACTTGGAAGCACACACTCTGGAAAACGGAAGGAGGCACCCGGTGGAAAAGCAGAGCCCACCGTCCCCACCAGCATACAGCTCGGGGAGGGCAGGTGGATCTCGTGGAGCCACCGGCAAGGCCCCTCTGAGCACAGAGCTGCCATCCAGTGAGCCGTTCACGACTGCCCTCTCAGAAGTCTACCTTCTCAAACGTGCCAGGGAACATTCAAACACAAAAGACAGAGAGAAACAGAGACTCAGAGAAAGTGTGGAAGAAACAGAGTAAAGGCAGCAAACAGAAGAAAACATCAGAAAAATTAGAGCATCCCCAGAGAAATAAGAAGGGGAGTATCGTTCAGGAAACAAGGGTTAGCGTTAGGAAAAAGGAGTAGTCAGAAACTAAAACAGCAAAAACAAAAACAGTCAATACAAAGCTTAAGAAGTAAAGCTCTGAAAAATCTCTTAGAAATGAGAACAAGAATACAAACATGGAAAAAGAGAAAATGAGAAAATTAGTACAGGAGGTCCAACATGTGATCAATAAGAATTAACAAGACAGACGAGAAAACCGTGGGGGAAATGACCAAAGGACTAAGCAGAGTTCTCGGGGTGGGAGGACGTGCTCCAGGGGACCACGCACTGCTCTCATGACACCTGGGTCCAGGACGGCGGGCTCCACGCTCTGAAGGAACCCATCTCCCCACCCAGGGTCAAGCCCAAGCCCAAGATGCCGACAACAGGAAGACGTCAATGCTCACACAAAAAGTACCCCGCACACGCTTTGTCTCCAGAAACTTGTAGGGGGTCCAACCCGGAAAGCAAGGACCACGTTCAGGATGCGGAGAAGGCCGTCATGGGCAGCGCATACCTGCGCTCAAACACGCGTCCTCGAAATGCAGACACTCGGCAGTGATGGGGCAGAAAGTGCAGGTGGGGCCATTTTAGGGAGACGGGAAGGGAGGTGTGTGGGGTTTGCTGCATAAATACATACTAGAGCAAATTTCTGAAAGTTGAACATGATATCCTCAGGGAACGGCGACTCTAAGCAGGGAAACTGGACGAGAGGCTGCTCGTGGGACGCACCTCACAGAACTGCTCAAATTGTTACATCACGTGGCTACTGCTGGGAAGAAGTGAGAGCACCAGCTGGAAAGCTGTTGGCCCCATTCCGCAAATGCCAACATGCCTAGTGAACTGGACTTCACTGTTGCCTTGTCCTCAAAAGCACCCAATGAGCCAATGGTGACTTTTTTCAAAAGTCACAGCACCTTGAGGTGACTGACTTGTAAAAATCTAACAATTATAGAAGAAAGTATAAGGTTAGAAAGTCCCGGTGTGGCAGCCATCATAGTGACAAGGATCCAGGCAAGACCACCAAGAACCATCAGTGGAGGCTAAGTGGGTCCGAGCTTGAGGAGAGACGGTCCCAGGGTCTCGAAAACCTACCCAGGACATCGGCCATTCAGAAGGAACAGGATGAAACCTGGCAGCACAACTGCAGAGTCCAAACTGACCCCCATGAAGAGCACGGCACCGCCAGGGCGCTCACGGTGTCCCACGAGATGCACACATGCCGACGAGCCTGCCGCGAACATGAAGAGCCAGCCCTCGTGGGGTCCAGGCCCGAGCACTGCGCCAGGCCCCTGGCCTGCAAAGGACATCTGGATGCACGGTGGCAGCCACTGCTTGTTCCTGTAAAGCGCACTAACGGGACAAAATCTCAGTGAGGCGTGTGGACGCGACGCTGCCCTGGGTCAGGGCGGATGTCCTGGCGTGGACTGGACTCCAGGAAATACACAGGGACCTTCTCAGGAGTAAAACGACATCAGGTCCTCAAGTAACAGAGCACAAACCCAGAGGGAGACAGAGACACAGAGACGCAGAGAGAGAGAGAGGCAGAGTGTGCGCAAGCAACACGGCGCGTTAACACGGGACGTGCGAGGGATGCGCAGGGACTCTGCACTGCTCTACGTTCTGAAGCTGTAAAAATAAAGTTTGTGACTGACTCACTTTTTCCATCGCTTTTTCCTTCTAACCCAAGAGGAGGTGATCTTGACTTTTCTTGAGAATCAAGAGACGTTATGATAAAATCTTCAACATCTTTCTCCTGTTCAAATAGGTAGATGTTTAAATGGTCATAAAATGATAACATGTTATATTATGGAACTGAACTTGCCAGAAGGAAAACTTGCTAAGTCCTGAATTTATCATCTTCCCACACAGAACTCAAAGTGTTCACAGCTTGTGGACACGAGGCCATACACTCATAATAATTTAATCAAATTCATCCACAGTTCTCTAGGAATATTTTAAGAAGTCACTGGCAAATATTTCAGATTTTCAAAATTTTGCATGATGTAGTAGCATATGGATATGAAATGGAAGCACATGGATATGATGAGGTCGTATATGGGTACCTTAAATTACACATATCCCGTAATTTATTTTTCATTTTATCTAATCTAAGATACACAAAATCTCAAAATTATGTTAGATAAAATATAATCTAACCCCAAAATAATATATTGAAGTGTTCTTGAAATTAACATTATATGTAGAACCTGTTAAACATGATATAGAACTGAAAATAAATCTAAAAAACATCTTCCAGACAAAGAACCCATATGCAGACCACACATGAAGATAGGTTTATGATTATACTTCCCAAAGCCAGTGTGAGTTAGCAAACTTAGGCCTGCGGTGAATTTCTGAGTAAGAGTAATGCATTTCATGTATTTTTAAAAACAACCAAAGTGCTCTGAATGTTCCTATGACAGTAGACTTGGGTCCACCCTGCAGAACGCTGACTGTCCCTACACTTGCTGACCAGGGGACTGCTCATCCAGGCCTGGCCAACAGGCCACAACAGGAGGTGAGCCAACAATGACTGCAGCTGTGACCCTGCCGTCCACGTAGACACAACCCAGTGGGAACAGACTGGGGCCTTGGGCATCCCATGGATCCAAACCAGGACAGCACCCAGGGAGACCACTTACCACAGGCACCCGCTGAGCATGGTGGTCGGTGGAGGGGGCCCCGTCTGCAGCTAACGGAGACCCCGCCCACTTAGGGGCCGTTCCTGCCGCTGACTCGCCCGGGTAACACAGCAGCCCCATCCGGTCAGCCTGGAGCAGCTGGGTGCTCGTCCCGTCCCACAGGGAGGTGTCCAGGCTGCGCTGGCTCAGGGCATCTGAGCAGGGTGTGAGGGGCAGGCTGGGGGGGTGCTCAGAGATTGAGTCCTTCCTGACGACCTCGGGGGAGCTCCAGGAGGACAGGTCCATCGTCCTGAGCACGTTCTTCAAGGGCTTGGTCCCCTGGGTGTGGGAGAGGTCACGGGAGCACCCGTACAAGCTCCCCTGTGAGCAGAGTGACCTGTCTTGCAAAGCAACCTGCTCTCCTGTGGGAGTATCTGGCACCTCGTTTCGTATCAACGAATCCTGATTTCCAGTAATGTCAACTAGATCCCATGTGACATTAAATGCATCAACAGGAGATGATCTGTCAGTTTCTTCACTGTTACTGGAACTATCACTCGCATTATTTTCTAAAACATGTGGAGATTCCAGTGCCTGTTGAAATTTAAAGTCCTCTGTCCTGACGTTTTGGAAGCTCATGCAATGTACCAGATGGTTCAGTTTTTCTTGAAGTTGTTTCACCTGATCTACGAGATCAACTTTCCACAGCTGACAATCTTCCAGTAGTTTTTCCTTATCCTACAGGTAAAAAAGAACATGCATACGGTAAAATAAGTGAATTACATGTTGTCACGTTTGTTATTTACGAGCCAATTTCAGAGACTGTCTGAACAATTAAGGATGAGATTCCATGATGAGCCCTTCGTCCCTCTAGACTCTTTAAGATTTCAAGTTTTTAAAAATTCTATGAAAGACAGACTCAAGGCTTAAAGCTCATTGCCTAAAAGGCAACTGTTGAAGAGGCTCCTGGAAAGATGGCAGAACAGGCAGCACCAGGAACCCCTGTCCCACCTGGACAACTACTGCACAGGCAGAATGTGCCTGATGTAACCATTCTGGAAGTCTGCAGACTGTTGAAGGCTTGCAACTTCCAGGGGAAAGCTTGGTGGGTAAACTGCTCTCAGCTCTTAGCACAGAAGCAGCTACCCATCCCCCACCCCAGGGCCCAGCAGGCAGCAGTGCATGTGTCCCTAGAGCATCTTGCAGGACCTAGGGTGGGCAAAAAGGACCCTGTCCTCCAAAAACTGGGAATCTGCTCTGAATGATGCTTCTGATCACAGAGGAGTAGGCAGAGAGGCAGGAGGCCACGGCTGCTGCACCTGCCCCCAACTGTTCCAGCCCCTGCCCTTCTGGCTGAAGTGACTTCGGGGATTTAAAGCATTGGTGTGCCTTTTTCCCCACCACTGCATTTTTCTCTTTTTCCCTTTGGGGAAAAATTTAAAACTAGGACATTCAAAAACAACTGCATATACAGAGGAAATTCTAAAGTGACTGCGTGTGCCTGGGTAAAGGCAAAGGCTCAGAAAAGATCTGAGAACTTAAGTTTACATCTCAAGCTGATCCTTAGCACAGAGACATCAACCAAAAAAAAAAAAACACAGTAACAAAAACAACAAAAAAGCAAATACTGAGAAAGAGGGAGAGTCTGATTTCTAGATTTACCACGTTAATAGATTAAAAATATTCAGTGTATGGGCTTCCCTGGTGGCGCAGTGGTTGAGAATCTGCCTGCCAATGCAGGAGACACGGGTTCGGGCCCTGGTCTGGGAAGATCCCACATGCCACGGAGCAACTAAGCCCGTGAGCCACTATTACTGATAAATAAATTAAAAAAAAAAAAAAAAAAAAAAAAAAAAAAATTCAGTGTTCAACAACAACAACAAAAATCACAAACAGGGAAGTATGGCCTAGGCATAGGAAAGAAGTAAGTCAACAGAAACCATCCCTGAAAAAGACCTGATGATGGATCTACTAGACAAAGACTTTAACACAACCTTCTTAAAGATGCTCACAGAACTAAGGAAAATGTGAAGTAAAAAAAAAAAAAATGCATGAACAAAATAGAAATATCAATAAAGAAAAAGAAATGAAATTCTGGAATTAAAAAGTATAACTGAAATTAAAAACTCACTAAAGGGATTCAAAGGTAGATCTGAGAAGGCAGAAGAAAGATTTAGTGGATGCGAAGACAGAACAATGGAAATTATCAAGTCTGGGGAAAAGAAAAAAAAAGATTGAGAAAAGTAAGTGGAGCATCAGGTAACTGTGGGATACCACTGAACAAACCAACATACACATAATGCGAGTCCCAAAAGAAGGGAGAGAGAAGGAAGCAAAGAGAATATATGGGGACATAATGAATGAAAACTTTCCAAACTTGATGAAAGATATGAACATAAATACCCAGGAAACTCAACGAACTCCAAGTAAGATGAACTCAAATAGACCCACACCAAAGACACATAATAATCAAACTTACACAAAGCCAAAGAATGAGAAAATCTTGAAAACAGCAAGAGAGAAGTGACTTGTCACATACAAAGGATCCTCGATAAGCTTATCAACAGATTTCTCCACCAGAAACTTTGGAGGCCAGAGGACAGTAGGTCAATATAGTCAAAGTGCTAAAAGAAAAAGAACTGTCAACTAAGAATCCTAAATCCAGCAAAGCTCCATCAACAGTAGGTTAGAAATTAAGACATTCCCAGATAAACAGAAGTTGAGGGATCTTGTTACCACTAAAACCTGCCCTGTAAGAAACGTTCAAGAGAGTCCGGCAGGGGAACTGAAAGAACCCTAGACAGTAATTCAAAGCTGTATGGAGAAATAAAGATCTTAATAAAGGTAAATACATGGGCAGTTATAAAAGCTAACGTTATTGTAACAATGGTTTATAACTGCGCTTTTTGTTTTCATCATGAACTAAAAGACTAATATACATATTCCTAAGTTATTGGTCTAAAAGTTAGTATTAGTGTAACTTTAGTTTGTAACTCCACGCGTTGTTTTCTACATAATTTAAAACATTAATGTATTTAAAGGAATTATTAGTTTATGTTTAAAGGCACATAAGTATAAAGATGGCTTTTTGTTACATCAAAAACCAAAAGGAATGGGGATGGAGCTACAAAGGAACAGAGTTTTATGTGTTATTAAACTTAGGCTGGTATAAATTCAAGTCAGAGTGCTTTATGTTAGGATGCTAAATGTGAAAATAGCAAAAGAATATACACAAAGAGAAGTGAGAAAGGAATTTAAACATTTCACCATTTAAAAAAATCAATTAAACACAAGAGAAGAGGGGCTTCCCTGGTGGCGCAGCAGTTAAGAATCCACCTGCCAATGCAGGGGACACGGGTTCAAGCGCTGGTCCGGGAAGATCCCACATGTCACGGAGCAACTAAGCCCGTGCACCACAACTACTGAGCCTCTGCTCTAGAGCCCATGAGCCACAACTACTGAAGCCTGTGTAGCTAGAGCCCGTGCTCCACAACAAGAGAAGCCACCGCAATGAGAAGCTTGCTCACCACAACGAAGTACAGCCCCCGCTCGCTGTAACTAGAGAGGGCCCATGCCCATCAACAGAGACCCAACACAGCCGGAGAAAAAAAGACACTATCCACAGAGTAAAAATGCAACCCACAAAATGGGAAAAAATATTTGCCAATCATACACCTAATAAGGGATTAATATACCCAGAAATATATAAAGAACTTCTAAAACTCAATCAAAATAACATACAATCTGATTCAAAATTTGCCAAAGGACTTGAACAGACATCTCTCCGAAGAACATATACATGAAAAGATATCCACTATCACTAGTCATTTGAGAAATGCAAATCAAAACTACAATTAGATAAACCTCACACCCATTAGGATGAATACTATCAAAAAAAAAAAAAAAACCCCAGAAAGTAACAAATATTGGTGAGGATGTGGAGAACTTGGAACTCTTGTACACTTTTGATGGGAATGTAAAATAGTACAGCCACCGTGGAAAACACTACAGCAGTTCATCAAAAACTTAGAAGTAGAATTACCATAAGATCCAGCAACTCTAGTTCTGGGTATATACCTAGAAGAACCGAAAGCAAGGTCTCAAAGAGATATTTGCACATCCATGTTCATAACACCACTATTCACAACAGTTAAAACGTGGAAGCAGGACTTCCCTGGTGGCGCACTGGTTAAGAATCCGCCTGCCAGTGCAGCGGACACAGGTTCAAGCCCTGTTCTGGGAAGATCCCACATGCCACGGAGCAACTAAGCCCGTGCACCACAACTCCTGAGCCCGCATGCCACAACTACTGAGGCCCGCACGCCCTAGAGCCCGTGCTCCGCAACAAGAGAAGCCACCGCAATGAGAAGCCCGCACACCGCAACGAAGAGTAGCCCCCGCTTGCCACAACTAGAGAGAGCCCGCATGCAGCAACGAAGACCCAACGCAGCCAATAAATAAATAAATAAATAAATAAATAAATAAATAAATGTATTTATTTATTTAAAAAAAAAAAACGTGGAAGCAAACCAAGTGTCCATCGACAGATGAATGGATAAGCATACTGTGGTGTATACATACAATGGAATATTATTCAGCCTTAAAAAGGAAGGAAATTCTGATACCTGCTATGACACAGATGAACCTTTTTGACATTATGCTGAGTGACATAAGTCAGACACAAAAAAACAAATACTGTGTGATTCCACTTATGTAAACACTTAGAGTATCTCAGAAATCATACGGAAACAGAAAGCATAACAGTGGTTGCCAGGGCCTGGGGGAAGGAGGAAATGGGAGTCATTGTTTAAATGGGTAGTTTCAGTTTTACAAGATGAAAAGAGCTATGGAGATGCATGGTCACACAACATTATAAATGTATTTAATACCACTGAACTATACGTTTAAAAATGATTAAGATGTAAATTGTGTATGTATTTTGCCACACACAACACAAAAAAAGGCAACTGTTATAACCTATTTCTGTGGCAATTTATTGAGGATGTTAAGTTTCTTTTTTGGGTTTTTTAAGGAAAAAAGGCCTGGAAGGTTCTATATGCAAACATTGGAAAACACAAAATTGTAATTTATGGAATGAATTTGGAATTTCCTTGTCAGTGTATAACTCCTAAAAATTTGGCGACCAGCTCAGGATATCCCAGGGCCGAGCTCTCTTTTAAGAATTTAAAGAAATGTTCTTATCACAAGGATGCTGAGACAAGTTTGCTACACAGAGTAGGTGAAGGTTCTCTCCGAACAGAATGTATTTTCTGAGGGCATCTGACAAACACATAACATCAGATGCAGGCTTCCTCTATCAAAACTGCAGACCCAGGCCCAGAATCCTGTGTGCTGTGGGATTCAGAATCTTCCAATTTCCAACATGGTGCACATGGCTCGTGGCACATCCCAGGAGCGCTCCCAGGAGGTGAGGGGCTGGAACACCTAGTGAAGTGTGCAACGTCCACACCAGGAGGGTGACTGGCTCATGAGAGCCCGCGTCTGAGCAGGCTTCAGAACCAAGCCCACTTTTGGTTCTCAAACATCTCAGCTCCGCACCAACGTGATGCTGCCGACCCGCACCCTCCCCTTCCGGGAAAGAAAAGGCAGCTTCTTGTAGCTTCTGTCCTGGTGAGCAGAATGTAAAACTGCTGAATCATAGGTTACTCTGCTCTTCTTTGCTGGGAGGACAAGTGAACACAGGTAGGGAAAACACCTGAGGTTCAAGCAATACATGTGAAGCCTTTGCAAGTGATGAAGGTTGTGGAGGCAGCACAGCTGTGGGCAACTGTCCGCACACGGAAAATCCAGACACAAGCCCTGGAGCCCAGTTAAATCCTACTGGTATCAACTATGAGGAAAAAGTAACTGACTGCTCACTTTTCACAAGCTGATCAGACCATGGGAAATGTGTGCTTAAACCAAACACACGGGAAATTTCAGAACGGATCTGAGCAGCACCGCCAAGAGTGACGGACTTGGAGAAGGCGCCCCTGTCTGCAGTGCACGTAACCTGTGCCGGCGCAGCAAAGACGTCGAGGGGGTCTCTGCCTGCAACTAGCTGCCGTGTCCTGTGCACCCCCCCCAACCCCCGAACGTGCCCAGGCACCTTCGCTGCTCCCGACACTCCATTCTCTGCAGGCAGGCACATTTCCTTTTTCACTAAGAGCAGCTCAGACTCCAGTTGCCGCTGGCAGACCGCAAGCACCGACATCACGCTGTCCTGCTGGCTGAGATCTGCGCGGGTCAACGTCGGCAGGGCTTTGGCCAGCTGCGGATCCTCCTTAACAGGGCTCTGTGATGAGCAGAGAAAACGAGGACAATGCTTATGAGCACACAGCCGAAGGCATCACAAAGTCACAAGTGCAGTGAGGCTACCTCAGAGTCCCAGGAGCTCTGCAGCCGGAGCACCAGCCAGCAGTCCCCGAGGGAGAGCCCACAGCTCAGGACCAGAAGCACACCCGCGGAGCAGGAGACCAGAGGTGCACACAGCAGGTCAAGACATGCTGGAGCTGGGGCAACCCCGCGAAGCACGGCCCCAGCAGACGTGGAGCACAGCACAGCTGCCCCCCAGCTTCCCACCTGCACCACCAGCTCCCCAGACACACCCCAGCTCCCCACCTGCACCCCCAGCTCCCTGGACACACCCCAGCTCCCCAGGTGCACCCAGCTCTCTGCACACAGAGGCCGCGCCACCTGTGTCCTGACGAAGAAGGAGCCCACCTGCGGGTTCCCGCCATGGCCGTGGGGGGCCTCAGCCAGCCGCCTGCCACACACATCCTGTTCCACCTCTTCGTGGCAGGAGGCCTCTTCACCCCGGGACACCCGCCCCCGGGAGCTGCCGGCCACGTGGGCCCCGCGTGCCTGCCGCTCGTCCGGCTCCTTCTGGCACCTCAGGAAGCGCTGGTTGAGCGCCTGCAGCTGGCAGCCGAGGCGGACACACTGCGCCCGGAGCCGCTGCAGCTCAGGGGGCTCCCCAGAGGCCGCCAGGAGCTGCTGCTCTAGGGCGCAGCGGAAGCGGGCCACGGCCGCCAGGATGGCCTCCAGCTCGGCAGAGTGGGCTGACTTCTGCCGGTGCAGAGCGTCGATTTCTAACTCTCTCTCTGCAATCTTCGCTTCCTTGGCCCGCAGGGCAGCTTCGAACTCGCGGATCTGTGAGGCCAGGGCCTGGACCTCGGCCTCCCTGAGGGCGGCGCGGGGCCCCGACACGGCCAGCTGCCGCACGGCCACCTCCTCTGCGGCCTGCAGGCGCTGCTGGAGGGCCTTGAGGGCCTGGCCGTGCCCGCGCTCCTGCTCGGCCAGCAGCCGGCTCAGGGCCTCCTTGGCCTCGAGGGCGGCACGCAGCTCGCCCTCCAGCTCCACGCAGGCCTTGGCTCCTTCGGCCGGGAGGCCCAGCAGCTCGCTCTGCAGGCTGGCGGCTCTGCCGTCACCGGCCTGGGGCGCTGCGGGTCCCCCGAGCGGGAGCTCCCTCTGCAGTTTCTCGATGACCTCATGGAGCTGTTCAATCTCCTGTGCTTTATCCTTCTGTAACCTCTCTTGGTTCTCTCGCAAATTCTCAATAATGGATTTCAGCTCTTCAATTTCAGAACTTCTGTTATACGCAAGCTGAAGAAAAAGCACATTTCAGAGGCAAATTACATACCTCAACTTCAGAAGTTCCCCTTTCCACTTACAGCTGGGCCTGAACTCATTCTTACAGAAGTGGAGAGACTTCGTAACTTAGAAGTAGCTGTGGAAGTAACTAACAACATCACCAAATGACATTACGATCTGAAGAACACCCAGAACACCCAGCCAGTTCAAGTATGTCAGAATGGTCAAATATTCGTATCTACAGTTGCTGCTCTGTTGCTCGTTCAAATGCTTCATTAAGGCCACACCCCATCGCTGTGACAGACCCCAACGCTCGGCTGCCAGGATTCAGGGGAAGCTCTAACTTGGCCACGTCCTAGTCGATGACGCTACACATGAATGTTCTCACCACCTTTTCAATGTCTATTTTCTTAACATTGAAACAACTTCGATTTGTTTGATTTTCCTAAAGGGGTATTTAGATTTTAGGTGTCACTCTAACACCAGAACAAGAATAAAAGTGAGAAGACTGGCTGAGGGAGTTTGCAGTCATGAAGCACATGAATGAGCCAGAGCACACAGCACGCTTTCCACACTGTGCACAGCGGGGACGCGGGGACTCACCACACCGGGCGTCCAACGATGGTTCTACTTGTGCTGTTTAATCTAATTCTCAACAATTTTAAGGTAAGAAATGTTATTGTTTCTACTTCAAAGATGGGACAGTTGAAATTTAGATATGAAATATCTTGCCAAGACCACAAAGACAGTAAATGGAAAATCAGAATTGAAATCTATGTCAATATGGCTCCAAACTACATTCTCTTAAGATTACATCAATAGTGGTGACCAAAAAATTAAAAAGTTCTAAGCAATCTGTGCTCTAGTTAACAATTTTCAACCAACTGGTTATAGTAACATCTTATACGTCCTAAAAATTAAGAGTTTCATACAATTCTTGGTTTCACTAGTACTATTTAACCATTACTTTAAACACAAATCCAAACCTGGCCCATAGCGAAAACAAAAACAAGAAAACTGATTTTTGGTTTTGGTTTGGATGGCGTAAGCTGTACATCACACTCACACTTACCACATCTGAATGCCACTGTATGTAGTTGGCAAAAGAAAAGTTCTCAGTGTGAGGCAAGACCCTCTACCCAGCCCCACGATGTGTGCTGCACAGACCCACGTCTCCCCACCCACAGATGACTGAAAGGAGTCGGGGGGTAACTCTGTCTGCATACGTTTGGTCTGATGCACTCAGCACACTGAGATGAAAACGTGTGCACAACTAAAGCGCCAAAGTCACAACACAAGCATCACACTTAAAATATCAAAGCTAGCACGTGAAAGTGGCGTTAAAAAGTAAGGCACTAGAATCTAAAATAAGTCCTCTAAGATACAGTGCAGTTGGAGCACGTGAGGAAGCAGAGGGGCAATGATGTTCACAAAGCCCAGAGAGGGAAGAGCAGAACTGCAGTTGCAGAACCTAGAAGAAGGGCCAGAACACACGTGTCACATCTCCCTGAATGTGGGAGGAGTGGTGCCTTCTGACACGGGACAGTGCATAGTGCACGGGACAGTGCCACACACCCCAGGCAGCTAAGAGTGAGGCTCAGAGGGTGCTTCTCTCTCAGCCAGCGGATTCTGTGGGCGTCTGGAGAGTCAGCACCAGCACGGCGTCACAAAGAGGGCCCACGGAGCTCCACAATGGGCATGCAGACCGACTCCGTGAAACCCGGAGGTACATCCCACCTGCCTACAGGCCCAGGACGTCATGCTGGGGATTCTGATGCAGCAAAGGCTACCAGACGGGGGAGTTTCCATCTTCCAGGCTGTGCCGTCAGGCAGTGCGGCCAGATGAGGCCGAGAAGAGGGAACTGGGGCAGCCAGGGCTGCCAGGACTCTGGAGAGAGAAAGACAACAGACAGAGAAGCAGGGAAGGGAAACCAAACCTCATGTGATCTCTGCAGGCAAGACAGAGTGCAAACTTCAAGTTCGACCAACATGACTACCACTAAAAGAAAAATCTCACTGTTTTGGGAAGTAAGAGTTCCCACAACATTATTTGCAGAATATCAAGTATGCAAATCAAAGTTATTAAAAAAAAAAAAATCAGCAACACGTGGCCTATTCTGACACAAAAAGACAACCAGTGACAACTAAAACTGAGATGACAAAAATGCTGGAACAAGCAAACAAAGATGTTATAACTGTGTTCAAGGACATAAAGGTAAGCATGTTCATGATAAACAAAAAGACAGGAAGTCTTGGCAGAGGAACATAAACTATTAAAAAAAAAAAAAAAACCCCAAATTCTAGAACTAAAAATAATGTCTGAAATTTAGAAAATCACTCCAATGGGCTTGAGAAAATCCTGAACATGACAGAGTTCAAAGTCTGAAGAGTCAGACATTATCCCATCAGAGGAAAAGAATTATAAAAAATGCACACAGCTTCCAATACCCATAGGACGATGTAAAAGGTATGGCGTATTTGTAATTGGAGCTCTAGAAGAGAATGATGCAAAAAAATACCTCAATAAATAATGGCCCAAAACCTCCCAGTGCAAAATATTAATTTGAACAACCCCATAAGTATTGAGGAAATTGAATCTGTAATTTAAAAACAAAACACAAAAAGAGAACTTGCCAGGCCCAGATGGTGTTACTCAACAGCTAACACATTATTGACAGGAGACATATTAATACGTCTTTTGTTACCTGAATGTTATTGACTGGAGACGTATCAATACGTTTTTAGACAGTGATACAATTAACGTCACTGTGCAAAGCTGCTAAAGCTTAAAACTGATCAAGGGTTCATTATAAAACTTACGATTGTCATTATCATTCACATTTTGCTCTGTTAGGTTTTTGTTCCAACACTGTGTATATTATAAATGTAAAATTTTCAAAAATGACCCCTCGTGAAATTTTGAGTGAAGAAGAAGTTTTCGGTGAATTTTATGCAGATACTTTCTCTGATTGTCCAAGCGACATATATACTAGTGTCTCAGAAAATGATAATTCTTCAGAATATAGTTCTGATTCAGATGATGTGAATATTAGATCAACAAAAAGACAGAAAATCTTAGTGATTAATTCCAATGCGGAAAGTGAGAATGAAACTCACGGTGCTGGAGAATGCTCCTTTGCTTCTACAGAAGAGCAGACTGAAGACAACATTTCACAAAAATTAGGAGACTTTACAGGTGCGTCAGGTGTAACTATTGAATGTAATAACCTGCAAAGTGTTACTGAAATAACAGAATTATTTTTGGCTGGCCAAAATAAAAATCGTTGGCCACAGGTGTTAGTTTCTGCAAAAATCCCCCCATCAGTAATGAGTTAAATAATAAATAGCACTAATACTAAACAATCTTTTACAGAAAACAGAAGAGGGAACAATTCATTCAGTGAGGCCAATATTACCCTGATACCAAAACCAGACAGATATCACAAGAAAACTACAGACCAATATCCATGATGAATATATAAATTCTTAATGAAACACTAGTAAATAGAATTCAGCAGATATAAAAGAACCATACACCATGACCAAGTGGGGTTTATTCCAGGGATTCAGGGCTGGTTCAGTATTTGAAAATTCATCAATATAATCTACCATATTAGAATTTAACGTTAAATAAAACACACAATTTTTTAAATTAAATGAACATATCATTTAAGATAGCACAACAAAAAATAAAGCACCGAGATATAAATCTTACAAAATATATGCAGGATATATAAATTGAAAACCACACATCACCGAAAGAAATCCAAGAAGACAAATAAAAGGACACTTACACCATGTTCATGGTTTAGAAGACTCAAAATTGTTAAGATGTTAATTTTCTCCAGATCAATCTATAGATTCAATGCAATTCCAATCAAAATACCAGCAAGACATTTTTGCAGTTATCACTTTGTTGCTTCTACAATTACATGGAAAGTTAAAGGAAGTAGAATAGCCAAAACAAATTTGTAAACAGAAAAAGTTGGATGACTTACATTACCTGGTTTCAAGACTTACCGTAAAAGTATAGAAATAGAAATAGTGTGATATTAGTAAAGAAAGAGAAACCTAGATCAATATAACTGAACAGAGTTGAGATATCTAAACAAATATGGTTAACTGATTTTTGTGAATGGTGTAAAAGGCAATTTAATGTAAAAAAGATTAGTGTTTGAACAGGGCTGGAAAAATTAGACATCCATGTGCCCAAATATAAAGTATATCATAGATTTGAATACAAAGCAAAACTATGAAATTTCTAAGTGAAAACATAAGAGAATATTTTTGTCGTCTTGGGTTAGGAGAAGAGCTCTTAGATACAACTCCAAAAGCATAACCCATTTAAAAATTTAATAAATTGAACTTTATCAAAACTAAAAAGGTCTTGATCTGTGGAACATACTACTGAAGAGTGAAGAGACAAACCACAGAGTGGGTGAAATATCTGCAGATCATATATCAAAAAAGTATTCAGAAGATATAAAGAATTCCCAAAACTGAACAATAAGAAAATGAACCCAACTTTTAAAAAATTAGCAAAAGAATCGAAGTCCAGTAACGGACAGCTTCACAGGGGAACTGTACCAAACATGTAAGGAAGTGCTAATCCCTATCCTTTTCAAACAATTCCAAAACACTGAAGAGGAGGGAACACTCCCAAATTTATTCTGTGAGGTCATCAATACCCTGATACCAAAACCAAAAACAAGACACTACCAAAAAAGACAGTTACGGCAATATCTCTAATGAATATAGATGTAAAAATCCTCAACAAAATATTAGCAAACCAATCCAACAATACATTAAGGGATCACACACAATGATCAAGTGAGATTTATACCAGGGATGCAAGGAAGATTCCATATCTGTAAATCAACCAATATGATACACCACATTCCCAAAAGGAAGGATAAAAATACACGATCGTCTCACTAGATGCAGTAAAAGCATGTGACAAAATTCAACATCCATTCATGATAAAAACTCTCATCAAAGTTGGTAAAGAGGAAATACATCTCAATATAATAAAGGCCATTTATGACAAATCCACAGCTAGCATCATATTATTGGTGAAAAGTTGAAAGCCTTTCCTCTAAAATCAGGAAAAAGACAAGAATACCCACTCTTGCCACTTCTATTTATCATAGTATTAGAAGTCCTAGCCACAGCAATCAGACAAGAAAAAGAAACAAAAGGCATCCAAATTGGAAGGGAAAAACTAAAACTATCACTATTTGCGGATGACGTTAATACTTTATATAGAAAACCCCAAAGTCTCCAACAAAAAACTATTAGAACTAAACTGAAATCAGTAAAGTTTAAGGACACAAGATTAATATACAGAAATCTGTTGCTTTTTCTATACATTAATAATGAAGTACCAGAAGAGAAAGAAAACATGAAAAAGAATAAAATATTAGGAATAAACTTATCTGAGGAGTTGAAAGACCTCTACTCTGAAAACTATAAAACACTGATGAAGGAAATTGACGATAATACAAAGAAGTGGAAAGATATTCCATGTTCAGAGATTGGAAGAATACTGTTAAAATGTCTATAGTACCTAAAGCAATCGACAGATTTAATGCACTCCCTATGAAAATACCCGCGACAGGTTTCACAGAACCAGAACAAATAATCCTAAAATGTATATGGCACCACAAAAAACACCAAATTGCCAAAGAAATTTTGAGAAAAGGAACAAAGCTGGAGGTACCATGCTCCCTAACTTCAGACTACACTACGAAGCTACAGTCATCAAAACAGCATGGTATTGGCACAAAAACAGACACACAGATCAATGGAACAGAATACAGAGCCCAGAAATAAACCCACACCCTTATGGTCAATTAAGCTACAACAAAGGAGGCAAGAACATACAATGGAGAAAAAACAGCCTCTTTAGTAAGCGGTGCTGAGAAAACGGGACAGCTACATGTAAAAGAATGAAATTAGAACATTCTCTAATACTATATACAAAAATAAATTCAAAATGGATTAAAGACCTAAGTGCACAGGACTTCCCTGGTGTTGCAGTGGTTAAGAATCCACCTGCCAATGCAGGGGACATGGGCTCAATCCCTGGTCTGGAAAGAACCCACATGCCACGCAGCAACAAAGCCCATGTGCCACAGCTACTGAGCCTGCACTCTAGAGCCCGTGAGCCACAACTACTGAAGCCTATGTGCCTAGAGCCTGCACACCTCAACTACTGAGCCCATGCACTGCAAATACTGAAGCCCATGTGCTCTAGGGCCCACGTGCTGCAACTACTGAGCCCGTGTGCTGCAACTACTGAAGCCCATGCACCTCAACAAGAGAAGCCACCGCAATGAGAAGCCTGCACACGGCAACAACGAGTAGCCCCTGCTCGCCGCAACTAGAGAAAGCCCGCGCACAGCAACGAAACCAAACGCAGCCAAAAATAAAAATAAGTTAAAAAAACGTATATATATATCTCCATAAAAACTATTAAAAAAAAAAAAGACCTAAATGCAAGACCAGAAACCATAAAACTGCTAGAGGAAAACACAGGCAGAACACTCTTTGACATAAATTGTAGCAATATTTTCTTGGTTCTGTCTCCTAAAGCACAGGAAACAAAAGCAAGAATAAACAAATGGGACCTAAATAAACTTCAAAGCTTCTGCACAGCAAAGGAAGCCATCGACCAAATGAAAAGACAACCTGCTGAAGATATTTACAAATATTATGACCAATAAAGGGTTAATAGCCAACATATATAAACCGTTCATACAACTCAACATCAAAAGCACAAACAACCTGATTAGAAAATGAGCAGAAGGGCTTCCCTGGTGGTCCAGTGGTTAAAACTCTGCGCTTCCACTGCAGGGGGCACGGGTTTCAGCCCTGCTCAGGGAACTAAGATCTTGCATGCCGTGTGGCGCAGCCAAAAAAAAAAAGGGCAGAAGACCATAACATACAATTTTCCAAAGAGGAAATGCAGATGGTCAACAGGCACATGAAAAAATGCTCAACATCACTAATCATCAGGGAAATGAAAATCAAAACCATAATGAGATATTACCTCACACCTGTCAGAATGGCTGCCATCAAAAAGCACACAAATAACATATTTTGGAGAGGATGTGAGAATCCTAGCACACTGTTGACGTGACTGTAAATTGGTGCAGCCACTGCATAAAAGAATAAGGAGGTTCCTCAAAAAACTAAAAATAGAACTACCATATGATCCAGCAATTCCACTCCTGGGTGTATAGCTGAAGAAAATGAAAACACTCATTCAAAAAGATACACGGACCCCACTGTTCATAGCAGCACTATTTACAATAGCCAAGATAAGGAAGCAACCTAAGTGTCCATCAACAAATGAATGGATAAAGAAGATGTGGCACATATATACAATGGAATACTATTCAGCCATAAAAAAGGATGAAATTCTGCCATTTGCAACAACATGGATGGACCTAGAGGGTATTATACTTAGTGAAATAAGTCAGACAGAGAAAGACAAATACTGTATGTTATCACCGATATGTGGAATCTAAACAATAAAATAAACGAATGTATATAACAAGACAGACACAGATTCACAGATATAGAGAACAAATTAGTGATTACAAGTGAGGAGAGGGAAGGGGGAAGGGAAAGACAGGGGTATGAGATTAAGACACAAACTACTTTATATAAAATAAATAAGCAAAAAGGATATATTGTACGACACAGGGAAATATAATAGCTATTATTGTGTAATAACTTTAAATGAAGTAGAATCTACAAAAATATTGAATCACTATCTTGTACACCTGAAACTAACATAATATTACAAATCGACTATACTTCAATTAAAAAACAGTAATAAAAAAAAGTAGCAAAGGATTTGAACAAACATTTCACCACAATATGTATGGCAAACAAGCACATAAAAAGACGCTCAAGATCATTAGTCATTAAGGAAGTGCAAATTAAAACTATAAGGAGATACCACTACACACCTATTAAAATGGCTACAAGTGAAAAAGACTGACCATACCAAGTGCTGATGAGGACATGGTTACTAGAGCCCTCATACGCTGCTGCTGGGAATGTAAAATGGTAGAGCAACTTTGCAAAACCGTTTGCCAGTTTCTTTTAAGGTTAAACATATACTTACATATGAATCAGCCATTCTACTCACAGGTATTTACCCTAAAGAATTGGAAACTTATTTTCACACAAAAACCTGCACATGAATGTTTACAGTAGCTCAATTCATAACTGCCAAAACCTAGAAACAATCCAAACATATGTCAATGAGTGAATGAATAAACCATGGGACATCTAGACAGTATTACTCAGAAATAAAGGAACAAATTACTGACACACGCAACAACATGGATGAATTTCAAACATATTATGCCAAGTGACTTGACATAGCATTCTGCAAAAGGCACAACCTGTAGAGCTGAAGAGCAGATCAGTGGCTGCGAGAGGTTGGGCGTGGGGCTGGTGACCACAAAGGGGCAGCACAGGGAGACTTTCTGAGTGGGGCGCTGTACCATGTCTTGTTTGTGGTGGTGATTACAGGACTAAATGCATTTTTCAGAACTCAAAGAACTATCCCCCAAAAAGTGAATTTTAGTGTGTGTGATTTTTTTTTAAATACCCTGAAAAATTTACAGATAAGAAACGGTTTTATCAAAAAAATAAGGACTGTCTAAAATCAGTGATGGGACTTCCCTGGTGGTTCAGTGGTTAAGAATCCACCTTCCAATGCAGAGGATGCGGGTTCAACCCCTGGTTGGGGAACTAAGATCCCACATGCCACGGGGCAACTAAGCCCACGTGCCACAACTACTGAGCCTGTGCGCTCTGGAGTCCACGTGCCACAACTAGAGAGAAGCCCGCAGACTGCAACAAAGAGCCCACGCACCACAGTGAAGGACCCCGCATGCCACAACTAAGAACCGATGCAGCCAAATAAATTAAATAAATGAAATCAGTGACTTAAGGTTTCACCTAAAGAAGCTAGAAAAAGAAGAGTAAAATAAACCCAAGGGAGGTAGAAAGAATCCAATAATGAAAATAAGAGAAATCAAAGAAATAGGAAAAAAATTGAGAAAACTAGTAAAGCCAAAAGCTGTTTTTTTAAAACACCAGTAAAACTGATAAACCCTTAGGCTAGAGAGACCTCGGAAAAAGAGAAAACACAAATTCATCAATATCAGGAATGAAAAAAGGGTCATCAAGGCATAACTTACAGCTATTCGATGAGTTAATAAGAAAATGGTTAATAAGATTAATGGCTAATAAGGAAAGATTATAAACTCCTTCATGCCAAGAAATTTGACAATTTAGATGAAATGGACAAGCTCCTTGAAAAACACAACCAGTCAAAACTAACACAAGATAAAACAGAAATGTAAACACCCCTATACCTATTAAAGAAACTGAATTCATTACCAAAAACCTCACCACTTAGGTAGCCTGCAGGGCCAGATGGTTTCACTGTGCATTCTATTAAAACATTTAAAGAAGAAATCACATGTATTTAAATAACCTCTTTCAGAAAAAGAAGAAAGTGGGAAAATTTCCAACATTTTATAAGCCCAGCAAAACCTTCATACCAAAACCTGATAAAATATATTTTTTTAAAAAGTAGCTCAATGAACACAGATGAAAAATCCACTAACAAAAGATCAGCAAGTCAAATCCAACAATATATTAAAAGGGTAGCTCATCACCACCAAGTAGAGTTTATCCTAGGAATGCAAGGTTGGCTTAACCTTCAAAAATTACTCAATGTAGTTAACCCTATTAGAAGAGTTAAAAGAAAAACAATACAACTGTTTCAAAAGATTTAGAGGAAGCAATGCAGAAACAAAAGGGAACATCCTCAATCTGATGCAAGATATCTATGAAAAACCTACAGCTAACATTATACTTAACGGTGAAACAATGAACACTTTCCTCCAAGATCAGGAACAAGGCAAGGATGACTGCTCTCACTGTTTTATTTAACACTACACTGAAAGTGCCAGACATTGTAATAAGAAAGGAAAAGAAATAAAGGACAAAGACTGGAAAGAAACAAAACTGTCTATTTGCAGACAGTGTACTCTTCTACATAGAAAGCCCTAGAAATCTATAAAAACACTACTAGTATATATGAGTTTAGCAAGGTAACAAGATACAAGGTTAATATACAAAAATTATATACATATATGTATGTATGTGTGTATACTCATGGCAAACAACTGGATAATAAAAATAAATTTAAGCCCATTTCCAATAGTGCAACAAACCTAAGATACTTAGGAATACATTTAATAAAAAATGTTCAAGACCTCTTCCTTGAAAACTATAGAATAAGGGGGAGAGTAAATGATAAAATTAAAGAAACAACACTAATCCAAGTATTAGAATAAATAATGAAGGAAGGGACAATACATGTTGAGAATAAGGTGTTAGGATGTCAAGTAGCTGCTGGAGAAGGAAGCACAGAAAAGAAAGAACAATAACCACATCACAAGAGGTCTTAACAAAGAGTGGTGGGAACATAAGTGTACAGCATTCCAAAAAACCTAACGGTACCATGATTCTAAATGATGAAAACCTTCACTGACACAAAATAAGGACAGAAAATATAACAAAACGTGGTCTCTTTCACAGAATTAGAAATCTAATGAGAGTCAGTCCTACGAATGGAATTTTGGTTTACTATATCAAAGTAAAGATATCGTCGACACTTTCACAAAAAATGAGTAGAATTACATAAAACAAATGATGTACAAATTTACATGTCTAGAAATAGACAAAAATCCCAAAAGAAAATATTTGGGATTGTCTTTATAATAGTTTTCTATTCTTAATGGAACTAAAGTATTTTCCTTATCACATAAACTATTTTTAATATTTATGATATTTTTTAGTATGTAAAATTATACTCACATGGCTCATTCTATAGTACTAAGGACAAAAAACTGATATAATCTCCTTAAAAAAACTAGTCATTGGTTTTAAAGGCATTCCTCAAAGTAACACAAAAGGATATTGTAAAATTTTGCCACATGTATAAGGTACCAACACAGATCATTAATTTCCCAATAGCCTCTGTCACTGCAGCATTTGGGGTCATGAAGAACTGTAGACAAAACTCCTTTTTACTCTACAGCCCCACCATCTCTAAACCCTCCTCCAACATAAAAAAAAAAAACAAAAAAACACTATAACCTCTGTGTAAGGACACAGAGGCCCCCTGTTGACACCCAGACACCTTACAAACTACCAAGAACGTAATGCCTAAGACGCCAGATCACACTGCGGTCCCGCACACAGTGCCAGGCAAGGCCCACCTCGCTGAGAGCGCCACTCCCCGTCCCGGCCAGCTACGCCTCGGCCTACTCACTCACACACGTCATCTCCCTTTCTCTGTTTTGCAGAAATGCCTGTGGAAATGATAACAATGATAATAATGCCAAGAAAGCATTACTATGGGAAATAGTCCCCTGACCTCGCAGATGCGAAATATCCTAATTAAATAAGCCTACAGTTTTAAATAGTAACACTCAATTTGAAAATGTTTTTCTATTAAAGTGCTTTCTGCCTAAAATGACATATTAGTTCAGCTTTCAAAAATCAATTACTGCATTTTTCTAGGCAACTCGTTTCAAAGCAATCACCAAAGAACAAGCAAAGTGTGCTCTTATCTGCCACTCATCTATTAATTAAGGAAGAACTCCCACCGAAAGGACAACCAGTGTTGTCCTTTGGCCTAAAACTCCATTTTCACTAAAGATTATTTTACAATCATGAAGATGTAACCTTTGTGAGGAACAGGCATAAATGACACGACCCTTCGACTTCCTTCAATGCGGTGAGTTCACACTCATCCAACGACCGCCAGGCTGCAACCACAGGCAACAAGTGAGTCTAAACTCAACTATTTCCAGGCCATCTTTGAAGGTGATATTCTCTTTACGACTTTAGTTGCCGTCTGCACTATAAAGAGGTTGTTTTTATTTTTTCCTTCAAAAGCACAATTACATTAAGATAATAGAGAAGACTTAAAAACAGATTTTCTTCTGCTCCTGGAAGGAAGCAACTATGTCCTGGAAATCACCTCTTCTAGAACGGAGCCCAAAGCAGTCACACTGTTCCTAAGTTATGATTTATCTCCTCTTCACAGTTTCTATCACTAGGGAAGGGCCTCTCCTGCAGCTTTACTCCAACAAGAACCCTTTAAAGGACTTGCAAACAGGAAGCAGAGTTTGGTGCAGGAGGTGAACGTCACCAGTCAAGGTGACTCTGATTCCCACTAGTGGTCCCTAGAAGCTGGCCCCACTGCACACTTCAGAGCTGGCCCAGGGGTGCCAGCACGAGGCCCCTCTTCTGTCTCAGCAGGAAGGCGCACGAATGTCGGGGAGCCCGAGGCCAACTCCCCACAGCTGATGGTCACTCCAGCCATCACAGCACGTACACGGTTGACACAGGCGGAGTCGGTGGGTTTTTCTCGCTCACCTTCAAACTGGCATTCTCTTCTTGAAGTTCTCTGATGCGGACGGCAGTGCTGTTGTCCTGCACGTCTGATTTCAAGTTCAGCTGTAATACTTCTTCATTTTCACTTACAAAGTCACCTTTAATTTTTTCTAATTGTTCTTTTAAGTCCAAACCTTTGCATTAAAGGTAAGCATTAAAAATGATCTAATATTCTAATTGATTTAATAATTGTTAAAATCACTTTGAAAGGTTTAAAGTACGTGCCAGAAAAACTTACTGTCCTATAATCCACATAGAAATGTTAAAATTACAAAGTGTATACAGCAGTGACAAGCCCACAAACTGTATCACTTGGATGTCCTGCCCGCTACACAGAAGCGCAGGGGAGGCCACCAGCGGACGCGGAGCAGTGAGGGGACACTCGCGCAAGGCCCGCCCCACACGCACCTCGTCCTCACGCTGCAGGAGCGCCCTGTGCCTCGCCTCCAGCTGGACTTCGGGATCGTCAGGACGGTTGCCCGCAGGTGACCCCAGGCATTTGCCCTCATCCAGTGTAGACTGCAGTGTGGACACCAGGAGCAAGTTACTCATCTGCTGTTCCTGTAATGCCTCTTTGTCCTATTTAAGAAAAACAGATTTATTTTAGGCAAGTGTTTCAGGAAATCGGGGGCCTCAAACTGCAGCTTGTCCTCCTCAGCCCTTCTGGAGCACACCTGCGCACACCTGCACGTGCCAGACACACCATCCACAGACCCAGCCACGCTCCAGAGCAGACACCTGCCTAGTGGAGGGTGCGGCCCAAACAGAGCCGCCGCGGGCGCCCGAGATTCCACTGCAAGGAAGTTAGCCCAGTCATTATTCAACAAGGTACCAAAAGGGTCTCCAGACTGTCAGCAAATTGCTTTGATTGGGAAGAACCTGACAAAGAACAGGGCAACGGCTGACAACACATCCACACAACGAATGTTTTTACATTTAGACTGCAGTGTGGACACCAGGAGCAAGTTATGAATGAATGTAAAAAGTTTTCAAGGAACATTTAATATGGATAGAGTGGTCACAACATATTAAGTGGGGAAGAAATAGGCACCCAAAATTGTACACATGGTCCAACTCTGTAGAGGAAAAAAAAGGCATTTTCTACACCCTGGTGCCTAGTAAGCTCAGTACCTGTTGGCTGTGGGGGTGGTGGGGGGAGCCGCCCAGAACTGTCCCCGAGCAGGGGGGGGACAGAGAGGGCAGCTGGCTGGCTCAGGAGCCCCGGGGCCTGTGCTGGGCGTCCTTCCCACACAGCACATCCTCAAGAAGGGGCCTGGGCTTCACCTAATGGTTCTCATCAGCATTTTCAAACCAAACACACCTGATAAAACTCTCCTCCTTGAGCCAGGGTTTTCTTAGGGCCAAAACGATTCCAAGATAAAATTTCTCATTGAGCCTCAGACTTTCAAGTAACCTTTAAACCTCCAGTGACAGGAGATACAAGAAACCTGAATTCCTTCCTGCTAAATGCGCAAAGGAGGGGCAGCGCTGACTGGAAAGGCCCTCCTGCCCCGCCCTGCCCCACTCCCAATCAGGGGACCTGCCCACACGCAGCTTTCCCACTTCATCTTAAACTCTTAGACACAAGAACGTGCACATGACTGACGCGTAATTCCAAACTACAACTAGAAGAACTATCACCAGAGGTGTTTTCACTGAGGAGTTGACATAAATTCCTAACTCAAAAATTAAAATAATTATAACTAGGCTCTATGTAAAGTATTTAATAAAATAAGCTTTCTAAACCTAAAATCTTGAAGATTTACTTAATTACTAGGGATAAACTCAAAAGAGTACTTGAGAGACAAAGGAGTGCTATAAAACTGGTATGAAATGTTATTACACTAATGCGACACTGTGATGTGCAATAAGAAACACGCACCTGGTCTCTGTCCGATGCCTGGCACAGAGCACCTGACACCTTGGCACTCCCTGAGCGATGAGAGTGACGAAGGTGCCCTACCTTCCCAACAAGCCCCTCCAGCCACATCTGAGTCTGTGTCACAGAGGTGACTTTGGGGAAGCCCCAGGCCACTGAAGGATGGGGGCTGGTCGCCAGGGGAACTGACCATGGGATTAAAGGGTCAGAACTTTCGGTCTCAGCCCTGGCCTCCAGGCAGGGGAGCGGGGCTGAAGGGTGAACCCACCACCAACGGCCAGTCACGGCTGCATGATGCAGCCCCCACAGAACCCAGAAGGAAGGGTTTCCAGGAGCTTCTGGGCCGGTGCGCCCTCCCCACCTGCCCTCCGCACCTCCTCCATCTGGCTGTTCCCGAATTGCACCCTTTCATGATAAACTGGCAACCCAGCAAGTAAAGTGTTTTGAGTTCTGTGAGCCACTCTAGCAAGTTCGTCAAAACCCAGGAGGGGGTCGTGGGATCCTCAACTTATAAAAGTTGGACCTGAGGTGGACATCTGGGGGCGGGGACAGTCCTGTGGGACTGAGCTCTTAAGCTGTGGGGTCTGACGCCACCTCCAGGTAGACGACGTCAGAGTTGAGCTAAGTCGTAGGACACCCAGCTGGGGTCACTGGGGACTGGGGAGACCCCCACACGCTTGGTGACCCTGTGTCCACAGTGGAGCAGTCAGAGCTGCGGGTCTGCGGTGAAAAGGAAGCCCCGCCACAGCAGCTTCCCCCCTTGCCGCCCCCCTCCGCCCCGGGACCGCACGCTCACCTGCTCCAGGTCCCTCGCAGCTTTCCGCTGTCTCTCCAGTTCTCCCTGGAGCTGCATCAGTTTTCTTGTGGTGCTGGCGTTCGTCTCCTGCAGACGTTTAATCTCCTCTTCCTGGATTAATACTTGTCTATCTGCCAACTCTTTCTTTATAATCAGTTCATTAAGTCCATCTGATTTTTCTCTCAATTTTTCTTCTAACAATTCAATCTAAAAACCACAGAAAATGCTTCAGAAACAATAGTTTAAAAAAAAAAAACCCACCTTGCAAATTAAGAAGTACAACACAACTGTGAGAAAACTGATCCTCTACATGGTTTTCTAGACCCACGCTGCACAGTGAAGCCTGGTGAAAGAATAAGACAGAATTCTCTCCGTAAAATGATACACA
Source organism: Balaenoptera musculus (assembly GCF_009873245.2). Lineage (NCBI taxonomy): Eukaryota > Metazoa > Chordata > Mammalia > Artiodactyla > Balaenopteridae > Balaenoptera > Balaenoptera musculus. Next base: position 144,719,621 of record NC_045788.1, on the reverse strand, counting down.
AAAAATAACACAGAATTTGTTAGTAAAATAAAATTAATTTTGAGAGGAAGGAATAAAAAAAAAAAAAAGAACCGAGCACAGATACAGCCCCGCCTGGGTCAGGGTCGAGAAGCAGGCTGAGTGCAAAGGTTACACCCACGGTCCGTTTGCACAGGGAGTGGGCGCCGTCTCCTGTCTGCACGTCCACACCCTGGCTGGGACCTCCTGTGGGACATCACCATGGGGGGAGTTGGTCTTATTTCCTCTAACTGCAAGTGAATCCACAATCATCTCAAAGTAAGTTTAATTTTTAATAAGAATAAGCAGATCAACTACAGCGACCTCAGACAGGAGGAAGCAGACAGATCCAACCCCAAGCAGGAGGAAGCAAGAAAAACAAACCAGAGACAGGCCCCCATGCACCAACCCCTCCCTGTCTGGTCATGCAGAGAACAGGCGAGAGGCGGCAGCACCGAGGGTGCGAACGGACGGACAGACACAGACAAGCACAGAGCACTCGCACCTCACCATCCAGCTGCACCCATGGTCGTTTGCGTGTACATGGAAGGCAAGAAAGGGGGTACAGATGAAGCTGTTGTTGAGAGCGGCACAGAACACAGCCCCCGCGGGCGGGGCCGGCGCGCGGCGGGCGGGCTGACTTACATCGCCATCGCGGGGACCCGGCGGGCGCGGCCGGGCCGCCTGGCGGAGCTGCTCCTCCAGCCTCCGGATCTCCTGCTGGAAGTCCTCGCGCTCGCGCTCCCGCTCCACCGCCTGCGCCTGTCATGAGAGACGGCTTGTTTGCACCGGTTCCCCGAGCGTCCCCACCGCCCTTTGCAGGCAGGAGTGGAGGACGGGGACCGGGCGGAAGGGGCCCCCTTGTCATGGGCACCGCGAATGACACATGGAGCCACATGAAGAGGCGCAGCCCCCAGGTGGGACCCAGGGCGGCTTCTGAGACACGGGCAGAAGGAGGGACAGAAAGCAGACAGCAGGGGGCCAGCAGACGCCGCCCCGGGCCAGGGCAAGATGCGCGTGGACGACACCCGAGACGTCCGCCGGGCTGCGCTCACGTTCACCCCGATGCCAGCACAGAAGCTACTTAACAACCTGGAAAGAAGTTCATGCTACGAAGATGACCTCCGGTGACGCAAACAAGCTTATCGCTCGAGACTCTTACATCCATGAACTGGCGCTGGCGGCGCAGGTGCTGGTCCAGGGAGCCCATCTGCTGCCGCAGGGCGGAGAGCTCCTCGGCCTGCCGTGTGCACGCCTGCTGCCGAGAGAGCTGCTCCTCCAGCTCGGCCTCTAGAAGCCTCATCTGTGACAGCAGAGCTGAACGGTCCTTCTCCGCCTGCTCCCTGGTCTCCGACTGCTCCTGGGTGAGAGACTCCACTTCCTTCCGAAGAGCTAAAGGTGCCGAGGAAACAGGCGAGGAGCCCAGCTCAGGGTGCCGTGTGCCAGCAGAAACATGGAGACGCGTGCTTCTTCAGCGATGGAGCGCGGGGGGGCAGCATGCTTATCCCTCCCCCCGCCACAGGCGTGTGACTCAGCCAAGGACACACAGCCAGCTCGAGAGGACGGATGTGCACCCTCGACCTGTCAGATCCCGAGCCCACGTCCTAATAAACAGCCACAATTCTGCCAAAACCCACTGAAAACAAAGCTGAGTACTTCTGCGGGGGGTGGGGGGGGGAGGAAGGAAAAATTATACTTTTTAAACGAAAATTGGCTAAAATAAAAAATTTTAAAGCCTGAGAAGAGAATACATCTTTGTGTCCCCAAATGACGAATCAGGTAGCTTTCTAGGAATTCTGCCTTCACGTATATTCTCCAACATGGAAAAATAAAATGTAACTTAAAACCTCCACCAGAGGGAACACCAGGCCCGCTGGGGAGGTTCCCGGCTGATGTGCTGACCGCACAGGGCTCCCTACGCACCCGAGGGTGACCTGTCTTGAGGAAAAGGGTCGAGCCGTCAGCAAATCTAAAGCCGACCTAAAATGGATGGGGCGACGAGGCCATGATCCAAGGGAAACGACAGGTTGATAAGCATCTTTGGAAGAGAGGTCTCCCTGCAACGGATCCCAAAGTGTTGAAACTATCCTGAAACTGAAATGTTAAACCCATATGTTTGTATTTACATTTCACCAGCTTTCCAAAGTTAATTATTTTGGTCTGTATAAATCTGTCAGTCTTTTATGACAAACTATCACCCCCACTAATGTAACATTCTCAATGAACTTCCAGGCTAACAAGTCAGCAACGATGGCAAATTAGGCTTAAACATGCAGTTAGAACAGTGTCCCTCACGGGCCTCAGAGACTCGAAACCAGGGCTTGTGTGTCGCTGCTGTGATGACCGGTGCTGCCTGTTCAGCCACCCAGACAGGACCCGCTTCAGGGTCTCACGGCCTTTGTGCAGGCAGGACTGAGGGGAGGCGTCCATGCGGCCATTAAGGCCACACAGAGGGCCAACCCCAGAATCAGGAGACCTCCTGGGGCCCCCAGTGCAGGCCCCCAGCCCAAGGACGACTATGGCCAGACAGGCTTCCTGAGGCTCAGTAACTGCAGTTAAGCATCGTGAGAGAAATGCTTGCCCGTTTTTATGTATGAATATTGAAGATCAAAGTTATCTTTTATGTAGTAGTTTGCCACAAAAGCTAAGTACTTGTCGTCTTTAGTAAAAAATTGGAAAACCTGATGCAAACATATAGCATACCACACAGAAATCACTCATTTGCTTTTACAAACCTGAATCCTTGCGTGCTATAGAAACAGGAGTGCCTATAAATGAAAACACACAGCATTTTCAGAAATGAAAACAGAAAACTGGGTGACTTAGGGTATGAAAGTTAGAAATAAGAGAAGGGAGAATGTCAGCAGCAGGACTCCAGGAAATGTGGCCTTGATGCCAGGCCTTGGACAATCTCTGAAACGTGCGTCATTTCTATGATGCCACTGCTTGGTCCGAATGTTGTGCTCCCAGAATGCATATGCTGGTGTTTGGAGGTGGAGCCTTCAGAGGTGATGAGGTCCTAAGGGCGGAGCCCCATGAGGGGATGAGTGCTTCTCTTACAAAAGAGGCCCCAAGGAGCTCCCGCCCCTCCTGCACGTGAGGGCCCAGCGAGAAGGCGCGTCCACGAGTGGGAAGCGGGCTCGCACCAGAAGGTGACCGTGCCGGCACCTTCACCTTGGATTCCCGCCTCCAGGACCGTAAGGATGAGTAACGGCTGCAGCGTAAGCCGCTAGGTCTCTGTTAAGACTGAGGCCACTGTTGGCCCTCCTGTCGCAGCAGGTCCCGGCTCCCAAGGGCTTTGCCGCTGACTTTTAAAGACAACAAGGAAAAACACAGAGGACAGATGGCACCGCCCTGAAGGCGGGCACGAGACACGCCGAGAACAGGTGAGGCTGAGCTGAATTCCCCCACAGGCGCCAGGACTCCCTACCCTTTGGAAGTTGGCCCGTGTTCACGAGGAGCCAAAGCAGAATCAGGACCAGGTGGCCCCCAGGACCGCGCCTGGGAAGGGAAGGGAAGGTCAGGTGCCAGGCCGGCGGGCTCCTGCAGGGTAGCAGCACACCGGGAGTCCCCAGATGGCCGGGCAGGTAGAGACAAGGACCAGACAACAGTGAGAAATTAAGGTGGGTTAACCATGTAAAGATGACAGCAAACCGAGAGGACCCAAAGGAAACACGAGAAATTTCCTGGGGATAAAACAAACGCAGGAGGGAAGACTGGCCTGGGTCCGGGAAAAGCTTCCATGGATCTGCCCCCCCGGCCAGCCCCTACCACACAGGTGGGCCAGCCCTCTCTGCAGGGGTGAGGGGCGGTCACAGTGGACGCAGGGGACGCAGGGGAGGCGCCAGGCCTAGGGCTACGTGGCCGCTCGCCTGACCCTACACCTCTGCATCTCCCACGCGGTCCCAACTCTGAAGCCCTAACGCCCCGCACAGGGAGAGCAGGCTGGAGGTACGAGAGCCCGTGACAACAAACATGGGTCTCAGATGGGGAGGGCCCAGCCACCACTTGGACCCACAGGCTGGGACGCCAACACCTGGGAACAGGAGGGGGCCCCAGCCAGGACACTGCCGCACTGGGACGTGTGGCCCCGGGCGTCTGGGGACAGCAAAGTGTGCGCACAGAAGAGACACTGCCAAGAAGTAATGACAACAAAGCCCCAGATGTAACAAACGCCCGGCTGCAGGCAGAGCAGGGCAGGCATGGGAAACCACTCCAGATACGGTTCCGGGACGTGTGAACATCCAAGCAAAGAGAAACTTCTAAAAACACCTCCAAAGAAACACAATCAGACGTGCCAGCGAGTGTCCAGATGCAAGAAAACAATGGTTTTTAGTCTCAAAGTATTCAAGTAAAAGAAACCAAATCTAGAATTGTGTCTTTCCAGCTACCACTTCATTTAAGGATGAGGTTGAAATAAGGTAACTTTCAGGCACTCGAGGTCTTGGAAGGTTTCCCTCAAGGTCCTTCTCTGAAAGTGTCCAGTCTGCGGGGAGCCGCGGAGAAAACAACCCACATCTTACTGCCATTCAGGGAGCACCGTGCACACGACACAGACACACAGAGCACACGCGCTCATGTGCTCACACACGCCTCTGTCCCTGGGGGCCGAGCAGAGAGGGGAAAGCGGGACGGGTTTCTGTGCTGGGGACCAAGGACACGACCTGAACGAGGAAGAAGCAAGCACACGAGCCAAGCGGAAGGCGGCACAGTCAGCAGGGGACGGCCCTGCCCCAGCTCGAGGTGGCGGGGCGAGCAAGTCCTAGGAAGCCCGAGCAGACCCGGGAACAGAGTCACCGCAGACACAGAGCTGAGAAGATGCCTCGGGTCTGCTCTCAATTAGCACAACATCCATTAGACACAGTTCAAGTACAAAAAAGGACAAAGCAAAGGAGTGAAAAAAGACATCCAAGGGAACAAAGAAAGCAGGTTAATTTTTTACCATCAGAAGTTCACATCAAAAAATGGAAAAGAGACAAAAGAATATTATATATATTAAAGCTGAACAAGAAGATGAGGTCTGGAGATGACTATAAATAGTTTTAATAACCCAGGCGGATGGAAACCAAGACAACGGCACAAATCACTCTTTGCTTCAAGAGCCTGCAAGTCCGTCGGACCCGCACATCCACTCAAGAGCCGTGGGAGCGTGAACGCGCGTCTCGCCCACAAGAGGTACCGAAGACGAGGGCAGAAGCCAATTAAACAGACAACTGTTTGTTTATTCATCGGAAAACTAAAAAGAAGAATTGGAGGAAGAGAAATGAGTTTTCTGAGTTGCTTGGGGTGGTGGCTCAGCAGGAGCCCCTTTAAGTCAGAAGGTCGCTGACGCCTTTGTTGTGGGGGGGGCAGCAGAGAGGCGGGCCCGGCGGGACTCGCGCTCAGGGGGCCGGGCCGCGGGGGCCGCGGGGAGAGGAAGGCGCAGTCACTTCTCACAGACCAGCTGCCCCCGCCGCTGCCACTGCCCACAAGCTCCACATTTCAAGCTTTTTATGTTTTAACTGTTTTTACGTTTAATATTTTAAGATCTAAAATTTCTAAGAATCTGAAACTATAATGACCTACTTTTGTTAAAACTGTATGTCAGTAAGGCAATTATATTCCAATAAAGATGTTAAAAAAAAAACAAAAGCAAAAACTGTATGTCTTCCTAGCTAAGGTAAACAGACACTTTTCTGGTAATTTTAAAGAAAATTTTTAAGTAGCCCTCATTTTTTTTCACATTCTTGGCTATTTATCTTGTGAAATGCGAAACAAAACAGAGTCAGCACGTCAAGGGGCTTTAAGACGGAGCCTGGGGGCCATTAAGGAGTGGAACTCAAGCCCGTCCCCAGCGAGGGGAGCCGTGAACTTGGGACCTGGGCCGAAGCTCAGAGATTCCAGGGACGCAGCAAGAACCACACCTGCTCCCGTCCCCGAAACGGACCTTCTCCCTCGTGACGGCCTCGGCCCTCAGGCATGTTCAGCCCAGACTGGCTTCTGCCTCTGACTCCAATTAAATTCTCTGTAGGCAAACCCCCCACCGTCCTCACCCACAAAGGCCCCGACTGTTTCTATTGCCTATCGGGACCAGAATCTGCGTGCTCCAAACTGCAATTCTTTGATCCCAAACAAACACTCCCCGCTGGACCACTGCCTCTAGGACGCCGAGGCTGACGACCGCACACAGGTGGGCGACCCCCTGGCCAGGCGACCCGGCCTCAGAGTCAGCAGCCTTTCCTACAGCACAGCCAGCCACTGCAGCCGCCCTCAAGCCACACGCAGCCCCAAGGGCCAGCAACCTCGTCCCCTTTGACCTCAAAGCCTCGAGTCCGAGCCAGCCCGGCTCTGCCTGCGCCCCAGGCTGCAGCTCGGCCTCCTTACCGGCCTCCCTCTCTCCGGCTTCCACAGCCAAGGCTTCCTTCTGGCTCCACAGCACGGAGTTCTCCTCCTGCAGCTCCGCCTGCCGCCGGGCCGCGCACTGCAGCTGCTGCCTCAGGCCCTCCAGCTCGGCCACCAGGCCCTGCTCACTCGCCTCCTTACGGCCCAGCGCCTCCTGCAGGCCAGCCCTCTCCTCTGTGAAGCCCTCGACGATGCCTGCGGTCCATGCGGGAGACCGCTGTAAGGCCCCCGGGGGGGGGGGGGGGTGCGGGGGGTCCTGTTCCCCCAGGGACAGCACCGGACCACCCTCCCTGCGAGGCACAGGCGCGCGGGGTCGGGGCGGCGGCGCGCCCCCAGGAAGGTGGCTGACGCCATTGCTGTCGAGACCCCAGCACGATGCGCACCCCCGGCAGGCAGGCCCCGCTCACCCTCCGCCGTGTGCAGCGCCAGCGCCAGCCGGGCCTTGGCCGCGCTCTCCGCGTCCAGGTGCTCCAGCAGCTCCTGGTGCTTCCGCACCACCTGCGCCGTCTCCTCGCTCTTACAGCTGAACTCCTTCTCAAGACGAGAATGAATCTGACGAGCTTCCTCCAGCTGTGAAACGCGTTTGAAAATAGCATTTTGGACCAAAAGTAATCAAAGCTTACACTGACACCAACAGAGTTCTATTTGCATAGAATTCTGGGGAAACCATAAATATCCTGTAAGAAACAGCAATTTCCATGTTCAATGTTATGTCAGTTACTAAATAAGCAACAAATTTTCAAAAAAGGAAAGTTCTGCACACGGAGACAGACAACGCTGCACGGACACACCGTCTGTGACCGTCGACCCCACGTGTGTCTGCGTGGAACACGGCGGGGGGGGGGTGGTCATTTCATGGTACACACGGGCAGGAGCCTGGCACCCGGGCAGGGACAGGCCCCCTGGTGACTGCAGGTGGAGGATGGGGAAAGGCTCCTGGGCCATCACCACACCGGGCAGGGGACCTGACGCGACCCTCCCTCCCCAGGTCGGACACCATGGGACGCCCCCCCTTCCCAGGCACAGCCCGGGGCCCCAACCTCACCTTCCTCCTGAGCTCCCCTGGTGGGCATGTCCAGGCTGAAGCCCCCAGGCCACCCACAGGCTGCAGGGCCCAGATTAATCTCTGAATGCTAAACGCCTACACCCAGCTGTCCTGACCGACAACTCAGCACCTGGCCCGGGCCCCCTAAGCCTCCCCCTGCGCGTAACCCACTCTGACCCTTCCGGCCCCAGACTCTAAGGAAACCTGTTGGTTTTACCTTGAAAACAGCCCCTGGCGCCACCTCTCCTCATGCCCTGCTGTGGGCCGCCCGCCCGAGTTCTCGGCTGCCGCTGCCCCCTCCTACAGCCAGCGGTCCTCAGGCAGCCCCCACCACTGACCCCGACCTGAACAGGGGCTCCTCGCTCCCCTCTGGCCGCTGCCCTGTGCCAACCCCCACCTCCCCTGCTTCCCCGCTTACGCACCCAGGTGCCCCTGCAGAGCACACAGTGGGGGCAGCAGGGATGCAGGGCCGCGGGCCAGGTCAGACTGCAGACCCGACGGCATCTCTTCCATTAACTGTGCTTGGGGACAATCAAAAGCACCTGATTGTTTATCATCAGATGCTGCCCAACTCTGTCCGGTTTCTGAGAGAAGATGGGACGAAACCAGAGGAGGAACTTCAGGGCTCGACACTGTGGCTCTACCTGCATTCGCGCCTCAATGTTTCTGAGACTGAACAGCGATGCTTCACGTGAAAATGCTTATGTTTTAACTGGGCAACTTTGGGAAAAGGCTATTGCTTTCTAAGTTTTCCTACTTAATGCCTCTGCTAATTGTCTGAAACATTCTAAAAGGTTAACAAAAAAATTCCCGTCTTCAGTAATAATTTCTAAACGTAAGTGTATTCAACATAGAATTAAAATGGTGTACAAGGTGCAGTAAAAGAGGCTGAACACACATGATCTAAATTAAGTGCACTGAGGTTTTACTTTTCATTCACAGCAAGCCTACTTCCCCAAGTATTTCGGCTCAGAAAAGACTCCTATTTGACGAAAACCTGTGGGCGAACCTCCCTGGGGGTAACAGGCTCAGGACGACACCCGGCAGAGAGAGGAGAGAAAGAAATCAGACCCGCCTGGAGAGAGAAGACCTCCCGTCTCGCCCGCAGGGTCTGGTGGAGGACCGGAAACCCTGACCGCACAGCACCCGGCAGGCCCCTGGGGCTGCGCTGTCACCCACCGATGCCCCGCCCGCCCCTTCGGCCCGCCACCCTCCTCTGCAGAGGGAGGCCGAGGGGCCGCGTCTCACCTGTCTGGTGGAGTCCAGGACCATCTCCAAGAGGCCGTCCACCGCCAGGCCCAGGCTCCGGTAGACCCTCCTGACGGGCTGCTCCCACTCCAGCGTGCTCTCCGGGCTCATGAAGAAGCTCTCACAGACGTGGCTGCTGATCTCGGCCACTGACGACGTCTCAGCACGCTCGGGTGACGTGCCGTCCGGCTCCGGCAGGGCCGCGTCGAGCCCAGGCCACGCCTCGTCCAGGGCCGGGGCTACAAGCGAGCAGACACAGAGGCCGCGCTGCCAGGAGGACGCCCGGCGGCCGGCCTGGGGGCTGTGGGCACAGGGCTGTGGGCGCTCACCCGCAGGCGGGCTCTCGTCCTCCAGGCAGAGCCCCACGCGCTCGCCGATGCGGCTCCTCAGGGCAACGGCGGCCTTAAGCGTCTCCCCAAACAGACCCAGCAGTCTCCTCAGGGCGTCCCGGAGCGCTCTCCTGAGAGGGGCACACGGGGCAGCGTCAGCCGAGACCCCGCCCGGCCGACGGCACGCGCGCAGCGCTGTGGGTGACCTAAGCGCCCCTCTCTGGAGGCCTGGGCCCAGCCCGCACCGGGGCTTCGCCCAGGGCCCTCCTCCCAGCTGCTCTCCCCGCAGCGGCGCCGCCACGAGCTGCACAGACCCGGCCTGCGCCACGCCACAGCCTCCCCGGCTCCCGGGAGCAGAGCTGGGCGCCGACGTGGCCCCTCCGGCTCCCCCTCTCAGGAGACACCGGCTCCCAAGTCCAAGTCACCCCTCGCCCACAGCCCACCAGCATGGGAAGGCGCCGTGTCTCCCCGTGTCTCTCTCGGGGGCCACACGAACCACGGAGTTTGGGGGCTTTGGTTCCCCTAGGACAGGAGTCCTGTCTTTGAGCTGCATCCTCCCAGACCAGCCCTTCCAGCTGCGGGGCGTCATCTGGGGCTCGGTGACCCCGCCCAGGACGTGGCTCCGGTGCCCACGAGACGTCAGGGCTTGGCCACCCCCATCCACCCACGGCTCACACCCCTCCCTCGGGCCCAGCACAGGGCAACGCCACTCAAGACACGGGAAGAGCCGCCCCTCGGGAAGCTGACACCCGAGGCCGGGGCCAGAGACAGCGAGAAAGGGACGCGGGGATGTGAGGGGCGGGGGCAGGCGGGGGCAGACTGCAAACGGCGGGCCCGACAGCCCCTGCTGCCACCCAGGCCCCTCGGAGGGAGCGTGCGGGGAGGGCGTAAGGACCACCACGAGACGGGCTCGGGCAGGCAGTGTCTGCTTTGCTCTGAGAGAAAATGCCAGAAGGCCCCAGCCCCCCCCTCCTCCTTGGGCCCCGTCCAGGCCATGCCGACCCCTGTTCCCTGAGGAGCCGCATGAACTCCAAACACTCGTGGGTGTCGGGGCATCTCACCTGCCGGCACGCCCCCCGAACGCCTCGGGGCCTCTGCTCTCTGCCAGCCCCCCGAGTGCAGGGCCAGGCCTGACACATCCTGCCCTGCACTCCCCTCATCGAGCCGCAAGGCAGCTGGACACAGCACGCAAGGTCCTCGCGGAGACAATGAAGCCGTGAAAGACTGAACGGAGAGACCGAGCCTCCGTGAGCAGCGCCCGCCCTCCGCACAGCGGCCCTCCCGTCTCCTCTGACCCTCAGCGCTGCATACACGCTAGCGCCGCGGTGCTGAGCGCGAGGGTCCAGGGGCAGCGGGAACCCCAGACCAGCAGGGACGGGCTGAGAGATGCACAAAGGGGCCCAGAGAGGCCGGCCAGTGAGCTGCACCTTCCCGGGCGACGCTGAGCCAATGGCCCCGACAGGCAAAGACGAGAGCGTCTCCTGACATCAGGCAAACACAACTGAACGGCTCACTCGAGAACCACACGAGAAGCAGAGCTAAAACCTGCCTAGCGCCAGGTGGGAAACTATTTCCTAAATAAGACCCCCAAACAAACAAGAAAAGGGCGGGTCAGTAACTGCCTGCATAGCAGCATCAAATCTTGTAACCTGGCAAAATGGAAAGGTTTGGCAAAGCGAGGTGGTGGGTATGTGGGTGCCACGACTCAGCGCTCGTCTTGAAGTTTAAGACCCTCCTGGACGAGAGGACCCACGCAGCACAGGGTCCCATCCGCCGGGTGCCAACATGCACTCCAGCCCAAGAAGCAGAGGCGGCCACTGACCTCTCGCCGTGGGACAGGTCGATGTCGGACTTGAGCATCGAGATGAGAGTCGTGCCCTCCTGGTTCTCCCTTTCTCGCCTTTGCTGAAGCCTCTCCAGTTCGGAATGGCGCTCTTCTATCTCGTGACTTAAGGATAAAATCTGGTCTTTTAGCTGTTGAAGAAAAATTGTTAAAGCTTTAGTTAAGACAATTTAGTTAAAAATAAGTTTCTGTAAGGAACTTTCTTTATCCAAGAGCAGGTTTGTGGTTTGTGGGATGGAGAAAACGGATGATGCGACACCAGCGTGGGGTCCATAAAGTACACAAAACACAGGCCAGAGAAAAAAGAAGGGTGTAATTTTGAAACCAATTTACTGAAGAGAACAAAAGGGACAGAAAACAGTTTCAATGTTGTGCATAGAGGGAACTTGGGAAAAAAGTGTGGCTCCTATAAACCACTGGGCCATACAGGTCGCTGGAAAAATGAAAGAAAATGGAATAAGTAAACAGAGAATGGCAGGTTTCAAGATGGCAAACAATGACCAAAAAATGGACAAAAGACACAGAAGATGAACTGCATGCCCAGATGGCTCGAGGCTGGGGCAGCCCCAGATGCCAGGGTGTGGCTGGTGGTGGGTTCCACGCAGAGAGCCTATGGACGGCAGACCCTTCCTCTGCTGGTCCTGCTCCCTCACCTGCATTCCTATCAAATCTTCCTCCACTTACAATGGGATTACATCCCAATACACCCATCCTAAACTGCAAATACCATACATCGAAAATGCATTTAAGGACTTCCCTGGTGGCACAGTGGTTAAGAATCCGCCTGCCAATGCAGGGAACACGGGTTTGAGCCCTGGTCCGGGAAGATCCCACATGCCATGGAGCAACTAAGCCCATGCGCCACAACTACTGAGCCTGCGCTCCACAACAAAAGAAGCCACTGCAATGAGAAGCCCGTGCACTGCAACGAAAGAGTAGCCCCTGCTCGCCGCAACTAGAGAAAGCCCATGCGCAGCAATGACCAACTCAGCCAAAACTAAATAATTAATTTTAAAAAAAAAGAGATGCATTTAATACACTTGTGAATGAAAAGGGTCGCCGGCCATACCAGTAAACAAAGGATGCTGCAGCCACCAAGCCCCCACAGCTGCCCGGACGGCGCCCCCTGAGCGGGCTCAGGGTGGGAAAACACAGCATACTGGCCCCAGGTAGAGGAGGTGCAGATCGAAAAATGATCTCAGTGAGCCCAGACTTTGCTTCTTCCCGTATATAGAAAAGCGCTAAATTCATTAACTTGAGATGCCTGGTTACTTTAATTAACAGTAATCTTTTGAAAAGGAAAAGCGGAGCGGCTGGCTGTCTTGGTCCAGAACGGCTGTCAGCGTATCAGTCGTTCACCTTTCTGGTCGTGTGGCTGCCCTGCCCAGCATCACAGGAGAGAACCGCACCACATGTCACTAGCCCAGGAAAAGATAAAAATCCAAAATTCAAAATTCAAAGTACTGTTCCTACTGAATGTGCACTTCTTTCACACCATCATAAGTCAAAAAAATCCTAAGTCAAACGACTGTAAGTCAGGGACTGTCTGTACTCAATAAGTTAACAGAGTTATTAATTCATCCATGAAGAACATTTGTTCATCAAAAGATGACAAAAGGGGAAAAAACCCCTACAAATTAGAAGAAATCCAGAAATACAAAAAAAACATCCCTAAATCAGTAAGAAAAACACAAACAACTGTTTTAAATAGAAAAATGGCCAAAGATACAAAAAGGCGTTTCACAGAAAGGGAAACACAAATGGATCACAAACATAGTACCAGATGCGCATCTCATCAGCAAATTAAGACCACCGAGAGACACCATTTCGTTGCCACAAAATTGGCAAAAACTAAAAAGTAAGAACATTCCAGGAGAGGATGTGGAGTAACAGGAGCTCGAGTGCACGACTGGTGGAACCACCCAGAAACAGCCTTGGGGTTACCCACCAGGGGCAGAACCCCACAACTGGGACACGCACTTCTAGGTTTAAGAAGCTCCTGCACATCTGTGTAAGAGGTGTGTGTAGGAAACTCAGGGCAGCTTTATTCATAATGGCAGAAAGATAGAAACAAGCCCAAGTCCACCAATGAGCACACACGCAACGGATGCCATTCGGCAGCTTGGATGGCGGGTACGGCCCCACCATCGCCACCTGTGAACTTCCAGTCAACACGGAACGAGAGAGGCCGGTACACACCCCCTTGTGACGGCCGGAAAGGGCTGAGGCTCAACAGCAGAGTGTCTGGGAATAAACACATCAGTGAGCAAGAAATCTGTAACAATCAGAAGGGTGGTTGCCTCGCGGGGGGCAGGGGGCGGGGGGTCTCTTGAGGTGCTTAACGTGGGTGGTGGGACACCATTCCTTACTCCTCAGTATTACTTTAAGCGAACACGTACATTTTAAGGACACCTGTAAGATAATTTCACAGTGGAAACAACTTCCCGCAGAGTCTGGTTTCCTGAAGGGTCGTGTGCCCTCCTCCGACCAGGGAGCCTCTGGGCAGCGGGATGACAGCCCGGCCCACTGGCCCACGGGAGTCGCCTGCTGCCCTCCACGCGCCCACACGAGGGCCTCTCCCTCTCCTGGTGCCTCTCAGTCTTTCCTCCCCACCTTCTCACACTCCTGCCATCAAGCTTCCATCCCCCCTTTTTAAAGGTAAACCACTATGTATGTTTTACAATTTCTCTCTTAATTCAGAATTTAACATTTCTTTTTAACTGTACTAATACTTTTATTAGGATTGTTATTGTTTCTGGTCCTTGAGGTATAAAATCGCAGAGGCTTTGAATGGTGTATCTCTAACCCTATTTTGCCCACAAGTCATGTTAATTTTAGTATTTCATACAGAATGAGTTTTTTTAAGAATGCATATCATGTATCAGCAGAAATGCCTGGCATATTGAAGAACAAGCTTAAGAAACAACTCGAAAGGCTCGTTCTTCCTCATGGAACCCCCTCCTGCCTAAGCCCTGGTGCCGTCCTTGCTCCCCTGCACGTGCCCCCCACCCTCCTGCCTTCTCGTGGCTGGGCTCCCAGCACAGGAGGGGCCTCTGCAGCCAGGAACATGCTCCCTGATGGGCAGCTAATGACTGACCTCCACAGATACATGCTGCCCTGAATCTGGCTGGGAGTGACTCTGACATCTTTGGTACCAAATTAAGTCAGACGCACCCATGTGCAATGTTTACAGTCAGAAGGCCTGGTTACACCACTTGACAGCCACGGACTTTGAGCAAATTAACAGAACCTCTCCTGGGCCTCAGTGTCCTGAGAGGGAGAGAGCTGCACAGAAATGAGAAAATTCTACATCTAATGTGCTTAGTGCGGTGCCTGCACATATTCCTAAGAAAACTGTGCCTCCAGTGTATGAATAAGTTCAAATCCAGCGACCCTGTATGATGATAAAGTCAAAGAAAGCAGCAGTACTATTATGACTCTGAAAGATCACACAGTGGGACTATCTCTAAAAATAGTATAAATACACATCCATATTTTCAATAATAATAATGAAAAAAACCCAATTCAGGGCTTCCCTGGTGGCACAGTGGTTGAGAGTCTGCCTGCTGATGCGGGGGACACGGGTTCGAGCCCTGGTCTGGGAAGATCCCACATGCCACGGAGCAACTAGGCCCGTGAGCCACAATTACTGAGCCTGCACGTCTGGAGCCTGTGCTCCGCAACGGGAGAGGCCGCGACAGTGAGAGGCCCGCGCACCGTGATGAAGAGTGGCCCCCGCTTGCCACAACTGGAGAAAGCCCTCGCACAGAAACGAAGACCCAACACAGCCAAAAATAAATAAATAATTTAAAAAAAAAAAAAAACAATTCAAAAATTGTCAAGGACCTCAGCCATAAAAAAGAATGAAATAATGCCATTTGCAGCAACATGGATGGACCTAGAGAGTATTATGCTTAGTGAAATAAGTCAGACAGAGAAAGAAAAATACTGTATGATATCACTTATATGTGGAATCTAAGAAAATGATACAAATGAACTTATTTACAAAACAGAAATAGACTCTCAGACATGGAGATATATTAGGAGTTTGGGATTAATATGTACACACTACTGTATATAAGATAACCAAAAAGGACCTACTGTATAGCACAGAAAACTACATTCAATATCTTGTAATTACCTATAAGGGAAAAGAATCTGAAAAAGTATATATATACACTTTATATATATACACACACACACACACACATATGTATATACATATATATATATAACTGAGTTACTCTGCTATACAGTTGAAACTAACACAACATTGTAAATTAACTGTACTTCAATAGAAAAAAATTGTCAAGGACCTGAACAGACAAAAATGGCCAATAAACCCATGAAAAGATGTCCAACATCACCAGTCAATAGGGAAATGCAAATAAAAACAAGATATCACCTCACATCCATTATGATGGCTATTATTTTAAAAAATGAAAAACAACAAGTATTGACAAGAATGAGGAAAAACTGGAACACTTGCGCACTATTGGTGGAAATGCACAATGCCACAGCTGCTGTGGAAAACAGTTGAGCAGTTCCTCAAAAAGTTAAAGACAGAATCATCATATGACCCATCAACTCTGTTCTTAGATATATACCCCAAAATATCAAAAGCAGGGACTGAAGCAAATACTTGCACCCCAATGTTCACAGCAGCATTATGCACAACAGCCAAAAGGAAGAGACAACCATTAACAGATGTCCATCAACAGATGAACAGATAAACAAAATATGGTGTCTATATACAATGGAATAATATTAGTCAGCCATAAAAAGCCATGAATGTTGATACACACACAACATGGATGGACCTTGAGGACATTATGCTAAGTGAAATAAGTCAAACACAAAAGAACATATATTGTATGATTCCTCTGAAATGAGATCCCTCGAGGAGTCAAATTCACAAAGGCAGAAAGTACAGTGCTGGGTACCAGGGTAGGATGGAGGGGGATGGGAGTTATTATTTTTTTAAATTAATTAATTGATTAATTTATTTTTGGCTGCATTGGGGTCTTTGTTGCTGCGTGTGTACTTTCTCTAGTTGCAGCGAGTTGCGGTGCACGGGCTTCTCATTGCGGTGGCTTCTCTTGTTGTGGAGCACAAGCTCTAGGCGTGTGGGCTTCAGTAGTTGTGGCACACGGGCTCAGTAGCTGTGGCTCGCAGGCTCTAGAGTGCAGGCTCAGTAGTTGTAGCACACGGGCATAGTTGCTCCGCGGCATGTGGGATCTTCCCAGACCAGGGATCAAACCTGTGTCCCCTGCATTGGCAGGCAGATTCTTAACCACTACGCCACCAGGGAAGCCCAGGAATTATTTTTAATGAGGACAGAGCTTCTACTTGGGATGATGAACAATTTCTGGAAATGGATAGTGGCAATACTTGCACAATACTGTGAATGTGGTTAATGCCACTAAACTGTACACTTAAAATGGTTAAAATGGTAAATATTATGTTATGCATATTTTACCATACACAAAAAAAGAATTAACAAAGAAAACATGCATCCCACATACCTGCAGAATTTGGTTATTCTTCTCCTGAAGCTGCAGAGACAAAGACTCTTTCTCTTTTTGGTAAAGAGACTGTGCCTGCTCACGCTCAAGTTTATGTATCGCCTCTTTTTCATGCAAAGCAGCTTTCTTTTCACTTTCAAATTCACCCTGTACAAAAGCAAATTATTAACAACAACAAAAAATGCCATTAAGTTATAAAATTATCCTTGCTCCATTTCTCTGCTGTTCACTAGAATTTAGTTCATTCAACAAATATTTATTGATTCCGTATTCTGTGCCAAGAACAATGATCAAAAAGGCCAAGGCCGCTATCCCCAGTGAACATGCGTTCAAATGTGCTTATCATATAGAATACAAAAGAAACAGCCTGCTCTACCTTTCCCAATGGTCACGTTAAGAAATTCTCCATCATCAGGGTATCATGACCATCAAAATCCAAGATATTTAGAAACCTAACTTCCTCTGGTTTTAAAAAATAAACCCTGTTTCTTCTTAAATAATAAAAAATATTTTTTAATAATGTTCACCTAATGAGTTAAAATACATTAATGAAATAAGCTTTTTTTTTTTAACTACAGATATAGCACTTCCAGAATGGCAGAATAAGGACCTTCAAAAATCCACTCCTCGGGCTTCCCTGGTGGCGCAGTGGTTGAGAATCTGCCTGCCAACGCAGGGGACACGGGTTCGAGCCCTGGTCTGGGAAGATCCCACATGCCGCGGAGCAACTAGGCCCGTGAGCCACAACTACTGAGCCTGCGCGTCTGGAGCCTGTGCTCTCCAACAAGAGAGGCCGCGATAGTGAGAGGCCCGCGCACCGCGATGAAGAGTGGCCCCCACTTGCCGCAACTGGAGAAAGCCCTCGCACAGAAACGAAGACCCAACACAGCCATAAATAAATAAATAAATAATAAAAAATTAAAAAAAAAAAAAAATCCACTCCTCTACAAGAGCACCGAGAACACTGGCAAAAACTGTCAAAATCAACTTTTTCATAGCTCTGGAAATTAAAGTGTTCATTAAAAACAAAGGCTGAGTCACCATCAGAACAGGAAGCTTTGGGTGTTTGAACCTGCCCTAATCCCATCACTCCAGTCTCTGGGATAGCCTTGAAAATGCAGCCCAGGGAATTCCCTGGTGGTCCAGTGGTTAAGACCATTTCAAGCTTTCACTGCTGTGGGCCCCGGGGTTCAACCAGGGTTCAATCTCTGATCAGGGAACCCGCCAAAAAAAAAAAAAAAAAAAGAAAGAAAATGCAGCCCAGCAACTATGGGGGGAGGAGGAGAAGAATGGGTTTGCAGCTCCACCAAAGCACCACCACCAACTGTCACGAACTGACCTGACTGGCAGCTCACTGAAAAGCTCTGTTCTCAAAGCTGGTTTTTTATCGGATCTGATTCAGAACTCACCTCAACAATCCTGTGCCCAAGCCATTTGGCAAAAACAATTAGCAGCAACTGTTTAACATCTCAGCGGCCTGAGGCAGTGATAACAATTGGAGCTAATAAGAGGCTGATCAAAAAACTTAAAAGGAAGTGAAAGCTAAGGCAGAGATGTATACTGCCTGTCACAGCATTGAAGGCATGCCCCAAACAGAGCCCCACAATAAAGAGATAAAATTATAAAATGAAACCAAATAGATATTCTGAAGCTGAAAAACACAATTACTGAAATAAAAGTTTCACTAGAGGGACTCAACAGCAGATTCAAGTGGGTAGAAGAATCAGCAAACATGAAGACAGGTCAAATGAGATTATTCATTCTGGGGAACAAAAAAAAAAAAAAAAAAAAAAAAGAAAAAAGAAATAAAGTAAGTAGGCTCACAGGCCTCTAGGACATCCTCAAAGACCAACATACACATCATGAGAGTCCCAGAGGAAAGGACAAAGGGAACAGGGCAAAAGAATACTTGAAGATAACATGCCTAAAAACTTTGCAAATTTGATGAAAAATATTAATCTATACATAGAAGAAGCTCAACGAACTTCAAGTAGGATAAACTCAGAGATCCACACCTGGACACATCATAATCAAACTGCTGAGAGACAAAGAAAATCTAGAAAGCGGCGAGAAGCAAACAATTTATTTTGTCTTTTATATTTATGTGTATAGTTTGTAATTCTTTTTTCTATGTAATTTAGAAGACAAATGCATAAAGAACGAGCATAAAGTATATACAGATGTTCTTTGTATGACAATATTAGCACAAAGGAGGAAGGAAGGAAGGAATGAAGCTATATCGAAGAATAATTTTGTGAACTATTAAAATTAAGTTGGTATTAATCTGAACCATATTGTTATAAAATGTTCAATGTAATGCCCAGGGCAGGCACTAACAAAATTAAAAGCAAACAAACAACAAACAAAAACAAAAATCAAAAATATATAGAAAAATAAACATCAAGGAAATCAAAACAAAAGAAGGCAATAATGGAGATTTAGAGGAACAAAAGAGACAGAAGATATATAGAAAGCAAACAGCAAGTACTGATACACCCTACAACATATATGAACCTAGAAAACATTATTCTAAGTGAAAGAAGGCAAACACAAAAGGCCACATTTTGTATGATTCGACTTCTATAAAATGTTCAGAAAAGGCAACTCCACAGAAGTGGAGAGTAGATCAGTGGTTGCCAGGGGCTGGGGGAGGGAAGAGACTGCTAATGGGTGGGGGGTTTCTTTTGTGGTGATGTAAATGTTCTGGAATTAGACAGCAATAGGAGTTGTACAACTTTATGAATATACTGCAGACCACCAAACTGTATATTTCAAAAAGTGTGATTTTTATGATATGTGCATTATATCTCAATAATGTTGTAATTAAAAACAAAACAAAACAAAACCACAGTAAAAATCATTGTAAGAAGCAGTGCTGAATGCTCACTCATCCTGTGCAGACACCCTTCCGTGGCAACAGGCCCCTTGAAGCAAGAAAACACTTGACGTGGCCGCTGCTGAGTCACCAAAGCAAGGCCATGAGCAGCGCTCAGATTTTCCCAGGCTTAAACACAGCCGGCTCTTTACCATGGGGTTGGACAGCGTGGGTCCACTTACATTCGGATTGTTTCTTTTGGGCCGTGCCGCACAGCATGGGGGATCTTACCTCCCTGACCAGGGATCGAACCCGGGCCCCCTGCACTGGGAGCGTGGAGTCTTAGCCACTGGACCGCAGGCAAGCGCCATGGATTTTGTTTCAATGGTAAACACTACAGCACCACACGATCCGTGGCTGGTTGAATCTGCAGATGCACAGTAATGGCGGATACAGAGGAGCCACATGTACCGAGGGCCAACTATCAATTACACGCAGATTCTCAACTGTGTAGAGGGTCGGCACCCTTAATTCCGTGTTGGTTAAGGGTCAACTATTTGATGACAACTTCTTAAAAGAAAAGGAATGCGGGCTTCCCTGGTGGCGCAGTGGTTGAGAATCTGCCTGCCAATGCAGGGGACACGGGTTCGAGCCCTGGTCTGGGAAGATCCCACATGCCGCGGAGCAACTGGGCCCGTGAGCCACAACTACTGAGCCTGCGCGTCTGGAGCCTGTGCTCCGCAACAAGAGAGGCCGTGATAGTGAGAGGAGGCCCGTGCACCGCGATGAAGAGTGGCCCCCGTTTGCCACAACTAGAGAAAGCCCTCGCACAGAAACGAAGACCCAACACAGCCAAAAATAAAAATAAATTAATTAATTAAAAGTAACATTTAAAAAAAAAAAAAGAAAGAAAAGGAATGCTAACTAGTCAATTTAAATATAAAAATGAAAGAAAAATAGTTGCCTCGAAAAATCTCAGTTTCTAAGACAATGAAAATGTGTTTTAATTTTGCATATCAAAATTAATTTAGAATAAATTTTTCTTACTTACTTTGCAGGTGAGAAAGGATAGCAATGAAACAGACCACTCTTCACCCCAGTACCTTTAACTGTGTGACCTGCTGCTCCAGCAGCGCCTCTGACTGACACGTGGGCAGTTCAGTCTCCTCTTGACAGCAGAGCCGCTGCTTCTCCTCCTCTTCCAGCTCCGCAGGAACCGAAGTGCCCTGCTTGAGTGGGGAGGAAGGTCAACGCTGGGCCTTGACCATGTGCGTGGATATGTGGTGAGGCTGGAACTCAGCTTATTCCACATATTTTCACTGTGACGACACGCAGCAGTCAGGTTATAGCTCATAGAAAAATTCAAGTCACTCTTCGTGGGCTCTGGATTCTCACCTCAGTCACAAGCATCAGAAAATGGGGTTTGCACAGCACAACACTGAAACTATACTTTCAAGTTCTAGACACCATTTCTGAATTAACACAGAACATTTTTATAAACTTCCTCTCCTGGAATAGGTTTAATTCAATCCTTTAAAAGGAAGAATCAAGTGCAATTTCAAGGTAGGACATGTGGCAGTTTCCAAAGCCCTTTAACTGTCTCATCTGCACCACACAACCACTTCATGGCAAGGACGGGGTTCACCCAGATGGTTCACAGCCAGGAAGGAAGCTGCAGTCCTGACAGTAACCGGATTTGACCAGGGATGCTGGTTCCGTGTGTGCCAACCACAAAATGCTAGTGAACAAGAACAAAACCCCGAATGCCAACGGGCACCACAGATCGGCAGGGCAAGGCCAAGGGAGAGGAGGACAAGCCACACTCCCTTTCCCCAAAAACAGACTCTAGGACACTGAAGGATGCTGGGAAAAATAAGAAAACATCAATACCCAAGAAGAGGCAAATCCCCCAAGGCACATGATAAACATGAATCACAGCGGACTGCTCTTTGGGCGCCAGCACCCCAGCACAGGCATCTGCACTCCTCCCTCTCAGCACCTACGGCAAACAGGTCCTGAGGGCAGACCCCGCACGCTCGCCTGCCTGTTAAATGCTCTGGTTGACAGATCGAAGCATAAACACCTGCTTCTTGAAAAACTTGATTGAGCCACAGATCACATTCTTCAGGCAAAAATCTTTCACGGAAGCCAAACGTATACAAACAGATAAAAGTGAACTTCTGTTTGGGGTCAGGGTCAGAGTCCAAGAGCACCCCACACCCCCGCGTGCCTCAAGTCCCGGGACCTGCAAGCTGCACTGCACACGTGAGAGTCCGGGCCCGGGGGCTCAGGCTGCTCTTTCTGGCCATGGGGTCCTTCCAGGCCTTGGGGTCACTGCCCACAAACAGAGCGGACGGAGGGTGGGTGCCATACGGAGCTGTGGCTGGGAAGGGGGAAGGAAGAACCAGCCCACCGATGCCAAGCCCCTGGGTCATATGCCCCACTGAGGCCCCACGGGCTCCAGCACAGAGCTGTCCTTGCTACAGGGAGCGGGAGCCAAGCACAGGACTTGTTTCCCAACCTTCACTGTCTCAGGAAGGGTTTCCAGGCAGCTGGCAGAGACACGCCAAGTCCAGCAAGACGTCCCAAACACAGTCAGGAGCAGCAGCACGCAGCGCCCCTCCCAGGCGCCCTGTGGGTGGGGAGATCACCCTAACCTGACACCCGCGAGGGGCAGTGGGGACACCGCGACCTGTCCTGCCCAGTGCGCCCCCAGGTCTGGAGCAGGACTTCGCAGAACGCACCAGGCCGAGGCCAGTGTGGCGGAGCAGGGCACAGTCAGGAGAGGCCACAGACGGCATCGCGCATTCAGCCCCGCGACCTGGAAGCCTCGGCACCCCGGGGCTGGCTGCGCGACCTTGGCCCCCGCAACCTGACCGGACAGGCTCAGAGGGGGTTTTACTTGTGCCACTCCCTGCACTCCCTCAAGACCTCCTTACACACAATCGTTCTATTTCCAGCCTGACTAAACTCTCTTTAATCTGTTCTAAATGGTGAAGTCAATATAAGAAAAAGATGTTTTTAAAAACTTATTCTCGAGTTTTTCTGAAAATCCACAGAATTACGTGGGAAGTGTCATATATATTTTAATCATTAAAAAAACATAACAGATACACTTAAAGAAAAAAAAAAGTAGTTTTGCACAAAGAATACCAACATAGTATTAAGAATAAATTCAACTGATAATGAATTAAAGACATTCAAACTATATCTAAAATAACCACAGGTTCTCTTAATATTTTTTAAAAATCATATGAACAGATTTTTCTTTTCCCCCCAAGAAAAGATGACATTGCCTGAGCAATCAATAGTGGTCATACGAGTTAACTCTTGCTTTCCTTCCACTGCTTAGTGTTACCAATATAAGGGTGATTTCTTTGCAGGACACTTATCTCTAAGAAAAGGAAATGAGGCTTACGTTTTCAGAGAACTTTTCTCACAACCAAACTCCAAAAGGAAGTAACCTGAAAAATAATCCAATCGCTTCACAAGCGCTGGGTAAACAACTCTTCTGATAAGTGACACTGCTTTTCAAACAGGTGCAGAGATATTTGTGGCCCAGATAAATCCCATTCACAGAGAAAGAACAGCACGTCCCTGCTATTTTGGGGACAATGACCACAGCACCCCAGGAGACACCCAGCAAGGCTTCATGGAGTATCTGCCTGTGAGGAGAGCCTGAGGGAAGATGGTAGGAGGAAGAAGCCACCGCCTGGAACTATTCTCACCAAGACATGGACCTGAATCCCATCCCGTGTGTAGACTGCTGACACGTTTCCAGGGAATAAGGGGGAAATGTTAGCCAACGTCACAGGAAGCAGTAAAAACAGATTCAGCACAACTCAGCCCCTATGTGGATCCCAATTTGACCAGCCACAGGTAGAGACTGGAACTTAGGCTGGATATGTGATGAAATTAAGGGATTACTGTTAATTCTGCAGGTTAGCATGGAGCATGTTATGGTATATTATGGTATATTTGGGCGGCTAATGCACTGAGATTGGCACATACCCATGGGCAGTCAGATTCTGAGCTGTTCTCTGTTTCTGTATATGTTGAAATTTTCTCCAATAAAGAGTTAAAATAAAATAGGGGAAGAAACCGCATATCCCACCTTCCCACAAACCCAGATGTTTTCTCCTCTGAAATGAGCTAGACAAAAAAGGTCACTTAAACAGTATCTAATATTCACATCCTTAGAAGCAAAGTAAAAGAATGACATACTTGAACAAACAACTAGAAAAATACTTCCCAAATGATCTCAGCGCTCTGAAGAGAGTCAACTCGGAACTACAAAAATGCCGAACGGAAGAGCAGGACACGTGTCACGACCAGGTGACAGAACCATCAGAGTGAACAAACAGGATCCAACAAAGTTTCTTTGGAGGGAGGATTGTAAGTCAGTAAATACCAGGGAAGGCCAGCGGCAGAGTCTGACTCTTCAGAGGATTAGAGAAATGAAACTCAGACACCTCCACAGGTCAGCAGGTCTCAGGGGAGCGCCCCAGAAGAGGAGGACGTTGCTCACGAGGGCACGAGAGCAACAAGAGCACGAGAGCAACGAGAGCACCGAGAGCAACGAGAGCACCGAGAGCCACGAGAGCCACGAGAGCACCGAGAGCACCGAGAGCACGAGAGCAACGAGAGCACGAGAGCCACGAGAGCACCAAGAGCACCGAGAGCCACGAGAGCACTGAGAGCCACGAGAGCCCCGAGAGCCATGAGAGCACCGAGAGCAATGAGAGCAACGAGAGCACGAGAGCCACGAGAGCACGAGAGCACGAGAGCAACGAGAGCACGAGAGCAACCAGAGCACGAGAGCAACCAGAGCAACCAGAGCACCAAGAGCAACGAGAGCACGAGAGCAACGAGAGCACGAGAGCACGAGAGCAACCAGAGCAACCAGAGCACCGAGAGCAACGAGAGCAACGAGAGTACGAGAGCAACGACAGCACGAGAGCAACGAGAGCAACGAGAGCACGAGAGCAACGAGAGCACGAGAGCAACGAGAGCACGAGAGCACCGAGAGCACCGAGAGCACGAGAGCAATGAGAGCACGAGAGCACCGAGAGCACCGAGAGCACCAAGAGCACGAGAGCATGAGAGCAACGAGAGCACCGAGAGCAACCAGAGCAACCAGAGCAATGAGCACGAGAGCACGAGAGCACCAAGAGCAACGAGAGCACGAGAGCAACCAGAGCAACCAGAGCAACGAGCACGAGAGCACGAGAGCACGAGAGCAACGAGAGCACCAAGAGCAACGAGAGCACGAGAGCAACGAGAGCAATGAGAGCACGAGAGCAACCAGAGCACCGAGAGCAACGAGAGCACGAGAGCACGAGAGCAACAAGAGCACAAGAGCACGAGAGCAACGAGAGCAACGAGAGCAACAAGAGCACGAGAGCACGAGAGCAAGGAGGGAAACGAGGGCAACGAGAGCACGAGAGCACGAGAGCACCGAGAGCAACGAGAGCAACGAGAGCACGAGAGCAATGAGAGCAACGAGAGCACGAGAGCAACGAGAGCACGAGAGCACGAGAGCAACGAGAGCACCGAGAGCAACGAGAGCACGAGAGCAACGAGAGCACGAGAGCCACGAGAGCACGAGAGCCACGAGAGCGCCGAGAGCAACGAGAGCACGAGAGCAACGAGAGCACGAGAGCAACGAGAGCGCCGAGAGCACCGAGAGCAACGAGAGCAACCAGAGCAACCAGAGCAATGAGCACGAGAGCACGAGAGCACGAGAGCAACGAGAGCACCAAGAGCAACGAGAGCACGAGAGCAACGAGAGCAACCAGAGCAACCAGAGCAACCAGAGCAATGAGCACGAGAGCACGAGAGCAACGAGAGCACCAAGAGCAACGAGAGCACGAGAGCAACCAGAGCAACCAGAGCAACCAGAGCAATGAGCACGAGAGCACGAGAGCAACGAGAGCACGAGAGCAACGACAGCAACGTGAGCAACGAGAGCAACCAGAGCAACCAGAGCAACCAGAGCAACCAGAGCAATGGGCACGAGAGCACGAGAGCAACGAGAGCACCGAGAGCAACGAGAGCAACCAGAGCAAGCAGAGCAATGAGCACGAGAGCACGAAAGCAAGAGAGCAACAAGAGCACGAGAGCAACGAGTGCAACGAGAGCAACCAGAGCACGAGAGCAACGAGAGCAACCAGAGCAACCAGAGCAATGAGCACGAGAGCAACGAGAGCACGAGAGCAACGAGAGCAACGAGAGCACGAGAGCACGAGAGCACGAGAGCAACGAGAGCAACGAGAGCAACGAGAGCACGAGAGCACGAGAGCAAGGAGGGAAACGAGGGCAACGAGAGCAACAAAAGCACGAGAGCACGAGAGCAAGGAGGGAAACGAGGGCAACGAGAGCGACTGGGCTGCGGCCAGGACCACCGTCTCCTCCACGGTGCCTGCAGCAAGCACTGTCCCCGCAGCCACTTGACCCCTCTGTAACGGCCCCCGAGGACCGAACTCGAGGGGCTGGGGCACTTAGGACATCGCAGGGACAGAATGCGGGCTGCGGCGGTGAGGGTGACCTCAGTGGCCTCGGCCCGCAGCGGCTTGAAGCAGGATTTCAGTTCCCGACCAGAGACGGAGGCTGGGCAGCGGCAGTGCAAGCGCTGGATCCTGGCCACCGGACCACCAGGGACCAGCGGCCAGTGACAAGGCCCTGGCCCATCAGCTGTGAAGAAGTGAATTTCCGCAGAGAGACGGAAAGTAGTGAAGCAAGTAAAGTGTTCATTAGAAGGAAAAAGAGTACAGTAGACACACGGGCGGGCTCAGAGAGAGAGTCACGCCCTCAGGGCAGTTTGAGTCACTTTCGTGGGCATTTCTTCCGGGTTTCCTTTGACCAACCCTCTTGCTCTGCCTGGTTCTGAGTCCGCGTTTGGTGCATCTCAGGGTCCTCCCATGCGTGCGCGCACGTCTCTTAGCCAAGATGGATTCCAGCGAAGAGGACTGTGGGTGGTTGGCATCACTTACTGTGAGGTGGCGCCCCTCCCTTTTGGACCTCCAAGGAGCCCTTCTGCGCATGTGTGTCGGGAGGGTCTCCTGGACTTCGAGAATGAGGCACATGTGGTCTCTCATCTTCTATCTGGGCGGGGCCCAGCCTCCTCCATCACCCTGCTCTTATGGAGCTTCCGTCCACAGGGGAGAAACTGTTCAGCCTGGGGCCCATCTACCTCCTGCCTCAAGGGAACACTGAGGGGACGCTGAGGGGACACTGAGGGGACACAGGGGCTGAGGGGACGCTGAGGGGACACTGAGGGGACACAGGGGGCTGAGGGGACACTTAGGGGACACTGAGGGGACACAGGGGGCTGAGGGGATGCTGAGGAGACACTGAGGGGACACAGGGGGCTGAGGGGACGCTGAGGGGACACTGAGGGGGCTGAGGGGACACAGGGGGCTGAGGGGACGCTGAGGGGACACTGAGGGGGCTGAGGGGACACTGAGGGGACGCTGAGGGGACAGGGGGGCTGAGGGGACACTGAGGGGGCTGAGGGGACGCTGAGGGGGATGAGGAGACACTGAGGGGACACTGAAGGGGCTGAGGGCGTTTTGTCCTCTGTAATGAAAGCCGAGTATGAGGACACTGTGAAGAGAAGACGGCCTGCGTGACGTCACCCGTGGCCAGCGGCGCGTCTGGGCTCAGCCGGGTTACCGGGTCTCTCCGAGCGCTCGTGGACACGGGCTCCCTGGGTGTGGATCTCTCCCGTCCTCATTCCCCAAACACGGGAGACCTGGATTCAGGGCATCTCAGGGTCCAAGGAGCAAACCAAGAAAAATGCCAACTCCCAGACTTTTCAGCCAAACAAAAGGGATAAATGTCATATTCATGCTTCCCTTTATTTTTCTCCGATCCACTAATTCTCACTCTGGGAACTTCCACGTGAAAAAACAGTTTAAATGCTAATTTCAGATCAGTCAATATGTACACACACAGCTAAGAGCACTGACTATTAACCTAGGAAACCCAGGCGAATGCCAGGCCTCATTTTACGGTTGAAATGAGCTATTAGCACGTCCTTTTGAAAAGCCCCACAGAAAAGGTACCTACAAAAAATTATAACCTCAATAAGTTTGTACACATGCTTCACAAAAAAACACCAGTTATCCTTACCCCCAGAAAGACCAGAAGATGCGGAGACACAAGTATTTCAAATCTAAGAACACCAAGGCAGAAGGGCCTCAGGGGCGTCCAGCCAAGTGTCCTCAGATGGACTCCAGGGGTTTTGCAAGCCCTGCGAGGATGGTGTGCAGAATTCCGTGCATACACGCATGTCTGCACGTGTGCTATGCGTGTGCACTACACAAATGCAGGGCGGGCAGGCGGGGCAGCGACACCACGTGGGGCCTGGCTGCATGACGTCCACACACACCTCTGCCATCCTGTGCCAATGCAAAGGGCACTGAGGGGTGTGAGCCCCACACGGGTCACGAGAACCCAGGCCAGATCCCAGCCTCCACGGCAGTCGCACATATTCAAGAAGATTCCAACTGCTTTGTGAGACTCCACTGTAACCTCGACCTCGCAATTCGACATGTTGCTTATACACATGGTGACGCACTATGTTTAAAAATCCAAAGAAGTGGGCATTCCCTGGGGGTCCAGTGGTTAGGACTCGGCGATTTCACTGCCTGACCCCGGGTTCAATCCCTGGTCAGGGAACTAAGATCCTGCAAGCCGCCCAGAGGAACCAAAAAAAAAAGAAAAAAAATCTAAACGAGAGCCCATAGCGTGTGCCGATCCCTAAGAGCACCTGCGGGGGGGGGGTGGTTCTGCGTGGACACACGCCACACACACACCCAAGCAGCCCGCCTGCTCCATCCTCCTCCACAGCCCCCGCCTCCTCCGGCCTCCCCTGGGTCCAGAGGCACGGGCCCTCTCCCTGGCCCCAGCAGACCCCCGACACCGCCCGCCCCCAGGCTCCCCGCGAGCCTCGGTCAACCTAGAGCAGGGCAGCTGCCTCCACCAAACGGCCCCCGTGGGACAGATCCGGGCACTTTGCCGCTGTCCTGCCCTCCAGGGGCCCTGCCCTCAGTCAGGTCCTTACTGCCTACCTGACCTCTGAGATCCTAGCGACACTGTGTGGCAGGGCCATGGGCACCTCGGCAACAACTGCCCTGAAGAGGTTTGCAGGATGGGGCCCCTGGGAGCAAAATCCTTCCGGGCGCGCTGCCCTGGAGCCCCGGTCTGTGCACCGCTCTGGGCCCGGGCCGCCGCTGAGCAGAGCGCAAGCGTGAGGAGCGCAGCATGTGGCACGCGCTCCACAGGGGACGCACCGTGGGCTATGCAGGGCACAGGGCGCGGGGCCGTGAGTCCCGGACGGAGGGGCCGTCCCAGAAGGCAGGGCTCATGGAGAAAACGACTTGACGAAAGGGAGGCAAGAGTGGGAGTTTCCAGGCGGGGGACAAGGCCAAGTTCAGAGGAGGTCACAGCCAGGGTGTTCCAGAAACTGCCAGGCAGCAGGTGTCCGGCGTCACGAGAACAAAGAAGACAGGACATCGGGCCAGAGGACACTTGGTCAGAGTCTGTGCAGGGCTGTGCCCCCAGGTTGCACCATGGGCCCCGGGGTTTTGGGGTGCAGCACGGGATGCAGAGGACATGTAGCACCTGCCGGGCACCTTGCACAGGCAGCCCCTGAGGGACCCCGCAGGTCCCACGCAGCTCAGAGCAGGCCCCGGGCCCTCTTGGCAGGTGTGAGGCCTGCCCAGCGTCCACCCCACTGAGGGCCTCACAGATGCCCCGAGGGCTCGGATCACGAGGAGAAGCCTCAGGAGGCCCAGCGGCTTTGCTGATGTCACCGGCACCCCCGTGGCGGCCAGAGTCTGACCCCCAGGCCATCCCTGAAGCCACTGCTGCCCAGAAGGAACCTGTGGGGGCCCCCTCCTGCGGAGCCACCCGCACCTGCATCTCGGCCACATGCCCGCCCCTGAGCTCCTGCAGGGCTGCTTTTTGCTGCTGCCCCAGGGGCAGGCCCTCAGCAGGCCACACCAGCTCCACCTGCAGAGAGCGAGTCCACAGGGCACTGGCCCCCACACGCCTGTCCTGTCACCCACACACACCTCCCAACTGCAAGGTGGGAAACACTCCACGTGCTTCCTACAAGCGCGTTTCACACTAATAAAACTAAGCCATGGTTTAAAATACATAGCTTTCTCATGTAAAAAATGCGTACTTCTCCCTCTTGATATTCTTTTAGAGCTTCATTTTCTTCAAACCCTATAATCCGAGGGAATCTAATTTAAATCCACGGGCTGGGAACAAGCCCCCTTCCCCAGGCATCCGTCTGCATGGGAGGAAACCGAAGCTGACGCTGAGAGCTCGCTGGACTGGCCTGGGGGCACCACAGCCCTCCAAATTCACACCAAAAGGACAACTCCTAGGGAGGGGCTGCGACCCCTGCGACCCCTGCCCCGGCCGACTTCAAGGACAGGCCCGAGGCTCGCTCACGACCCAGCTGGAATGTGCTCAGCCCTCGAGGAATCTGTTCGAGATCTCGCCTGCAGGGACCTCCCTGGCGGTCCAGTGGCTACGGCTCCCAACGCAGGGGGCCCGGGTCCAATCCCTGGTCAGGGAGCTAGATCCCACATGCCGCAACTAACAGTTCTCACGCCGCAACTAAAGATCCCGCACGCGGCAACAAAGATCCCGCGTGCCGCAACTAAGACCCAGTGCAGCCAAATAAATAAATAAACAAATAAACATTATTTTAAGAAAAGGAAAAGATTTCGCCCGCAGACCACACAGAACAGGCAGAGCCGCAGCATAAAATGAAGCCACCCCACCTGTCAGCACTAGGCTGCCTTCTTCCTTCCGCCCTTCAACAAGCTAAACCAGGAGCAAAGGACAAAACCCCCCCGGAACACCTCATACAGCACGCCTCAGTCACCAGCGAAGGGTCTACCTGGTACTTGTGTTCTCACAAGGCTGAGATTTCCTGCTTTGTAATCTGGAATATCTACTTCTTAAATACGTGACAAAAGTATGAAGGCACCAGAACAGGGTCGTTCCTGAGTGCCTGGCGTGCACACCGGGCCCAACGGGCACAGAGCAGCCTGTCCCCACACTGAATTCCCGCTACGTGACCACGTTCTAGCCAAATAAGTGTGTCCTATTCATGACGTACGAGTGCCAGGGGTCTGCAGATGAGGAAAGGGGAGCGCTGGCCAGGGCAATGGGGCCGTCTCCAGAAGCTCCTTTCATACTACAGCTGAAAGCACCTGCCAAGGGGACAGTCGCTGCTCTTGACACAGGACAGAGGGTTTAATCTCACAGAAATCGGGAGCGGCCCCGAGGAGCACTCTGAACCCTTTGAAATCCCACAGGGAACGCCGTACGCAGGCACAGGCGCACGTTTGTCCAGGATCAGAGATCCAAAGCCTTCACCAAGGAGCTGTGACCAAAAAACGCGTAAAACTCACTGTTCTGTACCCGCCTGAAACCCGCTGCTGTCCCTGGGACACACACACACACACACACACAGACGTGCAGCTGACACACATGGGCAACAGAAGACACCAGTCCTGGGGAAGGGCGAAGCCCCGCGCCTCACCTGGCGAGCTCCGCGCGGCCGGGAGGCTCTCACGCCCTCCACGTGCTCTGTGCTCACTCCCGCTGCCAGGCCGTCCTCTGCGGACGGAGGCTCTTCGCCGTGTCTCAGCCTCAGCTTCTCTGACACCCGAGTCAAGACCACGTGGTGAGAAGCGTCCTCTCCCTGCAGCTGCTCCTCCAGGCCCCGCAGCTCCAGGCCCCGCAAGGTCTGCACCTCAGACAGGTAACGCGACTCCAAAGCGTCCAGGCGGGACGCGTGTCCGCTCTCCAAAGCACTCGTCTCCGCAGCGTGTTCTGTCTGCAGCTCGGCCGCGCGGGGCCACTCTGGCTCCAGAGAAGCCCTCAGCGCACCCACCCCGGCCCGGTGCCGGCTCTCCCGCTCTGCCGTCACGGACAGGACGTGCTGCTCGTGCCGCTCCTGGAGCAGCTGGAGCTCGCGGGCGTGCTTCTCCCGGGCCTCCCGCAGGAAGGCGTCTTGCTCTGCGGCGAGTTTCTCTGTGATCTCTCGACGTTCTTCTAAGAACCTGAGGAGACAAGCAAGTGAACACGGAGACCCAACGTGCAGCCACAAAAGCATCAACCTCACACTCCTCACAGGAGACACCACTTTGTACTGGTGAGACCATCGTGCCCAGATTTCACCTGCTCTTCCACCTCCCCGGGCTGCAAATGGTCTGAGCGCCACTGCCAGCCGTGAGCAGACAGCGAAGGGGCCCACGAAGCCAGAGGAGCTCAGAGGCCAGAGCCCAGGGGTCCCCGGTCACAGACTGAAGTACAGGACACAGGACCCCCAGCAAGAAACCACACACACATTTCCACAGACACCACAGGGAAGCAGGTGTGACCGCTCCTCGGCAAGGAGAGGACATCAACAGGGAAGGGGCAGCGGCATCGTCTGCAGGAGCCAACAGGGCTGCAAAGAGCATTCAAAAGACCCCCAAAACCCCTTGTGGGTGAAGTAGGGGCATGAATTAAACGAGTTGCAGGTGACACTGGCTGGCAAACACGGAAGCGGGGAGACACCCCTCTAACTGAAGCACCCAGCACCCCAGCAGAACAGGGAAGAATCTCTACGGGGCGCCCATTCCACGTTAGTGCCACGTGGTGCGTTCAGGTGAGTGACGAGAGCTGGATGGGTTTCAGGTACTAACTGTGCACCAGACACCACGAAAGCCTTTCCACTGATCAGCCCATGCAGGAGGGCACGAAGGCCTCATGAGTTTGTCCACCGTGCCTGCGTCCTTCCAGCTCACACAGTGGGTCAGGATTTGAACTCAGTTCTCAGACCCCAGAGCAGAAGCTCTTGCACCTGCCTCATGACGCTGGGGAGCAGCTGCCCCATGAGAAGCAGTAAAACCAACAGCAGCTCCAGTGACACCAGGACTCACCAACACCCCTGGTCACTACAGCCCAGATGTGCAAAGAGGCAGCAAACCAAATCACATTCTAAATCTATTTAAAACTTCAAGGTGTACGTACATAGTTCAGACAAACTATTTTTTTTTTAATCTGTTTGAGTTCAAAATACACAAGAAACTTCAGAAATGAACCACACGTCCTTATGATAAATGAGGCTCAAGTTCTGCTACTGAAACTGTAAACCGTGCAAAGAACACAAACGCCCGTCAAAGATGCATGCAGGGCAGCGTGGATCACTGGACGGGGGCTCCACAGGAAGGACGGGGAAGCTGCTGCCGCCAGCAGGTCCCGCAGCCCCAAGAGCCACGCGCACCCTCCCGGGGGCCGGCCTCACCCAGCCAGGCGGGCGGCTCCGTGCCGAACAGGAACGTCACGCACCTGCTCTGCGCCAGCTGCGGCTGGAGCGCACAGTCCTCCTTCAGGCGGTCCCGGTCCGTGGGGGCCGGACCGCCGCCCAGCTCCCGGCCACACTGGCTGCACTGCAGAGGCTCGTCCCCCGAGAGCCCCAGCTCCAGCTGCCTCAGGCGGCCCTGCTGTTCCACCAGCGACCCCTCCAGGTCCAGGATCTGGGCCGCCTGCTGGTCCTGAAGCTGCCTCATTTCGGCTTCTCGAAGCTCAAACCTGTGCATCAGGGACAGCTTCTCGGACTCGGCCTGCTCCCGCAGGTCGAGGAGCCCCTGCGCCAGCCTCTCTTCAGCCCCTCTCCTCAGGTCCTCACTTGTGGCTTTCCACTCGGCCTCTCTCTCGCCGAGTTCTCGTTTCATTAACTCAATCTTCTCCTTAGCACTCTTCAGTGCTTCCTGGTGAGCTTCAACTAAAGTACATTTCACCTGCAGAAAGCACAATTTTATTTAAGAAGAAGGAAATTAAATGAAAAGATCACTGGCAGCAACGACCCAAATCCATCTCTGAAGAGAGAGAAGTTCCACAACATACAAGCACTAGTTCCATAACGTACTGCACTGAACAGAGCGATGGCAGTGTTTCGCGTCCTGATGGGAATAAGGGAGCCTAGAATGCACAAATCTAAGACTGTTTGCTTAAGTAAGACGTGTCCGCATCCCGGCACCTGGCCCCGACTGTTAGCTCTGGGGCTGGCAGGTCTGGACACACACGCGAAGGGGAGCTCCTCTGCAGTGCCAAGACCAGCCCAGGGGATCAGACACGTAAGGGGCCTCCCGTCAAGGGAAGGCCAACCCCCCAGACAGAGGAAGCACCACCAGCCAGGACGGAGCCATAGGAGGGCAGCAAACAGCGCCAGGCCAAGCCTCTGGACTCGCACAATGAACGTTCCAGGCTCTACACGGGCCCTGAGCAACAGACTGAAACCAACACCCTTAAAGGTGTCGTGTGAAAAGGGAGGTGAACCAGAAAGCTGAACACACACAAATATCCCAATTTTCAAAAAAGGAAAGAAAGGTCAACAGACTACTGATCATCACCAAAAAGAAACAAAACCAAACCAAAAAGGTTTGTGAGATTGACCTCAACTCTTTATTCAAGTTATTAAAGCTTAGGGCCTGCTCTTAGTGATGGCTGAGAATCAGCTCTCATCAGAGACAACAACTGCAGACTCTGGATAAAACCCAAGAGATCCCGGGGCAGGAGGAGGTGTGTGGGGCGGGAGGGGGGGGTGGTCTGACACCCAGAATGAGGAAACGGCCTGGGTCACCGACCTGTTGGTACCGTGCACATAGAAATCTTACTTGTTTGCACCAGAGGAGCTGGGAGGTGAGGGGGGAAAGCCCATTAGGACAGAGGCAGAGCAGGAGAGCTGCAGAATCTGTGACTGAATCCAGCCCAGCTCTCAGGCTGGTCCCCAGTCATACACGCGCGAGCAGACTCCAGAGCACAGCCAAGGCCAGGAGAACTGAAGGGCCCAGCACGGAGAAGATGGGGGGGCAACTGGCCTCGGAAGGGGGCGGGGGCGGGGCGGTCTCCTGGGACTGAACCCTTAACCCGTGGGGTCGGCACTAACCCCAGGAGATACCGTCAAAGGTAAAATGGACAGAAAAACGTACTCCATCGAAGAAAATGCAAACAAAGTTTGGAATGACTACACTGGTAAAAGAGCAGGTAGATTTCAATACAAAGAAACTACAGAACAGAAAGGGGACATTTCATTAATGATAAAAGGGTACATTTCTCAGGAAGACATAACAATCATAAATGTGTAATAACGGAACCATAAAATACTTAAACACTGAGAGAACTGAAGGGGGAGAGAGATAATTCCACACACCTCTCTTAATAATTTACGTAAGGAGATAAAATGGTGGTCCAGGAAATACATATACCCCTGAACGTCAAAAGCCTTCAAGGAGAGTCTGTCCTTCAGGGACCGGTGCCTGAGAAGGTCGTGTGCCAAGGCAGACGGCCGGCGAGCGAGCCGCCCGCTGTGGGGCCGCGGGCCTCCCACAAACCTGTCCGAGCCTGCTCTGCCCCCGTCCGCACCCCCAGCGCCCCAGTGTGGGGACAGCACGTGATCCGCCTTGCCGGTAACAGCAGCTTCCTATGCAACTGCTCTGATGGAGGAGGAACCCCAGGGGGGGCTTCGCGGGGAAGACCAGGGGCGACAGCAGCACCTCCCAGATGGTCACCCTGGGCCGCTCGGAGGGAACACGAGAGAAAGTCACCTCCACTCCGCTCCTCCGAACTGCGGTGAGGCTCGCCAGTAATTTAGCGGAGGGGTCTCATCACCGCGTGTCCGCGGCTGCACGACCACCAGTCAGCGAGAAGAGCCTGGAGCTCAGGACACCACGGAAGACACAGTGGATGAGGCCTGAAGGGGGCCTCGCCAACCACCCTGGCGCCCCTTGAGGACCCCGGCCAGTTCCCGAGCACTGGGGGCACCTGTAAAGAGCACACTTGGGCCCCGGCTCAGGTGGCATCCCATCCCGACCCCGAGGAAGGCACCCAGCAAGCAAACACTGCTCCAGGTGGAGGGCGTGCTGGACCTCGGGGGCTTGCGCGGACCCCAGCCGGTTAACACGAGGCCCCGGTGGACGTGGGAAGTGCAGAGTGGTGACGTGTTTCAACTTACTTTCTCCAAGTCCTCTTTTAGGCGGATTTCATGCTGCAATTTCTCATGTAAATTTCTATTTTCTACTTTTAAGAGGTCGATTTCTTCCTTGAGCTCCGTGGGAAGAAGCAGGAGATGAGTCTTGTGCATGGTTTCCAGACCCAAGTCTCCGGCTGCCACCTCCAAGGCCGTGCTGTGTGCACACAGGAGGGGCACCCGGGCGAGCTCTGCAGGGGACCAGGGGGCAGGACCGTCAGGCTGACCCGCAACTCAGGCTAGACACCTACCTTCAGAAGCCTCAGACAACTGCATGAAGATCCTGAAACTCCCCGTGTGGGCTTGGCGTCAGAAGTGGACATGACACACCAAGTGGTCTTCAGCCAAGTGGTCACTGAGCCCCAGGCCCAGACGAGCAGGCCCATCCTGAGTGGCCCACACCCGCTATCGCTCCTTCCGCCTGGGTACCGGGTGACCTGGCACCCCCAGAGCTCCTCTGGCCAGGGCTCACCACCGTCCCAGGCTCGATAAAGAGCCAAGCGTGGCCGAGGCACCGGCTGGCAGGAACGTGCTGAGCGGCAGCCGTGGGGCACCCCTCACACAGGACGGAGAACAGGGAGCACAAGACGCCAGCAGGCGTGACCCAGCTCTCTGGGCCGCACTCTTCCCCTCCACAGGCCCGCCCGGCTCCGAGGCCCCCGGCGGGGACCCTCTGCCTTGCCCCCTCAGCTCTACGCGGGACCCACCCTCTCCTGGGCTCGTGTCCAGGGCCGGCCTTACGTCTGCTCTCCTGGGTCCCTGACCATACCCGGGGACGACCACAGCTTCTCCGTCCCCGTGACCCCGGGCAGGCCCTCTCCTGACACGCCCAGGCCTGCTCCTCAACCCGCGAGGAAGGGCCCCCGGCGCCCACACTGCAAAGTAAACGGCCAGCGTGTGCACGTGGCTCTCATGGGAATCAGTCACCGCCCAGAACGTCCCCTGCAGGCCGGACTCCAGGCGACACAGCGGCACTGAAGGCACACACCTTGGCCGGGCTCTTCCAAAGGCCCCACGTGCTGCTCCCCCTCCAACACCTGGGTCCCCGCGAGGCCCGCCTCCTGCTGGACTTCCTGGGAGGACTTCCCCGCTGCTAGTTGGCGCCGGTGGTTTTCTTCTAGCTGTGTGTGCAACCCCAGGCTCTCCTTTGGGAAATCACAGAGAAAACCTTCTAATGACTCTCTCAGCCACATTCCTGAATCCCTGCCTCCCAGGGAACCCCCCACGGAACCCCCCACGGAGCCTCGCCACGCAGGGCCACGCCGCCTGCTGCCCGTCTCGCTTCCAGCAGGGAGGCGGGCCTACTCCACCGACGCCGAGCCGTGGGCACTGGGTCCCCCACCGGACCCCCGTCCCTCGCCCTCCGCACCCCAGGTCAGGCCTCCGGGACCAGCCACACGGCCAGGGCCTCGGTGGAAGGCGCCCCGCTCCACCTGCGGTGCCCGGGTTTCTCCTCTCTCCCTGCCCTGCGCTTCCCATCCAGAGCCGGGCGCTGGGCCTGCCCCCTGAGGACGACGCTCTGGAGTGCGGGGTCCGAGGGACTCGAGGCCGTGTCAACGTTTCCTGTTCCCTCAAAATGCAACCAGTCACCCCGTCTTCCTCAAAATCACAGAGAGGCCACGGCAGCCTAAATGTCCAGCTCTCAATAAGCTCGAGTTATCTTTTAAATCAAGACTGGAGTCCTCATACGGTCACGGGAGAAAACAACTTGACTGACGGGCGGAGTCGAGCGCCCCCGACACAGCTCGGCTCACAAGGGTCAGGCTTCCCAGCACGTCGGACGAGAGAGACCCGCCATCCCGGGAAAGAAAGGGGGGCCAGAGTCTCACCCCCCGCCAGGCAACAGCCTGTTCCAGGTGACAAAAACAAAGATAAGATACAGGGAAATCCTGCTGTGCCTGGAGACTGGGGACGGGGAGCCGAGAGCAAGGGGCTCCTGGCCTCTGAGAAGAGGGCAGAAACATGGCCGCGACGACCAAACAAGTCAAAAGACATTCAGCCTCAGTGACAACCAAACAGTTGCAGCCAGAGAGACACTGGCCAGGGGTCAGAGCCGACCAGAGGGGCATGGGGGTTCCCAAACCCAGCTGGGGGAGCTCCACCAGGCACCCTCAGTCAACATGGCGCGTCAACACGCCAAATATACACCACGCACGCGCCCACACGGGGGACTTTTGCTTAAACACACGTATACTCTATCGTTTATTATATTCCCTTAGACGATAGGAGACATAATTCATAAACCTATAAGGAGAAGAAACAGTGAAAGAGGTAATCAGTAAGCCAAAGGTGACCAACTGCTGGAAGACGGGAATCAGGGAAGCTCACAGGGGTTGAACGGGGAGCCACCTGAGAGCTGCCCAGACACCCGGGAGGCTGGGAAGCGGGTACAGGGGGCACAGAGGTGACTGCACGACCCCCAGGGGCTGCGGACCAGGGAGACTGGCGTGGGGGGAGGGACCTGGCCGACTGGAGTGGGGACCCCACTGTGCCCCTCTCCTCAGGGACCCCAGCAGGAGGCTGGTGGAGACCAATGGCCCCAGGAGGGGTGGCCACCCCCCAGCCCCCAGGTGGAGCCTGCCTGGTCAGACAGCCCCCCAAGAGCCCACGGTGCCTCACACTTCGTGACGGCACAGCCTCAGGTCACCAACCAACGCACGGACCACAGACGTGCCACACAACACAGAGACCCAGACGGACGGAGCCACAGCAGGAGCTACGCGGAGCCGCAAGAGGCCTCTGAGCGCTAACGGCCGCCCTCAGACAGGAGACCAAAGACGCCCCGTCCCTGAGGCTGAGCAGAGGACACAGGAAAGAACACAGAACAGGAGGGCAAAGCCCTCCGAAATTAACAGTGACAATGGAAATAAGATAGTCAACTGCAGAATTAGAGGAGAGGGGAGAAAAAAATCTCCCACCCCCTCCAAAAAAGCCTAAAGCAACATAAAAAGAGAAATGAGAACGGAAGGAAACCGGTGGTTCCAGCCTGGAGGTCCAGCGTGAGGCTCGCAGGAGGATCAGAGAGAGAACAAACCACATGGAGGAACAGCTGTCCGAACACGCTGAACGGCTGCTCAAGACTTCCCAGAAGTGGAGACAGAGTCCAGGCCCTGCCTGTTCCTGGTGTGAAAAATGGACACAGACTGCCATCTCAGGGCTCCCTGGAGCGCGGAGGGGCCTGAGAGCGGCCGGGGGCCCAGCCATGCCACCAGCACGGCACCGCCACCCCCAGCACCGGGGGCAGGAGGACAGGGGAGCCACCGGCTCCTCAGAGCTCCACGTCGGAACAGGCGCGGAAGGCTTCCACTGCCACAGAGAGCCGTGTGGACACGGCTGCCCACAAAGGTCGGAGATGCCAGAAACCAACGGCGTGGAGGCCGTTCAATGAAGA
This sequence comes from Balaenoptera musculus, assembly GCF_009873245.2. Taxonomy (NCBI): domain Eukaryota; kingdom Metazoa; phylum Chordata; class Mammalia; order Artiodactyla; family Balaenopteridae; genus Balaenoptera; species Balaenoptera musculus. Next base: position 144,681,002 of record NC_045788.1, on the reverse strand, counting down.
GGAGAGTAAAGGCCACTAAAAAGACGCCCAGCACGCACTCTCCCCAGCGCTCCACTCTCCGGTCATCAACACGCACGACGCAGGCGGCTGGGGAGCTCATGGAGAGCGGCAGGTGACCGCGCCTGCATGGGATGCAGGCAGGACCCGACCTGCCAGCCACCCGCCTCCAAGTCATGCCTTGAACCTCGGGTTGTTGTTTTAAACAAGCAGACACAATGCAGCCTGTGGAGTCACCAGAGACACAAAAGCAAGCCTCCCTCTGCTTGTCAGGGTCACAGAAGGAAGCTTTTGTGAAAAGGATGGAAATTCAGATTTGATAACATAAAGACAGTCCAGTTCCCAACTAAAGATTAATGAAACACAACCTTTCTCAATGTTTATGGAGACGCTCATATATCTCAACAGCAAAAAAAAAAACAAAAAACAAAAAATAACCCACCTGATTAAATAAAAAACAGGCAAAAGACCGGAACAGATACTTTTCCAAAGAAGACACACAGATGGCCAACAGGCACATGAAAAGGTGCTCAACATCACCAATCCTCAGAGAAATGCAAATCAAAACCATGAGGTACCCCCTCACACCTGTCAGAATAGCTATTATTAAAAAGCCAACACATAACAAAGGTTGGCGAGGATGTGGAGAAAAGGGAACCCTCATGCACTGTTGGTGGGAAAGTAAACTGGTGCAGCCACTATGGAAAACAGTATGGAGGTTCCTCAAAAAATTAAGAATAGAACATCACCAAAAAATGCTGGAGAGCGTATGGAGAGAAGGGAACCCTCTTGCACTGTTGGTGGGAATGTAAACTGATAGAGCCACTATGGAGAACAGTATGGAGGTTCCTTAAAAAACTAAAACTAGAACTACCATATGACCCAGCAATCCCACTACAGGGCATATACCCTGAGAAAACCATAATTCAAAAAGAGTCATGTACCACAATGTTCATTGCAGCACTATTTACAATAGCCAGGACATGGAACCAACCTAAATGTCCACCAACAGATGAATGGATAAAGAAGACGTGGCACATATATACAATGGAATACTACTCAGCCATAAAAAGAAACGAAATTGAGTTATTTGCAGTGAGGTGGATGGACCTAGAGTCTGTCATACAGAGTGAAGTAAGTCAGAAAGAGAAAAACAAATACTGTATGCTAACACATACACATGGAATCAAAAAAAAAAAAAAATAGGTTCTGAAGAACCTAGGGGCAGGACAGGAATAAAGACACAGACATAGAGAATGAACCTGAGGACACGGGGAGGGGGAAGGGTAAGCTGGGACGAAGTGAGAGAGTGGCATGCACATATATACACTACCAAATGTAAAATTGATAGCTAGTGAGAAGCAGCCTCATAGCACAGGGAGATCAGCTCAGTGCTTTGTGACCACCTAGAGGGGTGCAATAGGGAGGGTAGGAGGGACACGCAAGAGGGAGGAGATATGGGGATATCTATATACGTATAACTGATTCCCTTTGTTACACAGCATTGTAAAGCAATTATACTCCAATAAAGATGTTAAAAAAAAAGAACTACCATATGATCCAGCAATTCCACTCCTGGGTATTGAACCAAAGAAAACAAAAACAATAACTGGAAAAGACACATGCACCCCAACGTTCACAGCAGCCCCTGTTTACAATAGTCAAGATATGGAAGCAACTTAAATGTCCACCAACAGATGAATGGATAAAGAAAATGTGGCACATACACACGTACATACATACACACAATGGAAACACTACTCAGCCATAAAAAAGAAGGAAATCTTGCTATTTGTGACAACATGGATGGACCCTGAGGGTGTTATGCTAAGTGAAATAAGTCAGATTGAGAAAGACAAATACTGTCTGATCTCACTTTTATGTGGAATCTAAAAAACCCACCTCATGGAGAACAGATTGGTGGTTGCCAGAGGTGGGAGAGGGGCTGTGGGCAAAATGGATGAAGGGGTCAAAAGATGCACACTTCTGGGGCTTCCCTGGTGGCACAGTGGTTGAGAATCTGCCTGCTAATGCAGGGGACACGGGTTCGAGCCCTGGTCTGGGAGGATCCCACATGCCGCGGAGCAACTAGGCCCGTGAGCCACAACTACTGAGCCTGCGCGTCTGGACCCCATGCTCCGCAACAAAAGAGGCCGCGATAGTGAGAGGCCCGCGCACTGTGATGAAGAGTGGCCCCCGCTTGCCACAACTAGAGAAAGCCCTCGCACAGAAACGAAGACGCAACGCAGCCATAAATAAATATAAAAATAAATAAATTAATTAAAAAAAAAAAAAAAGATGCACACTTCTAGTTAGAGGATAAAAAGTCCTGGGGCATCGTGTAGAGCACAGGACTGCAGTTAACAATGCTGTATTGTGTATCTACAGGCTGCTAAGAGAGTGAATCTTAAAAGTTTTCAGCGCAAGGAGAAAACTCTACCTCTGTGTGGTGGTGGCCGTTAACCAGACCAACCCTTCACAGCACACCCAGGCATCCAATAATCATGTCATAATGTCCTGTGTCAGCTAGACCGCAAAACACAACTAAGGTGTCCCATCACCTCGTGCTGCTCCAGCTGAAGGCCGAGTTGATGAAGACGGTCTCCTTCTTCTGCAGACGTCTCTTCTGAACAGGCACTGGATGAATTGAGAAACTGTGCTGTAACAACTTGACGCGGGTGCCCCTCCACTGAACTCCGCTGTCCCCGGGATCCCGCTTCTGTGCCAAGGACAGGATGACTGCCGGGAAGGTGGCGCAGCGGGGCTGGCGCCCACCCACCCCAGCAGCACGGCACCGTCCGCGGCCTGCGCGCGGGTCAGACCAGCGCCCAGCCTTAATGTCATCTTGTCGAGACCCAAACATAAACGTGTTCTCCTGCGCTGCTTTACCTGAGTCCCACCGTCTCCGGCGGGGAGCCGTCCTTCCCGTCCTGCAGTCGCTGCTGTAACAGGGTCAGGTCCTCCTGATAGCCCCTCTCGGCCTCCCTCGACTTCTCTTCACAAGAGATTCTCAGCTGTCCCGGTTCGGACTCGTGCCTGGCTCTCTCCTGCAGCTGCTGCCGCTCTACGTCCCGCTTCAGGTGTTCCAGCCCCTCCACGTGAGACGCTCGGGCCAGGAGCTGCTTGTGTAACTCTTTACAGGATGAAAGCAAGCGATCATCTCAAAATGAAATACTTAGGGGAAATCAGAAGGTGGTTAAGAGCCTGTAGTGTGGTTCTGGGGGCAGAACTGTAAAAGGTCCCCCCATCCCAGAACCCATGAAAGGACGTGGGACCCTCCAGGGCTTATGCTACATGGCACAGGGGGCCTCGCACAGGGAGACCACCCAGGCGGCCTCAGTAAACCCCAGAGCCCTGAGGGCAGAGAGCTCTCTCAGGCCGGCACAGAAGTCAGGGGGATCGGAAGTGTGAGAAGCGTGCCGCGGGGGCCCTTTAGACGAGAGGGCCGCGCGGCGAGGAACGTGGGCAGCCCCTGGGCCGACAGCCAGCAAAGGAACGGGACCTCGGTCCTGCAAGCACAGGGACGGGACCCTGCCGACCGAGGGGGCCAGGCCAAGGCCCAGCCCGACGTCTGGACTTGGGCTGTGGGTGACCCTGGGTGGTTGCAGGCTGCTGACTTGGTGGTATTTTGTTAGCGGCAACAGCCGAGTAGCGCAGACCGTAAGAGAACTGTCCCCATCACGGCTCTCATCGAGAGGTGCTGCCAGCTAGTTCACCACAGCTCGTTATGAGCTTTCAAGTAACAGGGATGGAAACAGGTCACCATCCCAAATCAGCGCTCCCCACGAGGGTCCTTGAACGCACGGGGGAGGCTGCAGTGGAAGGCGCACAAGCTGAAACCCGTGTGTGAGAGCACGCCTGAAGCCCACCCACAGGTCAGTCCGCCAGCTCCGCCTGCAGCTGCCCGGAGCCTGGCTGGGGTGGGGACGGGAGGCCTATCCACCCACACAGGCCGTCAGGTGTTAATGTGGGCCCTTTCTCATAACTCTGTTCTTTGCTGCTTAGTAACACTTACGCACAGGGCAGACCCTACAGTTTCAGGCCTGTCTGGAGAGCAGCAGACAAGCCCACGTCTCTCTGCCCCGTGTCTCGTGACCTCCTCCCTCTGAAGGTGCCACCGGCAAGCAGAGACCCCTCTGACTTGGGGTCTTGCGAGGGGGAGACCCAGGTGAGCTGCCCTCAGTAAACATGGCGCCACCCTCCAAAACCAGAGCTCAGGGCCCCAGGAGCCTGACAACACCTGGTGCAGGTGAGCTTACGGGACCCAGGAGGCGGTGTACACCGACGACCTGAAGGCCCACTGAGAACCGCATTTCGACGGCGCTCAACCAAGCCCCACCGTGAGCCCGGTCTCACACGTGAACGGTGCGTGTCCACACGAGGACACAGGATGCGAGAGTCATCGCTCGCCAACGCGCCTACGAGGAAGCCAAGGCTGCCACCAGCAGCTCTGCACCGTGAAGCCGCAGACCTCAAAATTCACAGAAGTTTACTAAACCACCTTTTTGGGCCTGCAGAACTGTTACATCCTAGTTTGGGGTTTCAGCAGTGAAAACACAGCTCCAGCTTCTGGGAGCCTGAGTCGTGAACATGCGGCCCCTCACCACTCAGCTCCCGCCTGCTGGACCTTGCAGACTCCAGCTGGGCCCCCAGGCGCCGGATCTCCTCCTGTGACTGGGCCTGCAGCTCCGTGTACGAGGCACGCAGGTCCTCCAGCTGGAAGAGAAGGCGATGGTGTGGGAGCCCAACCAAGACCCGGGCCCCAGGCAGTGCCGGTGATACCCGTGCAGCACCCGACGGGCACCAGGTGAACACGCGCAGTCTCGGCTCAAGCCCACCCACCTCCAGGCGGCACCGAGCACAGACCAGAGGAATCCACGGCCACCGCGGCCTCTCATGTGGACGCCTCCCAGGCCTCGGCCTCGTTCCCAGCAGAGACCTGTCCCCCTACTTTGTCAGGGAGGGTGGACGGGCCCCCTCCATCTGTGACCACGGGCTCCCTCACCCTCGTGTGGCCTGTGTGGTTTTCTCCGCATTCCCTGGTCAACCTTCCTGGGAAGCGACTCTTTCAGGGATGAACAGAGCTTGCACACCAAGCGTGTGCCGTGTGCCAGCCGGCCCTGCACCACCGGAGCTGAGAGTGGCTCCACCTGCCCTCCCGGGGCCTGGGTCAGGGTGGCCGCCCAGCACCCCGAGTCACGAGCACGGGGCCGAGCGCTCCCGGGGGAGTGTGGGTGGTGCTGGCCTGCGGCTGCTCCGCTGCCTCGTGGAACAGGCCTTTCCTCACCCAGGGCACAGGGCAGAAGGTGACCCCCGGCCGCCTCTCTCCCTGGACGAGGGACAGCCCGCAGGGCCCCGCCTGGCCCTGGTCCTGCCCGGCCGAGCTGGCCTCTGCCTGGAGGAGAGGGGGGAGGAGCAGGTGCGAGAGCCACAGGGCCAGACGCGGCTCCTCCTGGGCTCCACGACTCTCCTCCCCGCAAACCCACACGCGGGCCTCGGCTAACTCCGTCTTCCAGCTATTTCCTTTCTAACTCCTTGAACCAATGCTCGCGGCGTTGCTTGGCTCTTGGTCTTGGTGATAAAGGCCCTTCAGGCCCCTGAGTGAGATCTGGCCACATCGCCCATATTTCGGTATGTAAAGCTCCAATGGAAAAGAGTTCTGAATACGTGAGCCGCAGAAATGTGTTCTTGCTAACTTCTTGTTTATTGAGTCAAGGTCAGAGCGTTGTTGCCCTTGCACCCCTAATGGCTGGAGCCTGCAGACATCCCAGGGGCACTTGTCAAGGGCACGAATTCTCCAGGTGTAGGACTGAACACCATCATTAAGTCAAAGTCACAGACTCTATATCCTGACATGGCTACCTACCAGCTCCACCAAATACTGAGAGTCTCTTTAAAGGAGGGCTTAAAGTATGGAGGTCCCTCAAAAACTAAAAATACAACTACCGTATGTCCCAGCAACCCCACTCCTGGGTATATATCTGAAAAAATGAAAACACTAATTCGCAAAGATACATGCACCCAATGCTCAGAGCAGCACTATTTTCAATTGCCAAGATAGGAGGCCACCTAAGCATCCACTGACAGATGAATGGATAAAGAAGATGTGGTGTATATATACAATGGAATATGACTCAGCCATAAAAAAGGACTGCTGCCATCTGCAGCAACACGGATAGACCTGGAGATTATCACGCTAAGTGAAATAAGTCAGAGAAAGACAAATACTGTACGATATCACTCATATGTTCTGTTCTTCAGAACAGAACAATGAATGTATATACAAAACAGAAAAGACTCACAGTTATAAGAACTAGTGGTTACCACTGGGGAGAGGGATGGGGAGAGAGAGAGGAGAGAGGCAAGTTAGGGGTTAGGAAATTAAGAGGTACAAACTACTGTGTAATAAAATAAGCTACAAGAATACACTGTACGGCACAGGGAATATTAACCAATATTTTATAATGAAGTACAATCTTTAAAATTGTGAATCACTATGTGTACATCTAAAACTTACGTAATATTATAAATCAACTATACCTCGATTTAAAAATGAACACAAACATACACATATTAGGGCTTAAGTTTCAGGCAATAATAGAGCGTGAAATGACCCCAATCCAAGATCTCCTCCAACTCCCCTCGTACAATGCCTACCTCAAGCTGGTTTTCCTTTTCCTTTTCTTTGAATTTCAGCTCCAGGTCCTCCACGTACTGGCAGTGTTCCAAGTGCAGGTCCGCGCGTAACCTGCCCAGGGCCACCTCGCGCTGAGCCTCCTGAGTCTGAAGAGAAACTGGAGACGGGCACGGGCCTCACTCAGTTTGTGACGGCACAGCGTCCTCCTCCTCAGCAGGGGCAGCTGCAGGCACGGCGGGTCCCCCAGGCCCTTCCAGCCCCCATTCTCGGGACTCTGCTCTCTTCGGGGAGGAAGGGAGGGGAAGGCGCAGGCCAGCAGACAGCATCTACTGACCGGCGGGCCCCGCCGGGTAACAGAAAGGGAACAATCATGAACTACTTTTTCGATAGCAATTTAGTAGAAGAACATGCAAAAGATGTCTCTGAAATGAAGGCTTCGGAAGGTTTAGGGAACCTGAGATGCCTGTGACCAACGAGGAGGGACCCCAAGGCTAACTCTCCTGCCAGCCAGTCACACGGCATTTTTTCTAGGATGACACAGGAAAACTTAGTCCCCTTCCAAACTTGCCCATTTTAATTAGAGACTCACATTCAGCCTGATTTTTGTCTTGAAAAACCTTCTCCAACTCAGCCTTCTGTTCTGCCAATTCTTTCTTAAACTGGTTTTGTAAATTCTCCAGTTCTGACCGATGCCTTTCTGATAATTCTCGGCGTAGGTTTTCTAAGCACAAGTCTCTCTCGGATTCCCAGTCTTGCTTCAGGGTCTAATTTAAATGAGGAAAAAGTAGATGATGGCCAACAGTTTATTACTGCGGTAAAAAATTTCAACTGTGCATTCAAAAACCGTCACCCCCGCCCAGACCAGACTGTGAGTACAGGACACAGCTCGGGACGTCCAGTCAGACAGGAACAGCAGCACCTGCAGGCAAACAGCCCAGGACACGAGAACCAGGACCACCTGCCAGAAACAGAACTGGTCGCTGAGCAAAAGCGCAGGAACTCGGCCAGCAAGACAGGCATCCGTCCCCCACGCGAGACCCGGGCACTACAGCGGCACCGTCGAGCTCGGATGGGGTCAGGCTCTGTCCCAGGCGCCCTAAGAAACGAGGCCCCTCTGTCCAGCTCAGAGGGCGGGGGCTGGGGCACGAGGCCGTCCTCCACCCACCGCCTGTCCAGAGTGGCCAGGGCACACAGGTCCCCTCGGCCTGACGTCACACATCCCCTAACGCTACCCACTTCCTCGGCCGTCACCAGCGCCAACGGCCCTTCTACAAGCGTAGCCCTGAGAAAGGGATGGGTCGCAAGAGTCACGCTCGTCCCACCCCCCCACCGCCCGTGGTTCCCCGAGGCCCATACACGTCACTTGATCACCACCTCCGTGGCATCCACGCCTCCCGTCCGTGAGGACCGAGGTCTGTGTCCCAAGCACAGCCAGGGCCGTGCCACAGGGCTGCTCAGAAACCAGATGGGAGGAAAGAGACTCCCATCACACCAGGTAACACAAAAGCCCACAACTAGCTGCTGTGATGAATTCACATTGGGCAGAGAAAGCAGCGCGTCATGCTTCACCCCCACGACTCCAGCTCTGACTGCATTTTGTTAGAATCAAGGGGAGGGGTCCCGGGTGGGATGAGGAAATGCCGTGTACACGGAATGAATTTTCTTATCCTCTGTACCCCTCTATCATCTGGGCATTTTTCTCCATTTCTGATTTGTAGCTTTCTCCTTCAGCTCAGCTGGAAGAGAAACATAAAAAGTCGTTCAGATCACCGCGGCTCAGACTTTTCCCCAATCTGAATCCCCAGGAGATGAGAAGGCTCCCGGCACCTCTGGCCGCTCCACCAAACACTTGCTGACATTAACAGGACAGGACGCGTCTGTGAGAAACAAGCAGGTGATGATGTCTGGGTTAATCAGCAAATCACACTCGTGCCTGACAAAGGACGGGAGACGTCCAGCCAGAGCGACAGTCCAGGAGGACCGGGCGAGGCCAACTGCGGGGCTGCACAGATCACTGAGCGCTGAGCCTGCGTCATCCTTCTGCTTACGGGGACCTCGGCCCGTGCACTCCACGCCGGGCCACCGCGCACCCAGGGCCCCGCAGTCCAGGATCCCGCTGAGCCAGCTTCCAGGCTGGGTGTTAAACCACAAGTAAACGGAGAGAGGTAAAGACGTGCTAGGTCCCAACAGCTCCCCGCCTGAGAGGAGAAGCACACGAAAGGAGGTGCTAGGCAGAGGGACGCTGGACCATGGGCGCGGCCAGCGTGGAGCTGGGGAGAAGTAGCACCAGCGACAACCAGCAACCCCTGGGCTCGGGGAAGGCGGCCCGAGCAACTCCAGAATCACGCAAAGGCCCAGAAGCCACCATCTGAGGGCAGGTCCCGCCAAGTCCACAGGGGCCCCAGCTGCAGCAGAGCTTCAGGGACCGGACGGCAGGGTGGGCCTCTCGGGGGGACCGTTCCCAGGGGTGCACATGGAGGAAGCAGCATCGAACAGGCCTAACTAAGGAAGGCATATTTCATATTTTTAAAATTTAACAGAAGCAGGGGAGGACGTGGAACTATCTCCTTGCGTTTGCCTGAAAGTAGGTGAAGAAACAGGCAAGGCATCAAAGGACCGACAAGGCTGCTCCTCCAGGTGGGTGGGTCCCCAGGAGAGGCAGACTCTGCAACCGGGGCAGATCCCAGGGAAACGGGCCAGGGTCTCTCCTCCGGGGGAAGGACTTTCTAAGCGTGAAAACACGAAAAGCCACCGAAGTGCTGCCTTTAAACACTTTAAGTGGGTGAACCACATGGTACATGAATTACAGCTCAATAAAACTACTATGTATGATTTTTACAAAAAGTACTAACAAAAAATGTACCAAGAAACATTAAAATGAAATCATACAAGTTCACCTTGAGGCCAGCACATCGCCAGACTGAGAGGCACCTGAGCCGCCACCTGGCACAGGGCACAGGGCGCAGGGGGGACGGGGGCGGGGGCGGGCTCCACGAGGCCTGGTCGCACACAGAGGCCCAAGCACAGCACAGAAGCCAGGCGCCTCCAACGACACCCGCGGGCCGGCCGCCGAGCGTACCTGCCTCCTCCCGGACCAGCTCCAGCTCCCGGCGCGCGCGGCTCTGCAGCAGGGCCCGCTCCTGCGCGTGCCGCCCGGTGAGCTCGGCACGCAGCTCGGCCAGCGCCGCGTCCTTCTCGCGCTGCAGGTGCGCCTGCGTCAGCTCCAGCCGCGCCGCGTGCATGTCGCTCAGGCTCAGGCGCAGCACTTCCAGCTCCAGCTCCTGGAGGACACCAAGTGCAGTGAAATAAGCCAGGCCCAAAAGACAACTACACGATTCCACTGCCCCACTGCCGTGAGGCGTGTAGGATCGCCAAGTCACAGAGACAGAAGGTAGAATGGCGGCTGCCAGGGGCTGGGGGATGTCGCTTAGCGGACAGGGTTTCAGGTTGGCAAGATGAAAAGAGTTCTGGAGACGGATGGTGCTGACGGTTGCACAACAGTGTGAATGTACGAACACCAATGAACTGTGCACCTAAAGTAGTTAAGATGGTAAAATTCATGAGTGCTTTACAATTAAGAAAAAGACTGTGACAAAAACGGAGGTTGAGGGAAGTATAAATGGAGTTTCAGTAATTATGCAAGAGGAAGGTGAAGGTTTTGATTAAATTTAGACTTAGATAAATTAAGTATATATGTTGTATTTAATAGCCTCACCATTAAAAGAATAGAAACTGTATATTATTACTTCAAAATGAACAAAGGGAGAATTTTTTTTAATCCCCTGATAAAAAATAATCCAAGAAGGCAAAAAAGGAGAAAAGAAAGAAACAAAACAGGCAGGGCAAACAGAAAGCCCAAATTAAACGTCTAATGTAAGTACAAGCACATCAGTGATTCCATTAGATATAAGGGAATTCACTGCCCAGTAACTGTGAGAGTCAGTTAAAAATCAACCGTATGCTGCTCACCAGACACACATCTCAAATAGAAGGATGCAAAGACGCTCAAGGTGAAGGAGAGAGAAGACCAGAACCGTGTCTGATCCATTCACACAAACTCTACGTCAGAATCAGCACAGAAGCCAGGAGGGTGCTCCCTTCAGGGCGGGCAGCAGGGAGCAGGGTCCAGCACCGCCCTGCCCCGGCCTGTAGAGACCACGTGCTGTACTCGCGGTGTACTCATCTGTTAGGCTCTATCTAAGTTTTGTGTACTTTTCCACAAAGATGCTACAAGTCACAGTTTAAAACAAGTATGAGATGTGTATTTAAGGCTGGGTTTTATGGACCCCGCTAGAGACCATTTCTCCAGGCCCTGCCAGGCCCTCCTCTGAGCTAGATTTCTCCTGCAATAATGCAGACTAAACACCAAACTTGCTCACTGCCAAAAGCAGTGTGCACTGAGTCCAGCTAGAATCGAAGGTCTAAAATACAGACTCTCAATTATAGCCATTATTTCGTGTTAACTTCTAAGGGAGTATAATCTACAGAACTACTGAATCACTATGCTGTACACCTGAAACTAATACAATGTTGTAAATCAACTATACTTTAATAAAAAAAATAAGATAAAATACAGGACTTTCAATATAACACTTTGAAATTGGTCAACATCTAATACATTTTCTCCCAAATGCTAACAAAAACTGAATGGATTAAAGAAAAGTAATCAATTCAGCACTCATGGAAGTCACACCAAGCACTGTGGTAGGAACTGGGACGGTAAGACCAGCGCCCAGCCGGCAAGCCCGTCCCCAATGCGTCTCGCATGCGGGGCTACCCACGTGGGCGTGGGTATCGAGGGCCAGGCCCAGGAGGCACGCTGACCCCACAGGACCCTCAGTGAAGGAAGCGCGACTCTCCCTTCCACGCCCACCACCAAGATCAAACTTAACCGAGAACCCAGGCGAGGCGTACCTTCGTCATTACCCCAGGCTGCTCCGGACCGTCGCCATCCAGCTTCTGCGGCGTCCCCGCTCCACCGGGCTCCTGCAGCTGGAGGGGAAGGGCCAGGAGCATTCACAGCGGCTCGCGGGGTAGCCCGGCCCCCCGGCCCCGCCCGCCTCCAGGCCCGCCAGTTCCATCTGCACTCTCCTTCTACACAAATCTCAAGCTCTAAACATTTTTTATGTAACTTGCTTCCCTAATGATGTTGCTGCCCGATTTTTAACGAATTCTGCTTCTTTAAGTTATTTCACCGGGTGCTTAACACAAATCACTAAACTTTAGTTGCTCAACACGTATTTTCTAAGTTCTTAATTTTATATAAATTCAAATATTCCATCTTCAAGATTTTCCTTTTTTAGATAAATCTTTTCCTTAATAATTTGCAGAACAGTATTTTTAGTTTCTTTTTGCAAATCACCTCAAAATTGAGTTTAAAGTTTTCCAATGAATTTTCCCCCAACAGTTTTGACCCATAAGTTTACAAGAACTGGGGCTTTTATCTGCAGCAAGGCTCGGTGCGCACGACTTGGCGGCTCGCGGGCGGCTTCCACCCCCATGTCCACCTGCACCTCCAGCCCCGACCACACATCACTCTGCCGCTGTCAGGGTGAGCGTTAGCGTCTGCTGGACCCAACTGCACTTATCAAGTTTCTTTTCTGGGCAGTTGTAACTGCTTGACAGGACCAGCATAATTTTATTCCTTCTTACAGGTCTTCCAAAGAACAATGAGAAAATTTACTTTTTTTTTTACTAGAGTAAAACATTTTACCTTGCAGTTACTACCAGACCCCTGCATTTATCTAAGACACAAAATGGACCCGAGCAACCTTGCTTCTCCCATGTCACGATGCTATTTCATCATCCTAAGGATTGTTTTGTCACACTCAATTATTCCCAACCATGCCAACACCACCTTAAATAATGAGGAAACAGAAGAATGAGGGAACCACCTAGAAGGACGAGGGACAGTAAACTCATCCACCCTCCAGTTTTCTAAGTGACTGGAGAGACCATCTCAGTAGCCTGCTTTCAACGTGACAATTCAGGGACTTCCCTGATGGTCCAGTGGTTAGGACTCCGCGCTTCCACTGCAGGGGGCACGGGTTCCATCCCTGGTCAGGGAACTAAGATCCCACATGCCGCACGGCGTGGCCAAAAAGTTTAAAAATTAAAAATGAAATTAAAAAAAGACAATTCGTTAAGAATTTTTCATTTTCCTCCCAAAATGACACAGAGAGCAATGCTGACAGCGAGGACTTTTCACAACCATCAGGCGAATCAAGAGAAGAATGCAGAGAGCAGCACTCGGGCCACGATGCTGGGAAGCGGGAGTCACAGCGACATCGCAGACCTCCCGTCTCCCCAGGACGGCACCTCAGTCTCCTCGCCGTCAGGAATCAGCAAGTGAGCAACATATCTCAGGACAGGGACTCCCCTGGCGGTCCAGTGGTTAGGACGCCACGCTTCCACTGCAGGCGGTGCTGGTTCCATCCCTGGTCAGGGAACTAGACTCCGCATGCCGCAGGGTGTGGCCAAAACAAACAAACAAACAAAAAAAAAACATACCTAAGGACAAACAAAAATAAAAAGGGTCGTCAACACTGACGCCACAGAAGAATATTCCTACGAATAACTTAATACCCAAAACTGGAAGATTAGAAGGACAGATTCTGAGAAAAAGCACAACTGAATAGTCTGGTAACTGTTCAGTAAGTTGACTCTGCAATTAAAGGTCTTTCCACAAAGAAAGCTTCAGTCCCCAACAGCTCCACCATCTTACACCAGCTCACCCACAGAGCAAAGGACCCTCTCAGCTCGTCACGCGAGGCCAACATAACCTCAACACAAAAACCTGACAAGAGAGGAAAATTACAGGTCATTCTCTCGCAAAACACACTTTTTGTAAATCAACTGAGAGGACCATATGACTTTTCTCTTTTAGTCTCTTAAGTGAATCACACTGATTTTTTTGGAATGTTTGACTAAGCTTGCACTCCGCTAAAATACACTCCACTCCACACCCACCAAAAGTGTTAAAATAGAAAACAAATGTCAACACCAATCACAGATGTTATGGAACAAGGAAAACACTCATATGCCACCACTGAAAATATAAACTGAACAACTCTTTTAAAACACAGCTCAACATACACAAGTTGAACATATACCTAAATACTGACTCAGATATTAAATACCTAATTACGGCCCCATAGAAACGTGCTCACACAGACACCAAGAGACTTGCATGAGAATGTTCACAGCAAATGCCAATCAACAGCGGAACAGAAAAACCAAGGTACACCCATACAGCAAAATAGGATACAACAACAAAAATGAAAGAACTATAGCCTTTCACTCCTAAAGGATGCTGGATAAGAAGAAGACCCAGACTAGGGACATGCATACTGGATTATTCTATTTATAAAACACTCAAAACCAGCAAAACTAAACCATTCTTCTAAAAATCAAGGTGCTCCATACACAGAAAGTAACTTGAGATGGATCACAGACTTAAACATAGAAACCAGGCCATCTAGCCTCAAGAAGACACAGGAGATTATCTTCACAACCTCAGGACTAGGGGAGATCTTTTGGACAGGACACAGAAATCACTAACCATAGAAAACAATGATAAATTCAGCATCAAAGTTAAGAACATTTGTTTATCACAGGACACCATTAAGAAAACAACTAGGTAAGCAAGACTAGGAAAAATATTCGCAGTACATATATCTAACAAATAACCTGGGAACACTAAACAATAAACTTTGGAAAAATAAAGACAAAAACAACTACAGGTGTCCCCCACTACCAAAAATAGAGCATTCCTCTGAAAGCTTTCATAAACCAAAATGGCACAAAGGTAAAGAAGCAATTACATTTCTTCATAAAACTGAAAATCCTCTTTGGATTTCTTTCTGTTAGCAAAAACAGGAACTAATGTAGGTCTTTTGTAAAAGTGAAGTGGTGTAAAGCGAGCTTTCGAAAAGTGAAGGATAGCTGTATAAACAAATATTCTGTAGTTGGTAAATTTGTGTTTTACTGGCATGAGAAGTTGCAATTCTGAAATTAATCTGTGTGTATTTTAAGATTGAGCAAATAAGTAAAGATACTGTAGATAAGCCTTTTCCCCATTTTCTCACTATGGGAAAAAGGAGCTAAAAATAAGGAGAGGGGAAAAGCTAGAATAAATTCTATGCTGTTGGACTGGAATTGAAGATATTAGTGTGAATTCATGGTTTTTATTATACATACAAATAGACAAGTAGATACAGATGTGCGTGTATATACGTACATTTATATTTTCTGGCTCTGTCTATTGAAACAGCCTAGAAGCAACCATACCCCGCACGCAATAAGCACACCTAGCACCCAGATCTTGGATTCGAAAACCATTCTCCACCGAAAGGAACCCGGGCTCCTTGAAGAAATGGCTGGTTTGGGGCTGCAGCAGGAAAGGACAAAATAAGCCTAGAAAATCTTGGTGCCAGGAATTAAGGTGCCAGAAAGTGATGAGGGCATGTTGAAAGGTCACAGATGCCAATTCAAAGGCATCCCAGTGGCCAAATGTACGTATTTCAGCAACAAAATAAACATTGATATGATGGATTAAAACCCATAATAAAATAAGTATCTAGGAGTCCATACTGATATAAATAATTGAATAAATAAATAAATAAATTGCGGAGAAGCAACAGTTCTTCCTTAGAGTAAAATGCCAATTAATATATGTAGATGGAATGATGGAAACAAAGTCATCATTTGGCCAACACCATCACAGTAATTACTGCAGGCAAGAATCTTCAATGGAAGCTGAAACTAATGGAAAGTATAACGAGAAATGGAGTATTTACAGGGTCTCTAAGTACCTCCACAGAATATACTTATTAACTACAAAGGGGAAAACAAAATCTTCTCTATCAGCAGAAATCTGGCAGGCCCCCCAGTAGTGAGACATAGCTAACACCACACCACCTGTGCCTCTTCTCAGGATGCACTCAGCAGACAACGTCATCACTTCCACCGTGTTCCTGCCAAAATGCACAACCTGACTTCAATCGGAAGGAAACATCAAACAAACCCAAACTGACAGGGATCCTACAACATAAGTAGCTAGTACTCCACAAGTATCAAACTGATAAAACACAAAGGAAGACTGAGAAACTGTCCAGATTGGAGGAGACTAAGGTGACAAGGCACTGAAATGCAATACAGAATCCTGGACCAGAAAAATCGGAAAAATTAGAATAAGCTCTATCAACTAGCTCACAGTATTGTTTCAATGTTAACTAAAACTGACTTCGATTTATACTATGATTACATAGGTGTCAATATTTCAGGAAGCTAGGTGAGGATCTCCAGGAACTCTGTGTTATTTTTTGCAATTTTTTTGTGGGTCTGACACCTTAAAACAAAAAGCTAAAAACCACAAAACCTTTAACTTAAAAAAGACTTGTCTGATTTGAAAATAAAAATATGAAATTAATAAATGTTAATTTACACTACGAGCCTTTCTCCTCAAAGAGCCTAAGCAGGAAACATACAGAGAAAAGCCACTGAGAGTAAAGGCTCAGCACTCTCAACGTGGCTTTCGTGGACTCAGCTGTGACGAGACAAGCTTGCTGAGAACCCGCAGCCCGACCCCAGAGAAGCAACAAGAGGACGAACATGAACCGAAACTGATATCCAGCCTCAGGTCCCTCAGACCACGGGGAGTGGAGGCAGAGTGAGCTGGGCACAGGCTGGTCCAAAGACTCAGGCACCAGAGTTCTTTCTGGGCAGCTGCTCCCCGGGCAAAGTCGGAGCGCCATGGCGAGGTCTTCCAATTCGTCAGAAGAAGGAACATTCTATAATACGTTTGTAGGTAGAATATCATAAACTTTATATGCTAGCAATCATTCCTTTTTTTCCAATAAGGCAGTCCAGACACAGCATGACTTTGAGTCAAATTCTGCTCTCAACCACCAGTTTTCAGCTCATTCTAGCAAACACCTGCCCCTGCCCTGCTGCACACAGGTTAGGGGTACTCCCAGTTTAAGTACACACACGAGAGGAAGCCCCAAGGAGAGGAGGCCCCAAGGAGACCCACGTGCAGGCAACCAGGAGGCCCAGGGAGGCCATGCACCCTCAACACCCAGGTCCACACCCGCCCCTGCAGCTCACAGGGCCTCAAACAGCAGACAAGACACCATTTCTGTGACACCTTCAGCCCTGCCCTCCTCACCCCACATTCAGAAAGAAGGGAAAGGACAAAGACCCACAAGTAGGTGGATTTGACAGTAGGTGAAGGGATATTATGGCTTAAGTGTCCAGAGATACCCGTCAGGGGGGCTGAGGCACAGCCACACCCGAGGAACCCACACTTTTCAAACTCCCGTTACCACACCGAGCACCAATACTGACCCCTGCCTTCAAACAGCTCACCCCAAATTTCTCAAAATCATGGGATGAAGAAAAAACTTTAATTAGAAGTAAAACCACAAAAATATATGCCCCTTTTGTAAGATAAAATAAAACCCCCTTTCCCCACTTTTGATAGGCAAAAACAGACCGAAGACCACTTTTAGTAAATTACGCTAGCAATAACCAGAAGATAAGCAAAACGTGAAAACACAGAGCCGAGCAAATCTACCTGAGGGACTCCTGCGCCATCAGGGGTGTCGCTGCACGACGTGTTCTGGCCAACGTCCCGGCCTCCCAGGAGTCCGCCGGCCGAGGCCGCAGCTATCGGACTCTCCTCCTGGTCAGGCGCATCGACAGCCGCGCCCTTCCTCTTCGCCGGCGTTTTCTTCGAATGCGCACAGTCACCTTTTGTTTTTCTCTGTCGGAAGTGAGCAAGCTGCGCAAAAACGTAGAGAGGTAGTAGAGGCAAAGGTAAGTGAGGAAAAAGTAACAGAACCACAAAGACAGCAAGCTTGTGGGGAACATGAGGCTCTGGGGCTGGCTCAGTCCACGCGGCCACACCTGGCCAGACTCACATCAACCAGGCCCCGACCCAGAAACACCACCTCCATTAACACCTACGATACTGGGAGTTAAAGGTTCAGAATGACACCCGAAGAATCTAACATTAAGGACTGTTAATGATGCCTACAGACAAAGGAGGGCAATAAGGCTGACTGGCAGAATAGCTTTTCCAGCCCCTGACAGTTTACAGAGAAATTCAAAAATTAAAAAGTACATCTATTTTAAAAACTGACAGCTTTATCAAGGCATGTTTAAGGTTTAAAACTATATAGAAAAGCTAAATTCTCCCTTTTTGCCCCATTTTCCCCCAATCAGGGAAATACATAGCCTAGCCAAAACTTCCTTGCCATAGATTCTGAGACAAGGTACAGAAATAGCAAAAAATTAATT
This sequence comes from Balaenoptera musculus, assembly GCF_009873245.2. Taxonomy (NCBI): domain Eukaryota; kingdom Metazoa; phylum Chordata; class Mammalia; order Artiodactyla; family Balaenopteridae; genus Balaenoptera; species Balaenoptera musculus. The sequence goes on along the minus strand of NC_045788.1, from coordinate 144,663,067 downwards.
AAGCTAGGTCAATCTAACATCCTCCTTTATGGAATCAGATGTTCTATTTTTCATGACGCAGCTCACCAAAGCACCAGGGACCTCCGCAGAATGTTCCTATCAGAAGGCACACCTGGCTCTGTTCAGTCCCACAAATCTGAGGGTTTAGACTGTTCACACACCATCTCCCACTAACACCTTATTCAAAAGGTATGATAGCTAACGTCAGCTTTTCACAGGAGGACAAGGTCCTTCAAATGACAACTCTGGTCATAAAAGCAAATGCATCTAACAAATGTTTGTATAAATGATAACAGAAGTGCACAATTTCATGGACATAGGAAAATCACAAGAGGCAATTTAAGTGAGAGAAACCGTCTCTCAAGAACAGACACTGCCTTCAAAACCAGCCCCAGATTCGTTGATTTTGTGCCCAACTCCATCAACTCTAACCGTCTGTGAGTTCCCTTCCTGCATCACAGACCCAGTCTCCCGCCTGTGGTCACCCAACAAGAAGCATCTGTTTCTTCTCCCCAGGTGAAATCTTCTCATCACCATTAATGCTCCTTCAAGCAACATTTCGGCACATTTACAGACCATGGTGAGCTCAGGGAAAACGGTGGGTACTAAACTCCGGCTCGCTTCCATCTCCTTCCTATGTGCCAGGCACATGCAAAGGGGAAAAAACACACAACAGCCTCACTCTTCAAACCCCAGTCAGAAGTCTGACCTGCACAGGAAGCCTGAGGAGGCCGCTCTGTCCTCTGCCTGTCACCACCTCACACCACTCACCGTGTGTTCTGAGTGGTCTCTTTAATGCAGTGGCCCTGTGGTTTCCTCGAGGGAAGGAACTAGCACGGAACTGAACACCCCTGAGGGCTGATCCACGTGAAATTCCCAATGTCTGACCGCGTCTGACCTCAAACAGCAACCTCAGAGGGCTCTGCCTAATAGTCGCGGGCACTGCACAGCGGCTCCCCCCGACAGCCGGAACGGGGTGGGCCAGGGCGGCACAGCACACGCGCCCAGGCTTTCTCCACTGTCTCTAGGGCCCGCGTCTGGTTGGCAAACGGCTCAATCGCCACAACACGCCCAGAACAGTGAGTACCGGACGGTGCCTACGTGGATGACAAAGGCCACTCCGGGACCGCACAGAGCTCCAGGGGGCATCCGCAGCGCAGGGACGTGACACCTCCCGGGAGGCTCCGTCCGGGCGTCTGGAGCTCCCAGGCCCGGCGCGAGGGGCGGCCCCGACAGAGGCCCTCCGCCCTCACCTGCCCAGGACCGTCCACCTGGGCCCCAAGCAGCGAGGAGGCGGCACAGGCGTCTCAGGAGCCCCGACACCAGGGCGTGGTTCGGTGGGAGGCATTCCACAGGGTGAACAAGTCCCGTGCTCGGGAACACCACTCCGAACTTCTGTAGCAAAAAGAACTGCAGAATTCCGTGTAAAACGAATCTCTGCACGTCGTTTTAATCGGATGGAAGCTGAGCTGAGCCCTAGGGGGAGCGCCCGTGTCGCCCAACTGCAGGGAATCCCGGCCTCCAAGCCCTTCAGGAATCCGGGCAAGGACAGGGAGACGCGCAAGTGCCAGTAGGTGTGCACAAGAGCGCAGGTGTGGTGACAGCGCCCGTCCCGGCACCTCGGGCTCCGGGAGCGGGCGGCCGTCAGGGACGCCGCGTCCGGAGGACACCACTGTCTGTCAATGAAGCCGCCTCGCCGGCTCCTCTGGCAGCTCCCCGGGGGTGGTCGGGGCGGGGGAAGGCGGGGGGGTCCCGGGGGGGTGGCGGGGAGGGGACGCCCGGCTCCCACGGCCCCGCCCCTGCCCAGCACAAGCGCAGCCCCACCAGTCCCGACGTACCCCGCGCCCGACCTCTCCACCAGGCGCCGCGCGCCCCCGGCCGCTGATTGGCCGTGGCTACGGCGGGGGCGGGCCCAAGCAGAGGGCGGCGGATTCAAGATGGCGGCGGCCAAGGGGCGGCTTCCAGCCCAGTCGGCGGAAAGGGCAAGAGTGCGGCGATAGCGGTCCCCTCGTGGCCGCGTCCGCTCCTGGCAGAGAGCGGTGGCAGGCGCCGGAGCCCGCCCTGTGGAGCCCACGCCGGGACAGCGGGGGGAGGAGGCGCTGCCGTTTACCTTCGCTCTCCCGGCCTCCACTTTTCTGCGCCGCCGCTCTCGCTCATCTTCTTCCATCTTACTCCGGGACTCTTCGCAGGTCGCCGGGAGGTGGCGGGGCCGATGCGGCGCCGCCTTCGCTCTATTTACACTCCCTCCCCACCGCCTGGGCTCACCCTCCCCCTACGACAACTGTCACGCAGACGTGGTCCCGCCCCGCGCCCGGCCCCGCCCCGGGGCGTGCACCCCCGGCCCGCGGCCAATCAGAGGCCGCGGTCCTGCCCTCGCGCACGCGCGTTCAGGGCGGTGCCCTCAAGGAGGCGCGGCCCGGCGGAGCTCCGCCCCTGCGTCCGTCCCTCCGATTGGCGCACGGACGCTCCCGCCTCTTCGGGCAGGACCATTGAACTGGGCGCGGCAGCCTCGGCGCTCTCTGTGGTTGGTCGGTTTGAAGGGCCCCGCGCACGTGGGTTGTCTGGCCCGGCTGACTGGCGCGGAGGCAGGTTCGCGTTCCCGCGAGGTTGAGGCCACCCGGGGGGAGTCTGCGCCGGTGTCCAGTTGAGTCAAGCTTCGCGAGCGCCCGGGGATAGCCCAGGAAGCTGGGCCCCACTGCCTGCGTGCGCCAGCTCAGGGCTGCCCCTAAAGTCGCTCCGGGTTGTGGCCGTGCCCGGGGGTGGCGGGAACCAAACTCTCGTCTCCAGGGGTCCTTTCGCCGACCGGGATGCTGGCCCTGTTCGTGTCACGATCGCAGCCAGCCAGCAGCAAAATCACTTGATTCCGTTCCTAGGAGTCCCTCCCTTGGGTCCCGCTGGCGCCTGGACCCACAGAACCGGAGTGCCGGGGGGCGGCCAGAGTTAGTGGGAATCGGGGCCGGCACCCCCAACCCACGGAGCCCAGAGCTACAGGGACAAGAAGCCACCGGCGGTGCTGCCACTCCTGGACCCATGGATTCTTCCCACTGGGGACACAGTGCCATATCGAGGGTTTAATGCGTCTGCCCCCAGCTTGCACAGTCATGGGTCCACTCTGGCACCTCTGACATAAAGCAGTGCCCTGCGTCAAAGAGTGTTAGGAGGGACCCCATGCAGTGGGAAACTCTGAGAGAGGGTCAGGCTGAGGCCCTGCGGGCAGGAAAGGCAAACCCACACCCGGAATACAAGTGTATTCCTGTTAGGACAGCCCCTGGAACCCCAGCGTGGAAGGGGCTCCATAGGGCCAACTTGCCAAGGGGCCTGTAAGGATGCAATTTTAAATGGTACAGTAATTGTACACAGTTCTAGATCACCAGAGGGAGAGAGCTGTTTCAGTGAAAGGCAAAAAGTCTCTTCTCACATGGAAAAGTTTTAAGGCCTTGAAACGTTTGGGTAAATCATTCCAAATATATTGTAAATGGTTATTAAAAAGGAATGTGCTGTACTTCCTGTTCAAATTTCTGTGACGCTAAAACTGCTCAAAAAGAGAGTCTGTTAAAAAATTTTTTTAAAAGAAAAGGAATGTGACGTGGGTTATGAATTCATGGCCCGTGTGGGAATTGGAGTCTCACGAAATCATTGTTTGTTCCTTAGCTTCAGACTCCACTTAAGCCTGTTTGTCCAGATGAGGAAGCAAGGCGAGGTTTTTATTCCTAGCCCACGGTTTTGATTAACAATCAAATGCTGCTACAGTTATCGAGCTCATTGGAAGCTGATAAGCTCTGACTAACTGACACTGATCCAAAGCGTGTTGTCGGCACCTCTTGTTACTGTAGCGTAACTGTGCCTGGGTGAGCGTTCCCTCGCGGAGGGTGGGGTGTGGGGTGGGGGGATGCTGTCACCGACTGATTATGGTTACCTAAATGGGGGGGGAGGTCATAAACTCAGGAAGAAACACAGGAAAACCCTAAGCAGCTGTGCCTCGGTTTCCCTGTGTGAGAAGTGAAAACACCCACAAACTTGCCCCTGCGTCAGATCTGGCCGGGGTAGAGCTGGGTAGGATGACAGTGCTGCAAGCGGCAACTAGAGGAAAGGTGGCATATCAAGCAGCACTGGCGTGGGTGACTGTGCAGGGGTGTCCAGCAAACACACTGTCGGTTTCTGTGTTTCCTTCACTCCTGTGCCTTCAATGCAGTAGGGTTTGTGAGCAGGCCGTGTGCTCCCTGTCTGCTCTCTGAGACTGAGTGGCAGTAACTATGCTCCTCCACGAACGTGCTATAGTGACTTTACTGACTCAAGCTCACCTTTCAACCTCAGTGTGAACGTGTGAGTCTAAGCAACTGCAACTTACACAAATCTTCAGGGAGCCCTGGAAATTCAACCCCCTCCTGAGTCAGACCACAGCCCTTTGTGTGGTGAGTGGAGCTTCCAGTCTTGGCTCACAGACATGAGGCGGTGGCCTCATAAAACCAGGGGTAGGCAGGCAACACTAGCTGACTACAGGATCGGATTTCCCAAGAGCAGTCAGAGACTCAGATCTATGCCTGAATCTCTCAACCTTTACATGTTGCAGTACATCTAAAACTTTGTAGGGGGCTCATGTGTTTGCCCACGCTGCTTTGGCCAGTGGTTTTCAAACTGTGTTCCGAGGAACCCCAGAATCATTTCCATGGCTATTCTAGATATTCTGTAAATGTTGGATCTGACTCTTAATTTATTTTTAACAATTAAACAGCTGTCCAAATATGTAGATACTCACCTTCAAGGAGGGAAACATAACCCCCCACTCCTTATGTATGGGCTGTGCATAGCTACTTCCTCCTGAAAAAAACAATGTGGAAAGGGAGAGAAAAATAGTAGCTGTGCAGTGGTGAAACCTGATAGACACACCTCCACGAGGTAACTAAGGTCAACATCCACAGTGTAGGTCATGTTGACGGCACACACCCTGGATGGGGCGTGATGAGAAGGGCCTTTTGCCTCTGTGGTCTTCCTCCCAAAAACCCATAACCCCAGTCCAATTGTGAGAAATCATCAAACAAATCCCAATAGTAGAGGGACACCCTACAAAATGCCAGATACAGTACGTATTGATACAATATAAAACAAAATACAATAGTACTCCTCAAAACTGCCCTTCCTGGGAAGCATTGAAGTGAAGCATCATTTAGAAAAGTCTTCCCTTGATGGGCACACCCCCTCCCCTCCCCTCACACCCCCTCCCCATGCCAGCCCTGTGGACATGCCCTCTGCTGGGCAGGTGGGTCACCCACTGATGGTCCCCCTCCCAGGTGCCCCTGCCCCTCAGACACTAGGAACCCCTGCCCCTCTCTGGGCATGGGTCCCGGCTGGGCAGTCCCCCTGCTGGAATCACGTCCACCCTGAGGGGTGGTGCCTCGGGGTGGCCCCATGTTCTCTGAGGTGCCAGCTGGGTGCCTGTGGGGTGAGCCCACCTTGAGTTCCCACCCAGAAGCCCCCAGGCACCTCATTGGCCAGCTCCCTGGTGCCACCCCCTTGCCACCCAGAGTTTCCTGAAGTCTGCAGGGAGGTGGTGGTCGCACCCTGTCTTCCAGTGTTCTGGCCTTTACTCCCGTCTGGCTGGGAGGATCCCTAAGAAAGGCCAGGGGCTTGCTGGCCTCCTGGAGGCCATAACGGACTGAGGGCAGGGGTGGCAGGCCCCTGTGGTGCGTGGGGGATGGATGCCATGCCTCCTCCCCCACCCCATCCTCTGGGCTCTGTCCTCCCCGCCAGGGCTGCGCTCTACCCCTCGGGCCCCAGCTGCTGCCCACTTTTTCCTTCCCAAGGAGCCCCGCCTGGCCACACCTGAGGATCAGCAGTGTTTACTGGTAACCCCTGCATGGGGACAGGCGGGGCCTGGGAAGGACTCTCAGTGGAAACCTGGCAACCGGGCCTCGCCATGTCTGCGGCTCCTAGCAACCACCATGGCGATGCCCGACACTGTGCGTCCAGGGCGTGTGCCACCCCCACCCCCCAAGCTCTTCTCTGGCCGTAGAGGCCAGAAGGTAAACCGAGCCCAGCGTGGGATTCCTTCAGTGACCCCAGGGTTGGGCTGCTTCTCTCTGGCTGAGCAGTTCTTCCAGAGGGAACAGAGACGGGGAGGGGGTGGGCCCGCGGCGTCCCCTCCTGTGGCCCCAGGATGCTGGACTCCTCAGTGGCAGATCGGTTGACCCGGCTGACCCTGAAACTCCTGGAGAAGGTAAGACAGCTGGGCACTCGTGTTTTTAACAGCTTGTTACAGAAGCACAGCTTTGAAAGGTAAGATTATACCTGTAATGAGCCCACTTCCAAAGCAAAACCCTTTTCAGCGGTTTTAGCCTCATAGTGAAGAACTGTGGTTCCTTGGTTTTTCTTCTTTGTGTTTGTACAGAACCAAGTAGGTTCTCCTGGCAGTTTCTGCAGCCAGGAGGCAGGCCCACACCCCCAGGCTGGAGCGCTGCCAGGGCGCCCTGACACTCCACCTCGGGGCCTCCCGGCTTCCGAGTTTAAGGGAAGACAGACCCTACCGGGTGCGGCGTCTCGGCCAGGCCTGGGGCGGGCAGCCAGTGGACGCCCTCAGGCCGGCCTCCTTCTCCTCCTCCGAGGGTCTGCGGGCCCCTCACGGCTCCCCCCACCTCACCTGCCTGCTCTGTTCCTCTGCCCCCGAGGGCTGCCCACAGGGGCAGCAGGGCTCACCCCAGAACTGGCCCAGACAGCGGCTGCTCGGCCCAGGGCTCAGTGCGGCAGTCAGGGTGGTCAGGACACAGGGCCGGCCTGGTCAGGCTCTTCAGACAGCCTCCTGCAGGGGCCTGTGGGTTTCAGGGGGGAGCGTGTGTGCGTCGCATGGGGAGCGTGGCCTCCGGGTCCCACCCTGGCTACTGCCCCGCGGTCCACCTCACACACTTCCTGCTCCCAGCTGCTCCGTCTGGGCGCTGGCGCCCAGCCTGGCCCCCCACACCGAGCCTGCGCCCGGAGCACGCACCTTGTCCTGCTCTCTTCTCCTCACAGAAGCTGAAGCAGGAGCGCGAGGATGTGGAAGCGGGTTCTGAGGACCCCCACCTCACGCCCGGTAAGAGCCCGGGCTGCTTGAAGCTGCGCAGGCCCCGGAGCAACCTCCGCTTATGGCGAGACTGTCCTCTGAACTTCTTTACTTTCAGAGCGGAAAGGCCTTTGTTGTGTCTTTAACACACACACACTCACACACATACACCCTCATATCGTACCACATCCAGTCTGCATACCCAGGAGGGCCCGTTCATCATTGCTGTTTCACAGTTGAGCGCTAGAGACCCAGAGAGGTTAGATAACCAGCCCAGGCTGCCCAGCTCGATCGGAAGTGGCCACACCTGCATCAGACCATGTTGCCCTGAGCTTGCTCTGCGGTGTGGGTGTGGAGGGCCTACCCCATCCGTGTCGGCCTGCACATCCTCGGGCGCCCAGACCAGACGCCCCGTCGTCCCCAGCCTGGCTGGCGGTCCGATGCTCAAGCCACAGGACCCAGGGCAAGGACTGCTTTCCCTGGTGACGGGCTCCGGGCTCAGGGACATCTAGGCGAGGTGCTGGGGAGACACTGCTTGTTCTTTACTACGTGGCGTAGCCCCTTGGGCTGCGGGGGTTCCAGGCAGCTCCCAAGTGCAGCAGACAGAGCCCAGGGCCCAAATCCAGATAGAAAAAAAAAAATCCCAAACCAGGTCACATGACCGAGGACAAGCGCAGAACATGGAACAGTACAAACGAGCCAGGGAAGTGGGGACTCCTGGAGGGGGAGTGGGGACCCCAGAGGACAGGCAGCCTGGGCATCGCCAGCTCTAGGGGGAGGCGGCAGGCCTGGGGGGAGGGGACAGGCCCGTGCACCCAGAGGAAAGGAGCTCAGGGACCACCAGAGGCGTGGTCTCCAGGACGCTGCAGGAACCGTTCCCTGAGGCTCTGTGGACCGCGCCAGCCTCCAGGCCGCTTGGGGCTTCGGGGTGGCTCCAGGTGACAGGAGGCTGGGCTCTCGGCCCCATCCCGAATCCTGTGCGGGCCTCCTTCCTCTCGCCGCGTCCTGTGGAGCCCGAGGGACTTTCTGGCAAAGGCACAGGAGCAACAGGGTGCTCGGGCCCCAGGGGAAATGGTCACTCTGCAACTTCCGGCTCCTTTCCAGGAGTAAGACAGACCCCCGTGAGAGACTGAGCTCCCAGAATGCCCCCCACCACTGCCCACGTAATCCCCACGGAGCAGCCCCCCGAGCTCCGTCCCCAGGCACCTCCCTCCTTCTCCGGGACAGGCGTGCAGGTCCCGGGGATGGGTGCTGCCGGGGTCCGCAGTGCTGAGCCCTGAAGCACGCGCTTCCCTCCAGGAAATGAGGATGGGCCAGAGGCCTCCCTGCGGAGCGCTCTGCGGATGAGGAAGGACCTTCTGCAGAGACTCTGGGTAGGCCATGCGGCCACAGGGAGCCTTGGCCTGAGCTCGCTGCAGCTGAAACTGCGGCCTGAGCTCAGAGCAAACACGGGCCAGTGGAGGTGGGGGCCCTTCTGGAACCCATGCTGGTTCTGATGTTTGCGACTTGGGGGTGGACAGCTGATGGACTTGAGCAGCTGAGGGGCGTCACTCCCCAGTCACGGACTCCATGGAGAGAGGCGAACTCGCCTGTTTCCCCTAGGCTGGGCTCTCGCAGGGGGCTGTTAGCTGAAAAAAACTGCTCTGGTTGCACACGATCAGAGGTGGAAATGCCATGTGAAGGGTCCGGTTCCCCCGGAAGTGGGATTCCAAGATGACCAGGGCTTCATCCAAACCAGAGGCACCAGCAGCAGGGAATGACCATGGGAAGGGGTGCGTTCGGGTCCAAACGATAGTTGTGATAAACTCACTGCTTTGTAGTGAAGTCGACCTGGAAGCATGCTGGAGAGACAGAATATCCTCTATAGGCTGGAAAAAGTCATTTGGGGTCAATTTCTCCTGTGTGCACCATGCAAGGGCCTTCAGGCTTTGCCTCCAGGGCCTGGCTCCAACTCCGACCCAGCTGTGCCCCGGGCCTACCATCTGATTGTGCGCCTGGGTCGGGTGGGAGGGAGCCTGGTGCACGGGGGTGGCAGGTGGTCCTGGGGCCACTCCCCCACAGGGGGCCACACGCCTGTGCGCTGGCGCTGTCGTGCCAGGCGGGGTGAGGGCCTGGGACACGCCAGCCCGCTCCGGGTGTCACAGCTCCCCGCCTCCGAGCACAGGCTCTGCTTTGGCGTTCCAGGAACAGCACCTCCTGGAAGAGGTCTCCAGGGCCCGCGCCTGGAGGGGGCTGGACGGAGGAGCCCGTGGGTCAGTGCTGCCCCCAGAGGTGCCCCCCGTGGGCGTCCACCCCGCTGTCTCCCCGGCCCCACCCACCCTGGACCCACCGCAGATCACCCAACACCCGGTAAGTCTTCCTCGCGGTGAATCTGGGGGACAGAACCAACGCAGGGAGGATGCCACGCCCCCAGAGACCTCTCACCTAAGCAGGGATGGCGGTGTCTCCACACCTCCGTCTCTCGCCTCTCTCAGCACCTTAGGGAAGTACGCGGAAGGGGCCGTGGGCTAAGCGGCAGCAGTGGCTGCAGTCCGTGTCTGGCTCTGTCGGGGCTCATGTGTGTCATCAGGCCTCACAGGTGCCCTGAGAACTGGCTGGGGGTAGGGGGTGCTTATCTCCTCATTACAGGTGAGAGGCTGGGGTCCCAGCTCTGCCCCACGTCCTAACCTTTGTGCTAGGAGCAGAAGTATTAGAGGGTTTCAGTATCAGGAGGGCCTGAATTTGGGGAAGAAGTGTGTCAGCTCCTTTCCGAAACTTCATAATGACTGGGGAAGCTTAGCCGCTAGTCTCCAGGGCAGAACTGTAAAAGGTGGAAGACTGCTCCACTTCTGAGATCCTCACGCCTACATTCAGCATCCTGGGTTACAAGCGATGGAAAGCAACTCTGACTTTCTTAAGCAAAAGGGATTGTATCGGGGGCAGCTGGATGCCCAGAGGAAGGAAGGGTGGCAGCTGGTGCCTGGCGGGCTGCGGCCTCGGGGGTTGAGTGCATGAGGAGAAGACAAGGCAGGAGGCGGGCAGGGCCAAGTTGAGAAGGTTCTGGATCGGCTGGCCAGGGAGGTTGGTGGTGCCCACAGGCTGGGTCCGTGAACTGGAGGGCGTTTATCCTCTGGGAGGGGACCTGGCAGCCCATGTGGAGGGAACAGAGAGGGAAGGGGCGTGCCAGCAGAGCCCCCAGAGCCCCCTTTGCCCCAGGAATGGTGGGCTGAGGGTGTAGGTTCTGGAGGCTCCCCCAGTCCCAAACGTGCTCATACTTAGCGCAGTTCCTCAGGCCCAGTCATGCTTGGGTGTTTCAGTCTCAGCCCCGGTGACACCACGAGAGCAAGCAGGGGCCTTGAATTTCCCACAGACTCTGGGGTAGGAGGTCCCCTCTGCCGCGACATCACCGCCACTGGGACTGCCTGCTGGTCTGTGCGGGGTAGGGGGTGGTGTGCGGGGGGCGGCCGACTGTGGCTACAGGCCAAGCTGGCTGCCACCTGTGTCAGTACGACCTGTGAACCGAGAGGGGTGGTACACTTTTAAATGTTTGGGAAAGAGTCAGGGGAAGAAGGATAGTTTGTAACACATGAAAACGATATGAAACACACATCTCAGGGTTAGTAAGTGCTTATGTGTCTGGGGCTGCTTTCCAGCTACAAAGGCAGAGGTGAGCAGTTACAACTAAAGCCCTGTGGCCACAAAGCGGGAACTATACACTGTCCAGCCCTTTACAGGAAGTTTGCCAACGCTGGTCTATGGCATCCTTTCCGTGAACCGAGAGAGAAGGGACAGGGCAGGGCCTTGTGCATCCAGAAGAGGATTAAAATAGAAATCAACACCTGGTGTGCGCCCAAAGTTTTTGTGCATTTATTTTAACTTAGGAGGAAAGCCAGAGGGTATTTCCAAGCCAAGATCCTTGGATGCCTCTATTAAAGCAGAATTAATGGAAGCAGGGACGAGCTTAGCCCACTAAAGCCGGGAAATGTGGGAAACATGAAAAACACCATGTCTTACTCAGCTTGGGCTCCATTACAAAATACCACAGTCTGGGTGCTTAAACATCAGACGTTTACCTTCTCACAGTCTGGAGGCTGGATGTCCCAGATGAAGGTGCCAGCCAATGCAGTTCCCATGAGCGTGCTCTCCTGGCTGGTGGGTGGCCACCTTCTCACTGTATCCTCATGGGGCAGACAGCATCTGGTGTCTCTTTCTCTTCTTACAAGGACACCAGCCCTATCAGACTACAGCCCCACTCTTACGACCTCATTCCCTTTATCACCGCCTCATAGGCCTCATCTCCAAATGTAGTCACTTTGGAGGTTAGGGCTTCAACATATGAATTTGAGGGGGGACAAACATTCAGTCCATAACATTCCACGTCCTAAGTGATACCCAGACTCAAATATTTATCTATTTAGCCATCTGTTTAACCTCTAGGGTTTCGCATTTAAAGTCCCCCATGGATAGCTGGTGGATGGATGTGTGTATTGATGAATGGATGGTGGGTGGATGGGTGGATGGATGGATGGATGGATGGTGGATGGGTGGTGGGTGGTGGGTGGATGGATAGTGGATGGATGGATGGTGGGTGAATGGATGGATGGTGGGTGGATGGATGGATGGATGGATGGTGGATGGATGGATGGTGGATGGATGGATGGGGGCATGGATGGTGGATGGATGGATGGTGTGTGGATGTTGAATGGTGGATGAATGGATGGATGGATGGATGGGTGGATGGATGGTGGATGGATGGATGGTGTGTGGATGTTGAATGGTGGATGAATGGATGGATGGATGGATGGGTGGATGGATGGATGGTGTGTGGATGTTGCATGGTGGATGAATGGATGGATGGATGGGTGGGTGGATGGATGGATGGGGGGACGGATGGGTGGATGGCGGATGGATGGATTGATGGGTGGATGGTGGGTGGAAGGATGGTAGATGGATGGATGGATGGTGGATGGATGGATGGATGGATGGGGGGGTGGAATGATGGGTGGATGGATGGATGGATGGATGATGGATGGATGGATGGATGGATGGGGGATGGATGGATGGATGGGGGATGGAATGATGGGTGGGTGGATGGATGGATGGATGGATGATGGATGGATGGATGGATGGATGGGGGATGGATGGATGGATGGGGGATGGAATGATGGGTGGGTGGATGGATGGATGGATGGATGATGGATGGATGGATGGATGGATGGGGGATGGATGGATGGATGGGGGGATGGAATGATGGGTGGGTGGATGGATGGATGGATGGATGGATGGATGGGGGATGGATTGATGGGTGGATGGTGGGTGGATGTTGGATGGATGGATTGATGGATGGTGGGTGGATGGATGGATGGATGGATGGATGGGGGATGGATTGATGGATGGATGGCGGGTGGATGTTGGATGGATGGGTGGATGGTGGGTGGATGGGTGGTGGGTGGTTCTGTAGGTCACTATTCCCGGGGCACATCCAGGTAATGGGTCGTCTGGCTCTTCTAGGCACCCCCACCTCCCACCACCATCATCCAGCAGCTGCCTCAGCAGCCACTCATCGCACAGATTCCCCTTCCCCAGGCCTTCCCCACTCAGCAGTCAGGAAGCATCAAGGAAGGTAAGTGTTCATAACGAATGTTGTCATTGGTTTACACAATTCTCTACTGAAAAAATAGTTTTGTAAGCAGGGTGGTATTTTAGGGCCAGCTTTTGACTACTCAACTGAAGCTATGTATTTACCAACATGAAAATAATTTCACTTTGAAAAATCCTTACTGATGGATATCCCTGAGGGAAAAAGCCTGGACTCAGATTTGAAAGAACTGTGTTCCAACCCAACTCATCCAGTGATTAGCTTCCAAAAACCCTTGGTTAAACTGCTTTTCTCTTTAAGTAACTTTTAAATACTTGAATTTTAGAACAGCTCTATTGAGGTGACATAGAATAAATTGCACACTGTTAAAGTGTACAATTTGATAGTTTTGACACCTGTACACACCTGTGAACCCATCACTAAATCAAGGCAGTGAACACGGCATCACCTCAGGCGCCTTCTCCCGCCGTCCTACCTGCTTTGTCACTCTGCGTCAGTTTGCGTCTCCTAGATTTTTGTATGAGTGGAATCACACAGTATGCACTCTTTTCTGTGTGGCTTCTTTCGCTCAGTGGCACTGTTTTCAGACTCATCGCTCTTGTTGGGTGTAGCAAACCATGGCTCCTTGAAATTGCCCAGTGACCTTACATTGTGTGGATGGACTGGTTTGTTATCCTTTCACCTGCTGATGAACATCTGGGTCATTTCTAGTTTTGGTTATCACCACAAAAGCTCCATGGACACTCACATCTGAGTCTGGATGTATATTTTTATTTCTCCTGGGTAAATATCTAGGACTGGAACGGCTGAATCATGGCAGGTGTGTGCTTAAAACTGCCATGTGTGAGAGGTCCAGTTCCTCGACACCCTCGCCCACATGTGGTGCGGTCAGCCGTGTTAGTAGGGGTGGTAGTCGGTCACTGGGGTTGTAGTTTGCGTTTCCCTAATGATGGGAGGTGTTGAGAGTCCGAGGCAGACTTGTGTGTAGAATCACCTGATGAGTGTTCTCAACTCTGTCCCCATGACTGTAGCACCACCGTGTACGTGGTACATGCCAGGCCTGGTCCATGGCGGCCTGCAGCTCCCCAGGGGGACCGTTCTCACCGTGACACACACGAAGGTGGCCTGGAGGTGCAGAGAGATCAGCCCGCTGGTCTCTCCTCACCACCCTCCTTGGTTTTTCCAGATGAACTTTAGTGACTGTCAGGCTCTAGAGGTGAACCCAGCATACCCTGTGCGTGTGTGTGTGTGTGTGTGTGTGTGTGTGTGTAGAGGTGAACCCAGCATACCCTGTGCATGTGTGTGTGTGTGTAGAGGTGAACCCAGCATACCCTGTGCGTGTGTGTGTGTGTGTGCGCGCGCACACGCAAGTGTCTGTGTGGCTTTAAAAAGTGCATTTAAAATCACTGGTAAAAATGAAACAGTCAGTAAGTAGCTAGTTATTCAGAAAAGTAAAGTCACGTTCCTTACCCCACTCCTTATACCAAAACAAATTCCAACTGGATCAAATACTTGAATGTAAAAATAGGGAATCTCAAAAGTACTACAACAACCACTTTGGAGAACTGCTGGGCTGCTTCCTATGAAGTTGGACACGCGGTTTCTGGAGCTTCACCCCACCCCACTCCCCGTGACTGCTCTCCACATCAGTTCTACCTTTTCGGAAAACTTCACAAAAAAGACACTGGTATAACGTCATACAGAAAATACATTTGAATTAACTCACCCTTTATTGTATCTCAGACCATCCTTCTGGAATCCCTTCCTATCATCTGGGAACAAGTCTTTTACAAGGTCCTGCAGGAGAGGCTTTTGAAGCTCCCTTAGTGTTCACCTTCTTTTTATTTCCCCTTGTTCTTAAACACTAGTTTTGCTGGATATTCAAGTGTAGGTTGATAGTTATTTTCTCCCAACACTTTCTAAGGACCCCTGTGATGACATTGGGACCACGCAGATAATCCAAGATAATCTCCCTATCTGAAGATCCTTTTTAAAAAAAATTAATTTAAAAAATTGTGGTAAAAAACACATAACATAAAGTTGACCATCGTAACCATGTTTAAGTCGTGCTAACTATATTCAACACTGTTGTACAACAGATCTTTAGAATTTTCCGTCGTGTAAAACTGAAACTCTGTCCCTGGGGAACAGCTTCCCAGCCCCCTCCCCCAGCCCCTTGCGCCCACCAGTCTGTGTTCCATCTTCTTGATTTTGATCGGGCTACATGCCTCGTAAGAGTGGAATCACACAGTATTTGTCTTTTTGTGTCTGGCATATGTCACCGAGCATAACGTCCTCAAGGTTCATACATGTTGTAGCCTGTGTCAGAGCATCCTGCCTTTTTAAGGCTGAGTAATATCCCACTGTGTGGATGGACCCCATTTTACTTACCCCTTCATCCGTGGGTGGAGACTCAGGTCGCTTCCATCCCATCTCAGGATTCTTAACTTCGTCACATCTGCGAGTCCCTTTTGCTGTGTAACGGAACACGTTCTCAGGTTCTGGGATCAGGGTGTGGACATCGCTGGGGCCATTCTTTAGCCACCACACTATTCAGTCCCTCAAACCGTGGGCCCATTTGGGGGGTTGGGCGTTCCGTTTCTGTGCAGCTGGGCTGTAGCCGCAGTGCTGCTCTGCGTGCCTTCTGGTGAACGGACGTGCTCGTGTCTGTGGGGCACACACCTGGGGATGGGATGGCTGCTTAGGAAATACTGCCAGACAGTTTTCCAAAGTGCCTGTACCCATGTACACCGCACGGGAGGGGAGGAGAATTTCGGTTGCCCACAGCAACTTACCAACACTTGATGTTTTCAGAATTTTTCATTTTCACCAATCTGGTGGGCAGGTCATGGTAGCTTATTCTGGTTTTAATTTGCACTTCACCTTTTCATATATTTTTCGCCATTTGAATATGCTTTTTTGTGAAGTTCCCATTCAAGTATTTTGCCCATTTTTATTTCAGGTTTTCTGCCTCTTTTATTGATTTCTAGGAATTCTTTATGTATTCTAAAAATGGGTCATTTTGACATATGTATTGCAAACAGCAAGTCCTTTTTGTGGCCCTTGCACTCTCTTCGTGGTGTCTTTGGATAAACAGAAGTTCTCAATTTTGGTGAAGTTCAGTTTTTCAGGCTTTACTCTTTATGGTTGGTACCTTTTGTGTCCTGTTTAAGAAGTCTTTACCCGTCAAGGTCAGGAAGACGTTCTTCTGTATTTTCTTCTGCGGCTGTATTTCCTTTCACATTTAGATTTATGATCCACCTGCAATGGACTTCTGTGTGTGTTGTGAATTAGGGATCAATGCTATTATTTTTGCCATGGATACCAATTTGACCCCCTGCCCTTTATTGAAGACTGTTTGCCCACTGCACTGATGTGAGCCCTTGTGGTGAGGCTGTAGACGTGGGTCCATTTCTCTACCACCCCATCTGTCGACTAATCTTGTCATGCTCGATTTTACTTGGGGGGGACCCTGCAGGGCTGATGGGGAGGGTTCCCTCTCAGAGGGCTCACTGTGGGCGGGGCTGCCCCCAGGCCCAGGCCCACGTGGGTCTCCTCAAGGGCCTTTGCCCCCTGTGGGGCTGCCAGACTCAGCTTCTGCACTAGCAGTCTGGCTCTGGCCCCCTTCCCAGAGCCCCCCCGGCCCTGTGCTGACATCTGTGCCAGTCAGGGCTCTGCAGAGAAACAGAACCAGCAGGGTGTGTAATACAGCAAGAAAGACATGTTTTAAGGAATTGGCCCACATGATTGTGGAGGCTTGGCGAGTCCACACCTTCAGGGAGGCCTGGGAGAGCAGCCTGAGTGGGAGGCTGTCTGCTGCAGCCGCAGCCCCAAAGCGCCTGCGGAAGCCCCACCCCAGGCCTGCAGGCCCCATCTGCTTGGCTGCGAGTGTGAGTGGTCCTTAGAGGCTCGCCTTCCTTTGGTGAGGCCAACAGAGCCTGGAGGGCCACCTAATTTCCAGGGCCTAGTTGCTGTGGAAAGAAGCAACATTTATGTCCCACTCTGCCCAAAATTAGCGTTTCATAGTGTCCTGAGTTGGTGAATATATTACCTTCCCGGGTGGCTGCAACAAAGCGCCACAAGCCGGGTGGCCTGAAACCACAGGAATGTGTCTGCTCACAGTCTGGAGGCTGAGGTACAAACTCAAGGTGTGGCGGGGCCGTGCGCCCTCCGAAGGCGCCCAGGGAGGGTCCTTCCTGCCCCTCCAGCTCCTGGGGCTCTGGGTGTCCCTGCAGCCTCTGCCCGCCTCCTCTGTGTCTTGCCTCCTCCTCTGTCTCAGAGCTCCGTCTGCCTCTCGCTCAGGAAGACACTGACCTTGGGTTTAGGGCTCCCCCGGGTGATTTCATCTCAAGATCCTTATCATACCTGCGAAGACCTTTTTTCCAAATCAGACCACATTCAGAGGTCCTGGGGATTAGGATGTGGATACCGTCGGGGCCACCACGCAGCCCAGCGGACGCACGTGAGGAATCCAGTAGCAAGAAGGCTCCACCATCAATAGGGCTCAAAAGGACACGTCTGCGAACACGGC
The DNA here is from genome assembly GCF_009873245.2 of Balaenoptera musculus. Classification (NCBI taxonomy): domain Eukaryota; kingdom Metazoa; phylum Chordata; class Mammalia; order Artiodactyla; family Balaenopteridae; genus Balaenoptera; species Balaenoptera musculus. Next base: position 144,645,925 of record NC_045788.1, on the reverse strand, counting down.
CTGGGACCCGCAGGCCCACAGGACTCCACGCCTGCTCGCAGAGCTCTGCGTCTGCTCCACCTGAGTTCCGTGCCGGGAGCGGCCGGGTCATCGGCGGCCGTCCGTGCGTGACCGAGCCCTCCGTGCCCTCCCTCAGACGTGGCGGAGATGATGCTGATGCAGAACGCACAGATGCACCAGATCCTCATGCAGAACCTGATGCTCAGAGCCCTGCCCCCGTCAGCGCTCGCGCCCGCCCCCCCGCGCCGCCCCCCGCAGGTAGGCTCCACCCCCAAACCAAGTCCAGAGGAGCTGGTGGCTCTTCCTCCAGAAATCCACGCATCTGTGGAGCTCTGAGAAACACATTTCTGGCTCCGGCTCTGTGCTCCAGCTTGAAGCTCCCCAGCGCCCCCAGTCCCACCCAGATGAGGAACGGGTTGCGCAGTTCAGGCCCCCTTGAGCCGGATGAGCTCTGCTGGAGCCTGCCCCCACCCTCCTGCCCTCCTGGACCCCTGCCCACCGCTGCTCTGACCCTGACCCCATCCCGAGTCAGGAGCCACGTGGGGGGGAGGGGAGCCCAGGAGCAGCGGGGGGCCCGCTGAAACGCCCTGGTGTGTGTCATGCTGAGGACCCGCAGGGGGCTCGCCCCGCCGTCCTGCGAGCCAAGAGGCAGAAGCCGCCCTCCGTGCACCACCATTACCACTACACGCCCCCAGCCCCGCTGCAGGCCAGCCCCACTCCTGGCTCCCCGGCGGGTTACTCCACGTGGCCCCCGGTGGTCTCCGCCACTGCCCTCCCTCCTGCTGCCAGCTTCCTGCCCACCGTGTGGCACGTGGCCGGTCCCTCAGTGGCCGCCCTTAGCACGTAAGTCCGGGCTGGGCTCCAGGCCAGCCTCCTGCGCCTGCGGGGCGGGAGGACCCCAGGGCCTGGGTCGCCCCTCCTCACCCGCTGTCAGGCCTGTAGCTGCAGCAGGAGCCTGGGGAGGCCTTGCCAGCTCCTGAGGGAGGGGTTGGGGGTGGGAGGTAACCATGGCAGCCTCAGTCCTAGTTGCCACGCCTGGGTGTGGACCCCATGCCCTCCTCCCAGGGGAGCTGCCCGAGGCGTGGGTCATTTGTCCAGCCCAGCAGGGGAGGGCCCAGTATAAGCCCGGCTGTGAGGGTCCCCACCGAGCCCTGGCGGCGAGACCCACCTGAGCATGGTGTCTGTGAACCAGACCAGGGCAGCAGCTGCGTCCAGAGACACCCTCCTTCCTCTTAGGGCGGTGTCCGACGGCGTCCTGCCCACACAGGCTCCAGGCCTGTGACCCCACGGCGGGCTCGGGTAAGCGGCAGGCCCTCGTGCTCCCCCAGGGGGATGAGGGTCACGAGGAGACACGGGGGTTCATCAGGAGACATGGCTCAGGAGCCAGGAGAGAAAAGGTCGACTGATGTAGCCACACAGAGCTTAAACCTTCCTGGGGGAAAACGCCATGAGCAGAGTGACACTCGTGGTGCCCGGTGGCCCAGGGGAGAGGCTCCGGCTCCTCGCAGGAAAGGAGCAGCCGCAGGACATGTGCCTGGTGTGTGTGTGAGGGCAGAGCTGCAGGCTGGCTCACTCACGTAGCTTCTCCTCCTGAAGCAAAGCACCGCAGGCCGGGCCGAGGCAGGGCCGTCTCCCATCTGCCTCTGTCTGGATTCTCCCCACGGGACGAGTTACTTTACTCCACTCTCTGCTCCGCTTTTATTTTTTTCTGGTGGAATTATGCTTCCTCGATGCTTTAATATAATTTTCTCGCAAATGCCATTTTCAAGTATTATGCATGTTTTCTTTGGCCCCTTTTGGGGTACGTCGTCTCTTTCCCCAAGTTCCACACGAGCAGGACCCCTGCTCCGGCCTTGCATCTTTGGACCCTCGCACTTGCCAGAAGGCTCGTCGGAGGAAGCGAGATGACCTCGGAATTGCCCTGTGGCTGCACACAGGCTCCCCCCGGGCTGACCTCGCCCCGTGCAGCTGCCCAGCAAGGAGAGGGCCGCGGCCTGGGTGCCTGAGTGCAGCTTGTCTCAGCAGACAGCCGGTGTCTTGTTAAACATGCAGCTAAATGTCTGAGCCAATTTCCTTATTTTCACGTTGATGTTTTCTTTCTTTCTTTCTCCCCCAGCACTGCGGCCTGCAGGGGGCGGGGTGGGTGGGCACCAGGGAATTCCCATTCAGTTTGACGTCTTCTAACATGGCTTTTCCCTTTGGTTTTATTTCTCAACGTAATTATTAATTCAAAAGAGGGAAGAGATTTGACAGAAGTTCATCATCTTTGGATGGTCTGGTAAATTGGAAAAACTCAGTTTTGTTTACCTCCCAAGTCGGGAAAACCCCGCTCTTCCCTCCTGTGTCTTTCTCACCTGTGAGTCTCCTTTACTTGCACACAGAACATTTCACTCCCGTCACCACATGTGCGGGGTTTCCCCACATCAAGCAGTCCTCCGTGACCCCCGCATGGGTGTCCTACAGTTCAGTCCAGTTCTGACACCACCCACCTGGAGATGGTGTCGGATCCCACAGGTTAAGGGCTCAGTCCCACAGGACTGTCCTCGCTTCAGACACCCGTCACAAAGCCAGGTTGCCACCTGTGTCCCCGTGGAGTGGGGTGTGTCACCCTCCTGGTATGTGGATGTGTCTGCGACCCGGCCCCCCCGAGCCTTATGCTGTGGGGACTGCATGGAGGCCTGATCCACGGGTAACTCCATCTCTAGTCCCCTCCCTACTCTGGAGAATGGGCGTGGGGTGGCCCTGTAAGCTCCAAGGTTCTCATCCTGGCTTGGTCTTCCTGGCGACCAGCCTCCACCCAGGAGCCACCCAGAGTCACCTTATTAGGACACATGGGGCTCCTGGTGCTCTTGTCACTTGGGAATTTACAAGGAGCCCCATGTCAGGAGCCAGGGGCAGAGACCAACGTACGTGTTTCCAACGACCGCACACCTGGCCTTGCTGGGTCAACCGGGATGAAGGAAACACGTTCCTGAGTCCGGGAGAGTCCGGGGCCAGGAGAAGCCCGGCAAGGCCACCACGGGGGGGCCTGCAGGAGGGGCGGTCACTGCTGCGGAGGGCCCGGGGGGAAAGCACCCTGATGCACGCCAGCCTGGGGAAGCTGGAGAGGTCTGAGCAGGCCCTGGGGGTGAGGGTGGGGCTGCTAGGGAGGCGGGCTCTGGGGTCCAGGTGCCGGGAGTACAGTGGTGGCATGGCGTGGTACTGCAGCAGAAGACAACATGTCTATCTGGTTTTGTCCTGGTTCCTGGCACAGGGATCGGAAAGCCTTTGTGATTCGTGACTGCGCTAACGAGGCGACTGAGGGCGCTGGAGAGCTTCAGGATGGGCTGGTCGCCCGAGGAGCCAACCCTGATTAGAGCTTGGAACTTAGGCCCCACCCCCAACCTCAGGGAGGGAAGAGGGGCTGGAGGCTGAGCCAATCACCAGTGGCCAGTGATTTAATCAAGCCATGCCACCGTAACAGAACCTCCACAAAACCCCTAGAAGATGGGGCTGGTGAACACATCTGGGGGGTGCACCCCAGCTCCATGGGGACATAAGCTCCCAGATGTCACCCTACGGACGCCTCCATCTGGCTGTTCATCTGTGTCCCTTGTAAGAAACCAGTGTTTCCCTGAGTTCTGTGGGCCATTCTAGCAAATTACTGAACCAGAGGCGGGGGTCGTGGGAACCCGATTTCTGGTGACATTGGACAGTGGGTCCCCTGGTCTAGAGTGGGGGCAGTCTTGTGGGCCTGAGCCCTCCACTTGTGGGCTCTGCACTGGCTCCTGGCAGTTAGTGGCAAGTGTTGTGAGAAAACTGCATTTACCAGCTGTGCCTGGTACCCTGGCGGGGCTGCTGGCGGGGGTCCCCTCAGCAAGACGTTGAGGACACGAAGCGAGAGGCACTGCACGTGCTCGGCAGCCTGCGGACCCGGCACGGCGCCTCCGGGGCGTCACGGCCTTGGGAGCTGAATCTAGAACACACCTAGGACAGTAAAGGGCTGGGGATGCCGGCGACACCCAGAGCAGGGGCCCTGCTCTGGCAATGCTGGGTTTGCAGGAAGCTCTGGGACGTGACAGCACGTGCCCGGGCAGGGTGGGCAGGAACGACCAGCGGAATGAAATAGAACCAAGAGGCCGCGCAGCCGGCACAGCTGCTGACAGACCGTGGGGCGGCCTTCTCTCAGATTCAGGTCAGAAGGACACTTGCTCGTATTCTGTACTAAAATTCAAGGCATGTTTTCAACCATATATAAAAACACCCCAGAATTAATAAGAAAAAAGAAAAACCAGTAGAAAATGGGCAATAAGACCTGAGCAGTCACCCTTCTGGTGGAGGGGATGCCGACGGAGAGGGTCACTGGTGACAAGAGAAACGCAGGACAGCCACGGTGCACATGTGGACACCGTCCAAGTGGAGGGTCAGAGCACACGCAGGTTGCTCGGTACCTGACACCAGGTAGCAGGACCTGGGGGCCACTACTACGGGCTGCCGGCGGGGACAAACCATCCAGCCCTGGGGAAACACTCATAGGCATCAGCCTATAAAGCTGGACCTCACACCTCCAGCTCCCAGCAATTCTGCTCAGGCCCATACCCAGGAGAAACCCTGCCTGTGTTCCGGACATGACCAGAGGTTCTGGAGGGTCAGCTCTAATGGCAGGTGGAGACCTCCGAATACTCGCTGATAGGACCAGTGGGTCTCAGGACCCCTTCAGTCCCTTAAAAAGGCCTGGGGAACAAAGAGCTTTGTGGGGTTATCTTTGGTCTTTGCCATGTTAGACTTTAAACCGAGAACAAGCTTAACTGACGACAAATAGGTCATGTGGTCAATGATTCAGGAACGTGACAGGGCCCGTGTCCCCGAGAACCAGGGAAAGTCCAGGCTCAGGACACAAATCCAGTGGGAAACACGTTTTCGTGTTTCTGAAATCGATTTATGAGAGAAACCAGATTCTTCGAATCATAGTATTTGGGGTTTCAGGGTCTCCGAGAGGCTCTGTTTTATTGCCATGACCAGTTCAGAGCTCCTTGGAGGGTCTGTGGCACTGTGGTCAGTGCTTGGAGGCCCCGGGGTGGCTCGGCGCCCGCCCCTTCCAGATCTGCTCCCACCCGTGATGCCCGAAGCTTGTGCACAGCTCTGGATAAAGCTCTGGGGTAAACTCCTGGGTTTATTTTCATATTCACACGGCAGGACATACTGACAGGAGGGAGGGTTTCCTACAGGAGGATGGGACATGGCAGTCGGAGCTCTGCCACGCCGGGGCCACGACCAAGGACTCGAGCACAGTCTGTGAGCAACTGCCTGACAGGGACCGACGGGTAGGGGTGGGTGATGGCAGGAGGCGTGCTGAGGGTCCCCTGCGGGGGGTAGGCCTGGCCCTGCGGCCACCTCGAGGGTCAGCCTTGTCCCTCACCTTGCAGAGGCACCAAGCAAAGGCTCCACGCCCCAGCGCTCCTGAGAGCTGGATGGGACCGAATCCAGCAGGATTCCAACGGGAAGTGGGGGCAGGCCCACCTGGGCTGCTTGATTTGTCCTGAAGGGATGCAGACGTGGGAGATGCCTCTTTGTCAAAGGCAGAGCCCCAGGGAGGAGGCGGTTGATACGCCCCTGACACACCTCTGCATCCTGAGCACTTGCAACTATTTTATTTACAACACTGAAAATAACACACCTACTGTGTCCTGAACAAAGAAATGAGTGAAAATTTCTCTCGCGTTTTAAGAAGCAAGTTCCACTCGTGGAATTCAGCGCCTGCTAGGGCTGGCACTTGTGCAGCCCCACAGGCCAGCAGTGGCCTCAGCGTGGGGAGCCCTGGTCCCTGGGGCCCGGGGGGGTACCCACTTCCCATCCACACTGTGGCACTTGGGTGAGAAGAGGCCCCTGCTCAGGGGCTGCAGCCTGGTCCCTGTGTGCCCGCTCAGCTCCTCGAGAGCCTGCTTCTCCTTCTGGTACATCTGAAAGAAAGGGGTGGAAACAGCTCCAGATTGGCCCAGAGGCCTGGCCTCCTCGGGCCCTGGGGTTCCCTCCCCGAGGCCCGGGGCCTCCCACGCAGCCCAAGGCAGGCCGCGGTCCCAGTGCACAGGGAGCACCGACGTGCTGCCCGGTGGCGTGTGAACCTCGGAGCCAGCAGGGGGCTGGGGCCGGGTGCTGAGGCGGTGGTCTCGTGGATGAAGAGGAGCGCCTGCCTGGGTCGCAGGAGAAGGGGCCAGACCCGGTGGCCCGGCCCTGAAAGCACTGGAGGGGTGTGTGAGGACGGCCCCCCGGGGAAAGGGCAGGGCGGGGTGGGGGGGGGCGGTAAGCGTGCTGGAGGCTTTCCTGAGATGCTGCCGGCGGGCGTGTGGGAAGCAGCGGGGCTGAGGAGGGGAGCCAGGCGGCCACAGCAGGGCTGGGGGTGGGGGAGGCGAGGCGGAGCCAGGGTGTGGCGGGTGGTGTGGACCCAGCAGCCTAGGAAGGCCGGGGGGAGGCCCGCTGCCCGGACACTACCTTGTTAAGGAAAATATGCTTTTCTTCTATGCTGTTCAGGGAACCCGTCTGATTACGAATATAATTCGAGTTAATAATACACAATACGGTGCATCTACCAACACAGACCTTCATAGACAGAGTAAACACAGGCAGCCTTCCAGGAGACAAACTGACAGAACTTTACCCAACAGGTCTGGATCAGACACCTGCACGCTCTAAATCCTGTTTCCATTGACAAGTGCCATCCCAATGTCTCTTGTAAAGGTTTTTTAACTTTAAGCCATTTGAATTTTATAGAATTTATAGAATGTAGTGTCTCTCCTCAGATCTTTCTTTCAACAGTGAATAAATAATGCAGTTAACAGCATTTAGAGAGTCCAATATTTAAGACAAACACTGTGAGTCTTTTTTATAAAGCAGGCATTATAAGTTCCTTATTTCACTGCATTTCTCCATTTGGTTTTCATACTTGACTGCAAGGGGCAGGTGGTGCAGCCCCGGTTCCTGGGCCCTCGGGCTGCAATACCCACTGTGTGTGTGCTGGGGACAGGGGATGGCTCCTACCTTCCGCCACTCGGCCTCCGTGCTGTGTGTGAAGCCCAGCAGGTGACAGAGCCCGTGGGTGGCAGTCACCTGTCAGAACAATTAAGAAGCTGCCTCAGGGGGTGGTCAGGACCAAGCCACGAGCCAGGGAGGAGGAGGAGGAGGAAGAGGAGGAGGAGGAGGAAGTCAGGGAGAGCTCAGTGGATGCCTGGTGGGAGGTTAGGAAGCCTCCTCTGGGCCCAGGCAGGGCTGTGGGCAGGTGGTGAGGTCACAGGGGTGGGGTTTGGGGAACAGCAGTAGGCCTGGCCCCTGTGGCAGGATGTGAAGATCATGATCTTCTCTGGGGTGGGGTAGGGAAGGGGCAGATGGGTGGGTAGCTGTGGAGACATGGAGGACCAGGGCAGGGGAAGGGGGAAGTTACCCCGGGCTGTTAGAAGGTGCCAACGTGCAGCTGGGCACCAGCTGGGAGGACAGTGGCTTGGCCTGGCCCTGTGCCGGGGGATGAGGGCCCTAGGAGTGTGGGCTGGCCCTCCGCTGGGGGTAAGAGAATCCTCAGGGGATGTGGGGGAGTGGAAGAGGTCCACAACTGCCCCCCAGCCCAGAGCCCCCAGGGGTGCACAGCTGCTGGCCACAGAGGTCCCAGAGCTGAGACCTGTGCTGACTAGTCCTGTCTATGCTGCAGTTGCCCCAACTCCCAGGGAGAAAGCACACCCTCCTCCTGGCAGCACCCTGACGCCTGAGCACAGGGCGTCTTGCTGGGAAGCTCTATGCTCTGCTTCAAGCCTCGGAAGCACTAGGCTCCCCAAAGATGATAATTCAGGGTGTGGCTGTTTGGCCAAAGGAAAACACCTCAATTGAATCCACAGGAACGTTAAAACACGACTCAATCACACACCGCTTTTCAGAACACTCCCACCACCCTGCGTGGCACCAAGCTGAGGAGACAGATCTGAAGGTCCTGGAGGCCAGAATCCTGCCTGCTTCGGGCAGTTCACTAAGAAGCTCATGCAGCAGGTCCGAGCTGGCTAAACACAGCCTGCTGATCTCCAGAGGTAAAGCTAAGAACAAGGCCACTTTTGGGGCTCCCTCTCCTCAGCGGTACACATAGCTGCTCTCTGTCCTCTCCCCTCACCCAGTGGTGCCACGGGGCACGCAGACCCCACGGCCCAGGCTCTCCTCTCTGAGGGATGGTGAGAGGGTGCTGCCCCTGCCTGTGGGTCTCCCCCAGTGACCTCTGTCCTACATGAGGACGATGGTGTGTATGCCCGTGTCGCCTCCACCTCTTCTCACGGCCTGGATGGAGGACATCAGCCTTAGCTTTGCCAATCAGGATCTGTCATTTCAGCACTTACAGTCAGGATATCATAGTAATCTTCATTTTCTTGGCAGTGCTGGAAGATATACTCCACTCCCAGGAAAATGTCTCCTAAATTATAGTCATCTGGAAAATCAGGCTGGGGAATTTCGCCTGCTTTCAGATTCTGAAAATGAGGAAACACACATTTGGAGAACACGACCTCAGAACACTAACCGACCACAGGCCTACAGATTTCACCCCGAAAGACCCTGTGTCACTAGTCCCAAGGCAGACAAGTCGGGAACCGTGGCAGAGACGCTACACACGACTGACTGAAGATGTTCCCACCCTGTCAAATGAACCTTCCATTTCTTTCCTCCTTCCTAAGGCACAACCACCCAGCTCCCTAACTTCCAAGGAGCTAAATCACCACATCGATACAAGCTTACATTTCTGTTTTTTCCAGTTGTTGTTTTGTCCTAAACAAATACTCTTTCTCATTTTCCCACATAAAGACCATAAAGACCATAAAGACCAGTCCATTCAGTTGAGGCCTGTTCACACTAAGCCAGTCACCTATGGCTTGATACTTCGGGTGTTAATATTTTTACTTCCTATCAGGGAAAATAAGTGGATACTTTAATACAGTTTTATACTACACAGTGAACATTTTATTTTCTTTCCATTTATTTCCTTAGGTGTGACACTAGTGGATTAAACAGTAATCAAGATTTATTTCAAGTAAACTGCCAGACTGCCTTCCAAAAGGGCTGCCCCAATTTACGCTGTTACTAACAGCGTGGGGAGCTTCGCGTGGATCATTCACATAACGTAGGTAGTGACCTGATACATGTCACGTATTTGTTTAAAATATTCACCCAATTCTGTCCTTTTATTCTCAGAGTTATTTAAGAGTTTTCAATCCATACATATGCCTTATTGAATCACACTTAAAACTGCAGAAGCACTTTCTCTTTAATTCACTGGTACAGAACGCGGGGTCACGGGGGCAATCACCTCCCCTCCTCCAGCGACAGGATCTGATCAATAGGGGATGGTCACACGGTACTCTCTCCTTTTGTGTGTATTTGAAATTTTTCAAAGTAAAACTTAAAATCATGCCTGTGGTATAATTAACAGGGATTTACAGAGGAAGGCAGGCCAGACAGGAACAGGAAAACAGCTTTTACCTCGTGAAATGGAAAGGAAAGCACATCTGTTGGGGTATTTTTGTCTCTGTAGATTCTATTAATCTGCTGAATCTTTCTGTTGTCGACACAGACGACCCCCAGGTCGAAGCGCTGCACCCCCAGGGCTCTCCGCACCGCCTGCACCTTCTCGCGGAGCCGCGCCCGCCTCAGGGGCACCGCCCGCTGCAGGTTCCTCAGCACCAAGCTCATCGCGGCCGGAGCCACCGCGCCCTAGAAAAGGCAGACAAATCAGAAAGCCATCCTAAGTTCTGTAGAAACCCCCGCGCACACACACTCAATTCATCTTGTTTGGTGGAATTCGTGGAAAAACGTCATGGAATGTGCCTTTCACTACAAGGAAGCCATAACACGGAAGGACGTGAACAGGCCGTGGAGTCAGGCGCGCCAGACAGACGTCAACAGCCACTGGGAAACCGGGGCGGCGGGGAGGAAGGGCCCAACGGTGAAGGGGTGCGGGTGGGGGCGGGGCGGGGGGCGCCCCGTCGGCTCCGGGCCGGCCGCGGGGAACGCCAGCCACCCCTCTTTGGGGAGGAGGAACTTACCGGGCGGAAGCCGGCTGGGCCGGGCCTGGACGCCGCGTACCGGAAGCTCCGCCGCCGCCGCCCGGCCAGAGAGCGGAACCCGAGCGCGTCGGGCCCCCAGGCGCGGGACGGACCGGAAGTGGGGCCGCCTAGCTTTCTTTCGCTGCGCGCAGTGAAGCGGTGAGTCTGGTTGCCGCGGTCTTTGCGTGCGGCTCCGGCTCGGCGCCAAGGGGCCTTGGGACGGCGGGCGGCGGCGTCCCTGAGCCGGACGGTGAGCGCGGCGTGGGGCCCGGGCGGGCGGAGGTCTCCCCCTTTCCCGCCGCCGCGCCCGTGTCGCTGACGGAGTGGGGGCCGGGGGTGCGGGGCCAGGGGCGCCGGGAGGACACTGCGGGCGCGGGGGGGAACACAGCGGGTGCGGGGCCACCCACCGCGCCGCCCGAGGTTTGGATTGCGCTGCGCCGGTGCCCCTGTCCCGCGGCGGTCTGGGGTGGGGCAGCCTCTCTGCGTGAGCTCTCTTGTTCTTCAAGCCAGCTCCTGGGAGTAATCGCCCGCGTGTAAAAACGCAAATTATTTGTCTGTAAAGAGTATTTGGTGCTCTGGTTACTGCGAGAAAAATTAGACGGGAGGAAACACTGAAACACTAATTTTCTAATAGTGTTGCATTCTAATTCTGGCTGTTGAGATTGAAAGACGTCAGAAACCTCCTGTCTTTAAGTTGAAAAGAGTAACGGCTTGTATTTTCAAATTGCTATTTGAGGTTTTCCGTGAATTTACCGATTCAGTAAAATGTTTTGAATTTTTGTTTTTAGTTTTAAGCGATCATGCTTTAAAGCTCCGTAACAAAGTAATTTATTTGTACCAACTTCTACCCCGCACTCAAAACCAAACCAAACCAAAACAAAACAACCCCACCAGTTGGCTCTCAGAAAATAAGAATACTTAGCCCTTTGCTTTACCTGACATGTGATTAAAAATTCTTTTCTTGGTCTTCCAGCACTACATAGCTGTGATGGTCTGAATTTTTGTCTTTCAGCTTATTGTGAAGATGAGGGGGAGCTCCCTAGCTGAACAGATCGTTTGAGGAAGGGGACTGTTTTTCTGTGCGTTTTATTTATTACCTTCCAATAATTGGATCAGAAGATGAATCCAGCTAATCCTTTCAGTGGGCAGCAGCCTAGTGCTTTTCCACCATCTTCCAGTAGTTCCATAGGGACGTTTCAAGCTAAGCCACCATTTCGGTTTGGTCAGCCCTCTCTTTTTGGACAAAACAATACATTATCTGGGAAGAGCTCAGGATTTTCACAGGTGTCCAGCTTTCCAGCATCTTCTGGACAAAGTCCTTCTTCTTCAGTGCAAACATTAGGATTCTCCCAAACCTCAAATGTTGGACTCTTTTCTGGACTTGAACACATTCCGGCCTTTGTAGCTACCTCTGGGCCTTCAAGTTCATCTGTGTCTGGAAACCCAGGATTTAGTTTTAAATCACCCAACCTTGGAGCATTCCCAAGTACTTCTACTTTTGGACCAGAGACTGGAGAAATAGCAAGCTCTGGTTTTGGGAAAACAGAATTTAGCTTTAAACCTCTGGAAAATTCAGTGTTCAGACCAATATTGGGGGCTGAATCCGAGCCAGCAAAAACACAGAACCAAATTACTTCCGGATTTTTTACATTTTCCCACCCAGTCAGTAGTGGACCTGGGGGACTGGCCCCATTTTGTTTTTCTCAGGTGACAAGTAGTTCAGCCACCAATTCAGATTTTACCTTTTCAAAACCAGGTAATAATAATTCATCATCATCTGCCTTTACTCCTGCTTTGTCAAGTCAAAATGTGGAGGAAGAGAAGAGAGGCCCAAAATCACTATTTGGAAGTTCTAATAGTGGCTTTACTAGCTTCCCCATATCTTCTTCAGGGTCCTTGGGTGAACCCTTCCCAGTTAGCAAAACAGGTGTCAGACAAGGATGCGAAGAAGCTGTTTCCCAAATGGAGCCACTTCCCAGCCTCATGAAAGGACTGAAAAGGAAGGAGGACCAGGATCGGTCCCCAAGGAGGCACGGTCATGATGTGGCAGAAGATTTGGACCCTCTGTTGAGGGGCGATCATCCTCCAGATAAACGACCCGTCCGCTTGAATCGACCCCGGGGAGGCACTTTGTTCGGTCGGACAATACAGGATGTCTTCAAAAGCAATAAAGAAGTAGGTCGTCTGGGCAACAAGGAATCTAAAAAGGAAACTGGCTGTGCTGAGTCTGGGGAAAATGACCACTTGGCCGTCCCAGGAGGCAGTCAGTCTGTCCTGGCACCTTCCCGGCTTCCAGGTGTGAATAAAGAGGAAGAAACTGAAAGTAGAGATAAAAAAGAAGGTGCGCTCTAAAAATGTACAAAATACAGTAAATCCTGCTGGCAAGTTCTTGGTAAATTTCCCTGGGTGTTAGTTTGAATTTCGTAGTAAACCCCCTGTAAACATTAGGGATCCTAACATACCATAGGATCTCAGAGCAAGTCTTACATCCATGAAAATTTCCTTTGCTCTTACCTGGTTGATGCCTCCTGTTGTTTGAAAACATTGCATCTGATACACATCTGTGCCCGTTCTCTGATCCCCTAGATTCTCTACGAGGAACTCCTGGCCGTCAGAGTAAAAGAAGTGAGAGCACAGACAGTCTTGGGGGCTTGTCTCCTGAAGTCACAGCGATCCAGTGCAAGAACATCCCTGACTATCTCAATGACAGAACCACTCTGGAGAACCACTTTGGCAAAATTGCTAAAGTGCAGCGCATCTATACCAGGCGCAGCAAAAAGCTTGCAGTGGTGTATTTTTTTGATCATGTGAGTACTCCGACAAAGTTCATGTGAGTGAAAAAAGTGGCAAAGTTAGAGTGAACTTTGTCACTTTAAAACCTGTTTTTTAAAATCTGTCAGTTATTTGCTTGCTAGAATTTAGAAAAGTACTCTAATGTCTTAACTTAGACTGGAATAGCACTATTTATTTCATAAATTAGAGTCATTTGTGGAAAGCTTGCAGTCCCCACTGAATGCAGTGTTCTAGAAATGCTGGGTGAATGATTCCCGTGAAGTCAGATTTCTCTAAAGCACATGGGAGGAGTGTCCCTGTAACCACATAGCACTTTTTCAGACTTGAGTTTTCTTGTTTTGTTTTTGATTTTGTTTTATGTGGTCATAGTACATGATGACTGTAAACATTCAGAACAATACAGAAAAGGTAAAATCTTCTTGTAATCCCATCCTCCAGAGAGAACTGCTGTTAATCGTTTATATACCTTGACTTTAAATTTGTGTATATGCACATATACACATAACACATTGGTTGTAGGGTGTACACTTACATGAGCTGCTCACATTATGTAGCTTTATATATTTTGTTATTTTTTCTGAATATCCTTGTGGGGAAAAATTACGTTCTATAAAAATTTAGAAAGCATGTTTTCATACTTTTTTAAATGATAGAAGTATTACCTGTCAACATAGGGAAAAAAACCAGAAAGTCCTATGGCAGGGGGCACAAAATCACCCATAGTTCTATCCTCTAAGATATCAACTATGAAGATTATGGTAGACGTCTTTGTAAATTTATAGTCACATTGTTTTTACACAAATGGGATCACAACCACATACACCGTTTGGTAACCTCTTCATGTGGTGACCTTTAGTAGCTTCTGAAATCCATGAACGGTGTAGATGAGAATGGGGTTCTTAAGTGCCACATGGCATTCTATCCTGTTTACCTACTTGGCTAACTTTCTGTTTGTGGACATTTTTGTGCATATATTTCTGAATATATCTTTTGTTTAAATTCCTGAGAGTGGAAGTTCTGTGCCAAAATATATGTGCAGTTTTAGGGGTTTTGCTATTTATTCTCTTCTGTTGATTTTTTTTAAATTTAGCAGCATTAATTACATTCACAATGTTATACAGCCATCACAGTATCTAGTTCCAGAACTTTTTCATCTTCTCAAACAGAAACTCTGTAACCATTAAGCCTCTCATCTACTTTTTAGCTCTATGAATTTGCCTGTTCTAGATACTTCAGATAAGTGGAATCATGCAATATTTGTCCTTTTGTGTCTGGCTTATTTCAGTTAGCATAATGTCTTCAAGGTTCATTCATGTGGTTATATTTCATTCCTTTATTCCATTGTATGGGTGTTACCACATTTTGTTTATCTATTCATCTGTCCGTGGATGTGGGTTGTTTCCACCTTTTGTGTATTGTGAATAATGCCGCCATGAATATGGTGTGCAAATATCTCCTCAAGACCCTGCTTTCAATTCTGTTGGGTATATACTTAGGAGTGGAATTGCTGGGTCATACAGCAATCCTCATTTTTTTAAAGTTATTTTCTAGCTATTGCAATGTGCTTTTTTTCCAGCTGAACCCTAAAAAAATACATTAAAAAATAAAATATATAAATACATTGTCATTGTAAGCAGTTCATTGATAATGGAAAGTTGAGGTCCTTCATCACCCCCATCTCTCCCGTTAGAGCAAGCACCATTATCTAGCGTGGTGAGTGTTTTCCTAAACTTTTTCATAGGTACATCTATATGTATACTAACATATAGTTGGTTTTGTGTATGTATATTTTATGATAAATTGTACCCCATGTGTGTCATTCTTCAGCTTCCTTTTGGGTTTAAGTGACTTGGCAGTCTTTCTGTTCCCGTACAGTAAGTCAGCTGGTGAGACTCATCTCACCAAATGCCAGTAAGGCCAAGTTTGTGGGTTCTATCACAGTAAAGTGATTAATTTCGAAAAGGAGAAGGGCAAATACATGCTTGTGAGATAGGCAAGGTAGGTAAGGGCTGTGGCTGGCGCGGCTGAAGGCGGATGGTGTGGTCAGAACATGTGGCTGGCAGAGGTGTAGCTCCGCTGTATAGAATTCTGCTAATTGCATTTGAGAGCTTCATTTCCTTTGGCCTCCTGATGTCCTCGTACTTTGTGTTGTGGACTGTTTTCCAGGCATCTGCAGCCCTAGCTAGGAAGAAGGGGAAAGGTTTGCATAAGGATATGGCCATCTTCTGGCACAAGAAAAAAACAGGTGAGTTTTCAGTTGATCTTTGCACAGTCTCTGCTGCTTTGTGTGCAAGGCCTTCGAGCTTTGAGTGGGGTGGGGGTGGGGTGGGGTTGCCTTGTAATATTTCCTTGGGATCCTTTGTAACATCCTGTCACAATTACAATATTACTTTTTCAAGAAAAAGTAAAGTCCAGTGTCGAGCGACTTGTGATATCATAAACTCTGTTCTGACTCTTGTGTCCTCAGGTCCCAACAAGAAACCCTTTTCCCTCAAGGAGAAGCAGCCAGGTGACGGTGACGCTGGCCCGGGCACCGAGGACACACCTTTTCAGCACTCCCCTCTTGGCAAGCCCGTGGCCAGGGCTGCAGCCGGCAGCCTGAATAAAAGGTGTGGCTGGTCCTTCTGAATGCCTGTGTTTTACAGGGCAAGTGGGTTCTGTGACTTCTACTATCACTAAACAGGAGGGATTTCATAGCCATCATGACAGAGCATGAAAGGGAAGTGGGTGATATGCTGACACCTAAGTAGGGGCTGAAGGATGGGAAGAGGGCCTGCGGAAGGAGAAGAGGGAGGTGGCCCTGAAGAGGCCCGGGCCCCTCAACTCCCTCAGTCCCACAGCCCACGCAGTTGCTGTCTTGCAGCCCGTCTGATGTATACATGTATAGGCAATCACTTTTCCCCTTAAAACGTGTAATTGGCTGTAAACCACGTGTTCCTAATAATCGTTATAACTGTGCAGCCGTGTGCACAGCTCTCAGGCCAGGTCTGGCACTCAGTGTGCACTTCAGAGACCTCCCTGTGTGTGTGGAACCTCTGTCCCCAAAGGCTCCTCCCTCCCTCCCTCCCCTTGGTTCGTGGCCTCAGACTCCTGTGTGACCTCACCTTCCTTTTCACATCAGGCCTGCTTCTGTTCAATCCTTCTTCACATATTTTGGTCAGTGTATAGTTTTCCTCACGTTTTGCACATTTTGGTCAATATAGTTTTCCTCATGTTTTGCAGTCAACAGTTTAGTTGCGGATTTGCTTTTGTGTTTTCCATTCCTTACATCTTCTTTGACGTTCAAGTTCATGGAATGTTGAAAGCCAGCTAGAAAATGGGGAAGCTGACAGAGAACGCCCGGTTCTTTTTAGTACATGCTTCTACTGAAGGGGAGCTGTGTATGAAAACGTGTAGGCATGGTATTTCCTCATGGTGTTAAAACGTTCTTTTATTCCACTCTTAGTTTCATTTCTTTGAGATAGAAATCTACAGGTAATTCATTTCAGCTGTTTAAATGGGCGCATCTCACTTTTGAAGAACACGAATTACGCGCAGTATGAGTAATGCCTTCACGGTCATCGCCAGCGTCGTCAAGGCCGCCTGTCTTCAGCGCTGGGCTTCCCAGCTGTAGAGGAGCAGGGTATCTTGGAGGATAAGGGAAGTGTTCGGATGTGGAAATGATCCGAATGCCTGATGGACACACAGCTCTTAGCATGTCATCTTCCCTGTAGCTCTCCAGTGAAGAAGCCGAGTCTTCTGAAGCCCCCTCAATTTGAGGGAGACCCGTTTGACGAGGGCTCCGAGGGCTCCGAGGGTCTTGGGCCATGTGTGTCGTCTCTCAGTGCCTTGATAGGTACTGTGGCTGAGACATCCGAGGAGAAGTACCGCCTGCTTGACCAGAGGGACAGAGTCATGCGGCAAGGTACGGGGCTGCGTCTCGGCTGAGGCGGTCTTCTCGGGAGCCATGAGGGAAGGGGTGACCTCCGTCTGTGGGCTCCACTGCCGTTGAGTCTGCACGTGTGATCTCTATTGCTTTCTAGTCTCCTGAGGCAGTGAATAGTGCAGATGTGTTTGTAATGTAATTTTATTTTCGGAAGAAAGCCAACCATTGATCCACGCTAGATTAAATAATTTAAAAGGGCAGTTTTTCGATACTGACAAACCACACATTAAAAAAATTACAACTTCCTATTTAACAGAAATCACCACAAATAAAACTACAAAAGATATCAATCCAGGGGAAAAATCTGTAGCTCATCACAGACAAAGGGCTGATTTCCCAGATACAGAAAGTCCTGTAGAGTCAGTATGAAAAAGACCAAATCCAGTAGAAAAACGAGTAAGATCTGAGAGGTTCAGAAAAGGAAGTGTCAAGAGCTGTTGGGACTTCCCTGGTGGTCCAGTGGTTAGGACTCGCTTTCACTGCCGAGGGCCTGGGTTCAATCCCTGGTCGGGGAACTAAGATCCCGCAAGCTGCTCGGTGTGGCCGAAAAAAAAAAAAGAGTTGGCTCTTAAACATGGAAAATAGAAATGGAAAGATGCAGATACTCTTGGTCCGTCACACAGCATCAAGAGATTGAGAGACGCAAACCACACCCGCTAGGGCGGCATCTCCCCATCGGGCCCCAGCGCTGCATCCTTGTGCAGGCTGCTCCGGAGGAGACAAGTTGGCAGTGTCTTCAGGCTTGGGGACACTCACGCCTTTGACCCAGAATTCCACTTCCAGGAGTGCGTCCCACAGACTGCCCCACGTGTGTGCGATTCACTCACAAGGTTGTTTGTGATGACAAGAGATTGGAAACTGACTGTCCATACAGTGGGATTCTAAATAGCCTGAAAGAAGACTGGGGATTCTTTATGGAAAAATGATCAGTATTTATTGTGAAGTGGGAAATGTCTACCAGTTGTGTACAGAAAAGGGGGAAGTGTGTGTGTGTCTGTAAATACGTAAGCGTACTTGCTTATGTGTGTGTAAAAGTCATGGAGGTGAGAAAGGATCGCTCACGCTGATGGTCAGGACGGGGGAGCAAGGGGCGGGGGGCGTCCAGTCTTGGACATTGTTACACCTTTGGAATGTTGAACCACGTGAATGTATTTAAAACCTACTCAAAAAGCAAGTGTCCTATTAACACTAAGCAGTATGTGCAGTGACCAAAAATAAAACAGCACGTGTACCCTTCTTTGCAAAGTTTTTTCAAAAGTAAGTTTAACCTGTAGGATTTTCCTCTGTGGAGAGGCTGTAAGGGAATAATCACAGTGTCTCCTTAACACGGTAGTAAAACCTGCCATCATACGTTATGTCATTGACGTGTGATTGTTGTATTCCAAAAAAAAGTTATTACTAGATATTGGAATTTTTAAAAATAAAAATAAGATGTGAATGTTTTAAATTTTAGGTTGCATTCCATTTCATTTGAAGGATGCTTTTGTTAACTATTTAATTCTGTGGGTCATCATAGTGGTTTATTTAGGTCAGGACCCAGCTAACTTCCATTATGTGATTCCTGTTATACTAAAAACATGATGAAATACTGAGAGTTTTAGAATACTGGCAAATTTTGAATATGTTCATTTAACAAATTGATCCTTTTAACGAAAATACTGCAGCGTGACTGTGTGTCACTGAGGTCATTATAGGAGACCCATCTGGAAAGGGGAGGAGCTCTGGAGGGTCTCCATGGGCCTCGATGACCTGTCACGTGGCGTGGTAGGCTGTGCTTTCCTTTCTCTAAGGCCCAGTGTTTTTAAAATTTCTTTCTTTTCCTTTGCAGTTTGATGCTTATTTTTATTTCTCCTTTTATCATTATGAAAGTGCACTTCTCTGGCTTCCTAGTAACTGTGTGGGTGCATTCTTTTTACTTGACGCCTTCAGCTCGGGTGAAAAGGACCGACCTGGACAAAGCGAGGACTTTTGTTGGGACGTGCCCGGATATGTGTCCCGAGAAGGAGCGATACATGCGGGAGACCCGGAGCCAGCTTAGTGTGTTTGAAGTGGTCCCAGGCACTGACCAGGTAGAGTGCCACGCCCCCAGGGTGCTCTCCAGGCTGCTGTCCGTACTAATCACTGGGGTGGAGGGGCGTGTGCAGGGGAGGGAAGGCTGCACTGGTCCTTTCTGTACATATTTGGTCTGGTGTTTACTTTTCTAGAGGGCAGTGGGGATGTGCTATGAACAGTCGTGTTCCATTGTCTGCATTGTGAGGTGTGTAGGAAGCAGTCTTGCATAAGGTGACTGGACCACATGGTTCCCTAAAGAAATAGATACAGATTTGTTTCATAAATTAAAAAAAAATTTTCCCATTTTTTCTTTTCACAGTTTTATTCCTGTCCTTTTTTATGTTTATATTTTGTGCATTTGAGAGGATGCTCTAGGTATGATTTTGTGTGAATCTTTTTCACTTAAAATTTTATCATGAGCATTTTCTTCTGTTATGGTAAACTCTTTATAAGCATTCAAAATTTTGAATGTAGGCATATTATTTGATTATGTAGCTCTGTCCAAACTCCCCATTTTGCAATCATTAGGCTGTTTCTGATTTTACAGTGTTATTAAGAATTCTTTTGGGCATGCTGTGTGTAATGCCTCTGAGGTATTCAGCTTCCTTCCTTCTGATGGATCCTACGCATGAAGTGCTGTATCAGATGTGTGACCTTTCTTAAGGTTCCTGAATATGTGTCAGTGCACGTTCCCAATTGTTTCCCCAGAAATCTGCACCATTTTAGATTCTTTTGCTCTCTGTTAATTTTGCTTGCGGGCATCTGCTCCTTTCCTGGCCGGTGGTTTCACACAGTGGCCTTTGCCTGACTCAGGGTCCCCAGCTAGGCAGCAGTTGTCAAGGCAAAGGCCCAGCGCTCCTGCCCCAGGAGACGGTGGTGACAGCTCACAGCCGGTGCCCAGGGCCTGGGCTTATGGGCGTCTCTGCTCCACCCTCGGCCGCACCTCTTCAGCCTCTTCTTACAGGTGGAAGATGCAGCTCCAGACTCTTGAGGGCCTTCCGAGGCCCTGCTGCTCCCCTGCCCCTCCTCGCCCTCCTCACTGCCGGCTCCGTTTCTGGTCCGTGTAGACTTAATCTGGTGTTTGAGCGTGGCTGAGACCTTTTAGAATCTTTAACGTCCTTTACCTGTCACACCTCTGTGCTTGGAGCCAAGCAGGTGTGTCTTCACTAAAATTCCTGTGTGTGTTGATGGGATAGCCTCTTATCTTCACTTCTTGTCATGTTTGCCAAAAACAAGTTTCTCTATTTTGTCTTTGAATTTTGTTACCTTCAAAGAGAAATTTCACGTTTTAAAACTTTATCCTGTAGTATTGACCTTATTTAAGCGTGTATGTGTGATTTTCCCCATTTTTGGGCACAGCAGCTGGGAGGCTGGTCTAGCGCTTGCCACCCAGCCGCTCACCCCTGTTCCCCGCCCTCAGGTGGACCACGCGGCAGCCGTGAAGGAGTACAGCCGCTCCTCAGCAGACCAGGAGGAGCCCCTGCCGCACGAGCTGCGCCCGTCGGCGGTGCTCAGCAGGACCATGGACTACCTGGTGACCCAGGTCATGGACCAGAAGGAGGGCAGCCTGCGGGACTGGTACGACTTCGTGTGGAACCGCACGCGGGGCATACGGAAGGTATCGGGCACTTGTCAAGTCCAGAGTGAAAGTGAGAGTTCTTGTCATTTTACTCAGTTACATTTCATCTGTAACAAAAAATACACTGTTACTTAAAATCATTACAAAGTCCTGTTAAAATGTACTTCATGGGCTTTGTTTCAAATTGAAATCTGAGAAATTCAGGTAATAAGCATGATTTTTCTAATAGTTGATTCTTATGTATGGGAATACGTTAATGAGATCTGTGTGTGTATGAGAAACGTGTATGTAAGGTGTGTGTGCGTGTGTGCGTACAGCACATGCGCGTGTGTAATTTTCCGCCTCACTCGTGTCCAGGACATCACGCAGCAGCACCTGTGCGACCCAGTGACGGTGTCTCTGATTGAGAAGTGCACCCGGTTTCACATCCACTGTGCTCACTTCATGTGTGAGGAGCCCATGTCCTCCTTTGATGCCAAGATCAACAATGAGAACATGACCAAGTGCCTTCAGAGTCTGAAGGAAATGTACCAAGACCTGAGAAACAAGGGCGTGTTCTGTGCCAGTGAAGCAGAGTTCCAGGGCTACAACGTTCTGCTCAATCTCAACAAGGGGGACATCCTAAGGTGAACTTCCCAGTTCAGAAGCCAGCCTAAGCCATAGGGAAAGGCAGGGTTTAACCAGGAAGAGAGCACTTAGGATTAGCGGTGCTGGGAGCACGAGTTTTCTCTGGTGTCGCACGCTGGGACGTCCGTGGGAAAGCTGGGCTCAGCTGTGCAGCCCCTGGAGCTGAGCCGCTGGGAGCAGGAGGCTGGGGCTGCCTGCCGGTGCCAGGGCGTCCAGAGCGGGCCCCAGGCCCTTCCTGAGCACGGCTTCTCCTTGTCAGTGGGAGAGCACGAGGCAGGAATCTGCTGTATGAGCAGAAGAGGCGAGTGAACTAGGACGGGAAAGCTCAGGGTCCCCTGTCAGAGCTGTCAGCGTGTTTCCTCGTATACGTGTGCACACAAACCTCGTCAAAGGTCTGAGTCATAGGAGAGGAAAAAATCGTGTGAAACAGAAATGCTAAGGGTGGGATTTTTTTTTTTCTTTTTTTTAAAATTTATTTAATTTTTTAAAAATTTATTTTTGGCTGCATCGGGTCTTTGTTGCTGCACCCGGGCTTCCTCTAGTTGTGGCGAGCGGGGGCTACTCTTCATTGCGGTGCGCGGGCTTCTCACTGTAGTGGCTTCTCTTGTTGTGGAGCACAGGCTCTAGGCGCATGGGCTTCAGTAATTGTGGCATGCGGGCTCAGTAGTTGTGGCCTAGCAGGCTCTAGAGCGCAGGCTCAGTAGTTGTGGCGCACGGGCTTAGTTGCTCTGCGGCATGTGGGATCTTCCCGGACCAGGGCTTGAACCTGTGTCTCCTGCATTGGCAGGCGGATTCTTAACCACTGAGCCACCAGGGAAGCCCTAAGGGTGGGATACTAAGGATGAATTTTAAACCTTGCCCTGATCTATCTGTAGACATTTACATGAGAAATATGTTAGAGTCCACTAGCCTTCCATTCCTGTTGTTGGTAAACCGGATCCCAAGTTTCCCTTATTTATGCTGAAACTCTTTTTCAGCTTGCAGAATATCTAGATGTGTGATGGATTTTAAATTAAGCCTTGGAGATAAACTAGTTAGGGAAAATGGCTGTGTAGTCTTTTCATATATGATGGGCATTTGTCCCCTATCTTGAGTAATTCTTGAATAATTAATAATTTTTTTTTTTTTTGGCCACACTGCACGGCTTGTGGGATCTTAGTTCCCCGACGAGGGATGGAACCCGGGCCCTCAGCAGAGAGAGCGCGGACTCCTAACCACTGGACCATCAGGAAAGTCCCCAAATCAGTTTATTTATAAACAAAACAAAGTTAATCTTTGTTTCTTAGACAACATCTTCAAACACAGCTGGCAGTCAGTTGGCATTAAAGTAACTCTTTGAAAATCATGCTTAAATTATTGCTTCAATTTGTTTACTTTATTATTCATCATGTTTTTAAAGAAAATCTTTGTTACCAGTCCAGCCCAAGAGTGGTGGCTTTGACAGTGGTAAACCATGAACATATTGGCACATGTGACCATATCAGGACCTTCTTTTTCAGTATAGTTGAAATCTGTTTTATTGTCAGACCTATTTTCATGGAAATTTTGTCTAATTAAAGATCAAATTCTAACCCTTTTCATCTCCTTTAATTAACAGAGAAGTGCAGCAGTTCCATCCTGCCGTTAGAAACTCCTCTGAGGTGAAATTCGCTGTTCAGGCTTTTGCTGCATTGAACAGTAATAATTTTGTGCGATTTTTCAAACTGGTCCTATCAGCTTCTTATCTGAACGCTTGTCTTCTGCATTGTTACTTTAATCAGGTGAGTACTGACACTGTACTTGCAGAATTGACGAAAGCTGGTTGCTACTTGTGACATTTAAGAGCTTCTTTGTGACAGGAGCATCTCAGCGGGTCCTGGGCTAAGTCTTGCGCAGCAGCCCCTGAGGGGATACTGCTGTTACCTGTTTATGGGGTTGGCACCATTGATCACCGATGGAAAGGCTGTGCAGTGGGAAATACTCTTCTTCTGGTTCAGATGAGAGAAATCTCTTCAGAATGATAACTTGCGTTCAGAACTATCATCTTCCATGGAAACAGAGAAGCCAAAAAGCAAACTGCATGCACAAACCCCTAACCTAGAACTTGTTAGTGTTATCAGTCTTCATTTTTGGAGTGAGCTTGATGTTGCTAAATTCATTTCGGTAAATATCTAAAGTGCCTGTTCTTTGTTGCACTGGGGTTACAAAGATGGGGCAAGACCGGTCTCTTACCTCAGGATTTGCATAGAGTGTGAACTCCTGGTCTCAGATTTCCAAAGTCAGGTCTTCACCTTCTGAAGCACTTGGGGAAGATAATAGAGCAGCCTGCACGCCCACCTCACACAGCACGCCCCTGTGCTGTCCTGTAGCTGCGGGGGCGGGCGGGGGGGCGGGGGGCGGGGGAATGCCGGGAGAATGCCACCTGGAGTCCTTGCTGGGAGCCCCTGGCGGCCGCTGGGTGGGGAGGAGATTGCCTGGGAGATCTCGGGAACCTGCCTGGCTGGTTTTGTGACTCCAGGTCATTTTTCTTCTGTGGTCACAAGTCCTCCTGTAAACAGTGACTAAACCCACCGTCACATCCCAGGCAAAGTCTTCTGCAAGTTTGCTCACTGTCAGATCTGACAGTTTCCAAGAGAACTGAAATTCTGGAACAAATGAAAAGATTTCTAACAATGTGCCGCTTGGGGAACTCTGTGCAGTTGATAAATACAAGTGATAGTCGACCATTTGTACCCATTTTAATAATTTTAAACTCAAAAGAAATCTAAGTGTTTTTCTTTAGAAGGACAAAGTGTTTCACTAACAGCGGCCCACAGTGGCCCATTGTCTCCTGGACCTCGTCTCCTCTCCCGTCTTCCCTGGCTCCGCCCCCGGCGCCCGCAGCCCCCAGCATGCGCCTGCCTCGGCCTTTGCGCTTGCTGTCCTCCCTGCTCACAGAGTGCACGGTGCTCCCCTCCTGCGGGGCCTGGCTTGGCTGCCCCCTTCTCGGCAGGGTGCTCCCCGTCCTCCTCCTCAGCTGTTCTTTCTGCCGCTCTATCACCGTTAAACGCGCTGTGCATTTGGTACGTTCATTTTGTTCAGTGTTGGTGTCTCCTGCCACGTCAGCTGCGTGAGGACAGGGGTCTTGTCTGTTCACTGTTGGACACTCAGCATGGACATGCGTGCCAGCCTTGAAGTCACACCGTTGATCTGGGTTGAACTGGTTAAAGCACACTGAAGAGGAGGAGCAGGGCCACCGGAGTCCTGGGGTCAGACTAAGCAGTCAGCGCCTTCATGGTTCCCTCTGTCCACGTGCTTAAAATGCTCAGTGTGATGCTGTGAAGCACCTTTCTCTCTGACTTGTACTCAGTTTCATGTCACACACTTTCCATGGCGTTCCGTCATGTCTGCAGTAATTTTTAGCAGCTGTAGCGCTTTCTGTTGAGTGGCGGATGCACAGTGTACTCTCCCTGCCCTGCTGGTGGGTGGTTTGTTTTCTAGTTTTTCTTACAAATGACGCCTTCATGGCCCAGCCTTTTCTGTATGTGAAACTGTTTGCTTTGCATCACTTCTGGGCATTCTGCTGAGCAGACGGCCCGATGAGCGCTAAGCTTGGGACCCGGGGTGCTTTCCAGAGGGACTGAGCCGTCTGCGGTCATGGAGCGCCTGACCCTCTGCGACTCAGTGGCTCGGCTTCTCCTCGCAGATCCGCAAGGACGCGCTCCGAGCGCTCAACGTGGCCTACACTGCGAGCACTCAGCGCTCCACCACCTTTCCCCTGGACGGCGTGGTGCGCATGCTGCTCTTCAGAGACGGCGAGGAGGCCACAGACTTCCTCAGCTGCCACGGCCTCACCGTCTCCGACGGGTAAGCACCGAGGCCCGCACCGCCGGGCCTCTCTCCTTTCCTCCCGTTTAATTCTGGGAAGGCTGGGAAGTGCCAGCTGCGCGCCCGGCCCTGGAGAAGGCACGCTCCGCTGCCTGGGGTGCCGGGGAGCAGGCGAGGGTCAGAACCGCGGGGGATGTCCCCAGGCCACACGCTGTTCGTCAGCAGGTTAGGGTTCAGACTCTTCCTGACTTTTCCCAAGTTACTCAAGAACCTGATGGTCGAGGTTGGGGCCTTCCTTGTTCTGTCCCTGAAGATGGCCTCTCTGGCCAGGCCAGGACTTCTCCTCTGCTGCAGTCAGAGTTTTGAGAACGTGGTGGAACTTGTGGACCCTCTCCCAGAAAATGGCTCCATAATGTGTAGCCTGTCGTGTCCGGATCTGGGGTTTCCCTGAACCCATCCTCCTCTGACTCCTCAGCCCTGGCCCCGTCTGCTCCCTGCAGACCTGCCCTCGCGGGATGAGCTGGGAGCGTGTAGGGGAGCGTTGCTGCACCTGGGGCCGCTAACAGTGAGGCCAGGTGGCTCCCGTGTCAGAAGGGAACGCTGGCAGTGGTGGATGCCGTGGGCCGGGCCTTGGGCTCGGCCTTTGCTGCCTCCCCTCATTTCCACGTGGCCGTCTGGCGACACAGTGACCGCAGGGCACTGAGGAGGTGAAGGGCGGCCTCTCGCCTGTGTAACGCTTCTCCGTGGGTTCTTTGTGGTCTGTGTAGCTGTGTCGAGCTGAACCGGTCCTCGTTCCTGGAACCAGAGGGTTTATCCAAGGCCAGGAAGTCGGTGTTTATTACCAGGAAGCTGACGGTGTCAGTTGGGGAGATCATGAATGGAGGGCCGTTACCCCCTGTCCCCCGTCACACCCCCGTGTGCAGCTTCAACTCCCAGAACAAGTACGTCGGGGACAGCCTGGCTGCGGAGCTGCCCACGGGCACTCAGAGACCCGGCTTGGACGTGGCGGGTGAGTGAGGCTGCGGTCTCAGGAGGGCACCAGCTGTGCTCCCCTCTGGGAGGCCTCATCCTGGGGCCCGGCGGACATCAGCTCGGTGCTGCCTGAACGGCTCCCTGGCGCCACAGTGCTTTGTTCCCACGGGTGAAGCGCACACGGTCCCCCGGCTCATGGCTCAGGAGGTGCCCTGTGGTGGTCTGCTTGGGGAGGGTGGCCAGGGCTTGTCCTCGGTGCCCACGTTTGCCTGTTCCTTCCAGGTGTAGGGAGAGGAGAGGAGTGTGGTGCGGAGGGGGACGAGACCCCCCCGGCTCTCCTCCTTCAGGCCCTGCCCACCCCTGTGCCAGCTTCTCCTCCACACCTCCCAGCACTGCCCTTGAGCATGGCACCCAGCCTCTTCCAGCCCCCCGTGCAGCCCCCCGTGCAGCTGGAGCTCCTTCCCCCGAAGTCTGCACCTGTGTACTCGGACGAGGTAAGGAACCTTTCTGTCAGGGCTCTGAGAGCCCGTCGTGGGCAAACATCCAGCTGCCTCTGATGTCCAGTCTGACCACTGTCTGTGTCCCTGGGGTGTCCCTGGGGTCAGCATGCCTCTGACAGGTGGCCCCGGGGCCGAGCAGGGCCTGCCCACCACACAGGTTGTGTGACTAGATCTCGCCACCCTGTTGCTTGGGCAGGCACTGGGCACCAGCCCACTGGGGGATCAAGGAGGCCCGAGGTGGGGAATGAGGAAGGGCCGCAGACGCTGGGGACGTGTGACGTTGGGGTGCGGCACTGTGGCCGTCTGAATGGCCATCGTTGAGCAGGCAGCAGGCTTGTCCTGGCATGTCCAGAAGGCTCCTCTCTGGTTATTAGCAGGAACCCTTTCCAGGAGCGCACAGCCGACCCCCGTGTAAGGGTCATTAGACGCCTTCAAACAGCTCTCAGTGATGAGGTCTTGGAGGGATTTCTGAGCTGGGCGGGATGGTCCATGATGTCTCTGGTTCCGTGAAGACCTTCAGTACCTTAGGCTGTGGAGGCGGACTGCTTGGTGATAAGCTGGGTCTGGATCGAGGCGGCGTTTCCCCAGCCAGTGCTCCTGACGCCCGTCTGCCCTCTCCTTAGGACCTGGTGCAGGTGGTGGATGAGCTCATCCAGGAGGTTCTTCAGGGGGACTGCGAGGAAGTTGGCGCCGCTGGGGCGGCCTTCGCAGCCGCAGCCCTGGGGTAAGTGTGGTGCCTGTCCTGCTCTGAGGCTGTCTGCACTCCCTCCAGACGCTTCCTCTCATAAAGCTGCTCTCAGTCTCCAACGAGAGATCACAGCTACACCTTTGTACAGGCTTAAATGTCGGTCCTGCTCGCTGGTGGGTATAATCCCTCACGTTCCTGACCTGTGTTTGTCGTTTGCAGGTAGTTTCTATGTGTGTATGATTTTTGAGTAGCATTAGGTTTATTAAAGTTGTAAATTAGAAACCTGTTTTTCTTTAAACTTTAAATGTGATAAAAAATCTAGTAATAAAATCTAGTAATAATTAGTTCATTCTCTGTTAAAAAAAAAAAAGTCACTTTACTCGATCTTGGATTAAGTCGCAGTTTATAAATTTGACAGATTAAATTCCCTTAAACATTTTATACCATTTGCATTTAACACCATGATGAAATTTCCTTAGACATTTCAAACTACACTTATAAATTTTATAAAGCTGATTTTGTGGAACACTTTAAGCATCTAGTCTTGATAAATTTAATAATCAAAATCTTTCTAAACTCTTAAGCTACTTTTGGAGTTAATAGTTAATTAAAATCTGTCAAGTTTAGTAAGTCAGACTTTCTTAAGGATTTCAAACTTTTTAAAAAAATTCTAGTACATATAAAGTGACACAATTATACGAAAGGGTATTATCAATACTTAAAAACCGAAGGCACTTTTTGGCCAACCAGATATTTCCCTGTATAAATGTAGTTTACACAAAAGGGTTAGTCTTGTTCATAGGTTTGTTCAGTTTTTTATATACTAGAATTAGATACATACTTTCTATTTGATGGAGCTAAAAATAAGTAAGACTTACATGGATTTTTTTTTAATTGTAAAATATACATAACAAAATTTACCATTTTAACCATTTTTAAGCTCCCAATTCAATGGCATTAAGTATATTTACAATGTTGGGTATTCATCACCATTGTCTACTTCCAGATCTATTTCTGAACAATACTTTGTTAAATATATGCACACACATACACATGTATATATGCCACATTTTATTTATTCACCTGTGCTTAATAAGGTGTTTCCACCTTTTGGCTATTGTGAATAATGCTGCTGTGAACACTGGGGCACAAATAACTGTTTGAGTCCCTTTCAGTTCTTATGGGTATATGTTTAGGTGTGGAATTACTAGATCATATGATCTATTTTTACTTTTTTGAGAAATCACCAAACTGTTTTCCACAACGGCAGCACCATTTTTGCATCCCCACCAGCAGTGCACAAGGGTTCCAGTTTCTCTACATTCTTGCCAACACTTGCTGTCCTTTTTTTTGTTTTTTTAAATAATAACCATTATAATGTGTGAAGTGGTAACTCACTGTGGTTTTGATTTGCATTTCTCTAATGACTAATGATGTTGAGCATCTTTTCATGTAATTTTTGGCCACTTGTGTATCTTCTTTACAGAAATGTCTACTTAAGTCCTTTGCCCATTCTTGAATTTTTTTGTTGTTGAGTTGTAGAAGTTCTTCCATATTCTGGATACTAATCCTTTTTCAATATTTGATTTGCAAATATTTTTTTCCCAATCTGTGGATTGTCTTTTCACTCTTTTGATAGTGTCCTTTGATGCACAAAAATTTAAAATTTTTACATAGTCCAATTTATCTATTTTTCTTTTGTTGCCTGTGCTTTCGGTATCATATTCAAGAAATCACTGTCAAACAATGTTGTGAAGATTTTCCCCTGGGTTTTCTTCTAAGCGTTTTATAGTTTCAGCTCTTAAATTTAGGTTTTTGATCCATTTTGATTTTGTTTTTATATATTGTGTAAGATAAGGATCCAACATCGTTCTTTTGTATGTGGGTATCCAGTTTTCACAGCACCAGTGTTGAAAAGACTGTCCTTTCCCCTTCAAATGGTCTTGCCACCCTGTTCAAAATCAGTTGACCATATATGTGAGGGTTTCTTTCTGGGCTCTGTATTCCATTGGCATATATGTCTGTTTTTATGGTAGTACCATATTGTTTTAATTTGATTACTATAACTTCGTAGTAAGTTGTAAGTTTTGAAATCACAAAGTGCGAGTCCTTCAGCTTTGTTTCAACTTTCTCTTTGAAGACTGTTTCCCTATTTGGAGACCCTTTAAATTTCATAAGAATTTTAGGATGGGTTTTTCTGTTTCTGCAAAGAGTTATGTTGGGATTTTGATGGTGATGCCAATGAATCTGTAGCTTGCTTTGGGTAGTACTGACATCTTAACAATATTAAGTCTTCCAGTCCATGAACATGGATGTCTTTCCATTTGTTTTTGTCTTCCTTAATTTCTTTCAGCAACGTTTTATAATTTTTATTGTACAAGTCTTTTGTTTCTTTGGTTAAATTTGTTCCTAATTATATTATTCTTTTTGTCGCTATCGTAGACGGAATTGTTTCCTCAATTCCACTTTCAGAACGCTCATTGCTCGTGTATAGAAATGCCATTGATTTTTGGGTGTTGATCCTTATATTCCAATCTTGTTGAACTTTTTTTTATTGTAATAGCTTTTGAGTGGATCCCTTAGGATTTTCTACATATAAGATCCTGTCATCTGTGAATACACACAGTTTTCTTCTTCCTTTCCAGTTTGGATGTTTTTATTTTTCTTGTCTAATTGCTCTGGCTATAACTTTCAATATGGTGTGGAATAGAAATGGCAGATAGGGCACTCTTGTCTTGTTACTGATCTTAGAGGAAAAGCTTTCTGTCTTTCACGACTGAAGATGATGTTAGCAGTGGGTGTTTCATATACGGTCTTTATCATTTTGAGAAAGTTCCCTTCTCTTCTTAATTTATTTAGTGTTTTTATCATGAAATGGTATTGAATTTGTCAGATGCTCTCTGCATTAATTGAGATGATTGTGTGGGTTTTTTCCCCTTCAGTTTATTAATGTGGTTGTATTATATTGATTTTCATTTGTTGCATTCCAGGAATAAATCTCACTTGGTAGTGTGAGATTATACACTTGGTAGTGTATAATCCTTTCGGTATATTGCTTAATTTTGGTTTGCTAGTATTTTGTTAAGGATTTTTACTTCAACATCCACAAGGGATAGTGGTCACTAGTTTTCTTGTGGTGTTTTTGTCTGGCTTTGGTATCAGGTCAGAGGAATGCTGGGCTTGTAGAGGTGTTAGGAAGTGTTCCTTGTGCCTCGGTGTTTTCGAAGAGTTTGAGAAGGGTTGGTGTTAGTTCTTCTTTAAGTGTTTGGTAGAATTTGCCAGTGAAGCCATCTCATCCTGGATTTTTCTTTGCTGGGAGATGTTTTTAAATACTGAGTCAATCTCTTAACTAGTTATAGGCTTATTCAGATTTTCTTTTTTTCCTGAGTCAGTTTTGATAGATTGTGTGTTCCTAACCACGGGCTTGATTTTTATGCTGGAAGGCAAATAGGTATTTTTTCCCTTGCTCGTATTAGAAGTCTAGTGATACGGTTTGTGCAGCTTTTATTGTTTACTTAGAGCCGTGTCCACTTTGCTCTGTCTAGTGTTTCCAGTGCTGCTGTGGAGGAGCTGTTAACAGCTGCGACCGTGGGCATTTTGAGGCACATGGCAACTGAAGAAGTGACGAAGGAAAGGGAGCGAAAAGAGGAAGAGAGGCGGCGCGCTGAAGAAGAGAGGTGAGGGTGTCGCGCCCCTGCAGTGCGCGTGGGGGGTGGAGTGTGTGCACAGGGGGAGAGCCTGCCCTGGCCTAGGGTGCTCTCGCTTTTGCCCACTGCACTCTATCAGACCCACGGCTCGCCCTGCGCCTTCGTACACTGTGGCCCAGGGAGCGGGCAGGTCCCACCTTGTAAGCAGCAGCCCCTCCCCAGCCAGAGGGAGTGTGGGTGGTGGTCTGGGAACTGGAGTGGGCGTGGCTGTGGGGCCTGTCTGGTGGAACCAGAGGTGTCAGGCCTGCCGGAGGGGCCAGGCAGCACAACTCAAATCCCCACTCGCAAGGTCACAGAGTGTGACGACTGTTATTTCTTGTTCCCTTTTTCCTTTTCCCTTAGGTTGAAACAAGAGAGGGAACTGGTGTTAACTCAGCTGAGCCAGGACCTAGCTGCAGAGCTGACAGAGCTCGTGGTGACAGAACGTGTGAGGGAAACCTGCTCCCAGGAGTTGAAGTAAGTGAAGCGCTGGTGTCCTGCAGTGTGAGGCGGGTGGGCGGGTGGGAGGAGGGTTAGAGGCACCATGGCCAGGCTGGTCCAGCTCAGGCTAGCTGGCTTTCATTTTGACAAGGAGCATGTCTTCTGGTTAGCCAAACACTAACAGGCTCTCCCTGTTCTTGTGTGCGTTGCTTCCAGGGAGGCCCTCACTTTCACTCTCATCCTCCTTGTTGACCCAGCCCTGGGTGTGGGGATGTTTCTGTTAGCAAAAGAATTCGCTGGTGGTCTTCTCCACACCAGGTTACTTACCGTTAGTTTTTCTCAAGTAGAAGATCCTTTCCTTTGTTTTGTATGTTAAAAGATTCCTTTGAGCTATTTCACTTAAGAACTTTATTAATTTCAGTGCCAAGCTTCAGGGAAGAAAGAGGTTCAGTTGTGCTGGGAAATCTGTCCTTGCATTTAAGTTCCCCTGAGATAGGCCTGCAGCCTCTGGTGCAGATGGGGAATATAGCCAGGAGGCAGAGTATACTGTTTAATTAATATTTCTTTCCATTTCTATTAATTGGGAGTCTATTTCACTGTTTACTATAAGCAAGAGACTTCACAAATGATGGGTGTTTGTCTGTTCTTAATCCCAGGAAGGGGTATTAAGAGAGAAGTAAAACCTAGGACTCATTGACGTGCAGGGAAACTGCTGTTCTCTGCAGTTCCAGAAGGCTTGGACTACCGCTCGGCCCAGGGCTGTCTCCATCGCCGCAGAGGACGGCTATCGGAAATGGGTCTTGCCTGTCTGGGCTTCTTTGACTTAATGGCTAAATATATTTGATAAAGGCCTCTGTGATCCCTTGGTTGATAGGATTTTGTTGTAAAAAATCTCTTTCAGGTTCTGGTTTATCGGAGGGCCACTGTCACATGACCTTAGGCTGTCAGCCTCTGTAGCCAGCTATCATATCCTTGAGACATTTCTAATTGCAAACATCAGATATTGTTGATGAGAAGATATTTCAGTTGTCTCAATGGTCATTTAAAAATTAAATTTCTCACTATAAGATACAGGGTTATCTCTTGACTATCTATAAGGGCCCTGTTGGATCTATAATCTTGTACCCTGTACCACTTTAGTTCTTTTTCCTCTAAATTTCCAGATGTCTGTGCATTATATAAAATAAAATCTTCAAGCTTTTCTTGCAGCAAAGATATCATTACATTTCAGTATTAAGGACGTGGACTCATGCTTTTAAGGCAGGCCCTCAGGGTGGGGCCTTGGGTGCAGTGTCTCTCATGCTGATTGCCTTTTTCCCTAGGAGTGCAGTGGAGACAGAGCAGAGGCTCCGCATGGCCCGTTGCTGTGAGGACGTCTGTGCCCACCTGGTGGACTTGTTTCTTGGGGAGGAAATTTTCCACACTGCAAAAGAGACCCTCCAGGAACTTCAGTGCTTCTGCAAGTATCTCCAGCGGTGAGTCCCATGTCCTTACAGATAAAATCAATGCATACAGGGAAGTCTTTTACAAAGATTATACTTTCAGAAGCAGCTGATAATACGCACATGTAACATGTTCCTTCCTAAAGGGTATAAACTAAGTAAAGAATTAGATTGGGGTGGGGGGCCCGCTCTATATTTCGACAGATGTTTATAGGTAGCCTTCTGCTGTTTACCCAACGTGCTAGACACAGGGAGAGGGCCATGAACAAGCCAAATGACAGCTGTATGCACCCACATGGATGAATTTCCAAAACATAATTTATAGTGAAAAAAAGCAATTCTTAGGGAAATGTGTGCAACATACAAACTGCATATTCAAACCAAATGGATTGTTTTGGATTTATGTATAGTAGTACAACCCTACAGAAGGAAAATAACAAACATAAACCCAACATAGTGGTTACCTTTGGGAATGAGAGGGTGTGTGACTGAGCAGGGCCCGTGGGCATCAGGTGCTGGTCTTGGCCACCCATTCTCAACTGCATGGAAGGATGTGGGTGTTTGATTTATCATTAATCTTTAAAATGGGTGTACATGTGTTAACGTATGTTATATGATAATTCATTTCATAATAACATTTAAAGAAAGTAATAGTGTACTTGACAGTTGCAGCCGTGTAAAAGGGGACTCAGTGAGAAATGAGTCTCCGTCCCACGAGGACCTCTGACCTTTGTGTGGTGGCTGGCACAGGTGGGCGCACCTTCCCTACTCTGTGCCAGACTCTTCTTGACTCTCTGTGACACAGGGCGGAGACCTGACTGCAGCCGCACGGTGGCCTCTCCCATTGCCGTCCGTGCACTGCGGTGGCGTTGCCTGAGCACATGGTAGATGACCTGCCTGCTCCCACTGGTAGCCTTTCACATGGCTTTCTCTCTCTAGCTGTGACAAAGAGTGCTGCAGTGGCATCCTTGTACAGACATTTCACACAGGTGCACACATGTCTGGAGGGAAAATCCTGTCGGTGGTGTCTGCTGGGTCAAAGGGTATATGGATCTGTGTTTGTATCCAGATTGGCAAGTTGGCCTCCAGAGACTGTTCAGGATTCACTCTTTTTTTTTTTTTTAATTAATTAATTAATTTGGTTGCACCAGGTCTTAGTTGTGGCATGGCGGGCTCCTTAGTTTCGGCTCACTGGCTCCTTAGTCGGGGCATGGGCGAACTCTTGGTTGCGGCATGCATGTGGAATCTAGTTCCCTGACCAGGGATCGAACCCGGCCCCCTGCATTGGGAGCACAGAGTCTTACCCACTGCGCCACCAGGGAAGTCCCTCAGCATTCACTCTTAAGTTCAGTAGTTTCGTTGCCCACCACTCATTGGCTATCATCCATCCCCTGTACCTTGAGTTTCAGTTCTGATCCATTTCTCAGTTTGAGATCTGTTGCTGAAAAAGACCTAAACATACTGGCAGAAAATGTTTCCCATGTTCATGCTGGAGATGTTTTTGCCTCGTCCCCATGGCAAAAACACCCAGTGATGACACTTTGGTCTCTCCTCTAGGTGGAGGGAAGCTGTCGCAGCCCGGAAGAAACTGAGGCGCCAGATGCGGGCCTTCCCTGCGGCGCCCTGCTGTGTGGACGTGAACGACCGGCTGAGGGCACTGGCGCCCAGCGCAGAGTGCCCCATTGCAGAGGAGAACCTGGCCAGGGGCCTCCTGGATCTGGGCCACGCAGGGAGAGTGGGCATCTCCTGCACCAGGTCAGCGGCCCGGGGCCTCCTAAGTGCCTCCTGCCCCAACTGGCTTTATCGAGAGTGTGGATTAACACGTCTGTTTGCAGGGAAGATGGGTGGAGTCAGAGGAGGTGAAGACAGATGCAGGATTACGTTTTTGGAGTGCGAGTTGCTTTACCTGCTGTGATTTCACTTGCCTTTTCCCCTTAAAACACTCCTGGTCCTGCTAATCGAATCTTCCCTGGAATTACCTGTTTTCTCCTTGCCTTCCTAGCTTAAGGACACATCATGTCCATTCTCGGTGGTGGAGCCAGAGGTCCGTGTTGGCCTCACCCCCACCACCACCCCGACCCCTCTGCTACCCTGGGTCTGCGGTGGCAGCGTTTTAGCGACTCCCCCTCCCGCCGTCAGGTCTCTCCTCTTACGGGCTCCCTCCTTGTGTCCCCTTTCATGGCCCTCCCTGCCGCTCCTCCTGGCCACCCCGCATGTGCCCGGCTCCCTGCCCAGGTCCTGGCTTCAGCTGCCCAATCCTGGCCATGCAGGGCTCGGCCTCTCTCTTCAGACCAGGCCACTGTCGCCTCTGGAGAGGAACCTCCCAGTGGGGGCCTAGGAAGACGACACAGAGGCGCAGTGGCAGCCCACCCTGCTGGGGTCTCGAGGCACATCTTGTCCTCGCCTGGGCTGTCACCAGCTCCACGCCTCTAACAAACTTTGTGTAGCTGCCCACGTCCCCGGGTCCTGTGCCTGCATCTGCAAGCAGGGTGGTGACGGTGCTGGCCTGTCTCTGATGTGCTGTGCGTGTCGGGGCCTTCAGCCTTGGCCCGGCTGCCTCCTGGAGTCCTGGCTGTGTCACCTGTGTCAGGACGGCCCTCTCTCTGTCCTCTCCCCTGCCCTCCAGCACAACCCCCGTCCCCTCTTCTTCCCCTCTGCCTCCTCCCCTGGTAATCTTTTTCCATCCTGCACGCTGACAGCTCCCTTCGTGCATCTCCAGCCGATGCCTCTTCCCCGTGTCCCCAGTTCAACATCGGAACCTAATCTTCACCTGGCCTGCTGCACTCGGTGCCTCCTCTGGTTCACAGGATGCCAGCCTGTCCTCCCTGGGCTGGGTCACACCTGGACTCAGACCCACCATCCTGCGGCTCTACCCTCACCACCTCCACTGCCAACCCCTCTCACGTAGCCACCTGTCGTCTGCTGGCTTCCGCCCTTGACCCCTGCACCGTGGTGTCCTCGCCACCACATCAGAGTCAGGTCGCCTCACGTCCCTATTGATGTCCCTGGGCTGCTCTCTGAGTCCTTTCATAGTGGCCCACACCCTGCCCTCTGTGGCCCCCGCTGCTCTCCCTGTGCTCATTCTGTGTACGTGCCAGGCCCACTCCTGACTTGGTCTGGCCTGTCCCCCAGAACTCACATGCTGGCGCCCCTATTTCCTTCAGTCTTTGCTCCCATATCACCTCTGACCACCCTGTGTAAGGCCACAGCATGCCCACCGCACCTGTCACGCCATCCACTAACAGAGGCCCTTCTCTCCCTACAAGAGCGTGTGTTCTAGCAGGGCAGGATTTTTGTCGGTTTACTGCTGATCTGCCATGACTGGCACACAGTAGATAATTGCTTGATATTTATGGAATGAACAAGTCCTCTGACTAAACTGTTTCTCTATCAGAAAAAGTTTCTTGGCCTCCTAAGTATTCCCCGCTGGGAGACACTCACTAACCAATTACTGTGCACTCAGAACATCACTCAGTGCTTATCAAGTTCCTCCGTGGGTGCTGAGTGGGCCTCACGTAGGCTCTGTGTGGTTCTTCCTTCGCAGGTTAAGGCGGCTCAGAAACAAGGTGGCGCACCAGATGAAGGTTCAGCACTTCTACCAGCAGCTGCTGAGGTTGGTCACCCCCCCGCCCGCCGTGTACGCTGCTCCTGCCGGGGGCTCGCGTGGTGGCTCACCTGTGGTGCTCTGTCCCTTCCAGGGACGCGGCATGGGCGCCCCTGGACCTGCCATCCCTCGTGGCTGAGCACCTCCCGGGGCGGCAGGAGCGCGTGTTTTGGAAGCTGGTGCTGGTGTTGCCTGATGGAGAAGAGCAGTCCCCAGGGAGCCCTGGCAGGTCAGGGAGGTTTCCCCCTGTGGGGCTGGGTGCTGAGCAAGCGGCCGGGAGGCGGAGTGACTTCTCCAGAGCATCTGGGAGCTGAGTGGTGCACACGGGGGTGGCCGGGTGTCGGCCCAGTGTGCTCCTCTCCTCCGGGGGACCCTGACGCCTGCTTTCATTTTGATGCTTAGTTTTGCAGGCTGTTTTGTTTGTTATTTGAAGTTGACGCTTTAGATTTTTCACATTTTTATTTTGTACAGTTGGCAACAGTCTTTGTCCAAAAACATTTCAGACTTGATTGTGACTTAAAGCTATGCTGAGGTATATTGATTAGAGCCTGCTTCATTTTAGACTCTTGGGGAAGACAGTTTAGTTTGTTTGCTATAGTTCCATTTTTTCCTTAGGTAAAAAACTTCTGGCGTTTTTAAAAAGAAATAGAAAAAGTTGACATAGCATAATTTCTTATAACCAAGTTGCTTCCAGAAACCATACTTTTAAAGCAACTACAGAACGTGTTACTTTTCTTTTTTAGATGTAATTCACATATCATAAATTTCTCCCATTTGAAGTGTACATTTCACTGGTTTTAGTATATTCACAGAGTTGTATAACCATCACAACTATCTAATTGCAGAACATTTTTTCACCTAAAAAGAAATCCATGCCCATTAGCAGTCCATCCCTCCTTACCTGCAGCCCCTGGCAACTACTAATCTGTTTTCTGTCTCTATTCATTTGCCTATTCTGGACATTTCATACAAATAGAACCCGAAAACATGTAGTCTTCTATGACTGGCATCTTTCACTTAGCATAATGTTTTCTAGGTTCATGCATGTTGTAGCATATATTAGTCCTTCATTTTGTGGCCGAATGATATTTGATTGCATGAATATATCACATTTTATTTCTCTGTTCATCAGTTGATGGGCATTTGTGGTGTTTCCACTTTTTGATTATTATGAATAATGCTTCTGTGAACATTGACGTGTAAGTGTTTGTGTGGACATATGTTTGCAGTTATTTTAGTTACATACCTAGGAGTGGAATTGCTGGGTTGTATGGTAGACTCTAAGGACCTTTTCTGTTGCTCAAAATCTTTTCTTAGTGCTTCAAAATCATAAATCACATTAGAATGAGTGGCTTCTCAAATATATAACCCAGTAGAGTTCCTAACTCCATTTAAAAAATCACAGCCTGTTTATTAGTTCAGATCAACTTTATAGTAAGATTTGGTGTTTGTGGATTTACATCTGTGCAATATTTCTCTTTGTAGTTCGAATTTAGGATTAGACTCTCCTTCAAGTGTTACTTTCTTTTATTCACAGAATTCTAGCAAATTGGTTAAAGGTCAAGTTCATAGGAGATGATGGCTCAGTGGATGACACATGCCGTGATGTTGGTGGCATTCAGACACTCACTCTCTTTAACACTCTCAGCAGCAAGGGGAATGAGACAGTTTCTGTCAGTGTGTGCATCAAGGTGAGTGACCGTCACTTAGTGTATTTACTTCTGTGGTTTTCTCATTTGCACTCACTCCCAGGCATGACTGGAATCATGTAACTTCCCTGAAGTGGCCCTGAAACAATGTGGGAGGCTCAGAAGCAAGTGTCGTATCTGTTCCTCCTTGCGTCTTGACGACATCCCATGCACACCCCCTTGGTGTGAGAGACCAGGCTAGATTCTCAGGAGTGCAGTGAATCTTAACTGTCTTGGGTCACAGACCTCTCTTTGAGAACTTGGTGAAAACCCAGAACAATCCTGAAAAGTACATATGTTCACCTATAATTCAGAAGCCCTGAATTCCACGGACCTCTGGTAACTAACCCAAGAGGGATGAGACAGAGCATTACAAAAAAATGCAGTGGCTGTTGCATCTCATATGGTCTGTCAGCTGCTGAAATCTTTGTTAAAATAGCTTCCTGATATATCAGGTCTTACCAAAAGACTAATGCTTTTTAATCCTATGCAGTTTTCACATAGGTTCAGTATTGGGCATTTCAGGTTACTTGTTTTTGTTTTACATTAAAGTTGTCCTCAGTTTTTGATTATAAGTTCTAATTTTCTTTCCTTTCGTTTCCTTTCCCTTTCTGCCTTACTTCCTTCCTCTCTCTTTCTCTCCCTCTCCCTCTCTCTCTCTCTCTCTTTCTTTCTCTCTCTCTCGGCTGCGTTGGGTCTTCGTTGCTGCACGTGGGCTTTCTCTAGTTGCGACGAGCGGGGTCTACTCTTCGTTGCAGTGCACGGGCTTCTCATTGCAGTGGCTTCTCTTGTTACGGAGCACGGGCTCGAGGTGCGCAGACTTCAGTAGTTGTGGCACACGGGCTCAGTAGTTGTGGCGCATGGGCTTAGTTGCTCCACAGCATGTGGGATCTTCCCAGACCAGGGATCGAACCCATGTCCCCTGCATTGGCAGGCAGATTCTTAACCACTGCGCCACCAGGGAAGTCCCTAATTTTTGTTCTTTATAGGTGTTTGTACAATACTGAGCTTAATTGGTTCCCTGAGAGATTCTTGTTTAATGAGAACCTGTTTCCTCATTAGATTCAGACTTGCATAAATGAATTCGAGGTTTTACTGTGTGTGTTCAGAAATAAAACCAGATGTGTATTTTATTTACTTAGAAAATAGCAGTGCAGGGCAGGAAGTGTGGGCTTCAGCATTGAGCAGACCTGGTATTGGTAGCTGCTGCGGTGGCCAGCTGTCCAACCTGGGCCTGGTGCCTTCCATAGTGTGGTGATCACGACCGGCGGCGTGCTCAGAGCAGGGCCCAGTGGAAGCGGCCCTCCCCACCGCGTCCTGACCTGAAGGTCTCCACTCCAGACCTCTCCTCTTCCTGACAGTCACCTTCATGGCACACCCGGACATCTGCATGTGACACTCCACTGCATGTTCCTTCTGTCCTTGGAACTGCTTCAAATTGTAGTTTGACTATAGGATTTTTGTTTGTTTCTTTCCATTTAAATACTATTTATTGTATTTCTTAAATGTGAAAGTAATACATATATAAAACTTTAAAAATATAAGGAAATACAGAGGAAGTATAAAGATTATAAGAGCCATCTAAGCTCTCACCATTCAGAGGTAACAGAAACATCTTGGGGCATGTACTTCCCTTTTTCCTATGATGACAAAGTCAAACTTCACCTACTGGACAATTAGTTTGTTCTTGCCTTTATTCTTAAAATTTTAAGTCAAAATAATACTTGCATGTAGTTAAAAACTCAGATAGCACCACATGATTTATGATGAGAAATTGCAGCCCCTGCCCCTTCTTCTAGCTCCTTTCCCCAAGGCTTGACTTCTGTCCTGTTTCCATATCATGTCCTTACTCTGCCATTTCTCTTATTTATCCACTTTAGATGTTCTCTGCCGACTTTGCATTAAAATATGTGTATTAGTTATCTATTGCTACATAGCAGGTTACCTCCAAATGTGGCAGCTTTGGGAATTCCCTGGCGGTCCAGTGGTTAGGATTCCGCGTTTCCACTGCAGGGGGCCTGGGTTCGATCCCTGGTTGGGGAACTAAGACCCTGCATGCCGTGCAGCACGGCCAAAAAAACCAAAAAACAAAAAACATCCAAATGTGGCAGCTTTAAATAACAAACGTTCGTTACTCACAATTTCTGTGGGGCAGAAGTCCAGGTGTGGCTTAAATGGGCCCTCTGGCTCGGGATTCCTCACCAGGTGTAAGTCAAGATGTAGGCCAGGGCTCTGGTCTCCTCGGAAAGCTCACTCTCGTGGTTGTTGGCAGGATTCACTTCCCTGCAGGCCACGCCACGTGGGCTTCTGTGAGGCAGCTCACAACAGGGCATCAGCTGGCTCCCGTCAGCTGAGCAAGCTGGCATAATCTCTTTGTAGCCTAATCTTAGAGGTGGCATCCCATTACGTTTGTCTGATACTGTTAGAAGCGTGTCACTAGGCCCAGCTCACACTCAGGGCAGGTGACGGTGCATGGACATCAGCACGAGGAGGTGGCATCGTGGGGGCCGTCCTGGGGCTGCACACCCCACTATGGGAGGCGTGAACTCTTCATACCCCAGTTCCTCGCAGCCTCCCCATCTTCCAGGTGGCTACATCATTACTTTATATTATCTCAGCAAGTGGGGTCATGTGGGTCCGCGTGTTGCGTGTGTGTGCACGCGCGCTGTGTGACGGCTATTTGCCCCAGAACCGGCAAGTGTTCTGTGACTACATTTGTTTATTTTTTTGCAAGCAGTAGTTGTCTCATTATCTTACTTAAGTAGTTTTACCTTCATCTTTCATTAATAATTACCCAAACGTGCCGGCACATGGGCTGTACATGTCTTAGTAGAGTTTTCTAAATGTCCTGTCA
Organism: Balaenoptera musculus; assembly: GCF_009873245.2. Taxonomy (NCBI): domain Eukaryota; kingdom Metazoa; phylum Chordata; class Mammalia; order Artiodactyla; family Balaenopteridae; genus Balaenoptera; species Balaenoptera musculus. Next base: position 144,605,245 of record NC_045788.1, on the reverse strand, counting down.
CTTCACCTTATCCCTCCGAGAAGGCGCCATCCTCCTGCTCCCCTTGAGGCTGATAACGTGTCCCAGGGTATGGCTGCCGCTGTGGCCTCCAGACCAAGAGCTCAGTCCTGCTCTTCCACCCCTAACCCTGGCCTTGGGCAGGGTCCTCGTGGCCGGGCGCCGCCTGTGGGTCAGTGCTCTTACTCATGATTCGGTTTTGCCAGGGAGGGAGGAGCTAAAACAAATAGCCTGGGGCCACACAGCTGCTCCGTGGTGCCACTGTGCACAGGGACCCTTGAGGACGAAGTGAGTTATACATACAGAGCGCACAGTCCGACACATCAGGCACTTGCTCGGTGCTGCCATTGGCGGCAGCAGCAGCAGCAGCAAGATGTTTTCTTGGTTTAGTCTCTTGTTTGATGGAGCACATTTTCCACTTTCTTCCAAAGGAAGAGTGCGTGGGAGGAGAATTTTTGGTGTTCTTGCCTGTCTGAAAATGTATTTACCCTCACATTTGCTTCATAGTTTAGCTAGGTTTATAGAATTATGGGTTGAAAGTTATTTTCCTTCTAGTTTGCTCCACTGTCACCTGCCGTCCAGCATTGCTGTTGAGATGTCTGAAACTGTTCTGTTCCTTTCTCTGTGGCCCACTTTGTTTCTCTTTGGAAGCCTGCACTCTGTCCCTGGCGCTCTGGTGCTGACTTCCTTCCCTCATCATTTGGGCTTGGTGGGTCCTTGTGGGCTGGAGACTGACGTTTTTCCATCTTGATGACATCTGCTTTCCTTCTCATTTATTCTCTTCTCTCTTGAACTCCTATTAGACTGATGTTTGACCTCATCAGTTGAGCCTCTGAGCCTCTTAATCCTTTCTATCCCATTTTCTCTCTTGTTTTTTAATACTGTTTTCTGGGAGATTTCCTTGACTTTGTATTCCAAATGTTCTATTGAGTTTTTAATAGTATATATATTATTGATTTCCTTTTTCTTGTCCTTATTTGACTTTTTCATATCATCTTATGACTGTTTCCAGAGGGAGGCATCCTCAGAGGAAATTAGGATTTTTGCATAAGTTTTCTTAGGTGCCGTGCGGTATCTGTCTCCTTTGGGTTTCTTTCTTTCTTTTTTTTTTTTTTTAATTTTAAAAAATTTTTGGCTGCGTTGGGTCTTTGTTGCTGCACACAGGCTTTCTCTATTTGTAGTGAGTGGGGGCTACTCTTCATTGCAGTGTGCAGGCTTCTCATTGTGGTGGCTTCTCTTGTTGCGGAGCACAGGCTCTAGGTGTGTGGGCTTCAGTAGTTATGGCACGTGGGCTCAGTAGTTGTGGCTCATGGGCTCTAGACCGCAGGCTCAGTAGTTGTGGTGCACGGGCTTAGTTGCTCCACGGCACGTGGGATCTTCCTGGACCAGCGATCCAACCCGTGTCCCCTGCATTGGCAGGCGGATTCTTAACCACCAGGGAAGCCACCAGGGAAGTCCCGGCTTACTCGTTTTTTACAAGCCTGTTTGAGGTAATTGTTAAGATTAAATTGCTCCAACACAAGTCTAGCCAGAGGCTGAATTACCTATGACTAATTTTCATACTAATTCTCGGCCTCACGGAGGGAGGCTGACCTGGCGTGCGGTGAGCATTTGGCTCTGCTCACTCTGGGACCGAAGCTCACTGTTGATTTGTCCCCTGGTGCATCCATCTTGATGGTCTGGGTGCTGTTCCAGGTGGCCCACGGTGCTCTTAGCGACTGTGCCCTCGATGCTGTGGAGACACAGAAGGAGCTCCTGGGAGCCAGTGGGCTCATGCTGCTGCTTCCTCCCAAAGTGAAGAGCGAGGACTTGGCGGAGGAGGACGTGTACTGGCTGTCGGCGTTGCTGCAGATCAAGCAGCTCCTGCAGGCCAAGCCCTTCCAGCCTGCGCTTCCGCTGGTGGTTCTTGTGTCCAGCCCGGGAGGGGACGCCGTGGAGAAGGAAGTGGAAGCTGGTGTGTGAAGGCAGTTCCATTTATGAGCTGGCATGTTTAATAAGTGGGTAGAGCCGGGGGTATGAGAAAGTGCTGGCAGTGTGGTGTCTGGAGTCATGTGACAGCAGCTGCTGCAGTGACTGGGGGCGGGGCAGGGCTGGGCGGGGTCAGAGCGGTGAGATGCCTTTGCTCGCCTGCAGACCTCTACCAGGAGACAGGTGACCTGCGTCTGTTTGTCTTAAAGGTCTGATGCTACAGGATTTGGTTTCAGCTAAGCTGATTTCAGATTATACCGTTATTGAGATCCCTGATTCCATTAGTGATTTACAAGGCACGACTAAGGTAAGGTTTCATCATTTTTAAAGGTCCAACAAGATATTTCAGTTTTTTCCCTTTCACTCTATCTTGAATTTAGTGTATATTACTGCTTGCATTTTTAATTTTATGTTTTGACAGGAAACTTTCTAAAAATATAAGCAGAAATCAAAATAAAAGATAAAATTTGCCCACAGTCCTGCTATCGGCAATAAATTAAATTGTTTGTGTAAATTTTTTTAGAGCTTTTGTTGTTATGGATTTAAAATATGACAATTCATGTCTTGTATATGAGGGTCAGATGTATAATTATTTTTGTAAGTGGTTGTCCTTGGAATATGAAGAAATAATGTTTTCAGAAGTTTCCTTAAAAAAGGAAGTCTGTGCTGACAATTACATTTAGGGAAAGAAGTGCCAGGAGTTAAAATAAAAGTAACTACAGGAAGAAAGGTAACTACAGGCTGTGAAAGCATCCAGGCATGCAGTGAAGCTGTTAGTCCCTCTAAGAACAGGAAGACGCGGCTTCCTTTTCCGTGTGAGGTGAAGAGGACGTGCAGGGCTGGCTTCCCTTGGGCCTCCAGCCCTTCCGGGGCGATCCTTCAGGCCACGCCCCTCGGGGGCGAGGGCCACGGGAGCCCTTCTCGGGGTCCCTGCTGTGTGGGTCTCCAGGGCCCTGGGAGACCAAACTCAACTGCAGTGGCAGCGTCTGCTCCCCCTCCTGGTGCGGTTGAGAGGCTGCTGCTCCCGTGGCACCTGCTGTGGCAGCCGTGGGAGGGGCGCCTTCAGCAGTCTCTTCCTGAAAAACAGCGTGAATTGTTGAACCAGATCTCTCCCCACTGTCTTTGCTTCTCAGGTTTCGCAGGCTGTGCAGTGGCTGGTCTCCCACTGCCCCAGTGCCCTTGACCTTTGTTGCCAGACCCTCATTCAGTACGTGGAAGATGGCGTTAGCCGGGAGTTTAGCGGCCGGTTTTTCCACGACAGAAGAGAGCGGAGGCTAGGCGGCCTGGCCCCGCAGGAGCCAAGCGCCGTCATCGAGCTGTTCAACAGCGTGCTGAGCTTCCTGGCCTCTGTAGTGTCCTCCGCGCAGCTCTGTGACCTGTCCTGGCCTGTCACTGAGTTCACCGAGGCAGGGGGCAGCCGGCTGCTTCCTCACCTTCACTGGAACACCCCGGAGCACCTGGCCTGGCTGAGGCAGGCTGTCCTTGGCTTCCAGCTCCCACAGATGGACCTTCCGCCCCCGGGAGGTGCGTGCTCGTGCTGAGGGGTACTGGCTGGGAAGCAGTGTGGTGCGGCCGAGTTCCCCGTCTCCTTCTTGCTGTAGAGACGCCCTGGCAGGTGTTGGGCGCCGGTGTGAGGTGGTCCTCCTCCACTGGGCACTCCGGCCCCACACTGCCTTTGGATGCGGGAGTCAGGACGAGCTGGGGTTCTGTGGAGTGAGCCCTGTTGGCCCCTCACCACCATCTGAGCGGCCTGGGGGCACCTGTTCCGTCCTGGGAGGAAGGTGTCAGGAGGAGTGCCGCGCCCCAGGCCTGGGATCCTCAGTCAACAGCAGGTCCCGTCCTGCCTGTGCCACGGCATCTGGGAGCAAGAGGCATGGGGGCTGTGCGGTCCCGTCCCCACGCTGCTGGCTCTGCTGGGGCCACGGCACTCAGTGCTGCGTTAACACCAGTGTTCCTTCTTTGTCAAAGAAGTTCGTTCTGTGGCTCCGGCTGTGCCCGAGTGAGGCTTTCGGGCTGTTCTCACGCAGCCTTTATGGGTCCCTGTGCTGTGAGGAGGCTGCCCCTTCCCTTGCCGATGCTGTTAGCAGGGAACGAGGCTGTGTGTGCTCACGTGACGCAGCACGTGGCCTTCGCGGGGCCATCTCCTTTAGCCCATGTGGAACGGAGGCCTCAGGCATCATTCTGAATCTTGAGGTGCAGTCTCCAGTAGGCCTAACAGGCATTTGCTACTGAAGGAACCCAAAGGGAAACAAACCGCACTGCGCAAATCCTCTGCCGTGAGCTAGGTCTGGGCTCCCCAAGAGAAGCCCGTGCCTCTGGGAGCAGACCTCCCTGAGTGCTTGGTCAAATATGGATTCCTGCATGCATCTGCAGGCCTGTGCAGTCAAAGCCTCTAGGATGGACCCTTTGTTGTGAATTCTGACCTGGGTGGCTGCATCCCTTACCTGGACATGGGGAGGGAGATGTTCTTTCTTTAACAGCTGTGGTTCTGTTGTATTCAGAGTTGAAGGCAGACTTCTCAGCTACATAGTTGCCTTTTCCTAGGAAAATACAGAGTGAAGAACATTGCACGTAGATTTGCACCAAGCCCTGTGACTCATGCGGTGCTTTCTCTCCAGCTCCCTGGCTCCCCGTGTGCTCCATGGTTGTGCAGTACACCTCCCAGATCCCCAGCTCTCTCCAGACGCAGCCTGTCCTGCAGTCCCAGGTGGAGAGCCTGCTCCACAGCACGTACCGCAGGTGGAAGAGCAAGAGCCCCTCCCCAGGCCAGGGGGCGCGGCCCTCAGTTGCCGAGATCCCGTGGGATGACATCATCGCCTTGTGCATCAACCACAGGCTGAGGGACTGGACACCCCCCAGGCTTCCCGTCACATCAGGTAGTTAGTGCTTGGTGCCGTGGGCCGGCTCCTCAGGAGACTTTCCTGGTCCAGTTTCAGCAAAGGAAGACGTTTACTTGACGGTTGTTTCCTTCCTGCGGGTCCCCACCCTTCCTTTCCTTAGGGCTACCTCTCCAAGCCAGTGACCTCCAGGTGACTTATAAACATTGGGAAGAGCTGAGAAGGTTCCAGGAGAGCCTGCACTCATCTCCCTGAAATGGGCCCCCAAGGCTGGCTTTAGAGAGACTTCTCTGAGTAGTCACACTGGCCATGCAGGTCTGGACGTGAGCCTCTCTGGACCTTGAATGACCCATGGACACTTGGAGCATATTTAGCTCAAGCATGGGAGTCACATAATTGTGCGACTTTAATTGGAAGGGCTAGTCCTTAAGTCAGTGAATTTAAGCAGACGTCAAGTGGTCACCTGTCGCTCTTTTGATATTCTTTTCTCTTCTTATTTTTGTATCGTTTTCTCAGAGGCACTGACTAAAGATGGTCAGATATATGTGTATTTTTTTAAAAACCATTTGAAAAAATACGACGTTCCTTTGTCGTGGGAACAAGCCAGAATGCAGACGCAGAAGGAGCTACAGTTCAGTCAGAGCCGGTGAGATCTGTGTTCAGTGTGTGTTTCTGTCATCCCTCAGCCAAGAGAGTGAGCTGTATTCTCTAATAGAGTATACAGCAGAAATTCACATCCTATACGTGAAATCCAGCCCATTGTGGGGAGATTCAGACAGATACTCGAGGAACAGATCATTCCCATGGAGTAGAAGCTGTTGTCGAGGAGAGGGAAACAAGAATCTCATTGCATTTATTGGACAAACCTGACCCTGAAGTCGTAACATAACCAGGAGAGTGCAGACAAAAGAAAGCTGTTGTCTGATCTCACTTACAAACCTGGTTCAAAAATACTAAGTAAAATGTTGGCACATGCAGTTTTGCAGTACATAAAAAACTCACAAGCTCGCTTTATACCATGCTATACAATATCAACAGTAGAAATCTATTCGTGTAATTGGCTGCCATAACAGAAAAATAAGCGATCATTTCACTAGGTGTTGAAAAGTTTTCCTTAAAATTTATACCCATTCCTTCTCCCTCTCTCCAAGAAAAAAATTTATACCCATTCCTGATAAAATTTCTTATGAAACTTGGGTAAAAAAGTTCTTTAGCTTGATAGGGCTGTCTACCATAAAACTACTAAAAAACCCCCCATGCTTCTTGGTAAAACATCAGAAACACTGAAGTTAGAACCAGACTTGAGCTGCCCTGACATCACTGCTGTTCACTGTTGTCCTGGAGACCCTGCCCAGTTTAGGGCATAAATATCAAGAGAGGAAGACCTATTATTTCCAGACAGTAAAATTGTCAGTTCAGGATCATCGACAGTCACACCCTTAGAACTGTTCAGCATTCAGCAAGGTGATCAGACAGGTCAACCTACAACGTACAGAAATTCTCACTCACAGCAGCAACAAATCTAGAACATATGGACACAAACTGACCAGGAGAGGTGCTAAACCCCTGGGATTCTCAGGGCCCTGAAGGTGCAAAGAAAACCTTGAATAAATGAGGGGCAGGCTAGGCTTTGCTGACTGGAGGACGCAATGCTATAAAGATGTCAGTTCTCAAACTATGAAGTCAGGGCATTTCTAATCAAAAGCCCAAAAGGATGTTTCCGCCTGGTCTTGACAAGTTAATTCTAGAATTCATCAGGATGAGGAAATGTGTAGCAATTGCTGAGAAAATTTTGAATAAGAATAACAAGGAAGGTCTGCTCAGCCTGATCTCAAAACATATAATAAAGTTACAGTAGACAAATGGATCAGAATAGAAAGTGCAAGAACAGAACCATATGTGATAAAAGTACCATGCCAAATGAGGGAAATTAATGCAGAGAGGACAGACTTTGGCCTCTGTTTACAAAAAGCATTAGACCCTCGTCTCCTGCTGCTGTAAACATTACTTCCAGGGGAATTTCCTGGCGGGCCAGTGGTTAGGACTTGGCGCTTTCACTGCCCAGGACCCGGGTTCAATCCCTGGTCAGAAAACTAGGATCCCGCAGGCCTCGCATCACAGCAAAAAAAAAAAAAAAAAAAAAATCCAGATGGATTTAGGAGCTACGTGAAAAATAAGAACCTTGCCAGTATTAAGGAAAAACAGAGACTGCTGATGACCCTGGAATGGGAAGCAAAACTCAAAGAGTAGAGAAGCTTTGGGAGCCCTGCTGCCCAGGAGAGGGGAAGCTGCTGCAAGGCAGAGGCTGCCCTCCCTCTGCGCCCGTGCCTGACCCCAAAGCACCCCACTCTACCTGATGCCAGAGGAACCCTTTCTCCCTCTCTTTCCTGACCGTAAGCATTTCAAAACGTTTACTTACAGTTTGGGGATAAGGTCTTTTCATCCTTCTGCAAACAAGCTTCCCACTCGGTTACTTCACGGGCACCGCAAAGGGAAGAGAGGTGTGGAGCGTGGCCGAGAGGGGCAGATTCCCAGCACCGAGGACCTGATGCACGGAGCCTCTGCCCAGGAGCTCCTGGCCCAGTGTCTGTCCAGCAGCCTGCTGCTGGAGAAAGAGGAGAGCAAGAGGTGAAGCCCGTTTTCGGGGTTCGTTTTGTCCTTTAGGCCGCTTCACGCTGGGTTAGCAAGGATCCCAGGGACAAGACTGTTTAAAAAAGAAGGCAGGTCAGACGTGTGAAGGGTAAGCTCTTTGAGGACAGAGGCAGTGCCCTCGATAGTGTGCCTGCGATTGTTTTATTATTTGAATCGGTTTTCGTTGATTGTTTATCACTGAAAGTCCTGAGTCTCCTAGTGGGGAGTGAGTGTAGCTGGCTAACTAAGCCTCTGTGGCACGTGGCTGGCGTGCGCTCTGCCCGTCTGGCCAGGCTGGGCGTTGGTGCATTCCCACACTGCGGGTGTGCAGGAGCTGGAGCAGGGCTTCCTCTGCCTCCCCACCACCCGTGTTCATGGTTTTACTGAGGAAGAAGAGACGGCAAGAAGGGAGTTTCCCCTGTCGTCCTCATGCCTCCCCCTGCCCCGTCCTCTCCAGCAGCCTCCGTGTCCAGCCTGTAGGCAAGGTCAGCCCCTCCCTTTGGCTGGACTGTCGTCTCCCACCCACTCAAGGACACTAGTCCAGTGAGAGTCCTTCACTCGCCCATCAGCATACAAACGTGAAAACAGGCTGCCACTTCTGTCTTGGCCCCATTTCCCTCTCTAGTCACCACCCCCATGTTTCTGCTCCCTTAACAGTGAACTCCTCAAAAACAGTGTGATTCTCCCTTCTCCAGTCCTCTTTCCCAGCCTTCTGCAGCCCATCCCTGCCCCAGGGTGTCTGCTGTGGTCAGGGTACTGCAGCCTGCACACGGCTGAACTGACCATGAACCCCAGCCCCCAGCAGCCCCAAGTGTTCCCTCCCGCCTCCTGCCGACCTGCCCAGGCTCACTCTGCAGACCTTCTCTCTGTGTTAGCTGCACCTACTCCCCAGGGATTTCATCCAGTTTAATGGATTTTTTAAGAAGCGTCAATATTCTGACAACTCCAAGTTATATCTCCAACCTTGAGACTTGAACTCCAGATTTGAATACTGCAGTCTTCCCTGAACCCTTCATTAGACATCTATTGGATGCCTGATGGCCATCTCAACGCTAACATACCCCAAATCCAGTTGCCGATTTCTCCCAGCCGGCCCCTCCTGCCGTGGTCGTCTCAGTTGGTGGCGGCTCCACCCTTCCAGCTCCCCAGGCCAGACGCCCGGGAGTCACCCCTCTACATCCAGTCCACCCACAAATCCCATTGGCTCTGTTCAAAATATGTTCAGAATTGGACCATTTTTGCAGTAGTCTGTAGTCAGTCTTAGCAGACCTGGTGTGAGCCTTTCAAGTGTGAGGCAGAGGTCATGTTTCTCCTGTGCTCACAACCTTCCAGTGGCTTCCTCTCACCAAATCAAAGGCAGAACCCTCACAAGGGGGGCAAGGCCCTGTGCGATCCACCTCCCATTTCCTTTCTGACCTCTGCTCCTTGCTGCATCATACTAGGCAGTGCACAGGCAGGCCTTGGTGTTAGCCGTTCCTTTTGCCTGGGACTCCCAGCCACCCCCTAATATCCCCGTGGCCCACCTTGTGCTCACTTCTGGCCTCTGCTCACATCTGCTCAGTGAGGACCTCCTTACCCATCTCACCAGTCCCCCCTGTCTCCATGTCTTTGCCTTGTCTTTCTTGTCTTCAGACGTCTCCTTTGTCTTCCCTCACTAGAGTGTCAGCTGCCTCCAGCTGGGCCTTGTCTGTTCTGTCTTCAGTGCTGTGTCCCTGGTACCCAGAATGATGCCTAGCATTTGGTGGAGCCTTGATAAAGATGTGTTGGGAGAGTGAATGAATGTGTCATGATTTCTAAAAGTAGATTTTCCTAGGTCTGTATCATTTAAGCAGTTTGGATCAGATTATTTTTCTTTAGAAAACAAGTATATGGAGTGGACAGCTCTGGAGTATGTTAGGTGGCAGTGCGATGTTATTTTGGGTTAATTTTAAACTAAAGCAGCAATCCGTACATTTTGGATAATCCAAAGAGATACAAATTAATTATAGACACATAATAGCAAAATAAGCCAGAGAAGATAAACCAAATGAGAGAAGTACAAGTACTGTTAAAAACCAGTTGTTTTGGATAAATGCCACCTTTTTCTTTAAATATAAATCAGGTTTATAAGTTAAAGAGAAGATACTAAATTTTTTTAAACGGTGCTTTTCTGCTTCTTAGTTGATGTCATAACTTAGTTCCACCCTTAGTAAAAAGCGAAGCTTTAAAAAATTTAAAGCATATATAGGAGAAAAGTGAGTGATAGTTAAATTTTTGCTTCCTAATGCTCAAATGTTTCAGGTTTGCAGATCAACTTCAGCAGTGGTTGTCAGAGGACTCGGGAGCATTTACAGATTCAACTTCCCTTCCACTCTACCTTCCTCATACTCTGGTGTCTCTGCCTCAGACTATCGAACCTGTGATGAAAACATCTACAACTACTAGCCTTCAGGTGAGAAGAGAGTACATTTGGCATTTATATTAGACTTAACAACTGAGAGAATGACTGGGAAAAAAGTAATGTCTCGAGTCATAGTATGATGTCATGATGACCAATAAATTATTAGCTTAAATTAGATATTTTCTTAAACTTAATCTGTCAGTATTATAGTGGCCCAACTAATTCTCAGTTTCTGCTTATGAAATGAATGAAGAATGGAATTGAAACATGCTTAACTGAACAAAACCCATAACCATGTTATGCTGACATGCAGTAAAGTTTTGAGGAGAAAAACAAAGGTGACAACAGTGGTTCGGTTTATGGAGCACATACTGTCCAAGCTTTGGCATCACCCGGACCTCCCTTCTGGTATTAATTTTCCCTAAGGAAAATTAATGAATGAGGAGGGTATGCTCACAGAAGTCAAGGGCCTCACCCAAGAGTGTTCAGCTGGTCAGTGGCAATGCTGCTTTTTAAAGCCAGACCCAACTGGCTCCGAAGCTCAAGGTCTTTCTACCTCACCATTCTTCCTTCAGTGATAAAAGAAACAAAAGCAGAGTTTATATGTATAATGCTGGACAGGCAAAATGTATGCTCCTGGATTGGCTTTTAGGAAGCCCTTCAATTGCGGAGAAAAAGAAATTAAGATGACATACTATTTCCAATTATTAGTTTGGCAGACACCTTAAAAATATTTGTACTCTTTGACTTAACAATTCTGCCTTAAAGAAATTACTGATGACAAAAGTTAATGTATTTTTGTTCACTGTAGCATTAATTATAGTACATAAAAGTGGAAACTAAACATCCAAAGATGAGAGTCTGGTTCAGCGATTACAATACATATGATGGAATAGTTCGTAGCTCTTGATAACAATATCTTTATAAAAACGACTAGAAGTTGTTCATGGTAGAATCAGAAGTGGAGGGACTTCCCTGGTAGTCCAATGGTTAAGACTCTGCGCTTCCAATGCAGGGGGTGTGGGTTTGATCCCTGGTAGGGGAACTAAGATCCCACATGCCATGCGGCATGGCCAGAAAAGAAAATTTAAAAATATAAATAAAGAATCAGAAGAGGAAACATTCCATGGCAGATGATGCCAGCTGTATGTGTATGTGCTGGAAGGGGCTGGAAGGATGTGTGATAGATGCCAAGAGACGGGTTTGTTGAGCCTAGCAGGCCCCAGAAGAGGTTTCTAACATGAGTCAGATCTAGTGCCTTTAAAGAAAATATATCTTGGCTTGTGGATATCCCAAAACTATTTTTAGTTTCTTTTTTTGTTCAAATAGAATGACAGGACAGGGGAGCAACTGCAGATGTCAGAGGCAACAGGCACATCGCTGACCGAACGGCTGAAGCACCTAGAAAGGCTGATCTGGAGTTCAAGGGAAGAGGACGTTGCCTCTGAGCTCCATCTCTCTGCACTACTGGACATGGTGGACATTTGAGCTGCTGGACCTGAGAGAGGGTCTAGAAGATTTTCTTTTACTCAAAATAATGTTACTCTCAGATGCTTGATGCATGTTGGAATGTGATTATTAATCATGCAAATAAACCACTGGAATATCTAATGAGGTCTTCCTCAGTTTTCAGAATGAAAGGCTGTTTTCTCCTGTGTAATGTCTTCGATACTCTTACCTGTTTTCATGATCTCTTCTGTTGTCCACCAACACATGCTCTTACATTTCAGTGTGTAATGGTGGTCATTCATTGTCTTAGCAGCAGTGGCAGTCCCTGATGTGCCAGAATCAGTAGTGCAGGGATGAATAAGGTGCAGGGACCCTGCCCACCAGGCCTGCCCAGCTCACACCTCAGAGAGCCAACAGATGTACTGAGCCAACTGTATATGTACGTAGCTCTCTGAGGCACGGGGCATGTGCCAGGATTGGAAGCAGGGGGAGACAAGGGGATTGGGCGGAGGACAGAGCAGAATTCTTGGAGAGGAGTGCAGGGGTATACCCAAGAGGATGTGATGAAAACCTGGAGGTGCCAGTTTGGTATTACTGCCAAATGAGGGGATAGGCCAGACCGCCGAGACCCTTGCTGCTTTACTGTGAGTGCTATGGGAATCAGCTATTGGAGGATATTAGGCAGAGAAGTGATCTGGTCACATTTTGTTTCAGAAACTGCATATGGGGAACAACAGCAAGACAAGCAGTGGGTCTCGAAAGGGGGATGCTGCAGCCGTCCAGGTGAAAGAAGAGGGTACAATCCTGAGTCTGCTAGCAGTTGGTGTGGAGAGAAGGGAGACATTTGAGCCATATACAGAAAGAGGTATTAATAGACTTGATGCTGAGTATGACCATCAGTCTTAAATTGGCACTCAGCATCTCCCTACTGTATCCCACATCCCCTAGACTCTCTGAGAAAACTATTTCATATCTTCTTATTCTCTTCAAATCTACAACATTCCTAGATGATGACCTGCTTCTTATTTCACTGAGAAAAAAGAAGCACCAGGAACAGAACTTCCTCATCCTACCACCACCAAATCTACCAGCCAAACCCTGCATCCGCCAGAACAAACACTAATCAACTCTTAGGGATTTCTTCAGTGATTAACTTCATGTTTATCAGTAAAGACTTAAGTAATGCTATTTCTTAATCTCGATATTAGACATTATCTGTTGATTTCCTACAATAGAAAATGAGTCAGCTCTCTTATACTATCCTCTCTGCAACGTGTATCACCCACACATGCATACTACATTTCCTCTCCCACTGGTCTCCCAAAACGATTTAAGATGTTAGCTGAAATCTGCATTCAGAGTTCAGTATGACTGTATTGATACCGTTTGCTATCGAGCCCTGTATTGGTTTATGATTACATTTCCTTTAGGTACAACTTTCAGTTGTACCTGGAGTCAACTGCCTTGCTTTTTCATTTGCTTGGTTTTCTGTGTTCTTAGCACTACTTCACCCAAACCGCTCCTCGCTAAGTGTAAAGCTCCTCCCAACACTCAGGTGTCTCAGGTAATATGCTAGCTCCATTTTCTTTTGGAAATGAACCGCTGGGAACCCCCCCCCCACCCCGTCTTTGTGCCACCTTGGATGTTTCCTGGATTCTGAGTCATATATCTTCCTCTTCTGTGGTCTGCTTTCTCATTTTGATGGAGCTCATCTTTTAGAGCCTTCCGAGCTTGCATATCTAAAAGGTCTTTATTTCTACCCTTACGTTAGATTCATCGTTTGAATGGAAGTAGAATTTTACATTGGAAATTATTCCTCTGTGTTTTTGTTTGTTTTTTGTTACTGGGAGTTTTAAGATCATCTCTATCCCTGGTGGTCTCAAATTTCTCAACAACATGCTTGACGTATTGGTTTGCCTCCCCTATTCCCTGCCGAACTTACTGTGCTCAGCACGTTGTAGTGCTTTTTTCCAGTAGTTTTTGCAATGTAACAAACTACCCCAACCATAGCTTAAATTTGGGAAGGATAGGCTGGGCAGCTTTAAGGATAGGCTGGGCAGCTTTCTCTTGGGATCTCTCATGCAGTTGCAGTCAGGTATTGACTGCAGGCATTGGGACTGTGGCTATCTGAAGTCTTGACTCTGGCTGGATGTCTGAGACAGCTCACTTACATAGCGGGCAGGTGATGTTGCACTGTTGGCTAGGGGCTCAGCTGGGGCTTTCGACCTGAGTAGCTATATGTGACCTCATCATGTGGCTTGGCTTCCTCACAGCAAGGTGGCCTCAGATAGGACTTCTCACATGGCATCTCAGGGCTCCAAGTGCAAGTGCCCCAGTGAGCGAAATGCAAGCCCAGCTTTGGAATCTGTGCAGGATCACTTCCACTGCATTGTATTGGTTACAAGCATCTGGTTATAGATTCAAGGGACAGGACATAGGTCCTATTTCTCAGTGGGGATGAGTGGTAAGACCACATTGTAAAAGAGCGTGTGAGATGGGAGATTTTGCAGGCATCTTTAGAAAATATTCTCCCATGCTTTTTCAATCCAGAAAATTTTCCCCAATTCTGGGAATTTTTGGAAATTATTTAATACAATTTTCTCCTCCACTGTTTCCCTTTGGAACTCCTAATATTCAGATGTTTGACTACCTGTATTGATGCTCCAATTTTCTTTTCAATTTTTTTATATCTTTATCTTTTTATCCTCCTAGTCTAAAATTTCTCTATCTCCCTGTTCTAGTGATTTTAAAACTGCTACCATATTGTGAATCACTATATTGTACACCTGTAACATATAATATTGTACATCAACTATACTTCAATAAAAAAAGTTAAAAAAATTTTAAACTGCTGCCATATTTTTAATTTCTGAGAGTCTTTTTCTTAATGTTTCTTATTAGAGACAACTCCTGTTAATTCATTCATTTATTCAGTATATACTTTTGGAATGTTTACTATATGCCAGGCGTTATTCCAGGTGCTGGGGATATAGCAACAAATGAAACAAATTTCAGCCCTCACAGAGCTTATATTTTAGTGGGGAGATAGACAATAAACAAGATAATTATGCAAAACATTTGGTATGCTAACTGGTGATCAGCACAGAAAAAAATAAGGCAGGGAGGGAAAGAGTATGTCAGGATGTTGCACTCATGAAACAAGAACCATCTATCTCTGTGAGGACATGTTTTTGTCAAAGTCCTCTTCTACAACTTTCAATCATCTCCATTTCTCAAAATCTCCTTTTTCGGGACTTCCCTGGTGGTGCAGTGGTTAAGAATCCGCCTGCCAATGCAGGGGACATGGGTTCGATCCCTGGTCCAGGAAGATCCCACATGCCCCGGAGCAACTAAGCCCATGTGCCACAACTACTGAGCCCACGTGCCGCAACTACTGAAGCCCACGCGCCTAGAGCCCGTGCTCTGCAACAAGAGAAGGCACCGCAATGAGAAGCCCACGCACCGCAACAAAGACCCAACGCAGCCAAAAAAAAAAAAAAAAAAATTTCCTTTTTCTTTGTGTTTCGTTGCCTTTCGTGGTAGAGGTTTTCCTCAAATGTTTGGCTCATGTTGATGATGGGGCTCTGAGGAGCTTGCTGGAAGCTCTGTGCCAACAGATACAGCCTGCCAACTGATAGGCTTCTCTGCTTTTCCACTGGGTCCCAGCTGCCAATGTTTGGAGGTCTTTTGGGGGAGGGCCATTTGCTCCAGAGAAATCCTCCTATTGCCCGGAGCTATACGGCTGAGTGGGAGAAGTGGAACTGCCACAACAGTGGAGACTTTCACTCAACACCCTGCTTTCGGTGGCCCTCAGCTATGCCTTGTGCCTGAGTTCACACCTGCTCTGACTCCACTGCTGCAGGCTTCCGTCCCAGGTAGGGGAAGGGGTCTACTGTCAGACTGCTTCTTGTTCAAACTTTACACCAGTTCTAATTTCTGCACCTTCCTGGGGCTCACGGGCAAGGATGGTCTTTTTCCTCAACGGCTTCACCCCAACAATGGGTTGCAGCTTCCTCTGGCTTTTGCTAAGGCAGTGAGTACTCCTCCTTGCATTCCTGGCCTCTCCAATTTTGCTGACCTCTCTCGTTTACTGGTGCTTCCTCTCCCATTCTTTCACTACTGTGCATTTTTATCTCTTTCATTACTTTATGTAAGTAGGGTTTAGGTGGGAAACGGAAGTCAATGCCTGTGCTCAGCCTGACATGTTTAATTGGAAATCCCCCCCCCCCCCCGCTTTTTAACTACTTCTGGGCTTTTCTTGTCACATCTCCCGAGATTGCTCCTGTCAGTCACCAGTAAGTTGTCTTGCCACATCTAGTCGCCAGTTCTCAGACCTCATTTTACAGTCCCTTTAAAATCTCTGCACAGGTCACCGTGTCTTCACCTGGCTTCCCTGACTCCACACCCCCTAGTTTTTCTCCTCTCTCTGGCCACCTCTCCTCCTCTAGGTGGGAAATGGTTGGTGCCCTAGGACTGATCCTGTAAATTCTTCTCTCTGGAACACTCATGCCCTAGCTGACTTCATCCAATCTTATGTTTTCAAACATCACCTGAAAACAGGCGACTCCCAAGTTCCTCTCTCTAGTTCTGTCTTCTCTCCCGAATACCAGCCTGTCTACCCAGCCTATCCACTTGAATGTCTAATGGGCATCTCTGTCTTAACATGTCCCTAAATCTAAGTTGAAAGTTTTCCCCAAACCTTCTTCTCTACCTTAGAAATGACACTATCATATGCCCAGGTGTCCATGCCAAAAACCTCAGAGTCTTCCGTGTCCTGTTTCTTGGACAAGCAGGAACTGGTAGGGTGCAAGTGGAGAGAAGCATTATTTTTTCTGATGACTCTCCCTAGAAACTCTTATCTGTGATTCTCAGATAGATTTTATAGGTTTTTCCTATCTTAGAAATTTTAAAAAGAGGATTATTGTTTTGCTCATAAAAAGTCCAGTCCAGTAAAATATCAAAACTCAAATTCTGCTCCAAGCGAAACCTATTTCCTCCCTTAGCTTGACCAGAGTCAGAGTTTGAGATGTTCATGTAGGCTGGAGCCCTTATTCCCATGCTTTGTGTTTCCACACTGGAGGGACGTCCCTGGAGAAAAACTTCCAGCCTTTTCCCCTCTCCCAGGGAAGTGTGAATTGGTGAATTTGGGAGAACAGACAGGGTTAAGCGTGCTCAGGCTCCTCTGGGTACACTTCCTGGGGTCAGCAGGCTGACAGGCATCTTCTCATTGGCACCTGGCTGCATGCTGCTCGGTGGGGCAGCTCTGTGGAAGCTGCCGTTGTCCCCCTGGGCCAGAGGCTGGGAGGTATATGTGTCTGATTTAGAGGTGGAAGTAGCTAGCCGTCTTGATCGTCAATCTAAGCCATGTCTTCCAAACTAGTTTCTTCTCTGTAGCAAGGCTGGTATTTTGATATCCAAACCTCTTATTGCTGCGTCTTCTTCATTGGTTTCTGAACCGGGATAGGAAGAGGTAAGTGTCCTTTACTGACCATCTAACAGCCTGATGTTCCACTGGGGGAAGGTGTATGTGTGTTTCCTTTTGCAAATCCCCCCTTGCCCCCTGGCCTGCTGGGGTTCATGGCATGGGGATAGGACTCAGGGATGGGCACAGAAACACTCACCTAACTGGGGAAGCTGTGACCTGATGTCAGGGCTTCTGTGGGGAAGATGAAGGAATGGTGGGGCTGTCCGTGAGTTCCTGCAGAGCCGCCTTTGGGACCTCAGTGTCCGCACAGTTTCCTCCAACTCCCCGGAGCCCCTGGTTCCTGCTGCACACCCTGCGACCACTTTATCCCCACCCGACCTACCCCCAGTCCTTTCAGCACATTCTCCATCTTTCTCTCGCTTCCCTTTACAGTCCAGGCCTTCCACATTTACTTCGCCGGGACCGCAAAACTGCAGGGCTCTCTCTGAGTGGCACAAGCTCTCCCAACGTGGCTCCCTCCCAGGGCCAGTAGGTGCTTGGCACCGCTACCTCGAAAGCCCCACAGCAAAGCCTTCAGCCTGCCTGAAGATGCACCGCCCCTCACCTGTCAGCACCAGCCTGCCCTCCGCCTCCTGTCAGCCCTCTTCTGTTACCTTCCCTCTCCTGCCATCTCCCCTCTGGTGTCATCTCCCCTCCTGTCAGTTGCCCTCCCATCAGCTCTCTCCTGTCAGTTCCTCTCAGGTGCCCGCCAGCGCCCCTTCTCCCCCCGCAAGCCTTTCCCCCCCGCGTCGCGCCCTCCGCGGGACCTCGCGGCCATGTCTCCCCTCACTCACTCACCTACAGCCTCCGGCTCTTCCTCAAGGGCACTAGCCGCTCCCCAGACCCCCTGCCTTCCGGCCTCAGGTGGGATCCTCCCCAAGTGTCATTCAGTCTCAGGCGCCCCCTGGTGGCCTCGTCCTGGCGCATCGCCCCACAAGTCGCTCCGAGGCTGACAGACTCCGGCGGCAGGCGTGACTGGCAGTCACGCCCCTCCCGGCCTCGCCCACTCACCAAGCCCCGCCCACTCACCCAGCCCCGCCTACCCACCCAGTCCCGCCCACTCAACGCCCCGCCCCCCAGATCCCGCTTCCGTCAAGGTTCCCCGGCCCCGCCCCCAACGCTCAGACCGTCGCGCTCCACCACTGAGCTAGCCGGCCGCGCCCCGGACCCACCCTCACCGCGCTCTGATTGGCTGCGCGGTCATCTTCCCATCGCGTTCCCCGGTCTGCAGAGGCGAAGGCCTTCGCGGGCTGGTGGCTGGTCCGGTTGCGGGGCGCAGGCTGAGGGGAACCGGGAGCGCGCGGCGGTCATGACGGAGGGCACGTGAGTTCCCGCGCCCCTCGAGAAGGGAGGGCGCGGTCGGGGGCGCCGCGGAGGGGGTCTCACTGGGTCGGGGGCTTCCAGCGAGGCTGCTGCGCCGTCCGGCCTCGCCCGCGGTCTGTGGAGACCTGCGGCACCGGCCCTGGGGGCGGTGAGGGGCGGTGAGGGGCAGGCTCTCCTTCGGCGGTGTCGCCCGGGGACCTTCTGGGGCCGGGCCGAGGAGAGCCGGGTGGGGCTGGGGGTCGGGGTGGGGACTGGGACGTGGGCGGCGGTCCCTGTGGCATGTGTCTCCTCTCCCGGAGAAATAATGGCGCGGTGTTTAGGTGCAGAAGCGCGCCAAGAGGGTTTTTATTTTTCAAGGTAAGGGAAACAGTGGTCTGCTCGCAGGTCGCTGGGGTGAAACGGGCAGTTCGTTGCGCCTCTGGCCTCTGACCTGGCGAGCAGGTCACTTGAGCATGGTCGCTTCCAGGTGCCTGCGCCGAAGAGGGGGACCCTATAAGACAGAGCCCGCCACCGACCTCAGCCGCTGGCGACTCAGCAATGAGAGGGGGAGGCAGACGTGGACATACTTCCAAGGAGAAGAAGACCCTGGCCGAGGGCAGTCTGGCCTGGAAGCTCACTTACTGGGCCTGGACACCGTAAGTGTTGATTCTGCTCGCCACGTGCGGGGTCTGGGACGCCACCAGACACCCGCCTGCCTCCCTTGTTAGCAGTGGGCACTGGGAGCCAGTAGAGAGATTTAAACAGCTAGACGTGAAGGGCGTTTTCTTCTCTGGTAAAACAGAAGGGATGTGTACTGGGCACCTGTGTCTCGTGTCGCCAAAGCTGGTTCCTGCCGGAGTTAATCGAGGTAAAGATGGAGCGTGAAGTGAGTGGGCCCTTGGCTTCAATCCCTTTATCACTAAGCTGCGTGTAAGAAACTGCTCTAACTTCGTTTTTGTTCAGAAAAAGAAGTTTTTGATCTAGTGAGTTTCATAAGAGAAATTCAGTTAGTTAGAGAGTGTGACGTAGAAATGGGGTCTCCCTGTCACTGCGCCATCCCGTGGCCCCTGCCCGAGGGGGGCCTGAGTTCCAGGTCTGGGTGGGCATCAATGCCCCGCCCCACACACGTGGGCACCTGCTCCATTCAAGATGTCTTGGAGAAGTGGTGAAGAAATTTGCAAATGTGTGACTGGAACGCAGAACCACGAGGACGTGGAACCATTCATTTGCTAAGATTGGCAATGCCGTCATCAGAGTTTTAGGCCTTTGACTGAAACAGCTGAAACTTTCAAGGCAGTTCAGGTTTGTTACTTTGAACTGGTCTCGAAGTGCCAAGGGCTCCTCTGGCCTGGCTGCAGACCACTGAGCTCTCAACTCCTTTCTCTTCCTGGCAGAGGAGTCACTTCAAGGACTTGCCGAAAGCCGTCACAGCCCGTGAGGGGGCTCTCAATGGGATGACGTTCTACGCCGCCCTGCAGGCTGAGGACGGGCACTGGGCCGGTGATTACGGTGGCCCGCTCTTCCTCCTGCCAGGTAGGAGGGTGCTGTCATGGCCTGCGGGCGAGGCCCCCCTGGGGCATCCTTGGCGTCTTGGCTTGATCTGGTTCAGGCCTTGGGTGAACGTCTGAGGTGTGAATGAGTGGACAGGTGACACGCCGGGAGCTCACAGAGAAAAGGGCCGGGGAGGTTGCCCTGCGCCCTGTGCCTGAGTGGTCCTGCTGTTGTTGCCAGGGGATGGGAGCAAAGGCTCAGCTAGCTAGCGTTCTGAAAAAGGAAGCGGGGGGGTGCTGTGGGGGCCAGGGGGGGCTCTTGAGTCCCAGTGCAGAGCAGGGGCGTCAGTGGAGGGCCTAGCCTATGACAAGGTGCAGAGGTGGGTAGGAATCTTTTAAGTCCTATGTAGGCAGCTTGTGTGTGTGAACTCACCTGAAGTGTTGGCCGGGAGAGCTCAGAGGGGACCTGTAGGTGCGGGTTGGTGAGTTGTAGGAGGACCGCAGTTGGAGGCCCTGGGTGCTGAACTGGTTTGGCTAGACAAGTCTGTTTTGCATTCTGGGAATGTTTCTCTAAAGAAATGCTCAGCTTTGTAATCCGGAAAATTCTCTGAATTTATGCAGGAGGACCTTTTCCTTTAGTGGGAGTTGCACTGGGAGTCCATCCAGCTCCCATCTCTGCTTTGACTCCAAGCCCTGCTGCCTGCTGGACTGTACAGCTTTGTATCTTCCTGACTAGGGACCCAGGGGCCTGATGCTTGGGGGCAAGGCTTTGGGCTTTCTTCCCTTGGTCGGACCTGGAGCCTGTTGAGACTTTTCCCAGGGATCTTCATGGGGAAGCAGTGACTGCACTGGCTTGCTCTGGCCCTGGGCAAGGTGGCAGGACTTCACCATGCCTTGGCTGACTCATCTGTGATGTGGGGATCGTGGGGATTGGGTTTGGTCACATGTGCATGGCACCAGGCACTCAGTGGTGATTGGTCATGGGGACACTGCATTGGTTTGTGCTTGCTGCTGTAGCTCTGGGCTCAGCCTGCTGCCCCACCTGCCCTCTGCAGGCTGTAGGTTGGGGCTTTCCTCTCTCCCTCTGGACTCTGGACAGGCCATCTTTCTCAGGTGGACACTGGCCTGTTTGGGGGTGCCATCTCAGGGTTCTTCCATGGCTGGCTGAAGTTTGACCGGTCTTTTTCTGCTTTAATTTGGCAAATGCTCCTGGAGGTCATGACTCTGTGTGGCCCGTGTGACATTGAGCATCACTGTGGTGATCCCTGACTCTGGGGTTGGACCTCCTGGGCTCCGGCCCCAGCCCCACCACTTAGGGGCTGTGCCTCAGTTTCTTTGCCTGTAAAATGGGGAAGACACCGGCTCTGCTTCCTGCTTTTGTGTTTCCCTGTCTTGACAGCATCATACCTGTTATGAAAGGAGATGGGCTTTTTTCTGTGAACCTCTGTGGTGTCTCCATATCTATCTGCCTTTCCAGAGTGTGTCTGTGTGGGTGTGTCTGCTGGGGCTTCTCATGCCTCTGGCCATAGTTGGGCATCCATTCCATGACACGTTGCTGCTGGGGCCTGCCTGAGACCCCGCGTGCTCGGTGCCATGGGCACGTGGCTGATGGAGCCTAGGCCCGGGGTAGGGTGGAGGGGCGGGGTGGGGGGCCTTTGAACACCATGCTCAGGAGGGCTAGGCTGGGAACAGAAGGTTCTTTGTGGGCAATATTTATTGTTGTCCATCTTGCAAAGTGATGTGTGCTATTAAAATTAATAAAACAGGAAAATGTAAATGTAAGCGAGTAAACTACCCCATCCAGGGATGATCCGTTGAGTGTTTTCTTTCCCAGTAGGCGTGTCAGTAGTGTGGGACCTTGGAGTGGCTGGGTGGGCTCTGCACGCCCCATGTGATACGTGTCACATGTGCTGTTGCTGCTACTCCTGGGGCCCCAGTTCTAAAGTCCCTGATGGGGCCGGGAGTAATAGCCTTCCCAGGCTTGTTTCCACAGGAAGGAGACCCTAGCGGACAGCTGCCTGTTACCTGGGGTTCTCAGGAGGAATGGGGCCTGGGCTTAGCAGTGCTGAGTGCCTGCTGAGGAGTATCTTTTCTGCCGCACAGGCCTCCTGATCACGTGCTACGTGGCGCACATTCCTCTGCCGGCTGGATACAGAGAAGAGATTACACGATACCTGCGGTCTGTGCAGCTTCCTGATGGCGGCTGGGGCCTGTGAGTCTGCCCAACCCTGTGTCGCTGCGTGTGTACGCATGCACGTGCACGCCTGTTCTTATGTGGGAGATGCACCTGTCAAGGGGTGGGGTGACTGTAGCTCTGGCCCTGGGTGGGCGGGGAGAGCCTGTCAGGAGGGAGATGGGCTGCAGGCTATGTGCAGGCTGGGTCCGGGTTTCCCTGGGGCTCTCAGAATGGGCCTGTTCACTTTCCAGGCCTTGGTTTTGCAGCTCGTGTTGTAATGAGTTTCATGACTGATTGAGAGACTCCTGAGACCCATATACCACAGTGAAAACCGTTTGCTGTCATCACTAAGGCAGAAGAAAATTGTCCTTGACCCTGGGATGGCAGCAGGGAGAGGCAGGCCGGGCAGTTCTCCCCACGTTTCAGCCTGCCTTTCTGTGGTGTCGCTTGCTCTGGGAGCAGGGCCCTGTCCCAAGGTGGTCAACTGCCTGCCCACCTGGCTGTGGGGCCCTGGTGCTTCTTGCCCTGCAACCAGGACATGCGCCCCTCCTGGGCTGGCTAACTCCACACCACCAGCCTTCGTTACAGAACCCTAGGAGGACAGCTCCGCCCTGCTTGCCTCCTGGATGGGGTCGTGGGCATCTCGAGCTTGAGATCCCAGCTCTTTGCCGTCTGGGTCCTGGGACAGACCTGAGGTCTCACCAGTGCCTTTGCCTGCCCTGGCATGCTGCCTCTGGAGCTTGCTCTGTGGGCCGTAGTGATATAGGGTCTGTTGTGGGCCACTGCCTGGGGTCATGTTGATTCAGGCATGGGAAGTAAACGGACAGGGACGGGAAGTTTTGCTGTGCTCTGCAGCATGCGGGATCTTAGTTCCTGCACTAGGGATCGAACTTGCGCCCCCTGCATTGGGAGCACGGAGTCTTAACCACTGGACCGCCAGGAAAGTCACTTGAGGGCAGTTTTGGAACTGCTCAGTTGTCATGGAGGTGCAGGAGCTCTTACTGGAAAATGGCTGTTCTGGATGTTTCTCGTGTTGTTATGTCATTCTTGATTTGCTGAGGAAATTTAACGGAAGCGTTGCTTAATTTCTTAAAAGTAATGGAAGACGTCATTTTCTCACCTGTCTCCTGCTCCTGTAGGCACATTGAGGACAAGTCCACGGTGTTTGGGACTGCGCTCAACTATGTGTCTTTGAGAATTCTGGGCGTGGGGCCTGACGATCCCGACCTGGTGCGAGCCCGGAATATTCTTCACAAGAAAGGTATACCCTGCATAGCACGTGCTACGTAATAAAGAGTTCACGTTTCCTCAGCATAATGAGTGCTCGAAAATGGGAAATAGAAAGGTGCACCTGCATTTCACATACAGCAAAACACGTGAGCCAGGAAGGCGTCAAAGCAGGAGCAGGAGGAAACTGTCTAACCTTGCCAGTAAATTTTTTTTTTTTTTTTTGCCAGTAAATTTTTAAAACACAAATTAAGGTCGCCGTATAATTCTGTTTGTTTCACAAATGGGCAAGGACTCAGGAACAACACGCTCGTGCGTTGCTTGTGGGAGTGTTCCTTCCCAGAGGGCAGCCTGGCCACACGAGAGTGGTGGGAGCTGGTGGAGCTCTGCCTGCACCCTCCACCCTTGCTCTCCTGTGTGTCCTGTAGGGCTCCTGGGGTGACTCCTCTGCCCTCGCCCTGGGGAGGCCCTTCCTCTCCTGCTCCTCCGAGAGTATTCGCTGCTCCTCTGCAGAGCCCAGTGCGTCTCGCCCGCCTGCCCTCCGCTCACGGACACTCCCCAGGCTGCTCGCCCTCCGTGCTCTGTGCTCACACACAGCGGCTTCCCGTCAGCGCCTCGAAGCCCCTTCCCGCTTCAGGGCTCTGCACGTGCCGCTTTGTCTGCCTGGGCTGTCCCACCTGCTACCCAACCCCGCTGCCTCAGGGACTCCTGCTCACCCTTCGCCTGGCACCTTGCATGTCACTTCCTGACCTGCCACATTGGGTGACGCCTCTTGCTGCAATTTCTCACGAGCCTGCATTCTTCACACGTGTGTTGCTTTTGTAACGAATCCATCGTCAGCTTCTGGGCTCACTAGTGTGAGGTCCCAAGGCTGATTTCTGGTTCCTTGTCTGGGAAGGAATGTCTTCAGGCCACGCTTCCCTAGTAGCTTTGTGGGTCTTTGCCTTCTGCACACCTGGGTTCGGGGTGAGGCCTCCTTGTGAACCATGTCCAGGATGGTTTTCCTGTGCTTGGGACCAGTGCTTCGGGGGTGGGGGGGGCTCCAACATGGGGCCACAAGCATCCCCACAGCTGCAGTCCAGATCCGTCTGCTGCGTGGGTGCAGTGCAGCGTGGGACGGCCAGGTGGACCCCAGGAGGGAGAAGGCCGAGCGTGCACGGTCAGCTCCCTCGTCACCTCCAGGCCCGTGGGGACCCGGGCTGCCGTGTGCACCTGGGCCTCTCACCTTCCCAGCTGCTCCTTCCTGGGGGCAGGGGCCAGGCGGGCTTGTTCTGGGGAAGACGTCGGTTCCACCCAGCAGCCCTGGTGTTGGGTGGTCCCGAGTGGTTCTGGAGCCTGCTTCTTACGACAGGGAGAGGATCCTTAGCAGGCCTGCCTTTTGAAGGGGACCCGATTCCTGAGGGTCTCATGTTCACAGTCAGAGGCAGGTGATGGGGCCTGTTCTCTCCCCACAGGTGGCGCTGTGTTCATCCCCTCCTGGGGGAAGTTCTGGTTGGCTGTCCTGAACGTGTACAGCTGGGAAGGCCTCAACACTCTGTTCCCAGAAATGTGGTACGCTTCCCCATCTACGGTCACCACTCTCTTAGCGAGTAGAGTGACGCCGCCCTGGGTCACCTGCTGCCTATTAGTCAGATGAGGGGCTGTCCGTTCAGTGGAGTGGGGTGGCGTTAGGCTCCTGGCAGAGCCCCTGCTTGGCTGAGTCCTACAGACTGTAGGAGAGGGTTCCCGCTTGGGCAGGAGGGAGGTGCCGTGGGGTTGGGCCATGTGGCAGGTGGCTGGGGTCCTGCCTGCTGGTTACAGAACCTCCGGTGTGGGGCGTGACGCGCTGCCTTTGTTGCGTAGATGCCTGTGACTGTGTCTCGTTTTGGACATTTTGAGCATCTGTAGAAATAAAGGAGGTGACAGCCCATGCAGCCCTCCCCAGCCCAGCGTTGGGTGTGCCGTGCTGACAGTCCCCCTTGTCTTTTTTGCTAGTGAATGTTAAAGTTGATCCCAGACATTCTGTTTCCCCTGTGAACTCTTCAGTGTGTGTTTTTAAAAGATAAGAATTTTCTTTCAACAGAACTACGATATTGCTTAAAAACTCAGCAAAATCAACATTAATTCCATATTGTGTGATACTTATAAGCCAGAGATTTTAAACATTTTGTGAATATCTAATGAAATCTCTGGACATGTGTCCCGAATACATTCATATACATATAAGTACCCCAATCTCACCTTCAGGAGGTGAGGTCCCTGGAGCAGGGAGCTGTCAGGGAGGTTGGGGGGCCCTCGCGCTAGGGGACATCGGTAGAGGAGAGGTGCGAGGTGAAGGGGCCAATCAGGAGATGACAGCAGGGGCCTGATGAAAGGGCCGACGGCCCAGCCTCACCGGGGCAGACCTGCCCAAGGCTGGCCACAATGGAAGGGGCGGGAAGTGGTCTGGGGCCATTCCAGCGTTCCTCACCGGTGGGCCTGCTGGCTGGACCTCGGACCTAGCCGGTGTGTAAGGAGCCGCAGAGGAAGGCGCTGAGCAGGCGCTGGGAGGGGTGTGGTGTCAGAGGCGGCTGTGGGGGACTGCGTTGGCTGCATCCCCGCACCGCGGGGCCCAGGCCGTGGGTGCCGGGCCTCTCGGTAACTAGGGCACTGCTAGTCTTGGCGGAAGTTGTTTTGGAGGGCGTAGGTTGGAGTGTAAAGGGCAGGTGTGCAGGATGAGGGACCAGAGACCCTGAACCACTTCAGCTGCAGGAAAGCTGGAAACGTTACCCAAAATGTAGCAAACGCCCTTTAAGGTGAGTGGAGGAGCCCTCAAGAGAGTGAGGCCAGGGGTGGTGGGGCTGAGGACACCTGCCCAACCCTTACTCCTGGGAGCAGGGGAGGCGGGCTCACCTCCCTGTGGCCTCCACGTGGCCTCCCCTCTCACACGAGGACGGAGGCTGAAAGGGGCGGGTGGAGAAAACAGCCCAGGCACGCCCCTGCCTGGGAGGCTGGCAGAGCTGTGCTCACGTCAGGCTGCGTATCTGGGTGAAGCACAGCAGAGGTAACGATCAAAGACACAGGCCCTGAGAAGATGTGGCAGTCCTGAAGGTTTTTAGGTAAACTTTTTATTTTCGAATAGTTTTCAATTTCCAGAAAAGTTGCAAAGATAGTCCAGAGCGTTTCTGTAGACCCCTCACTCAGTATCTCCGTGATTAACGTTCTTGTTGCTGTGGCGCGTTTGTCACAACTGGGAACCCGCAGGCAGTCCTCGCCGTTTAGGAGCCAAGTCTCCTGGCTCTAGGAGGCACCTGGTGAGCCAGGAGAAGTTGTCGGCTTCTGTGGACCGTGCCCCTCGGGAGCACGGCTGTGCCCACTTGGGCCAGAGACAGCCGTCCACCCTGTGTTCCGGCTTGAAAGGGCCCCGGGCTGCAGTGGTGGGGGGGGGCCTGCTGACACGCTGTCCCCCCAGGCTGTTTCCTGACTGGATGCCCGCGCACCCCTCCACCATCTGGTGCCACTGCCGGCAGGTGTACCTGCCTATGGCCTACTGCTACGGCACCCGGCTGAGCGCCGAGGAGGACCCGCTGGTCCAGAGCCTCCGCCAGGTGAGCCTGACCACATACGCCCGCTCTCGGGGGGCCCACGGAGCTGAGAGCGCCACAGAGTGGAGCCCCCACCTGCTGTCCCTAAATGACTGCCTGGGGGCTTGTGCAGTGGGGTGGGCTGCAGGGCACCCGTGAGCAAAGGCCAGGCCCCAGTGCGTCCCCGGGAAGCAGCGCTGACATGCGGCTTGGGGAGCAGGCTGCTCGTCGGGGCCCGCCCTCGGGCGGGCAGGCAGCGGAGGGGACGCGCAGGTCCGGGGCTGAGGCGCTGCCGCCCTCAGGAGCTCTACGTGGAGGACTACGGCCGCATCGACTGGCCGGCGCACAGGGACAGCGTGGCCCCCGATGAACTGTACACGCCGCACAGCTGGCTGCTCCACGTGGTGTACGGTGGGTGCCCCCAGGGGCTGGCTGGGCCCCCCGGGGGTCGGTCGACACCTAAAGTGACAGGGAAAGCGGAGGGACACGGCCCCACGATGAGTCCTGGCGTCGGGGTCCTGCGGGGACAACGGGGCCGGCCGTGCACACCTCGTGTCCAGCAGACCCGCCTGGGGCTCGGGCTCCTGGACAGAGGATCCGGAGGCCAGGGCCTTGAGGGGCCGGTGGTTCCTCCTCAGTGGGAGAGAAGGGGCGGGACCCCACCAGGCCCAGTCCAAGCCCGTCTCCCGTGGGTCCTCCTGGCTGCTCAGAGCCAAGTGGCCTCCCCTTGGAGCCTGGCGGGTGCTGTGTGCGCAGGCGGCCACGTTCCCCTTCATTCATTCGTTCGTTCTCTCACTGGTCCTGCAGACGGGCCCTGGGGTGGGAGCCGGGACCCGCCCTGTCAGCACTGGGAGGCAGCACGCTCTGCACGGCTGCGGGGGCCGCAGGGCGGCACCAGGATGCCAGGGAGGGGGCTGCACCAGCAGGCAAGGAGAGTGGGTGAGGGGGCTGGCAAGGGGGGGCCCAGAGACTGGCCGCCGTGGGCCGACCGCCCTGGGGGGTCTGTGCTGGGGCCGGACTCCTCTCCGTGTCTGGTGCCCGTTGACGCCCCCCTCCCTCGCAGCGATCCTCAACCTGTACGAGCGCCACCACAGCGCCAGCCTGCGGCAGCGGGCCATCCAGAAGCTGTACGAGCACATCGCAGCCGACGACCGCTTCACCAAGTACCTCAGCATCGGCCCGGTCAGCGCCCCTCGCCCACTGGGTGTCTGGGCCTGGGGTGGGCGAGGACTGGGGGCGGGTTGCCCAGAGGCCTGTGTCTGTGGAGCTGGGAGTGGGGGTCTCCCTGGAGGTGCGGTCTCCCACTGGAGGCTGCCACACCTTTACGTGGGACGTGGGCCTCTGATCCCCCAGGAGCCCTGTGCTTGGCCCGCCCTCCCGTCCCACCGCCTGGTGTGTCTGGAGCACTGCTTCTTGCGGCTGCCTCCTGAGGTCTTTCTGGGCGGTGGGGTGGGCTGCTTTTCCTCCCCTGGTCCTCTCCCCTTCCCCACCCCTAATAACCCACCATTTGCCTTTCTCCTATGGGGTTTGCAGGACCAGGGTGCTTGCGTTCCACTCCTGATTCCTGTTGAGGCTGGTGGCTCGAGACTCGCTTCTCGGAGCCTCTGGGCTCCTGACCCTGCTCTGCCCCGTGGGGCCGTGAGCCCGGGCGGCCAGTGCAGGGTCGGGAGGCTGGCCCGCAGCCTTAGGGCACTGGGTGCAGGAGGCAGCACTGTAGCGAGCCTCGGGCGGCCGTGACTGGCCGCCGTGCTGGGTCAGCCCACGGCTTCCCTGTGTGAGCCCAGTGGGCGCAGTGCCCGTGAGCCCCACGCGTGACCCTGCTCCCAGGTGTTTTCGAGGCCGGGTGGTACCCGGGGGACGTCAACTGCCACCGCCCCACCGAGGGGCCAGTTGTTTCCCTTTCAGCGCCACGGGATTCTGCGTGGGCTCTGACCTAACGCTGCATAAAGCAAGTTAGAAATGCGCTGTAATCGGACCTTGGCCTAGGAGGTCCCGGGGTGGGAGGGCTGGGCCTCTAGAACATCTGCTCTGAGCAGTCAGGCCCTGCGCCGCTGGTCTCGCCTCCAAGTCGTTCCGTCTCTCCCATGGCCCTCAGCCCTATCTTCCGTCCCCTGAGTTACCTCAGGCAGCTCAGGACACACCACAACCCACGTGCCCACTCGGGTCCCCGCCTTGCCCGTCACCCTCGTGGCGGTTCTGCTCACTAGCTGGCTGGGCTCCCGTCACCTCTATGGGTCACCCTGTCTTTGCCCTGCTGCCGTCCCCCTCCCTCCTTGGCACACGTGCCTTGGCCCATTCCCACCTTTCCCAGGGCAGGGCTGCAGCCTGGTAGCAGTGAGTGCTTGGGAAAGTGGTTAGAACCGAAGGCCTGGCCTGCAGCAAGGCCGTGCTGGGGCCTCGCCGGGGTAGGGCTGCGGCCCTCAAGCCCGGGAACCCCGGCAGGTGTGGAGCAGAGCCCTGACAGGGCTGTCTCCTCCAGATCTCGAAAACCATCAACATGCTTGCGTGCTGGCACAGGGAAGGGCCGGCCTCCTCTGCCTTCCAGGAGCACTTGTCCAGGATTCCCGATTACCTCTGGTGAGTGTGGCGGGGAGGGCGTGGCCCTTGGGAAGGGCGTGGCTGAGAGCCTGAAGGCCAGCGTGTCCCATGCAGGGAATTCTGTGTTTGAGGGAGGCCTCTTCCCCTGGTGGGCCCTGCACACAGCTGGGTGGGGGGTGGGAGCTGTCCTCACGTGTCCCCTGCTGCATGGGTGCATTGCTCTTGGGACACGGGCTCTGGGCCCCTGACTTACGGCTCTGCCCTGTGCTCCCTGACCTGGGCTCTTCTCCTCGCAGGCTGGGCCTCGACGGCATGAAAGTGCAGGTAAGGGCTGTAGGGCCACAGCTGCTTGCTTCCTTGCAACCGTTCCTGCCTTTTGGGTTTGTTAAGATCCCAAGTCACTCCTCCTGACGTGTTCTGTCAGCGTGTGGTGAGTGGCTGCAGGTGCCCCTTGTCCCGCATCTGAGGGGCACCGCCGGGCACCTCCTGGGTGTGTGCTGTCTGGCAGGGATGCTGACAGGCCCTGGGGGGTGGTGGGAGAGCTGAGGGCCTGCAGCCTCACCATGGGAGCAGTCTGTACACCAAAGTCATTCAGAGCTGCAGCTCGGCGGGGGGACGAGGGCCACGGTGGTTCTCAGACGCCAGCCCAACTGCTGCTGGACAGCTGATCTCACAGCTCGCCTGCTGGGTCTGGTTAGTGGGGTCAGGACAGCAGCAGGATGTGGTCGGAGCAGAACCCGTGCCCTCTACTGCCCCGAGCTGAGCATCCCAGAGGCACCCCCTTCAGAGTCCTGAAACGCACTCCCTGTGGCCCCTCTCCGCGTACACCGCACCTCTGTTTTGTACTGTTTGCTGATTTCCAGTGTCTGGATGTTGTAGATGCTGTTCCCCCAGCTTACGTCCTGTGCATGTCCCTGGGGGTGGGGCTCCTGGGTCACTGGGCAGCCTGGGCTGACCTGGTCCTATCCCGGCTGCAGGGGCCCTGGGGTCAGCGAGCCGGGAGCTGTAGGGCTTTTGTCTCCTGTCACTCAGTGTGCAAATGTGGTGCCTCCAGCAATGTCCTTGCGTCACACTGAACTCTGGGCCCTTTGGGATGAGTGCACGTGGGCCCAGCCCCGCCCAGTGCAGACCACCCCCCCAGGTGCCCTTGCCAAGCACACTTGAGCCCCACTTGCAGCTCCCTGGCCCCCATGTCGCCAATCTCGTGTGAAAAGATTCCTGAAACACGTGAAGTGCAGGAGGCTGACGAGCCCTCATGTGGCTCCCCTCCCCCTTTGACACCTCCAGCCCTGGAGCTTACAAGGGCTTCTGGTTCTGGCAAAACTGCCGTGCCGTCCCCACTGGGTTCACGGCAGCCCCCGGTGGGGTTTTGCTGTGTGTTCACTGGTATCAGGATTCAATCCGGGAGGCTGATCTTTGATGTCACCTTTGTCCTACAATCTCCCGGTGCCCTTCTCTCCTGGGTCATTTGTCCCTAGCGTGTCTACCTTCTGCCTGCTCTGCACCCCAGATTTTCTGCAAACTGGCGGTTAGGCCCTGAGGCTTGATCCGGTTCAGGTCTTTTTGGCCAGGCGCTGTGTGTGTTCTTCCCACACATTGTCCCGCCAGGCTGCAGTGTCTCGTGTCCCTTAGTGCCACCGATTGGTCTGGGATCCGTGCCAGTGGGCAAGCAGTGGAGGCCATGGCGGTGCTCATCCAAATCCTGGAAGTGCTCTGAGGAGCCCTGTCCTGGCTGGTGGCCTGGTGAAGGCAGGTGGGGCTGCCTGACCCACGTCTCCTTGCAGGACCAGCCCCTCTCAGGGCCTCGTGGGCTTTAGGGGTACAGAGCCCAGAGCCCGGGGTGAGGAGTCGGCTGGGCTCCTACCTCTTTGTAGGAGCTGGTGGAAGCCCCTGCACCCTTCCTTGGCCCTCTAGGCACCCATCGGATCTGGGAAGTTGGGGTGGGGGTGGGAGGTGGCTGCTGTAATGCTGTCCCCTCTGCACAGGGTACCAATGGCTCGCAGATCTGGGACACCGCGTTCGCCATCCAGGCTCTGCTGGAGGTATGTGGCTCTGTCGCTCATTCTCCAGCCTCCGTCTGCCCTTCCCGTGTGTCCACCCCTGCAGCCAGCCGGACACGGCACCTGCCGGCCCTGACCCTTTGCTTACCTGGGCTCCGAGACAGTGGTCTTGCCTGGCAGCTCTAGGTGTGGGGCTGGCTTGAAGTCTTCAGGGGCAAGGAGCTTGTGAGGGCTGTTCCCGAGGTGACGAGGTGCTGGGGTCTTCTGTAAGGGGGAGTGGCTCCAGGCTCTTCTCAGTGCTCAAATTGCTCACTACGGATACTTTTGAGCACGTACTAGAGAGAAATAGGAGCGTGTTTTTATGCTGGTGGGAATGAGGTTGGCAGGATTTGGGGAGGAGTCTGGGCCACGTGGGGGCCTGCCTTAGATGGGCAGGGACCCTGTGGGCACAGGCTGGGGCTGGGGCTAGGGTGGTGTGGACCACCTCTTCTGCTGTCGCTCCACCGTGTCTTTCTGACTTGGTGGCAGAAACCTGAGCGCCCCGAGACTTGGGTGGGTTTGCTCCTGGTTCCCAGTGGTGGCCGGGTATCACCAGGGTCGTCCAGGGACCAGCCACGCGCGCAGGCATGTGCCGGCTAGCGGCTCACCCCCTGCTCTTTCCCAGGCGGGTGCACAACACAGGCCAGAGTTTTCGTCCTGCCTGCAGAAGGCGCATGAGTATCTCCGGGTCTCGCAGGTGAGACCAGGCCTGGTCCGTGCCTCGCGCAGGCGGGGTGCCCCTCCAACCCAGGGCGTGCCCTGATTGTGGGTGGGGGCAGTGGGCCACGTGGGTGCTGCCTGGAGGGTTCCCACTGGCACTGGTGACCGAGAGGGCGGCGGCACTGGGTCCCCGCATGTCCTGCTGTGCTGGCCCCTCCCTGCCCGGTGTCTGCGTACTATGGTGGTGATGTGTTCCTCCTGCCCCTCGGATGCTCACCAGGTCCCAGACAACCTCCCCGACTACCAGAAGTACTACCGCCAGATGAGCAAGGTACCGCGGCCAACCCTACGCGCCCCGGTTAGCTGGGCCTTGCCCTCAAGGAGGGCTCTCTCCTCGGCTTCCTGTTCTGATAGAGGCACAGTGTGGGGTTCCACCGATGTACCCAAGATATTCCTGACTGAAGAGTTGTGCATAAATGCAGTAGCTGAGCTATGTGGGCTTCACCCCACCACGTCACACACTGTGTGCACTCAGCAGCACGTGCAGGCATTAAATAAGCTGTCAGAACATGAATGACAGCGATGAGGGGAGGGGTGGGGAGGGCAGTTCTTGCAGCGCGTGGGGGCGTGGACGTGGCCATGGTGCGTTCTCACAGCGGGTTGCTTGTGCCCGTCCCGCACTAGAACCTGAAGGCAGTGACGGGCAGAGACTGCAGTCTTTGTGCTGGAAGTTGGAGGCCGTCCACGTGTGTGTGGCTTGGGGCTGTGGCTGTGCCTCCGCTGTGGATGGGCCTCGGCTCTGTGCAGGCGTGCGAGGCGCCATGGCCTGGGGTGGCCAGGTGTGGGCTTGGCCTCCACCCTTACAGCCCCACACTTTCCAGGGCGGCTTCTCCTTCAGCACACTGGACTGTGGCTGGATTGTTGCCGACTGCACTGCTGAGGCCTTGAAGTCCCTCCTTCTCCTGCAGGAAAAGTGTCCCTTTGTCACCAAGCACGTCCCACGAGAGCGGCTCTTCGATGCTGTCGCTGTGGTGAGGCTGCTGGGTGTGGGACTCTGGTCGCACAGCCGAGGGCGCTGTGCACGTGGAGTCTTGGCCACCCCACCACAGACCCTCTTAGCACACCCAAGTTTTGTCCGGTTTTTACGATGGCGATCACATAGTTTGGTGGCGCACGTGTGCTTTATAAGTGGTAAGCATGCACGTGCCGGGGAGTGGTCCTGGGTGGTCACGGAGTACCTGGTTGATAAAGGTTGCAGCCCACTGTTCTGGGCGCCTGAGGGTCCTGGTTTAACATGAAAACCGGCTCCCTGTTTCCCATCCCTGCTCCTTGGTTCCTAGCCTTGGGGTGTTTCTAGAAAGCTGTGCCACAGCCTGTGGGCCCTTGCATGTGCTCAGCGCATGGGCGAATTCTCAGGATGTTCCCTCTGGTTTTAGTTGCTGAGCATGAGAAACCCTGATGGAGGGTTTGCCACCTACGAGACCAAGCGTGGGGGACACCTTCTGGAGCTTCTGAACCCCTCGGAGATCTTCGGTGAGTGGTCGGCCAGTTGCCACAGACTCAGGGGCCCCACGTGCCTGAGGCCGGATCTCCCGCCAGAGCCTGGAGCTCTTTCCCCTGGCGGGGGGCAGTGCCAAC
This sequence comes from Balaenoptera musculus, assembly GCF_009873245.2. NCBI lineage: Eukaryota > Metazoa > Chordata > Mammalia > Artiodactyla > Balaenopteridae > Balaenoptera > Balaenoptera musculus. The sequence continues at coordinate 144,571,907 of NC_045788.1, read as the reverse complement.
AAATGTTCTGGCAGATGCGGGCGGATGCTGTAAGGCGCCCCCAAGCACCAGAGTGTTCCATGCTTCTCGACTTCGCAGGGTGCGGTGACCCTGGTTGTGGATAGAAAAGCTGCAGTCTGCCTCTTGGAGGTGGGTGGGATTCACACTGGCTCTCTGGCCCAAGCCTGGGCCGGCTCCTGCTCTGTCGTCCATAGAGGCCGGCCTGTCTCCTGAGTGCTCCTCATGGAGCCCAAAGCTCCTCACAGGGAGGTGACAGTGGGGACCTGCTCGCCTGTGTCCTCCTGCTGCGTCTGTGTGCGCCCCTGTACCCTCCTTCCGCGTCTACATTTGTTGGGCTCCTGTAACTGGCAAATGTACTCCTGTGGAGGCCTTCTCAGGGTGGGGTGCAGCTCTGCTGTGTGTGCTTCTCTGTTACCCTCCCACTGACCTGGCTGTCCTGCAGCACAGATGGGCCTCCGGGTCACCTGTGTAGGTGCCTCCCTCCCACCTGGTGGCCATGTCACCGGCTGGTCGCTGGTGATGCTTCCTCCTTTCCTTTGGAGGATGGTCAGGCTTGTGATGTGTTGTACAGGCTCTGCATTTTATGGCGTTCTCCTGTGTCACGGTTTGGCCTGAATTGCCAAATTGGGCAGCTGAGGTAAAGTTGACATTCCTCAAGCCTTCCTTTTCTTTCCCAGGGGACATCATGATTGACTACACGTATGTGGAGTGCACCTCGGCTGTGATGCAGGCGCTGAAGCATTTCCACAAGCAGTTCCCAGACCACAGGGCCGGAGAGATCAGGTAAGGGCGGCCTTGGCACAGGGATGCTCAGTCACGCAGCATGGGTACCATCAACTTGGGGCCAAGAAATCAGACAACCTTGATGTCATTGAGAGCAAGCCATTTGCTCACTTGGGGTGCTCAGGCCGGGGGCCCATCTCAGACAGGGGGCTCTGGAATAAAGCTCATTTAAAAATGGAAGAGGTTTCAGATGCTCCTGAATCCTGCTGTAGGCTCTGAAGTATATCAAATGTGTGTATTGAGGGTCAGAGTAGCACAGTTATAACACAAAAATGAGTTAGTTTTTGCATCTTCTTAATAACATTAAAAGAAGACACATAAAGGTGTACCTAGGAGATACTGTGGGTTCAATTCCAGCCACTGCAAATGTCACAGTAATGTGAGTCACGTGAATTTTTGGTTTCCCAGGGCATATGAAAATTACGTTTACACTATATTGTCATCTATTAAGTGTTCAATAGCATTATGTCTAAGAAAACGATGTACGTATCTTAATTAAAAATATTTTATTGCTAAAAAATATTAACCATCATCTGAGCCTTCAGCAAGTCAAATTCTTTTTGTAATAGTAACATCAAAGATTACTGATCACAGATCACCATAATAGATATAATAATAATGAAAAAGTTTGAAATACTGTGAGAATTACCAAAATGTGATAGAGACATGAAGTGAGCAAATGCTGTTGGAACAATGGCACTGATAGCCTTGCTCGATGCAGGGTTGCCAAAAACCTTCAGTTTGTAAAAAACACAGTGTCTGCGAAGTGCTGTAAAGCAAAGCACAATAGAATGAGGTATGCCTGTACCCCCAGCTCCACCTGTGTCCAAATAATGGTAGTTTTTAAATAAACCTTTCCTGTTGAAGTCTGGCACGTGTTTAGAGAAGTACACAAACCATACATATAGCCCTTGGATTAATTATGAAGTGTGGACACACCCATGTGACCACGTCAGGCAAACACATTACCAGAAGCTCCCCTCCTGGTTCTCCTCTGCCAACTGTGATCCCAACGTGGAATCCCACGTCTGTCTCTCTCCACTGTCGAATGCAGATGCCACGCTTTGTTTATGCGTGTGCTTGTCATATATCCTTCAGGGCCTCTCAGTGGGTTATTATGAATCATCCTGCTGTGAACAATCTCAGACTTGTGTTTTGGGGCACAGAGGTTCCCATTTCTTGAGGATATAGATGTGGACTTGCTGTGTTATGGGGCTTCTGTGCAGTTTTTGTAGATTTTCCTTCATCCTTGTATGATTCTGTTGTTTCATGGCTCTTGGTAAACCTGGTATAGATTCAGCTTGGTCATGATGTGCTTTACTTTTTATATATTGTTGGATTCAATTTAATAAGTATTTTGTTTAGGATTTTGTCAAAGGTTCATAAATAGCTAAAAGTAAAGCCAGTGAATCATTAGTAAAAATTTATCATGCACACACCACAAAGACAGTTTGCAAACCAGGAGTGCACAAACCAAAACATTGAATGAGGCTCGGGTATATATTGTTATAAAGAGCTTATATTGTGAGAAAGCAGTAACTGTTTATTCTTCACAGTGACTGGTTACAATATTAGAATTTTCAGTGATTACCTCGTATCAACCTTGGGAAGCAGTTCAAGTTTTCTTTATGATTTCCAGAGGTGTAAACAAGAAATGACCCAGGTCAAGTTAGTCTTGCAAAATAAGCTAAATTAGCCTTTGTTTGTATGATTAAACTGGTTTTGTCTGCTCAGGGAATTTTCGAGGCTGGTCTCTGTTTGTTTTTGATTTTAACAGTTCCCCCTTTTGGTCATTGTCTCAGCTGGCTGAGAGTATCACCAACCAGTGTAGTGTTATTCTCGCTCTCCACCGTTGGTGTAGTCAGGCTGAAGAGTCACATATTTGCTGTTTTCATTAGTTGAATTGACGGATTGGAGGGCCATGTAGTCACCATCTTCGTCATTCATGTGGTTATTGCAAATTTCATCCAGTTGTCTGATCCGATGGATACCATTTGGTATGTGAGTGGCTGCCGGTAGGCATTTAAAACTGTTGCGAAATTAATGTGATGACTATAAAAAGAACAATAATCAAGATTACAAAATTTCCCAGAGCCCAAATTTAATCAATTAAATAAATCAAATGGGTTATAATCAGATTCGGGTATTACCTTTCTGAGTCAGTCTACAAAAACTTTAAAAGTTGTTTACGGAGGCGCACATGCTGTGTCAGCAATCACATGTCCTCAGTGTTCCTCAGGACAGGATGCACCTTGGGTGTTTACTTCAGGAGGCAGCATCGTAGTTGTCTTTCCACCTAAATTAGACCTCTATATGATCTGTGCAATCAGGTAATTCAATGAGAGGCATTTCTATGGAAACAAAAGAAAAACAATGGTAAATAATTCAAGCAAATTATAAATTCAGTTTCTGAGTTTGGAGAGCAGCTAGTTGAGATGACTTCTAGATGCTGGGTTCTAAGCATCTTCAGATGCAGTGAGGACAAGTGTGGCAATTAGACAGATTTTCCTGGTTTTCAGTGTGAATGTCTCTGGTGATCTTTCTGAGTGGCCACACAGCAACAGGCATGAGGATCGTCCTCACATGAGCTGTTGAAGTCTGTATCAAGTTGTCCAGCTTTTGCTTGCAGGGCTTCGGGAAAAGGGCAGTTTTAGTTTCATAGTGATTCAAAAATCAAAAGAGTGGAAGAAAATTGTAAATGTTAGTTTGGAGAGTTCTAGCCACATATTGGAGGAAATCAGAAGAATTCAGGATTCAGTCCAGTTTACACTTAGAAAACAAACTTAAAAGACAATTAATGGTACTAGAATCTGATGTACATAAAGGTGTATTATTGAAACATAATTTTTCTCTTTATAATCATCTCCATTTCTATCAAAGATAACCGAGTCTAGTTTCAATAAACTTGGCCTGATTATTTATATAAGTGCAGCAGGAATAGCGACTGACCATATAGGCTCTTTAAAATCTGTTTCGTTGGAACTTTTCATGAGGAATCTCATATTGGATCTTTAAAGTCTCTTTAGGCTAAGAGGCCAAGACAAGGACTTGTCCAGTTGTGTCCTGTTACAAGAACAGATTCTTACTTAACTTTTGCAAATATGTATTGTTATGAAAAATAAGAATATTTAATAGGAGTTTCAGAATTCTTGAGGGACCAGGTAGGGAGAAAAAGATAAATGTTTACTAAATTGCTGTAAGTTGTAGACAGCTTAAAAGAGGAGAAAAAGGGTCCTTTAATTTTGGAAAATAGAACGCTAAAGAATGAGCAGTTCTCAGAAGCCTACATTCTAGAGTACTTGTGAGGGCCTTTTCCATGAATCTCTTTGAAGATGAAGCACTTTTGCAGGAACATTTTTGCAAAAGCATCAGAGTAAAATAATAACTGTTTGCAAATGACAAACAATAACTATTTGTAAATGAAAAGAGTTGGAATTATATCAGGGCATACCAGATTTTTGGGAATTTCATATGATTTCTGGAATATTTATTTTATTTACTTATTTTTCAATAAATTTGTTTATTTATTTATTTATTTATTTATGGTTGTGTTGGGTCTTTGTTGCTGTGCCCAGGCTTTCTCTAGTTGCGGCGAGCAGGGGCTACTCTTCATTGCAGTGTGCAGGCTTCTCATTGTGGTGGCTTCTCTTGTGGAGCACGGTCTCTAGGCACATGGGCTTCAGTAGTTGTGGCACGTGGGCTCCGTAGTTGTGGCTCATGGGCTGTAGAGTGCAGGCTCAGTAGTTGTGGCGCACGGGCTCAGTTGCTTTGCGGCATGTGGGATCTTCCCGGACCAGGGCTCGAATCCGTGTCCCCTGCATTGGCAGGCGGATTCTTAACCACTGCGCCACCAGGGAAGTCCTGGAATGTTTATTAATAATTTCCACATAAATATTTCCTAAAAAAAGTTCGGCATCCCTTCTTATTTGAAAACGCTTCCCATGAAATTTAACACATATGAAAAGTTACATACTTGTAAAAAAGCTTGTCTCTTTTAATAGAGAAGACTCAGTTTTCTTAAGTAATCAAAGACCCGATAAAGACAAATCATAGAATCTTAGTTTTCTAGACATATTGCATTAAAGGTAAAGAAAAACATTTGTTTACCCTTTCTTATTAAGAGCAGATCAATAATCTAAGAAAACTATCCTTTTAATAGAGAAAAGCAAATTCTAATTTCGTACCAGTGTAATTTTTTTTTTTTAATTTATATTTGGCTGCGTTGGGTCTTTGTTGCTGCGTGTGGGCTTTCTCTAGTTGCAGTGAGCAGGGGCTACTCATCATTGCGGTGCGCGGGCTTCTCACTGTGGTGGCTTCTCTTGTTGTGGAGCATGGGCTCTAGGCACGCGGGCTTTGGTAGTTGTGGCACACGGGCTCAGTAGTTGTGGCTCACGGGCTCCAGAGCACAGGCTCAGTAGTTGTGGCGCACGGGCTTAGTTGCTCCGCGGCATGTGGGATCTTCCCGGACCAGGGCTCGAACCCGTGTCCCCTGCATTGGCAGGCGGATTCTTAACCACCACTGAGCCACCAGGGAAGTCCCAGAACCAGTGTAATTTTGATATTAAAATTCTTCCTTGGGGCTTCCCTGGTGGCGCAGTGGTTAGGAATCCCCCTGCCAATGCAGGGAACACGGGTTCGAGCCCTGGTCTGGGAGGATCCCACATGCCGCGGAGCAGCTGGGCCTGTGCGCCACAGCTACTGAGGCTGCGCTCTAGAGCCTGTGCTCCGCAACGAGAGAGGCCACTGCAATGGGAAGACCGCGCACTGCGACAAGGTGTGGCCCCCGACCGCCACAAGTAGAGAAAGCCCCCGCACAGCAACGAGGACCCAACACAGCCAAAAATAAATAAAAAAAACAACAACAACAACAACAAAATTCTTCCTTGTTTAAAAACTTGTATAAATCCATTCCAGTCTTAGTAACGTGACTACACATAAAATTCCTTTCTCAAGATTCCTTTTCTATAAACCTACAGCTTTTTATATCCATTCAGGTTTTGTCCTGTCTTTTTCCTTTCTTATTCTGGAACAATCATTTTACTTAGAAAAAAATTACTTTCTTTTTTTCCTTCAACAAAAATGCATCCTTATTCCTCATACCTTCTCTTTTTTAAAAATATTTATTTATTTATTTGGTTGCACTGGGTCTTAGTTGCAGCTCACTGGGTCCTTAGTTGCGGCAGGCAAGGTCCTTAGTTGTGACATGCAAACTTCCAGTTGTGGCATGCATGTGAGATCTAGTTCCCTGACCAGGGATCGAACCCGGGCCCGCTGCATTGGGAGCCTGGAGTCTTAGCCACTGCGCCACCAGGGAAGTCCCCCTCATACCTTCTACTGAAAACACACATCCAACTTTTCATATATAGTCATTTTCTTTTATCTGTATTTTCTAGTAGTTTTGTAAACAAACAAACCTTAGCTCTTTTATGAATCAGTTTTGGCAAGGGAACTTCTATAGCAGTCTATATTTTTTTTTAAAAGCCTCTTTTTAAAAAAAATGCTGATTTTTCAACTTTATTAGTTCAAATGTTATTTTCTCAATTTCAAAAACTTACAAAGCTTACCTAGAGAAAAAATGATGCAAGGAAGTTGTTACAGAATAATTACACATTCACTCTTAGAGGATAGCATAATTGCCTGTGAATGACATTAAATGAATATAAATTCCTTCTACATAATACAGTTAAAATAAAATATATGCTTTCTGGAAATTACATTATGAGATTCTCTGGTGTCTACAGGTTCATCCCAATGTTGCTCTACTAGACTGGGAAGCATAGAACAGGCAGGGGCTGCAGGATCCTCACGTCACTGCTGAAGAGGGTTGCTCTGTGTTGAGTAGGCAGAATAAAGATTTGAAGGATGGAGAACAACCTCTAAACTGATGGCTGAGCTATAACTGTATGGGAAAACGCCACCAGAATTCCCAGGCTTGCAAGTAGTTATAAGATTGCTCCCTGGCTGCAATCTGAAAAGGCAAGGCAACAAAGCCTGAGCCTGTCAGAGAGGTTGCAGCCTGGCCTTGAGGAGCCATCGCTGTGTGTACAGGGCAGAAAGGGTGGCTGTGGTCGGGCTGGCCTGTCCAGCTGGCCGCGCGGTGCTTCTGCTGCTCGGTTTGCCGTCACGTAAGAGTGGCCGTTTTCCAGCATGATGGGCCATTCCTTAATGAGAGACGCAGTGTATATCGTGCCCATACCTTTGTGTATAAAACTGAACAACTAACTGAGGCAGCAGTGTAATAAATGGACACGTATTTCTTATTTTCAGTATATGGCATGCGTGCGTCCTATTTTGTACTTTATGAAACTATTGCTTACATACAGATAATAAATGAATCTGTTAATAAATGTATCTATAAGGTATAGCTAAAATTAAAGATGTATACTATCCCTTTATATAGGTATAAATAATATGTATATTTTCAATTTAAATAAATGTTAATCATAACTCACCAATGGTCTATGACCGGTGTTTGAAAAATAAGAAGTTGCAGTAAATCCTCCCACAGAGGAGAAAGCTCTCTTCGATGGATGCTTAGATAAATGATTTTCAGGCTTTCTCTTTTTTAAAAAAAATTTTTTTTTATTTATTTACTTTTGGCTGTGTTGGGTCTTCGTTTCTGTGCGAGGGCCCTCCCTAGCTGCGGCGAGCAGGGGCCACTCTTCATCGCGGTGCGCGGGCCTCTTACCATCGCGGCCTCTCCTGTTGCAGAGCACAGGCTCCAGACGCGCAGGCTCAGCAATTGTGGCTCACGGGCCTAGCTGCTCCGCGGCATGTGGGATCTTCCCAGACCAGGGCTCGAACCCGTGTCCCCTGCATTGGCAGGCAGATTCTCAACCACTGCGCCACCAGGGAAGCCCCAGGCTTTCTTTTTAAATGTACACTTAAGTTTATATGTAAGTTTTGATGTATCATTCAGTTAAAAGCATTTTCTATTTCTATTGTAAGTTTTCTGGCCCATGAGTTATTTAGGAGCATGTTGCTTTATTTCCCAAAAAAAATTGGAGGAGTATCCAGTCATGTTTTTGCTGGTTTCCGTCTGTTCTGGCAGGAGGTGCAGCCGCAAGGGGGCACTAGCGGGCACTGTGTCTAGTCTTCCTTTTGTCACCCAGGCCAGGCTGGTCCCTTGGCCGTGTGCTGTGCGTGTGATCTGGGGTCCTTTCCTTTGGCCACCTTGTCCTCAGAGATGCCCTCACAGGATTGACCTTCCTTTTTAATCATCTTTTTAAGAATTATTATAATAAAAGTAAAGCATGCTCTTTGAAGGAGACTTGGACGATACAGAAAAGCACCAGGAAGAAAGCCAGCTGCCCTTCCTCACCCCTGAGAAGAGGGCGTTCTGACTGTTTGATCTCCACGGTGCACCTTTCACGTAACTGGCTCTGTTTACTCTGAGGTTCCTGAGAGCAGGTGATAACTTCCCTTGTCGTTTGGCATTCCCCTCCAACATGAGTTGTAATGGTTATTTCTGAATTTTCATTGCTGTTTTCCAGCTTTTCCCCATTTTAACCTGAACCAGTGTCCTCTTGTTAAATCTTTGTTCAGGGCCATTATTCTTCCCTAGAGCCACGTGGGCTTGGAGGCAGCCTGTCTGGGTGGATGCCCCGGCCCCTTCTCTGCTTGAGATCCTGGTCCAGTCACTTCACCCCCTGCCCAGGCTCCCCCTGCCACGTGCGGCAACAGTACAGCCTCATGGAACTGGCAGGACTGAGATACCACACGGGAGCACTGGGAGATTGGCATGTGATAAGCACGGAATAACTATTGTTACTGTGTAAAAACTCCTGCTTTGGAAGGTAAATTATGATAGTTTTCTGGTGGATTTACTTCATTTGTATTTCTTTGGAGATTACTGAGCTAAAATATTCTTTCCAGACATTTATAGGTCATTTCTGTTTCTTCTTTCACATATGAATTGCCATTCATACCCTTTCCAACTTTGTTGCTGGGATGATTTTTCTTCTTGCTGTACATGTTTATTAAGCACAAAAAGTAATTCTCTATCTTATGTTACAGATATTTTCCCCCAATTACTTTATTATTTTTACCTCTAGAGAGTTTGAACATAAGTTTTTATTTTTTGAACAAATATATTAACTTGTTATATTAAAATTTTTAATTTATCTAGGAGTGTTTTTAGGTATAGTTTGAGGGTGTCAGTTACTCTAGTAATACATATATGGGATATTCCATTTTACTAGATTGACTTGAAATTCTTCATTAACTTCAAACTTATAAGAAAGTTATAAAAGAAGTAAAAAGCACTTCTATTTACCTCTTCCAACTATTGCTCAGTTGTTAATGTCAACTTTAATAATATAATAGCCAGTTAATTAACTAGCAAAAGTGAGTTTATTCAGAATAGCCAGAGGAATTGCAACTCGGGACATGCGAACTGTGACAGATCACAGGAAAATCCAGAGAATAAGAAAGGGAACTTGCTTGTATAGGGGCTGTGATAACCAAAGAGTCTGCTGGAGGAGTTGGGGATCCAGAGTATGGAGGCTTCCCATTGATGGGCTGCTGCCGTCTCTGATTGGCTGGGCTGTCGTGGGAAAGAGAGTTTTCTTCTTCCTGCTGGATAGTGAGCAGGGACACCTTCCTGCCCGAGATGTGGAGGGACATTTTTTCCTGTTTGGGGAAATTGATGATGCCTGGTGGGCCTGAGCACTTTCCTTACAGGCCTATCTTGACTCCACCTTTAGGTGAAGCTTCTTTAATTAATTCCACTTTAACATTTTACTGTATTTCCTTCATCATACTCCCTCCCATGTATGTTTTTTCTTGAACCATTTGAAAGTAAATTGCAAATGTGATTACCTTAATCCCTAAATACTTTAGTATTTTTAAAAAATAAATTTATTTATTTATGGCTGTGTTGGGTCTTTGTTGCTGTGCGTGGGCTTTCTCTAGTTGCGGTGAGCGGGGCCTACTCTTCGTTGCAGTGTGCGGGCTTCTCATTGTCGTGGCTTCTTTTAGTATTTTTTTTAATGAGGATATTCTCTTAGTTAAATATGAGTCACAATATTAATATTGGTATAATACCATTATTTAATCTATAGAACTTATTTCAATTGTCCTAGTTGTACCAGTGGTGTGGATTATAGAAACATTTTTCCTCAAGGTCTAATCCAGGATCATTGTATTTAGTTGTCATGTATTAGTTCTTTAACCTGGAACAATTCTTTAGTCTTTCCTTGTGTTTGATGACTGACATTTTTGAAGCATATGGCAAGTTATTTTGTAGAATGTCCTCAATGTATGTTTTTCTGTGTTTGCCCATGACAAGATTCAGGTTATAAAATTAAGCATTTTTGTCGGGAAAGTAACAAAAGTGATGGGGCTCCTCAGTGCATCATATTAGGAAGCGTGTGTCAACACTGACCGCTTGATTAAGGAGATGGCCACTTGTTTTCCCCACTGTAAAGTTAATATTTTTTTCTTTGTGGGGAGAAAGTTTTTTTTTTTTTAACTTTTGAAATTTTATTTTATTTATTTTTTTATACAGCAGGTTCTTATTAGTCATCAGTTTTATACACATCAGTGTATACAGGTCAATCCCAATCGCCCAATTCATCACACCACCATCCCCACCCCCCCGCGGCTTTCCCCCCTTGATGTCCATACATTTGTTCTCTACATCTGTGTCTCAACTTCTGCCCGGCAAACCGGTTCATCTGTACCATTTTTCTAGGTTCCACATACATGTGTTAATATGCGATATTTGTTTTTCTCCTTCTGACTTACTTCACTCTGTATGACAGTCTCTAGATCCATCCATGTCTCAACAAATGACCCAATTTCGTTCCTTTTTATGGCTGAGTAATATTCCATTGTATATATGTACCACAACTTCTTTATCCATTTGTCTGTTGATGGGCATTTAGGTTGCTTCCATGACTTGGCTATTGTAAATAGTACTGCAATGAACATTGGGGTGCACGTGTCTTTTTGAATTATGGTTTTCTCTGGGTATATGCCCAGTAGTGGGATTGCTGGGTTGTATGGTAGTTCTATTTTTAGTTTTTTAAGGAACCTCCATACTGTTCTCCATAGTGGCTGTATCAATTTACATTCCCACCAACAGTGCAAGAGGGTTCCCTTTTCTCCACACCCTCTCCAGCATTTGTTGTTTGTAGATTTTCTGATGATGCCCATTCTAACTGGTGTGAGGTGATACCTCATTGTAGTTTTGATTTGCATTTCTCTAATTATTAGTGATGTTGAGCAGCTTTTCATGTGCTTCTTGGCCATCTGTATGTCTTCTTTGGAGAAATGTCTATTTAGGTCTTCTGCCCATTTTTGGAGTGGGTTGTTTGTTTCTTTAATATTGAGCTGCATGAGCTGTTTATATATTTTGGAGATTAATCCTTTGCCCATTGATTCGTTTGCAAATATTTTCTCCCATTCTGAGGGTTGTCTTTTCGCCTTGTTTATGGTTTCCTTTGCTGTGCAAAAGCTTTTAAGTCTCATTAGGTCCCATTTGTTTATTTTTGTTTTTATTTCCATTACTCGAGGAGGTGGATCAAAAAAGATCTTGCTGTGATTTATGGCAAAGAGTGTTCTTCCTATGTTTTCCTCTTAAGAGTTTTATAGTGTCTGGTCTTACATTTAGGTCTCTAATCTATTTTGAGTTTATTTTTGTGTATGGTGTTAGGGAGTGTTCTAATTTAATTCCTTTACATGTAGCTGTCCAGTTTTCCCAGCACCACTTATTGAAGAGACTGTCTTTTCTCCATTGTATATCCTTGCCTCCTTTGTCATAGATTAGTTGACCATAGGTATGTGGGTTTATCTCTGCGCTTTCTATCCTGTTCCATTGATCTATGTTTCTGTTTTTGTGCCAGTACCATATTGTCTTGATTACTGTAGCTTTGTAGTATAGTCTGAAGTCAGGGAGTCTGATTCCTCCTGCTCCGTTTTTTCCCTCAAGACTGCTTTGGCTATTCGGGGTCTTTTGTGTCTCCATACAAATTTTAAGATTTTTTGTTCTAGTTCCGTAAAAAATGCCATTGGTAATTTGATAGGGATTGCAATGAATCTGTAGATTGCTTTGGGTTGTATAGTCATTTTCACAGTGTTGATTCTTCCAATCCAAGAACATGATATATCTCTCCATCTGTTTGTATCATCTTTAATTTCTTTCATCAGTGTCTTATAGTTTTCTGCATACAGGTCTTTTGTCTCCGTAGGTAGGTTTATTCCTAGGTATTTTATTCTTTTTGTTGCAGTGGTAAATGGGAGTGTTTCCTTAATTTCTCTTTCAGATTTTTCATCATTAGTGTATAGGAATGCAAGAGATTTCTGTGCATTAATTTTGTATCCTGCAACTTTACCAAAATCATTGATTAGCTCTAGTAGTTTTCTGGTGGCATCTTTAGGGTTCTCTATATATAATATCATGTCATCTGCAAACAGTGACAGTTTTACTTCTTTTCCAATTTGTATTCCTTTTATTTCTTTTTCTTCTCTGATTGCCGTGGCTAGGACTTCCAAAACTTGAGAAGAAAGTGTAATCTGCTGTTTTTGGATGGAATGTGCTATAAATATCAAATAAATCTATCTGATAATTTAATTATCAATTAAATCTATCAATTAAATCTATCTATCAATTAAATCTATAAATATCAATTAAATCTAAGTGGGTCTCTTGTAGACAGCATATAGATGGGTCTTGTTTTTGTATCCATTCAGCAAGCCTGTGTCTTTTGGTTGGAGCATTTAATCCATTCACGTTTAAGGTAATTATCAATATGTTATGTTCCTATTACCATTTTCTTAATTGTTTTGGGTTTGTTTTTGTAGGTCCTTTTCTTCTCTTGTGTTTCCCACTTAGAGAAGTTCCTTTAGCATTTGTTGTAGAGCTGGTTTGGTGGTGCTGAATTCTCTTAGCTTTTGCTTGTCTGTAAAGCTTTTGATTTTTTGATTTTTTGATTTCTCCATCGAATCTGAATGAGATCCGTGCTGGGTAGAGTAATCTTGGTTGTAGGTTATTCTCTTTCATCACTTTAAATATATCATGCCACTCCCTTCTGGCTTGTAGAGTTTCTGCTGAGAAATCAGCTGCTAACCTTATGGGAGTTCCCTTGTATGTTATTTGTCGTTTTTCCCTTGCTGCTTTCAATAACTTTTCTTTGTCTTTAATTTTTGCCAATTTGATTACTGTGTGTCTCGGCATGTTTCTCCTTGGGTTTATCCTGTAAGGGACTCGCTGCACTTCCTGGACTTGGGTGGCTGTTTCCTTTCCCATGTTAGGGAAGTTTTCGACTATAATCTCTTTAAATATTTTCTCGGGTCCTTTCTCTCTCTCTTCTCCGTCTGGGACCCCTATAATGCGAATGTTGTTGTGTTTAATGTTGTCCCAGAGGTCTCTTAGGCTGTCTTCATTTCTTTTCATTGTTTTTTCTTTATTCTGTTCTGCAGCAGTGAATTCCACCATTCTGTCTTCCAGGTCACTTATCCATTCTTCTGCCTCAGTTATTCTGCTATTGATTCCTTCTAGTGTAGTTTTCATTTCAGTTATTGTATTGTTCATCTCTGTTTGTTTGTTCTTTAATTCTTCTAGGTCTTTGTTAAACATTTCTTGCATCTTCTCGATCTTTGCTTCCATTCTTTTTCCGAGGTCCTGGATCATCTTCACTATCATTATTCTGAATTCTTTTTCTGGAAGGTTGCCTATCTCCACTTCATTTAGTTGTTTTTCTGGGGTTTTATCTTGTTCCTTCATCTGGTACATAGCCCTCTGCCTTTTCATCTTGTCTGTCTTTCTGTGAATGTGGTTTTTGTTCCACAGGCTGCAGGATTGTAGTTCTTCTTGCTTCTGCTGTCTGCCCTCTCGGGGAGAAAGTTTTAAACTATGTAAATATCGTGTTTCTCATCAAACTTCTACCCATTAGTTTTAGCACCTGATGATGATTCTTGCTTGCATCAGTTATTCATATAACGATTGCAAAATTGTCATTCCTTTCATGTGTATTAGTTGGTGTTCTATTAAGAGCTTTACTTTGCCCCTGTTGACTTATTTGCTTATTTGTTAGTGTGGACTCACAGATTCTTATGCTACTAATTTTTTTTTCTTGTGTTAAAATACATGTAACATAAAATTTACTATCTTAGCCATTTTTATGTGTACAATCCAGTGGTGTTAAATACATTCACATTGTTGTGCAACCATCACCACCATCCATCCCCATAACTCTTTTCATCTTGTAAAACTGATACCCATTGAATAATAACTCCCATTTCCCCACTCTTCCCAGCCCCTGGCAACCACCATTCTATTTTCTGTCTCTATGATTTTGACTACTCTAAGTACCGTGTGTAAGTGGAATCATATAATATTTGTCTTTTTGTGTCTGGCTTATTTCGCTGAGAGTAACATCCTCAAGGTTCATGCACGTTATAGCAGGTATTATTAGTACTTCATTCCATTTAAAAGCTGAATAATATTCCACTGTATGGATGAACCACATTTTGCTTATCCGTTCATCTATGGTCGACACTTAGGTTGCTTCCACATTTTAGCCATTGTGAGTAATGCTACTGTGAATAGCATTTAAATCCCCGGAAGTCACTTCAGCCAGAAGGGCAGGGGCTGGAACAGTTGGGGGCAGGTGCAGCAGCCGTGGCCTCCTGCCTCTCTGCCTACTCCTCTGTGATCAGAAGCATCATTCAGAACAGATTCCCAGTTTTTGGAGGATAGGGTCCTTTTTGCCCACCCTAGGTCCTGCAGAATGCTGCAGGGACACATGCACAGCTGCCTGCTGGGCCCTGGGGTGGGGAATGGGTAGCTGTTCCCGTGCTAAGAGCTGAGAGCAGTTTAACCCTCCAAACCTTCCCCTGGAAGTTGCAAGCCTTCAACAGTCTGCAGACTTCCAGAATAGTTAACATCAGGCACATTCTGCCTGTGCAGTAGTTGTCCAGGTGGGACAGGGGTTCCCAGTGCTGCCTGTTCTGCCATCTTTCCAGGAGCCTCTTCAATTGATTTTGATATTGATCTTATAGCTAGACAATCTGCTAAACTTAAAAAAATTAATACACTTTGTCTTATAGAGCAGTTTTAGGTTTACAGAAAGATGGCATAGGGAGTTCCTGTTTAGCCATTTCGCTCCCCCTCCCACCCCATTTCCCCTGTTATTAATATCTTGCATTAATTTGGTACTTTTTAAATACAATCGATGAGCCAATATTGATACATTATTATCATCCAAAGTCCATAGTTTATGTTCAGATTCACTCTTTGTGTTGTACGTTCCGTGGGTTTTGACAAATGTATACAACATGTGTCCATCATTACTCTATCATACAGAATAGTTTCACTGCTCTTAAAATCCTCCATGATCCGCCTATTCGTGCTCCCCCCTCACCCATCCCCTGGGAACCACTCCAGAATGTCATATAGTTAGAATCATACAGTCTGTAGCCTTTTCAGATTGGCTTCTTTCACTTAGTAATATGCATGTAAAGTTTCTTCATATCTTCATGTACCAGTTTGTTTATCCATTGCCTACTGAAAGACATCTTGGTTGCTTCCAAGTTTTAGCACTATGAATAAACCTGCTATAATTATTCCTGTGCAGGTTTTTGTGTGGACATGTTTTCAGCTCATTTGAGTAAATACCAAAGAGCATATGGTTGGCTCATATGGTAAGAGAATATTAGTTTTGTAAGAAACCGTCAAACTGTCTTCCAAAGTGGCTGCACCATTCTGCATTCCCACCAGCAGTGAATGAGAGTTCCTGTTGCTCCACATCCTTGCCAGCATTTGGTGCTGTCAGTGTTCTGGATTTTGGCCATTCTGACAGGTGTGTAGTGGTATCTCATTGTTTTAATTTGTGATTTCCTAATGACGTATAATGCTGAACATCTTTTCGTGTATCTATTTGCCGTGTGTATATCTTTGGTGAGGTGTGTATTCAGATCTTTTGCACATTTAAAATTTGTGTTGTTGTCTTACTGTTGAGTTTTACAAGTACCGTGTACATTTTAAATAGCAACCCTTTGTCCGCTGTGTGTTTTACAAAGATTTTCTCTTAGTCTGTGGCAAGCTCAGCTCTGGCTGCTCTCTGCTCAAAAGCCGATACTTGAGAGGCAGGTGTTGGTAGAAAGGAAAGGTTGCTTTAATCAGAAGGCTGGCAATGTGGGGAGAAGGTGGGCTCATGTCCCCCGAATCAACTCCAAAGATTCTGCTCAGCCCTGACAGATTTTAAAGGGGAAAAAGGGAAAGAATCTCAGTGAACCGTCAAGGCAGGAGGTCAAGCTCTGTGTCCTCTCCTCGCGTGCAGGCTGGCTGACTCCTCATGAGCTTTCTTCAGATGTTGTCTTGCCCACGCGGCCTGCCTGCAGGATTGCTAAGGGGGCTGCTGGGGGTAGACAGCTAGTCACTCTTTAACTGCTCAGTTCTTAATTCCTACTTCTTTTCGTCTAGGGAAAGGACCGACAGGTTAGGCAAGGCATGGTGTGCATTCAGTAGAGCATGAGTCAGGAGTTAGGTTGAATGTCACCTAGTGACCTGATTTCTGTAAGGTTTGAGGGCAACAGAAATGGGCAAACAGGAAAGGGGCAAAAGAGCTCCTTACACTTTCATTCTGTCGACAATGTCTTCTGCAGAGCTGGAGTTTTTCATTTTAATGAAGTACAGCCTATCAGTGTTTTCTTTCATAGATTGTGATTGGAGTGTTATATCTAAGAAGTTATCACCAAACCCAAGGTCACCTAGAGTTTCTCCTATGTTTATGTTCTAGGAGTTTTATAGTCTTGTGTTTTACATGAAAACACAAAGTCTATGATTCATTCTGAGTTAATTTTTGTGAAGGGTGTAAGGTCTGTATCTAGATATTATGCTTTATGTGATGCTCGGTGTTCTATTACCATTTGTCACAGAGACTCTCCTTTCTGCATTGGATTGCCTTTTCTCCTTTGCCAACGATTACTTGACTGTATTTGTGTGGGTCTGTTTCTGGGCTGTCTATTCTGCCCCATTGATCTATCTGTGTATTCTTTCACTGATACCACACAGTCCTGATGACCGTAGCTTTACAGTTAAGTCGGGTAGTGTCAGTCTTCCAACTTTATTTCCGTTAAATAGTGTGTTTTCTATTCTGGTTCTTTTGCCTCTGCGTAAAACTTTGGAATCTGTTGATATCTACGAAATGATTTGCTGAAATTTTGATTGAGATTGTGTTGCGTATATAGATCAAGTTGGGAAGATCTTTTGATTCTTCATCATAATTTTATAATTTCCCTCTTATAGATCTTGTATATATTTTTTTCGATTTATACCTAAGTATTTAAAATTTTTTTTGGTGCTAACATAATTGGTATTGTGATTTTAATTTCAGAATCTAATTGTTCATTGCTGGTAGGAAAACAGTTGTCTTTTGTATATTAACCTTCTATCCTGCAACGTTGCTGTAATTGCTTAGTAGTCCAGGAGTTTTTTGGTCGGTTCTTTGGGATTTTCTACATAGATAATCATGTAATCTGTGAACAAAGACAGTTTTATTTCTTCTTCCCCAATATGTATACCTTTTATTTCCTTGTCTTATCCTATTGCATTAGCTAGGACTTGCAGTATGAAGTTGAATACAAGTGGTGAGAGGAGACATTCTTGTTCCTGATTCAGCAGGAAAGCATCTAGTTTTTCTCACCATTAAGTATGATGTTAGCTGTGGGTTTTTTGTGGCTGCTCTTTATCAAGTTGAGGAACTTCCCCTCTGTTCCTAGTTTGCTGAAAGTTTTCTTTTTTTTTTTTTTTTATCATGAATAGGTGTTAGATTTTGTCAAATATTTCTAATACAGCTATTGATATAATCATGTGATTTTTTTTCTTCTTTAGAAAAGAAGTTGATTTGATAGATTGCATTTTTGAATGTTCAACCAGCCTTTCATACCTGGTATAGATCCCACTTGTTTGTGATATGTAATTCTTTTTATACATTTTTGGATTTGATTTGCTAATATTTTATTGAGGATTTTTTATATCTGTGCTACTGAAAGATATTTATCCCTAGCTTGCCTTTCTTATAATGTCTTTGTCTGTTTTTGGTATGCTGTCCTCATCGAATGAGTTAGGCAAAATTCCCTCTGTTTCTGTTCTTTGGAAGAGATTGTAGAGATGGTACAATTTCTTCCTTAGGTGTTTGGTAGAATTCACCAGCGAATCCATCTGGGTAACTCTTTTTATTCTAATTAATTGCTTGTAGATTCTTTTGGGTTTCCTCTGTAGACAGTCATATCACTTGTAAATGACATATTTTTCCTTTCAATCCATAGGCCTATAGTTTATTTTCTTGTCTCATTGCCCTGGCTAAGACTTCAGTATTCTGCTTAGCAGAAGTGGTAATAGTGCCATCTTTGTCATATTTCCTGATTTTAAAGGGGAATGCTTCTAATATTTCTCCATTAAGAATGACATTTGGGAATTCCCTGGTGGTCCAGTGGTTAGGACTCCGCACTTCCACTGCAGGGGGCCTGGGTTCAGTTCCTGGTCAGGGAACTAAGGTCCCACAAGCTGTGTGATGTGGACGAAAAAAAAAAAAAAGGAATGACGTCTCTTGTAGGTTTTTGGTAATTATCCCTTTTCAGGTTAACAAAGCTCTTTTCTCTTCCTAGTTTGCTAAGTTGTTTTTTCTCTCTGTTGTGAATGGGTGTTGTATTTCAGCAAATGATTTTTCTGTCTCTATTGAGATGATTATACATTTATCTCCTTTATCTGTTAATGTTGTAGATAATTATTGTAGATTTTTCTAACGTTAAAACACCTTTGCATTTCTGGATAAACCTCACTTAGTATTGGTATATCTCTACTGTACGTAGTTTCCCAATATTTAATTTAGAGTTTTGCATCTGTGTCCATTAATGAACAGCCTGAAATTTTTACTTTACCATATCCCTCTTGTCTGGTTTGTTGAGAAGCTTATGTTGAGTTCCCAGAATGAACTAGGGAAAGTGTTCCTTCCTCTTTCTATTTCCTAGGAGAGTTTGTGTAAGATTAGAATGATTGTTCTTGATAATTTGGTAGAATTCACTTACAAAATGTCTAGACTTGGAGTTTTTTTTCTGGGCAAAGTTTATGTTTTTTACGTATATCTTTAGTAGTTGTAGGACTATTCAGGCTCTTTATTCTTGAGGCAGTTTCAATACATTAATTTTCTGAGTAATTTGTACATATTGTCTAAGTTTTCAGATGTATTGCATGAGTTTTTCTTATTTTCTCTTCACTTTTTAATTTCCACTAAAGCTATAGTCATACCGCTCTTTTTATTGCTAATGTTGTTTATTTGTACTTTCATTCTTTGTATTAACATGTCTTGCTGAGTTGGTGGCTCAAAACAGCTCACGTTTATCACCTCGCGGTTTCTGTGGGTCAGGAGTCCAGGCATGGCTGAGCTGGGCCCTCTGCTTCGGGGTTTCCCCGGGTTGCAGTCAGGATGCTGGCCAGGGCTGGGGCCTCACCTGAGCCTTGACTGAGGGTCTGCCCCAGGCGTGTGCGGTTGTTGGCAGGCTTCCATCCCTTGCAGATTGTCAACCTCAGGCCCCATTTCCTTGCTGACTGTTGGCTGGAGCCACCCTTAGTTTCCTGCCACGTGGGCTTCTGTATGGCGGCTCCAGGAGAGCCAGCAAGGGAGGGATCAGTAGAGCCAGGGAGTCTGTCTGCCAGCCAGGTGGGAGCTGGAAGCAGCGACCATCAACGGTGCAGGGATCAGCTGGCTACAAACAGGACACGGGGCTGCCGCTCGAGAGGGATGACACGGGCTGAGCACCTGGAGGCCAGTGAGCGTCATGGGGGGCGGATCACCCTAAAGGCTGTATTCGTACCTTCCCCTCTGGTCCTTTCAGAGAACCAGGTCTTCTTTGGAAGTACCAGTTACACCTGTGATGGATCTTCTTTGTCCTCTGAATGTATCATTTTCTCTCTCATTTTTTGTTTATTTTAAAGTTTTCGTTCATGTGATTTACTCAAGCCTGTGTCACTGACCTTGTTTTCGGTGATATTGATCCTGTTTGTAGCTGCTTCTAATGTGGGTTCGTCCCTGAGGTTTTCCTCTCCTTAATTTCTTTTCACTGCCACTTTGCTCCCCTCCTGTAGCCTGTAATTGCTGCTTCTTTGACCTTGTATCTCCTCCCTGAACTGTTTGTTTTTACATATTTTTAAGGAAGACCATGCTCATTCTTTTGAGGCCGTAGAGTGGGGGGAATGGGGGTAGCAGGTAAGTTGCTGTTTTGCTGGAATGTTCATCGGGCATGTTCATCCTGCTGTGTTCCAGGGAGACCCTCGAGCGGGGCCTGCAGTTCTGTCGGCAGAAGCAGAGGCCTGATGGCTCCTGGGAAGGGTGAGTGATGCCTGTGGGTGCAGATGCGTGTGGGGTGCTTGTGCTGCCCCAGGGGTTTCTGGACATGTTCCTGGTGGGCCTTGCTCCTTTATGAATGCCCAGCCTCCCCCGGTGGTGACTGCTCAGCGTGCTGCTAAGGCAGTGTGGTGAGGGCGTTGGAAGGGCGCAGTGGCCTGGTGGCTCCACCCCTCCTCTGTGTTTGGATCCGTTCTCATCTGGCTTTGGATCCAGCACATGGAGCCGCCCACGGAGGCCAGGTTGGGTAGGTCTGTCTTAGTGCTGAAGGCCTTGTGGATGCTTTTCCTGAAGATAGCCGCAGCCCCCCCGTGCACCCCCATGCTGGAGGGAGTCCCTGCCCCCGCTGTGAACGAGGACTCAGGGGCCGGGCGCTGTCCCCTTCTTCCTCCAGCTCCTGGGGGGTGTGCTTCACCTACGGCACCTGCTTTGGGCTGGAAGCCTTTGCCTGCATGGGGCACACTTACCACGATGGGTGAGTGTGGACATTCCCACCTTGGCGGGATGGGGGTCTTCTCAGCATGACACTCTGCTGGAGGCGTTTCTCCCTTTGTTGTTTGATTTGGGGGGTGTTCTTACATGTTTTTAAACAGTGAGATAAGATCAAGATTCCGGAAAATGTGTGAGCCACTGTGCCTCACTGCGCAGCCTCCCGGCTCGTGTGGGGGAGGGAAGCCACTGGCCCCCTGCCCTCCCCCAGCTCACCCGCCCGTACCCAAGCCCCACACCCAAGTAGGAGCAGGAGCGGCCCGAGGCCAGGATGCTGGCTGGGAGAAGGGAGGAGGCCTCGGGTCAGCTGTCTCCAGCTGCCTCCCTGAGGGCTGCTTTGCTGGCGGGCCACGTCTGGGAGGCCATCTGCAGATGCACAGCATCTCCCTTTACCTTCCAACGGCCCTGCAATGCCGGCGCCTGTCCCCCTTCACGTCCCACGGTGGGGTGGGCCTGAGTGCGGAGGCCCACACGGCCCTCTCCGTGACCCTGAGGGGCCTGGCCAGGGCGAGAAGGGGGGCACAGACTTCGCCCGGCATGACGGTGTCTCGTGTCTTGCTGGTCTCTGCAGGGCTGCCTGTGCAGAGGTCTCCCAGGCCTGCGACTTCCTGCTGTCCCGACAGATGGCAGATGGAGGCTGGGGGGAGGACTTCGAGTCCTGTGAGCAGCGGTGCTACGTGCAGAGCGCCTGCTCCCAGATCCACAACACATGCTGGGCCCTGATGGGGCTGATGGCCGTCAGGTGGGGGCGACGAGGCCTGTCCCAGAGCCGCGGGGCTGGGCGAAGGAAGGGCGGTGAGCCGGCAGCCTGGGCGGGCACGGCAGCTGAGCTCCGAGTGCAGCAGTGGCAGGAGGCGAGGCCTGCGGGGCCCCCTCAACAGGCTCCCAGGGCAAGGTGGCAGGTCCTGCAAAGAGGCCACCAACAGGGACAGCCAGGGGAGCAGGGCCGTCAGCAGCGTGAGGTGTGGCAGCACCTGCAGCTGCTCTGTGTCCGCAGCCGGCCCTAAGCCACACACGTGCTCAGGCGCATGCACACAACACACCCACGCAAACATGTGCACACAGACGTGCACACGGTGTCCCAGCCTGTGCTGCCCTTTTGGGTTTGGGGCCACTGGGAAATCTCCCTAAAACCCCCTCAAAGGAAGGCCGGGTAACGTGGGCAGGAGCGGGCAGGCTGAGCTCTGTCCTGAGCCGTCGAGCCTTCTGGTGGCTCATCAGGCCGGGACGAGCAAGCTTAGCACATGTGGCTTCGGTGGCCCTCAGAGGGCCCTGAGGACCAGTGGCCGGGGGGACAGGAGAGCAGCACCTCATGGCAGGGACCGCTCGCCCGGCCACGCGTGGGCTGCCCTCCTGTCCGCTCGCCTCTGCCCTGGTGGCGTTTCCTGCTCCTCGGGGTGTCTGGTGGGCCGACTGTTACCGGCGGGTCTGCAGTTCAGGTCTGTCTGTCATCGTGCAGCGTTTCGCATCCTTGTCCCTGTGCTTGGCTGCGTGAGGGTGAGGACGCAGGTCTGTCCACAGCCGGAGGTGGACTTGTGCAGAGTGGGGGTGGGAGTGCTCAGTGCCCCTCTCCCTGCAGGCACCCTGACGTAGCAGCCCTGGAGAGGGGAGTCAGCTACCTGCTTGGGAAACAGCTGCCCAATGGCGACTGGCCCCAGGTACGAGTGGGCTCGCGCCTGGCCCCACGTCCTTCATGGTCCCGCGGGTGGGGTTTCACCTTGGGGATTTGAGAGTCACAAACACCACCGGTGAGTGGCCTGTGTTGGAAGCAGGTCTGTGATGGTGGCGGGTCCTGAAGGCCTGGGCCGTTTGCAGCTGAAGCACTGGCTTGGCGGCAGGGCTGGTGGTGTCGGGGAAGGAGCTGGCGGGGGAGAAGCCCACGGGCCAGGACGCCCTTGGGCTGAGCCTGACAGCCCCTCACTCAGAAGGAAGTGTGGAAGGGCATGGGGTCACGAGGTCACATGAGGCTGACCCCGCCTTGGATGAGTCTGGGGTTGGTGGGGCTGCGAGGGGTTGGTGGCCCGGGCTGGAAGGTTTGTTGCAGGGCCTGGGGTCCGAGAGCTGGGGTGGTGGTCGGCCCGCCTGCTGAGGTCAGCCGGCCAGCCCTCCAGCCAGGGTCCCGGTTCAGGGAGCTGTCCAGCCCCTGGTGGAGCCGTTGTGTTTATTCCCTGTGTCCTTTCAGGACAACACCGCTGGGGTCTTCAACAAGTCCTGTGCCATCAGCTACACGAGCTACAGAAACATCTTCCCCATCTGGGCCCTTGGGCGCTT
This sequence comes from Balaenoptera musculus, assembly GCF_009873245.2. Classification (NCBI taxonomy): domain Eukaryota; kingdom Metazoa; phylum Chordata; class Mammalia; order Artiodactyla; family Balaenopteridae; genus Balaenoptera; species Balaenoptera musculus. Next base: position 144,549,015 of record NC_045788.1, on the reverse strand, counting down.
CTCCCGCCTGCACCCCGAGAGCGCCCTGGCCGGCCACCCTTGAGAGCACGTCTGTGGGCACCTGGGGGGGGCTGGTCATGCGAGTTCCAGGCGAGGTTGGGGCATCTCAGAGGGGCCGAGGCAGCCCCCTCCCTGCCCGCTTCGGCAGGAGCGCTGAGCCTGGGCCTGTGGCACGGGCAGGGCTGGTGCCTTCAGACCCAATTTTCAGCGTAGGGTTAGTTCTGAGAACAGTTGGTCGAGCTCGGGTGAGGGAAGGAACAGGATGAGCCATGAGGGCGGGTAAAGCACAGTGCGCTCCGTGGTACCCCCTGGCGTGGTACCCCCTGGCGTGGTACGTGTCCTCTCTGTGGGCGTGGGGCTGGGAGGGCTTTCCTGACCGGTGACTGAGTTCTCAGGAGCGGAGCAGCTGTGCCTCGTCCGCGTCCTGCCTTGGGCCCTGGAGGACTGGCTCTTCCTGACTCTGTCTCTGGCTGAGGGATGGGACAGCCGCCCCGAACGGCCTGGCAGGAGAGGCTGGGCCTCCCTGTACACTGTGGCGGCTCAGGCTCGGCGAGGATTGGGGACCAGACGCTGCACGCTGGCCTGCCCCAGGTCTCGAGCTCGCCAGCGCCGCGTCATGGTTCAGCCAGCCTGTGGGGCGCCAGCATCGCTACCTCCAGAGGTTGTAGTCGTCTTGTAGTGACAGATGGGAGGCCAAGCGTAAGGAACGGAGACGGGTTGTTAATGGCCACACAACAGTGGGGCCCTGATGTGTGTTGGGGACACCCGTCACCCCCCTTTGTGCTCTAAGCTGAAGGGAGGGTCAGATTTCCAGGGTGCTGCCTCTCAGGTGGTGAGCCTCTGAATTCCCCTCTGGCTTCTAAACCCGTCTGGCTTAACGTGCATGGGCTTGGGGCTCAGGATGGAAAATCCAAATCCTGGAATTGCCTCTGACCCACGAGGATGAGCAGGAGTGTGGCTGTGAGGGTCACTGAGAGCGTTGATGAGAGTCAAACCCAGGCCTGGTGTCGCCCCAGGAGCCCACCTGCTTCTCGTCCCCCCCAGGGCCTTCTCCGTCTGCTGTTCCTCTGTGCCTCTCCCTGTCTGACGGCAGCCCTGGCTGCCTGGTCCAGCGGACCGCCCTCCCTCTGACAGCCAGAGAGACACCTGGATGCCCCGCTGCTCCCGCCATCCCTGCCCAGACCCTTAGGGCGCTCTCCGAGGTTTCCACCACGTGGCCTTGCTTCCGCAGCTCTCGTGGCCCCCGAGCGCTCTCCCTGACTCTGCCCGGGGCTCGCCTGCGTCCGGCCTTTGCCTGAGCTGCCCTCCACTGCCCTCCTGCCCCAGGTGGTGCTCTACCTGCTCTGAGCCCCGCAGGGCCTGGGCGCGTGTACGCCCTGGCAGGTCCTGCTGGCTCCACCGGCTGCCACACTGTGGAACGTAACGGGTGTTCAGCTGGTGCTAGTTGGATGTCAGCACTTGCCCCAGACGTTTTTAAACTAGGGTTTATTTTGCTGAGGAAGCTGCGCTGGGCCCCTTTGAGATCTGTCAGAGTTGCTCTTGCACCAGCAGCGCAGACGGTGATTTCCAACAGTCTGCTTCTTGCAGCGGTCACTGCCCAGCCATGATCAGATCACTGGATGAAACATAAAGCTTCCAGGAAAGAAATGAAAATCCACTGTTATACTGAAACATTTTTGAACGTCACCTATCTTACCAGCTACCTTAATACACAGACATTTGAGTCCCTTAGGCAGAGGCTTGTCGTGCATGTGTTTTGTTTCATCCTGGAAACCGTCATGGATTGGGGTCCCTTGTGCCCCACGTCGGACGCTGGACCACCACCCCTCAGTCTCAGGGAACAAGAGAAATTGTTCCCAGATAAGCAGGATACACCTCTAGTTATTTGAGGGGAAAATATTTGCCTCAACCTGATTAAAAGTCAGGTTCTCTATCCTGGGTGAATGATTAACATGTCTTGAATTCAAATTGTTTTATTTTTGGTTATCAGGAGCAAATTTTGAATGTTGTGCTGGGAAGTTTTCTCTGGAGCCAGGTTAGCTTTTCTTGTTCAGCAGGATGTAAACTTCAGATCTGACGCTTTGAGGGATTCTCTAACTGGAAATGCTTAACTCACAATGGAAACTTATCTCCAAGAAAATGCTTTCCTTACTGAACATAACCAATGTCGATACGTAGATTTAAATTTTATTCGGACAATAAAAATGTTTGAACAATTGATACAATCAACTGTTGCTTCCTCATTCTTCTCTCAACTCTCAGCAACTAATTATAGGTTAATTGGTCAGCTTGATTTATGTTCATCTCTCCCTCTGCAATATAAAGTTTTATTTATAATTCCCTTTGTTTCAAAAAGAAATTAAGGTTAGAAACACAAGACAAGGGGACATGAAGGCAAGAAAGTTAGAGGGGAGTGGCAGGGATGTCACACATGAGGTACCTGCCAGGGGCTTGATTCACTTGCTGTCGTTGGCCTCCAAAGTCAGTGCTCAGCTTTCTCACTGATTGTGGGAAGGGGGCGTCTGGGCTGCGCCTCTCCACAAGGTGTCTGGTCACAGCAGAATTCACAAGAACCGCCCTCGCAAGTGGCAGCCGTAGGAAGCTGAAGACGCAGCTCTGACGAGCTCAGTAAACTTACTAGGGGCACTGGGGCAGCATGTCTTGACCTTGGGCTCCCCTCAAAGACATGTGCCTGGCATTTTCACTTGGAATTTCTGGTGCTGTTTTAAAAACCCTCTTTCCTCACTCAGGATTAGGGTGATAGCGATAACTTCAGAGTTACTTGTTTTCTTCAGGGAAAATAATTCAGTAGTTTCTACGTGATGACTATTATTGGTATGTGACTTCCAGCCTTCCTCCCAGAGCAGTGGTGCCCCAGGGGCCATTTGAGACCCATGCTGCACATGGTGGAGAACAGCTACTTTGGTGGCTTTAGGCAGCCGCTGATGCCTGTCCCACGGCCAGGCCTCTTGTGCAGGATGCAGCGAGCCGGAGACCTCATGTTCCCTGATGGCCCTGGTTCTTGGGAAGGTAGAGGAGCAGGGCTTGCCCTTGGGCCCTCTAGGAATAGGTGAGTGTTGAAGCGGCCTGACAGTGGCCAGAAGACTTAAAACATCAGAGCTTCAGTGGCCTGTTGGATAATACTGAATGGTCCAATACGTGTCATCTGAGACCTAGAAAAGCGGGAGGGAGGATGGAAGGCAGGCAGAAAAACATTGGAAGAAACCATGGCTGAAATTTTCCCTAACACAAGACGTGTAAGCCCACAGATCCATGAACCTCAGCGACAGACCAAAAACCCCACCAAAACCCACTTTAAGGCTCATGATAATCTGATGAAAACCAAGGATGAATAAATCTTAAAAGCAAACGAAACAGGCACGTTATGTACTGGTGAGCAAAGACAAGGATGACAAGCGACTACTCATCAGGAACAGACATGCTGGAATGACGTCTTCAAAGTGTTGAAACCTTAAATTCCATATTCAAAGAAAACAAATGAAAGCAGAGTGGACCTTTTCCAGACAAACCAACGCTGAAGGAATCATCCAGCAGCCTTGCCTTACGAGAAATGTTCAGTTGTTTAGGTGTGGGAAAGAGATACCGGGTGGAAACTGATATTCAGAGAATGAAGAGCACCAGGTGGGAAGTGTGTGGTAAGTATAGAAGCTTTCCCCCTTTGTCTAAAAGATTTTTTCTTTAACTTTTTTTTCTTTTAATTAATTAATTAATTTATTTTTGGCTGTGTTGGGTCTTCGTTGCTCCACGTGGGCTTTCTCTAGTTGTGGTGAGCGGGGGCTACTCTTTGTTGCGGTGCACAGGCTTCTCATTGTGGTGGCTTGTTGCGGAGCACATGCTCTAGGCGCACGGGCTTTGGTAGTTGTGGCACGTGGGCTCAGTAGTTGTGGCACACGGGCTTAGTTGTTCTGCAGCAGTGGGATCTTCCCGGAACAGGGCTCAAACCCATGTCCCCTGCATTGGCAGGCAGAGTCTTAACTACTGTGCCACCAGGGCAGTCCCTAAAATTAACTTTTAAAAGCAAAAATAATAATGGTGGTTTTAACATAAGAAGTAAAAGATATGACAACACAAAGGATGTTGAAGGAGGATGGAGGCTCCTACCTCGTGTATAAAGTGGTATGCTATGTAAAGGTAGACTGTGATAAGCAGAAGAAACCTACTGTAAACCCTAGAGGAAACCACTAAAAAAGAAAGAGGTACAGCTGGTAAACTAATAAAGGAGGTAAAATAACCCTCCTAAAATAAAAGAAGGTGAGAAAAAGAAGAACAAAGGACAGATGGGACAAACAGAAAACAAATAATATAATAGACTTAAACCCAACTCTTATGGACTGAATTGTGCCCCCCCACTCCTAATTCATATGATACTGCATCTGGAGATGGGGCCTTTAAGAAGATAATTAAGGTTAAATGAGGTCCTAAGGGTGGGTCCCTGATCCAGTAGAACTCGTGTCCTTGTAAGAGAGAGAGACACCAGGAACACACACACAGAGGAAAGACCACATGAGGACCCAGGGTGGGCGGTCGTCTGCACATGAGGAGAGAGGCCACAGGAGGGACCAGCCCTGCCAGTACCCTTGTCTTGGACTTCTAGCTTCCAGAACTGTAAGAAAATAAATGTTGTTTAAGCCACGCAGTCTGTGGTGGTTTGTTATGGCAGCCCTAGAAGACTAATACACCAACCATTTAAATAATTTTATTAACTGTAAAGGCCAAGCACTCTGGTTAAAAGGCAGAGATTTTAACCAGAGATTGTTAACATTGGATGAAAAAGCATGACCCATCAAAGTTGTCCGTAGAAATTTTTAGTATAAAGATACAGACAGGATACAAGTGAAAGTTTAGAAAAATACATAACATAAAAAAATAAGAAGAAAAAGTGCTATATTAATATCAGTACATTTCAGGAAAAGGAATAGTACCAGAAATAAAAAGACATTTACTAACAATAAAAATGTCAATTCAGGGCTTCCCTGGTGGCGCAGTGGTTGAGAATCTGCCTGCTAATGCAGGGGACACGGGTTCGAGCCCTGGTCTGGGAAGATCCCACATGCCACGGAGCAGCTGGGCCCGTGAGCCACAACTCCTGAGCCTGCGCGTCTGGAGCCTGTGCCCCGCAACGGGAGGGGCCGCGATAGTGAAAGGCCCGCGCCCCGCGATGAAGAGCGGTCCCCGCACCGCGATGAAGAGTGGCCCCCACTTGCCTCAACTAGAGAAAGCCCTCGCATGAACCGAAGACCCAACACAGCCAAAAATAAAATAAAATAAATAAAGTAGCTATAAAAAAGAAAAGTGCTTTAAAAAAAAAAAATAGAGCCCATTTCCCATTTTAAAAAAAAAAAAAATGTCAATTCATCAAGAAGGCATAGCAATCTTAAATGTATGGGCACCTAATAACAGAGCTTCAAAGTACACGAAGTAAAAACTGGTGGGACTAAAGAAAGAATTAGACAAATACACAATTGAAGTGGGAGACTGTAATACTTGTCTCAGCAACTGTAGACAAAACCTTCAACCAACTTGAGGAATTGGCATCTGTACAGCTCCCAGCATTCTTTCCTAGTGCTCATTCACTAAGATAGGCCATATGCTGGATCATGAGACAAGTCTCAAGAAATTCAAAAGGATTGAAACTGTACAGAGTGTACTGTGACAACTGAGGAGTTAAATTAGAAATCAGTAACAAAAAGACTTAGAAAATTCCAAATATTTGGAAATGAAACAATACACTTCTAAATCATCTATAGTAAAAAATGAAAGCACAAGGGGAATTAGAAAATATTTCAAGCTGAATGAAAATAAAAACATGACATCAAAATTTGTGGGATGTAGCTAAAGCAGTGCTTAGAGAAATGTTTACAGGCTTACATATTAATGCTGTAGATAAGGTTTAAAATCAATGATTTAAGTGTCCATCTTAAGAATCTTAAAACCAAAGTAAGTAGAAGGAAGGATATACCAGATAAAAGGGTAGAAGTCAAATGCTACAGAAAACATAAAAGATCAGTGAAACCAAAAGTTGATGCTTTGAGAAAAGTAACAAGCCTCTAGTCTGACCAAGTAAGAAAGAAAACAACCTATATCGGGAATGCAAAAGGGTACCTCACTATAGATCCTGCAGAAGTGAGTCGTCCAGCCTGCCCCCTAAGCCTGGCCACCCTTCTCCCTGGATCACACGGTTCCCACATGATCTGCTTTACATGCTCCTGCAAAAACCTGCTAACACTGTTTCTGCACTTTCACATTTGGTTTTCTGCCTCGGCTGGACCTATTTGTCCTCAGAGGCATGACACCTCAGAGAAGACAATAAGGAAATATGAGCTGTGTAATGCCAGTACTCCACAAGGTAGATGATGTGGACAAATTCCTCAAGAGACACAGTTGTTATCTAGATGGGCATGAGAAGAAATGGAAAATGTAAGTGATTTTATATCTATTTAAGAAATTGAATCAGAAACTAAAAGCTTTCCTGGAAGAAAACTTTAAGCTCACATGGCTTTGCTGGTGAATTTATCAACCATTTAAGAGAGAAATAGCAATGTAACACAACATCCAGAAAATGGAGGAGGGAACACTTTGCAACTCATTGTATAAGGTCAATATGACCTTGATAGCCAAACCAGACCAGGACATTACAAGAAAAGGAGATACAGATCAATTTCCCTCATGAACATAGAAAATACTTAAAATATTAGAAGTTGAATCCAGTGATGTGTTAGAAGGGAAGTGCATCATGACCAGGAAACTGGCAGGATGTTCCCAGGTCCCTGGCTGGAGGGTACCACCTGGAGAGGGTTTTCTTGTGGGGGGAAAGAAATGGCACTGTAAATGCGAGGGGAGGGGCCGGCGGAGGGGAGCTCCTCACCCCCCGGCCCTGTTCTCAGGAGGCTGGCGGGACATCTGCCCTGGGGCCTTCCTCAGTGGGCGCTGTCCACGTTCCCGCCGTCCTGTCAGCTCTGTCTTGGCATGCAGCCCTTCACAGATCCCCCCCGAGATTGGGTGGGCGACGATACGCTAAGCTGTGAGTCTGGGGAGGCAGGGCTGCGTTCTGCCTGGAGGCTCCTCCCCCTCCCCCTGCCCTCGAGGCGTCGAGGCGTCGGCTGAAGGGGAGAGAAGACGCTGCTCCTGTTCTGGGCTGTGTCCTCAGGCGGAGACGCAGGCGACCCGGCTGCGGCCTTTGGAGCCAGGAGACAGTGCTGAGTTTGTGCGCCTTCCCGGTAGTTAGTGGGAGTGGGGGGGTCACGGAGGTCACCCTGACCAAGGACTGGAATCTGGCAGGACTCTGCATGTGGGTGGGTGGTCCGGACGGCCCTGGGCCCTGGCCAGGGCTCCTCAGGTCCGGTAATGGTCCGTGTCCCCGACACTCAGTGCTGGTGGTCTGTGTGGGGACACTGACGTGCCGCCCGGACCCTCTGGACCAGGGGAGTGTGGTCGGCAGGTGGCCTCCAACTGCCAGCCCCTCGAGCCCGCTGGAGCTGCGCGGGCCGCGGGGGCCGTTGAGGGGCTCCCCGGCCCGCCTTCCTTGCGTCCACGGCCTCCTCTCCCTCAGGGGTGCGGCCCAGAGCTCTGGCTGTTCCTGGGACATGCCAGAACATTCCTGTCTGGGCCTCGGCCTGCGCTGTTCCCTGCGCTGGGGTGCCCGTCCCGCGAGGCCGCAGGCGCCCCCTCCCCTCCGCTCCCTCGTGGCCGCGGGGCGCCGCTGCTTTAAGGGCGACATCACAAGGCTGCGGAAGGCCAGGCGCGTGGAACTCCGGGCTCCTGGTGTTTCTGGGGCGCCCCTGGGCTCCGGATTCCCACCTCCATGGGGCCACGGCCCGCACATGAGCCCTGAGGACACGGCCATGGCTGAGGGCAGCGAGCTGACGAACAGGCTCGTGAGCGAGAACGCGGACCTCAAGAAGCAGGTGCGCCTCATGAAGGAGAACCAGATGCTGAAGCGGCTGCTCAGTGAGAGCTGCCAGGAGAGCTGCGGGCGCGGGGGCCGCGGCCTGCTCATCCCCAAGGCGCCTGCCTGCCCCGAGGCCTGCTCCGCTGGCAGTGCAGGTGAGCCCGGGCCTGTGTCCTCAGGCGGGTCCGCAGCCGGGGCGGGAAGGGCGCCGGGGAGGTAGGGCCTGCAGCGTCACGGGCAGGAGGTGAGGGAGGAGCCGTGAAGCAGCGCGCCCTGTGGGAGCCGCTCCGGAGGCCGCGGCGCTTTCTGTGGAATTAGTTGGCTGTGCTGTAAACATTTTCACGCGTGGAGTATGATTTAGGGCGTGCTTGGAGCCCTGGCCTTGGCCTGAGTGGTCCGGATGTGGACGGTGGGCCCCTGACCGGGCAGCCTCCTTGTCCCCCGAGGCGGTGATCACTCACTGCCCAGCAGGGCGGGCAGAGTCCACACCCCAGCCCTCGCCCCGGGGTGCCCACGCCCGTGGACCCGCCTCTCTTGGGGTGAGCCGTTCGACTGGGCGTGAGATGTTTTCCTTTCCTTCTGGAAGCAGTTGAGCTGCTGCCAGTTCCGCAGCAGGATGCCCGGGCTGCTCCGGGGACCTCCGTTGTGGGGTCACCTCCTGGAGTCCACCACATGCCTGCTGCCACCCTGAGCAAGCAGGCCCACGTGGAAGGTGGCGCCATCACCCATCAGGCCCCTGCACGCAGCTTGTGGGCGCAGGGCCCCGTGAGCGAGTGTGTCCCCAGGGTGCAAGGGTCCCTCACGGCATCTCCACACCTTCAGCCTCAGGGGGCCTTGAGGAAGGAGCTCAGATAAGCAGGGGTTCCTCGTGGGGGGATGGAGGGTAAAGGAGGGGCAGCTGGAGAAACCCGGGGGCCCGTGTCCTGAGCTCCTGCCGGTGGTCAAGGCACACACCTGTCCCCGGGCACTTGCTGAGGAGGGGCTGGCCTCACGGTGCTGTGTCCCACATGTGACGCCTGCAGAGGGTCCGTGCCGCCTTCGCAGCCTACGAGGGACGCCTCGTGCACGGTGGCTCATGAGGCACTGGTCCCAAGGCCTCGTCTGCACTGGGGCAACTGTCAAGAGTCACCTGCCTTGTGCCGCTTTGTCACCCTTCATCCCAAGAATTGAGTTGTGCCAGGGCCTAGCCTCAGGGCTCAGAGCCATCCACGCGGTCAGCCGGGGACAGGCTCGCTGGGCCCTCCCTCACTCCCCGCCTCACCGGGCCGGAAGGGTGGGCTGCGGGCGAGGTGCAGGCCCTCGCTCAGGCTGGGCTGTTCCCCGTCACACTCCAAGTCGGCCCGGAGTCTCCGGGACCGTGGCCAGCACCCCGCCTGTGGGCAGGCCCAGATCCTGCCGGACAGCAGTCTTAGGAGGAGCCCCAGCCCCTGGCCAGCCCGCGGCCACCAGGCCTTCCACAGAGAAGCCTTGGAGCCCCAGCTGCAGGGCGTGGGCCCCAGCCATCCTCAGGGTCACCTTCATGCCCAGGGTTCAGCCTTCGGCAGAGGGTGTGGCCTTGGCCTTGGGGCTGGACTTGGAGAACCAGCAGGAGTTCCTGCGAGCAGCTCAAGGTACAGACGGAAGAGAGCTGCCCGCAGCAGCGGCTCACTGTCTGCATTCCAAACAGGATGTGCTCTGAAAACCCGTTTTTCTCATTTACCGGCGTCACTCAGGGAACATGAGTACCCCAAGGCTGGGCCTGAGCCCCTGGCCCCGCTCCCAGAGGCGGCCGCTGTCAGCGTCTACTCGGCGTCTCCCTGACCTTGTCGGTGGCCATGTGTGTGTGTCTAGGGATCCTTTTGGTTGACATAAGTGGGGCTGAGCCGTTCTACACGTTGATCTCCCCGACCGTCCATCTTGCTGTCGTTGCCCATCGGCCCTCTCCTGGAGGGTACACTGTTCCCTGTGGGCTCACCACAAGCCCTTCAGCCTGGACCCCATGGCAGCAGCGCCTTTCCAGCTCCCTGTGACCGCGGATGGCCTCACGTGTGCATCTGCGGACTGCCGAGGGGTAGCTGTCGGGAAGCCCTTAGGTCAAAGGCCGCGTGCAGTTGAAACGTTGAAGAGGACAGTGGGACCGTCTCCAAAAGGCTGCGGCCTCGACACCCTGCACCTTCCCAGTGCACGGCCTCACCTGTGGGAGCTGAGCCAGGCCACACCGGGGGCTCCTGGGGCTGCTTCGAGCATATGGCACACATGAGCCAAGGGACAGAGGCGGGGGCGGCCTCAACCGTCCTGGCCCCTTCCTCCTGGGCCTTATTCCTTCAGACCATGCTGGTCCCCGAGCCCCTCGAGTCACGGGGCCTCCGCTGTTGCCTGGACTCCTTGCCCTGGGTGGAGTGTCAGGTGATTTCAGTAGTTTCTGAGTATCTCTCTCCCTCTTTCCCTTTAACGCCGTGATGTAGCTGTTTCTGTATTGTTATAAATATATTTCAAATGGCTGTGTAATATTCCAAAAATCAGATGAACCACAATTTAAAGAACTCTTTTTATGTTTGAAATGACAGTTCTTTTTTCTTACCCTGAGGTAAATACCACAGCAAAATACTTTATATTTAGGGTTATTTCCTTAGGGTATGTTTTCCTAAAAGTAGAATCACTGGCTCAGAAGGCAGGGGTAATTTTTTCACATTTCTTCTGCTTACATTTGCCCAGAGGATGATTTCATCTACTGCAGTTTTATTAAGCTATTTTCTGTTTCTTCAAGTCTCTTTAGCCATTTCTCACACATAAATCTTTCCCATTAATTAGTTTATTCCTGGAGCACTTTATGTTACTTGTTGCAATCATGGATGGGAATTCTTTTTCCATTGTATTTTCGGTTATCAGTGTTGCTATGTTTTGGAAAGCTGTTGATTTGTAGATATTTATCCTATATCCAGCCCATTCATACGGTGTTTTATTCTGCTAAGTTTTTCAGTTCATTCTCCTATGTTTTCTAAGTCTGTAGTTGCTCTGTTTACAAACGATCATTTTAAACGAGGTTGGCAGCTCATGCCCTTGTTTCTGTCTTTGTCTTTGTTCCTCAGAACGCCCAGGACCTTTGGCCTTGGCAGCCTCCCCGCTATCCTCCTGGTGGGTGGTGGGCAATGAATGGCCCTGTCTGCCCAGGGATCAGGGGAATGCCGTCTGGGTGCAGTCTGGGTGCTGGGGAAGTAGTCCTTATTTTTAAAGAACAAAAAAAAAGAATTGAGAAACGGCTCATTTTGTTAAATTTTTATGACCTCATTTTGGCATCGGCAGAAGTGCCCTCAGCTGCTTCTCGCAGCTCATCTGTGGGGTCTTGTTATGCTGCTTCGTTGAGAGACCCCGTGGGTCCTGGGCCTGAGCTGTGTCAGTTGTGGCATCTGTTTGGCTGGGGCTTTGCTTAGGATCTCTGGACCCTGTTCCTACATGAATCTGGGCTACAGTTTTCTTTCTGTGGGTTGTCTTTGCAGGGATTTGATATCAGAGTTGTGACAATTTATAACCTTAATAGTCAAGCATCTTTTAAGTTTTTCAGTGTTCCAACCTCATTTATACGATGTAGGGATTGTTTGGGAACTTGAAAGAACTCACTCACCAACCAATCACCCAGGCCTGCAGCCCTTTGCAGCATAATTATTCTGTAACTTCTAGGTTTTTCTTTTTTGCTTATTGGTCCATTTAGGTTTTCTACTTCTGAGTCATTTAAAATAATTTCCCAGATGATCTCTCCTTTTATTAAAATTTTCAGTTAATATTTAATTGTACATAATATCAATACTTTTATAATTTAAACATTATCTTCCTAGTCATTCTTATATCACTTTTCTTATTTCCAATTTTATTCCTTTATGTTTTCTGTTTCTCTAAAGTAGCTTTCCACAGTTTCGCTATCTTATTGGACTTTCCATAGAGCTGTGTCGAGTTTATTTCTGCTGCCATTTTTATTGTTTTCTAACTTTTTCTTTCTTCAAGAGTTCATTCCCATATGAATGTTTAATTTTTTGGTGATGTTTTAGAAGTAATTAAAGGATTTAAGTTACTAATTTCACTCTAAATACAGTTATTTGTTTTATAAAGCATTTTTTTAAAATTTATTTTTCGGCTGCGTTGGGTCTTTGTTGCTGCACGCAGGTTTTCTCTAGTTGTGGTGAGCGGGGGCTACTCTTTGTTGTGGTGCACGGGCTGCTCATTGCATGGCTTCTCTTGTTGCAGAGCATGGCATCTAGGCGCGTGGGCTTCAGTAGTTGAGGCACGTGGGCTCAGTAGTTGTGGCTCGCAGGCTCAGTAGTTGTGGCTCGCAGGCTCTAGAGCGCAGGCCCAGTAGTTGTGGTGCACAGGCTTCCTTGCTCCACAGCATGTGGAATCTTCCTGGACCAAAGCTTGAACCCATGTCCCCTGCATTGGCAGGCGGATTCTTAACCACTGTGCCACCAGGGAGGTCCCTCTAAATACAGGGATTTAAAATTTTTTTTAATTTAATTTAATTTATTTTTTTATGCAGCAGGTTCTTATTAGTTATCCATTTTATACACATTAGTGTATATATGTCAATCCCAATCTCCCAATTCACCACACCCGCCCACCACTTTTCCCCCTTGGTGTCCGTACGTTTGTTCTCTACATCTGTGTCTCTATTTCTGCCCTGCAAACCGGTTCATCTGTACCATTGTTCTAGGCTCCACATATATGCGTTATTATATGATATTTGTTTTTCTCTTTCTGACTTACATCACTCTGTATGAGAGTCTCTAGATCCATCCACGTCTCTACAAATGACCCAATTTTGTTCCTTTTTATGGCTGGGTAATATTCCATTGTATATATGTACCACAACTTCTTTATCCATTCTTCTGTCGATGGGCATTTAGGTTGCTTCCATGACCTGGCTATTGTAAATAGTGCTGCAATGAACATTGGGGTGCATGTGTCTTTTTGAATTATGGTTTTCTCTGGGTATATGCCCAGTAGTGGGATTGCTGGGTCATATGGTAATTCTATTTTTAGTTTTTTATGGAACCTCCATACTCTTCTCCATAGTGGCTGTATCAGTTTACATTCCCACCAACAGTGCAAGAGGGTTCCCTTTTCTCCACACCCTCTCCAGCATTTGTTGTTTGTAGATTTTCTGATGATGCCCATTCTAACTGGTGTGAGGTGATACCTCATTGTAGTTTTGATTTGCATTTCTCTAATTATTAGTGATGTTGAGCAGCTTTTCATGTGCTTCTTGGCCATCTGTATGTCTTCTTTGGAGAAATGTCTATTTAGGTCTTCTGCCCATTTTTGGAGTGGGTTGTTTGTTTTTTTAGTATTGAGCTGCATGAGCTGTTTATATATTTTGGAGATTAATCCTTTGCCCATTGATTCGTTTGCAAATATTTTCTCCCATTCTGAGGGTTGTCTTTTCATCCTGTTTGTAGTTTCCTTTGCTTTGCAAAAGCTCTTAAGTTTCATTAGGTCCCATTTGTTTATTTTTGGTTTCATTTCCATTACTCTAGGAGGTGGATCAGAAAAGATCTTGCTGTGATTTATGGCAAAGAGTGTTCTTCCTGTTTTCCTCTAAGAGTTTTATAGTGTCTGGTCTTACATTTAGGTCTCTAATCCATTTTGAGTTTATTTTTGTGTATGGTGTTAGGGAGTGTTCTAATTTAATTCTTTTACATGTAGCTATCCAGTTTTCCCAGCACCACTTATTGAAGAGACTGTCTTTTCTCCATTGTATATCCTTGCCTCCTTCTTCATAGATTAGTTGACCATAGGTGCGTGGATTTATCTCTGGGCTTTCTATCCTTTTCCATTGACCTATATTTCTGTTTTTGTGCCAGTACCATATTGTCTTGATTACTGTAACTTTGTAGTATAGTCTGAAGTCAGGGAGTCTGATTCCTCCCGCTCCGTTTTTTTCCCCTCAAGATTGCTTTGGCTATTCAGGGTCTTTTGTGTCTCCCTACAAATTTTAAGACTTTTTGTTCTAGTTCTGTAAAAATGCCATTGGTAATTTGATAGGGATTGCACTGAATCTGTAGATTGCTTTGGGTTGTATAGTCATTTTCACAGTGTTGATTCTTCCAATCCAAGAACATGGTATATCTCTCCATCTGTTTGTATCATCTCTAATTTCTTTCATCAGTGTCTTATAGTTTTCTGCATACAGGTCTTTTGTCTCCATAGGTAGGTTTATTCCTAGGTATTTTATTCTTTTTGTTGCAGTGGTAAATGGGAGTGTTTCCTTAATTTCTCTTTCAGATTTTTCATCATTAGTGTATAGGAATGCAAGAGATTTCTGTGCATTAATTTTGTATCCTGCAACTCTACCAAATTCATTGATTAGCTCTAGTAGTTTTCTGGTGGCATCTTTAGGATTTTCTATGTATAGTGACATGTCATCTGGAAACAGTGACAGTTTTACTTCTTCTTTTCCAATTTGTATTCCTTTTATTTCTTTTTCTTCTCTGATTGCCGTGGCTAGGACTTCCAAAACTATGTTGAATAATAGTGGTGAGAATGGACATCCTTGTCTTGTTCCTGATCTTAGAGGAAATGCTTTCAGTTTTTCACCATTGAGAATGATGTTTGCTGTGGGTTTGTCGTATATGGCCTTTATTATGTTGAGGAAGGTTCCCTCTATGCCCATTTTCTGGAGAGTTTTTATCATAAATGAGTTTTGAATTTTGTCAAAAGCTCTTTTTGCATCTATTGAGATGGTCATATGGTTTTTATTCTTCAGTTTGTTAATATGGTGTATCACATTGATTGATTTGCATATGTTGAAGAATCCTTGCATCCCTGGGATAAATCCCACTTGATCATGGTGTATGATCCTTTTACTGTATTGTTGGATTCTTTTTGCTAGTATTTTGTTGAGGATTTTTGCATCTATATTCATCAGTGATATTGGTCTGTAATTTTCTTTTTTTGTGATATCTTTGTCTGGTTTTGGTATCAGGGTGATGGTGGCCTCATAGAATGAGTTTGGGAGTGTTCCTTCCTCTACAATTTTTTTGGAACAGTTTGAGAAGGATTGGTGTTAGCTCTTCTCTAAATGTTTGATAGAATTCACCTGTGAAGCCATCTGGTCCTGGACTTTTGTTTGTTGGAAGATTTTTAATCACAGTTTCAATTTCATTACTTGTGATTGGTCTGTTCGTATTTTCTGTTTCTTCCTGGTTCAGTCTTGGAAGATTATACCTTTCTAAGAATTTGTTCATTTCTTCCAGGTTGTCCATTTTATTGGCATAGAGTTGCTTGTAGTAGTCTCTTAGGATGCTTTGTATTTCTGCAGTGTCTGTTGTAACTTCTCCTTTTTCATTTCTAATTTTATTGATTTGAGTCCTCTCCCTCTTTTTCTTGATGAGTTTGGCTAATGGTTTATCAATTTTGTTTATCTTCTCAAAGAACCAGCTTTTAGTTTTATTGATCTTTGCTATTGTTTTCTTTGTTTCTATTTCATTTATTTCTGCTCTGATCTTTATGATTTCTTTCCTTCTGCTAACTTTGGGTTTTGTTTGTTCTTCTTTCTCTAGTTCCTTTAGGTGTAAGGTTAGATTGTTTATTTGAGATTTTTCTTGTTTCTTGAGGTAGGCTTGTATAGCTATAAACTTCCCTCTTAGAACTGCTTTTGCTGCATCCCATAGGTTTTGGATTGTCATGTTTTTGTTGTCATTTGTCTCTAGGTATTTTTTGATTTCTTCAGTGATCTCTTGGCTATTTAGTAACGTATTGTTTAGCCTCCATGTGTTTGTTGTTTTTACGTTTTTTCCCCTGTAATTGATTTCTAATCTCATAATATTGTGGTCAGAAAAGATGCTTGATATGATTTCAATTTTCTTAAATTTACTGAGGCTTGATTTGTGACCCAAGATGTGATCTATCCAGGAGAATGTTCCATGTGCACTTGAGAAGAAAGTGTAATCTGCTGTTTTTGGAATGAATGTGCTATAAATATCAATTAAATCTATCTGGTCTATTGTGTCATTTAATGCGTGTGTTTCCTTATTAATTTTCTGTTTGGATGATCTGTCCATTGGTATAAGTGAGGTGTTAAAGTCCCCCACTATTATTGTGTTACTGTCGATTTCCTCTTTTATAGCTGTTAGCAGTTGCCTTATGTATTGAGGTGCTCCTATGTTGGGTGCATATAAATTTATAATTGTTATATCTTCTTCTTGGATTGATCCCTTGATCATTATGTAGTGTCCTTCCTTGTATCTTGTAACATTCTTTATTTTAAAGTCTATTTTATCTGATACGAGTATTGCTACTCCAGCTTTCTTTTGATTTCCATTTGCATGGAATGTCTTTTTCCATCCCCTCACTTTTCAGTCTGTATGTGTCTCTAGGTCTGAAGTGCATCTCTTTTTTTTTTTTTTTTTTTTTTTTTTTTTTTTTTATTTATGGCTGTGTTGGGTCTTCGTTTCTGTGCGAGGGCTTCCTCTAGTTACGGCAAGCGGGGGCCACTCTTCATCGCGGTGCGCGGGCCTCTCACTGTCACAGCCTCTCGTTGCGGAGCACAGGCTCCAGACGCGCAGGCTCAGTAGTTGTGGCTCACGGGCCTAGTAGCTCCGCGGCATGTGGGATCTTCCCAGACCAGGGCTCGAACCCGTGACCCCTGCATTGGCAGGCGGATTCTCAACCACTGCGCCACCAGGGAAGCCCTGAAGTGCATCTCTTATAGACTGCATATAGATGGGTCTTGTTTTTGTATCCATTCAGCAAGCCTGTGTCTTTTGGTTGGAGCATTTAATCCATTCACGTTTAAGGTAATTATCAATATGTATGTTCCTATTACCATTTTCTGAATTGTTTTGGGTTTTTTTCTGTAGGTCCTTTTCTTCTCTTGTGTTTCCCTCTTAGGGAACTTCCTTTAGCATTTGTTGTAGAGCTGA
Source organism: Balaenoptera musculus (assembly GCF_009873245.2). NCBI lineage: Eukaryota > Metazoa > Chordata > Mammalia > Artiodactyla > Balaenopteridae > Balaenoptera > Balaenoptera musculus. Next base: position 144,532,215 of record NC_045788.1, on the reverse strand, counting down.
TTTGGTGGTGCTGAATTCTCTTAACTTTTGCTTGTCTGTGAAGCTTTTGATTTCTCCGTCGAATCTGAATGAGATCCTTGCCGGGTAGAGTAATCTTGGTTGTAGGTTCTTCCCTTTCATCACTTTAAATATATCATGCCACTCAACTTCTGGCTTGTAGAGTTTCTGCTGAGAAATCAGCTGTTAACCTTATGGGAGTTCCCTTGTATGTTATTTGTCGTTTTTCCCTTGTTGCTTTCAATAATTTGTCTTTAATTTTTGTCAGTTTGACTACTATGTGTCTTGGAGTGTTTCTCCTTGGGTTTATCCTGTATGGGACTCTCTGCCCTTCCTGGACTTGGGTGGCTATTTCCTTTCCCATGTTAGGGAAGTTTTCAACTATAATCTCTTCAAATATTTTCTCAGGTCCCTTCTCTCTCTCTTCTCCTTCTGGGACCCCTGTAATGTGAATGTGGTGCATTTAATGTTGTCCCAGAGGTCTCTTAGGCTGTCTTCATTTCTTTTCATTGTTTTTTCTTTATTCTGTTCTGCAGCAGTGAATTCCACCATTCTGTCTTCCAGGTCACTTATCCGTTCTTCTGCCTCAGTTATTCTGCTATTGATTCCTTCTAGTGTAGTTTTCATTTCAGTTATTGTATTGTTCATTTCTGTTTGTTTGTTCTTTAATTCTTCTAGGTGTTTGTTCTTTAATTCTTCTAGGTCTTTATTAAACATTTCTTGCATCTTCTCAACCTTTGCCTCCATTCTTTTTCCGAGGTCCTGGATCATCTTCACTCTCATTTTTCTGAATTCTTTTTCTGGAAGGTTTCCTGTCTCCACTTCATTTAATTGTTTTTCTAGGGTTTTATCTTTCCTTCATCTGGTACATAGCCCTCTGCCTTTTCATCTTGTCTATCTTTCTGTGAATGTGGTTTTTGTTCCACAGGCTGCAGGATTGTAGTTCTTCTTGCTTCTGCTGTCTGCCCTCTCCTGAGGAGAATTTAGATGATTACTTTTATCCACCAGTTCATTTTCAGACTTGCTCAGTTTGTAATGCTCTTAAAACATCCAGGTTGAGACGTAGAGTCAGCAGCATCAGAAACTCAGATGATAGATCTTGACTGATGTAGAAGAAAATGAATCAATAGTCAATCTAATGATACCAAGGGACCACTGCTGATCGAAAACCCTGTCTTCAAACTGAGAGCAGAGTTCTTCCCGTTACATGTTAAATCCTCTCTGAAATCCTGCTAGTGTTGGAGGGTCTCCTGCAGAGGTGGGGGTGGCTGTGTCTCACCGTGAGGAAACGGACACTGGCAGCAGAAGTTCTGGGAAGTACTCTTTGGCGTGAGCCCTCCCAGAGTCCGCCTAAACACAGTTTTAAATGTACTGATGTCATAATATATATAGTGTTCTGATTTTCATTATCTTTCAATAATCATTTTTTTCCTATTTTTATTTCCTCCTTGATCTGATCATTACTTAAGAGAATGCTTTTAATTCTGAGGAGATGGATTTTTCTATTGACTCTCATTTTTCATTTACAGTTTTATTGTAATGTGACCTGAAAATTTGGACTTCACTGAGGATTAAATAAATTTTTTTTTTTAATGATTAACACAACTTTATTAAGCCTTGGGAATAACAGAAGGGAATTTCAATTCACTAAATAGAAACTAAATGAAAAGTGCAAACCCACCTGGCCACACAACAATCCCTTTAAAACTGGGTCATAGATATGGCTCTTCCCCAAGTCCATGAGGTGAGTTTTTCCAGCCCTTGCCCACTGCTGGAACAGCCCACCTCCCCTCAGAATATTTGCGTCCTGAGCACAGGGCTCCAGGCTCCTCTGGGGCTGAGCCAGAGGAAGAATCCAGCTCTGGGGACCCTTGATGCCTCAGCCTTGTTAAGTTCCTGAGGTGTGTCCCATAGACAGTTTGTGGGCTGTGTGTTTGGCAGGGGATGCACATCGAGGGACGCTGATCACGGCTTTGCTTTTACAAGGAAACTTGGAAACAGCCCCACATGCATCAATGGGATGATGGATAAAAAAATCTGTGTCTGTGTGCAAGTGTGTGTGCACGTGTGCTGGGAAATGGCTAAATGAACCAGTGAGCTACCAAATGACTCAGTCAATGTGGATAAATCTCAAAAAAAGATAAGTTTCAGAATAAAACGTGTGTCAGATGATACCATTTATGTAAAATTTAAGAAGCACAGAAAAGTCACTGTCATAGTGTGTGGATGCACAGGTGGGAGGAGGCGTCAGAGGCACCCACGCTCACTGTGCCTGTGAACCCGAGGCTGCTAGTGTCCTTGGGCACTGGTGCCCATAGCTGTTTCACCCACGTGTCTGTCACCTCCTCCAAAGCAGAAATGGGAGCAGGTGTCAGAGCCGGGGCAGGGTGTGTGCGTGTTCTTAAAGTGGTCTCTACACTTCTTGGGATGTTTCGGGAACCTCAGCCTGACATCTCCTTCCTCTCCTCCCTGCCCCAGTTCCAGATTTTGGAAGGTTCAACAGTGGCCCTGATGCACCCTCCCAGCTGCAGGCGTCCTCCCTGGAGGACCTGCTGTGCTCACACACCCCCCTCTCCAGCGAGGACGATGCCTCCCCGGGCTGTGCGACCTCCTCCCCGGCGCCCTTCAAGGCTTTCCTCAGCTCCCCGGAGCTGTCTGCACCCCACAGCTCTGACTGGAAGCTGTCCCCGCTCCTGAGTCCCTTGCAGGACCCGCTGGCGGACAAGACCCTGCTGGAGCCCAGGGAGGTGGGCCGGCCCAAGAAGGTGTGCTTCTTGGAGAGCAGTCTGCCCTCCGGGGACAGGACCAGGAGGAGCTACTACCTTAACGGTACAGCGGGCGAGGGGTGGGTGAGGGGTGGGAGGCTGCCGCTGGGGCGCGTGGTCCGGGCTCTGTGCTGCTGAATTTATCTGTGTCAGTATTGATTCCAATACGCACTGTCTCAATTACTGTAGCTTTATAATAAGACTGTAAATTAGATAGTATAAGTTCTTCAACTTTGTTCCTTTTGTCAAAGTTGTTCTGGCTATTCTAGGTTCTTCCGTATGAATTTTAGAATCAACTTGCCCATTTCTACAAAAAACCTTGCTGGCATTTTGATTGGAATTGTCCTGGACCTCCAGGTCACTTTTCAGAGAAATGGCATTGTAACAATATTGAATCTTCAGATGTGTGAACACTGTACTAGCGTATCTTGTTTTATTGCACTTTGCTTTATGTGTGCTTCACAGATACGGCATTTTTTACAAATTGAAGGTTTGTGGCAGCCCTATGTGGAGCAAGTCTATTGGTACCATTTTTCCAACAGCATTTGCTCACTTAATGTCTGTGTGTCACGTTTTGGTAATTCTTGCAATATTTCATACTTTTCCATTATTATTATCTTTGTTGTGGTGATCTTCGATCAGTGGTCTTTGATGTTACTATTATAACTGTTTTGGGACACCAAGGGCTATGCTCATACAAGACGGCAAGCTTAATGCGTATACGTTGTGGGCGTTCTGACTGCTCCACCTACCAGCCCTCCCCTGTCTCTCTCCCTCTCCTCAGGCCTCCCTATTCCCTGAGACAAAACAATATTGAAATTAGGCCAATTAATAACCTAAGTGTTCAAGTGAAAGGAAGAGTCACATGTCTCTCACTTTAAACCACAAGCTAGAAATGATGAAGCTGAGTGAGGAAGGCAGGTCAAAAGCCGAGATGGGCTAAAGCTGGGTCTCTTGTGCCAAACAGTTAGCCAAGCTGTGAAGGCAAAGGAAAGTTCTGGAGGAAATTAAAGTGCTACAGTGATCACACGAATGATAAGAAAGTGAAACAGCCTTATTGCTGATACGGAGAAAGTTTCAGTGGTCTGGATAGAGGATCAAACCAGCCGCAACATTCCCTTCAGTCAAAGCCTAATCCGGAGCAAGGCCCTAACTCTCTCCAATTCTATGAAGGCTGAGAGAGGTGAGGAAGCTGCAGAAGAGAAGTTTGACGTTAGCAGAGGGTGGTCCGTGAGGTTTAAGGAAAGAAGCCATCTCCGTGACATAAAAGTGCCAGGTGAAGCAGCAAGTGCTGATGTAGCAGCTGCAGCCAGCTGTCCAGAAGATCCAGGTAAGATAACTCATGAAGGTGGCTACACTAAGCAACCGATTTTCAATGTAGACGAAGCAGTCTTCTGTTGGAAGAAGATTCTATCTAGGACTTTACAGTTAGAGAGGAGAAGTCACTGCCTGGCTTCAAAGCTTCAAAGGACAGGCTGACTCTCTTGTTAGGGGCTAATGCAGCTGGTGACTTGAAGCTGAAGCCAATGCTCATTTATCATCTGAAAATCCTAAGGCCCTTAAGAATTATGCATTTATCATCTGAAAATCCTAAGGCCCTTAAGAATTATGCATTTATCATCTGAAAATCCTAAGGCCCTTAAGAATTATGCATTTATCATCTGAAAATCCTAAGGCCCTTAAGAATTATGCATTTATCATCTGAAAACCCTAAGAGCACTCTGCCTGTGCTCTATAAATGGGCAACAAAGCCTGGATAACAGCCCATATGTTTGCAACATGGTTTACTGAATACTTTAAGCCCCCTACTGAGAACTACGGCTCAGAAAAAAGGATTCCTTTCAAAATATTACTGCTCATCGACAATGCACCTGGTCACCCTGGAGCTCTGATGGAGATGGACAATGAGATAAAGGTTGTTTTCATGTCTGCTAACACAACATCCATCCTGCAGCCCATGGATCAAGGAGTCTTTTTGACTTTCAGGTCTTATTATTGAAGAAATACATTTCGTAAGGTTACAGCCGCCACAGACAGTGATTCCTCTGATGGATCGGGGCAAAGTCAGTTGAAACCTTCTGGAAAGGATTCATCATTCTAGATACCATTAAGAACATTCATGATTCATGGGAAGAGGTCAACATATCAACATTAATAGGAGTTTGGAAGAAGTTGGTACCCTCATGGATGACTTTGAGAGGTTCAAGACCTCAGTGTGGGGCTTCCCTGGTGACGCAGTGGTTAAGAATCCGCCTGCCAATGCAGGGGATACGGTTTCGAGCCCTGATCCTGGAAGATCCCACATGCTGTGGAGCAACTAAGACCGTGCGCCGCAACTACTGAGCCCGCACACCACAACTACTGAAGCCTGCACGCCTAGAGCCCGTGCTCCGCAATAAAAGAAGCCACCGCAATGAGAAGCCCTCGCACCACAACAAAGAGTAGCTCCTGCTCACCGCAACTAGAGAAAGCCTGCGCGCAGCAACGAAGACCCAACGCAGCCAAAAACAAAACAAAACCCTAATATTCGATTATTTAAAAAAAAAAAAAGAACTTAGTGGGGGAAATAACTGCAGATGTGGTGGAAACTGCAGGAGAACTAGAATCAGAAGTGGAGCCTGAGATGTGACTGACTTGCTGCAATCTCAGGATAAAGCCTTCATAGATGAGGAGCTGCTTTTTATGGATGAGCTAAGAAAGTGGTTTCTTGAAATGGAATCTACTCCTGGTGAAGATGCTGTAAAGATTGTTGAAATGACAACAAAGGATTTAGAACATTACATAAACTTAGTCAATAAAGTAGGGTTTGAGAGGATTAACTTTAATTTTGAAAGAAGTTCTATCGTGGGTGAAATGCTATGAAACAGCATTGCGTGCTACGGAGGAATTATTCTTGAAATGAGGAGTCAGTCAATGTGGCGAACTTCATTGTTACCTTTTTAAAGAAATTGCCACACCAACCCCAGCCTTCAGCAAGCACCACCCTGATCAGTCAGCACCCATCAGCACTGAGGCAGGGGCCCTCCACCAGCAAAGAGGTTGTGACACACTAAGGCTCAAATGATAGTGAGCATTTTTTAGCAATAAAGTATTTTAAAATTAAGGTATGTACATTGTTTTTTTTTGGACATAATGTTATCACACACTATAGACTACAGTATAGTGTAAACCTAATTTTATGTGCACTGAAAAACCAAAAAAATTCATGTGACTTGCTTTAGCGTGATATTTTGCTTTATTGTGGTGGTCTGGAACTGAATCAGCAATATATCCAAGGTATGCCTGTATATCTCTCCATTTATTTAGTTCTTTAAAAATATCACTCAGCAATATTTTACAGTTTTCTGTGTACAGATCTTGCACATTTTTGTTGAATTTATCCCTTAGTATTTCATGTTTTTGATGCTGAAAAATAAATAGTATTGTTTTTGTCAATATGAATTTCTGATTATTTGTTTCTAGTATATAGTAACACAATTGGTTTTGTATATTGACCCCATTTGTCAACTTGACTGGGCCATTAGGTGCCCAGATATTTGGTCAAATATTATTCTGGGTATTTCTGTGAGGATGTTTTTGGATGAGTTTAATATTTAAATCAATAGACTGAGTAAATCAGATTGACTTCCTTAATGTGGGTGGGCCTCATCCAATCAATTGAAGGCCTGAATAGAAATGGTGACAGTGGGCATTCTTGTCTTTTTTGGATTTAGGGGGAAAGCATTCAGTCTGTCACCATTAAGTATGATGTTAGCTAAGTTTTGTAGATGCCCTCCATCAGGTTGAGGAAGTTCCCTTTAATTCCTTGTTGGCTGAGAGTTATCCTGGATGGATTTTGGAATTTGTTGAATGCTTTTTCTGCACCTATTGAGATGAGCATTTGGTTTTCATTTGTAGTTTGTTAATATGGTAAATAACATTGATTGATTTTTGAATTATAAACCAACCTTGCATTACTGAGATAAACCTCACTTGGTCATGATGTATTTATACTTTTTTGTATTGTTTGATTCAATTTACTAAATTTTTGTTAAGAATTTTTGCAGTCTGTGAGGGATATTGGTCTATAGTTTTCTTATAATGTCATTTTTTGACTTTGATATTGGGTTAATGTCAGCCTCAGTGAATGAGGAAGAAAGTGTTCCATTCTCTTTAATTATCTAGATGAGTTTGTGTAGAATTGGCATTATGTATTCCTTAGGTGTCTGGTAAAGTTCACCACTGAAACCATCTGAGCGTTGAATTTTCTTTGTAGGAACATTCTCTCCCCACCCCAACAAATTCAATTTCCTTAGTTGATATAAGGCTGTTCAAATTTTTTTAAATTTCTTCTTGAGTGAGCTTTGGTAGTTCACTCACAAAAAAAGATACAAAAGTGAGCTTTTGTATCTTTTAAGGAATTGGTTCATTTCATCCAAGTTGTTAAATTTATTGGCATAAAGGTGTTGTTAATATTACATTATTATCCTTTTAATGTATGTAAAATCTGTGGTGATGCCATCTCTCATTTCTGATAGTGGTAATTTTTGTCTTCTTTCTCTTTTTCTGTAATAAGTCTGGGTAGAGGTTTATCAATCTTACTGACTTTTTTTCTTTGAGGAATAGGTTTTTGGCTGGATCTTGGAAGACCCAAGTTGGCTAGACATGATTTCTAGATCCTCTCAGGTGTAGCTCGTTTCTTCTGCCTAATTTATACTTTAGGGAGAGAGGGAAGCAGGGAGAAGGACTGATTCCTGATGAGATAAATGTATTAATACAGAAGGGGGAGTTTGCACCCTGCTCCTCCATGGGCCCCATTTTCCCTAACATGTTTCTGTGCAGTGTATCTGGTTCTCAGCTTTAATTCCTGGGTACCTTCTGCAGCACTGCTAAGTGATTAAGGAAGGAGAACACTGAAAACTACAAAACATGGTTGAAAGAAATTAAAGAAGACCTAATAAATGGAAGAAATCTTGCGGTCATGGCTTAAAAGACTTAATATTATCAAGATGGCAAAACCTCCCAAATTGATCTACAAATCTCAATGCAATCCTTATCAAAATCCCACCTGGCTCCTTTGCAGAAATTGACATGCTGATCCTAAAATTTGTATGGAAATGCATGGGACTCAGAATAGGCAAAGCAATCTTGAAAAAGGAGAATTAAATCGGAGGACTCACATTTCCCAATTTCAAAATTTACTATAAAGTTAGTTACAGTAATCAACAGCGTGGTACTTGTATAAGAACAGGCATACAAGTCAATGAAATAGAATAAGTCCAGAGATAAACCCATGCATTTACAGGTTTGATCTTTGACAAGGGTTCCAAGACAATTCAGTGGGGAGAGAAGAGTCTTTTCAACAAACGGTGCTGGGAAAGTGGATATCCACGTGCAAAATAATGAAGATGGACTTCACACCACGTATGAAAATTAACTCAAAATAAATCAAAGACTTAAAAGACCTAAAACCATAAAACTCTTAGAAGAAAACATAGACATAACTCTTATGACCTTGGATTTGGCAATAGAGTCATAGCTGTGACACCAGAGGCATGAGCAACGAAAGAAAAAACAGATATATCAGACTTTATCAAAGGTAAACACTTTGGTGTTTCAAAGGAACATTTCAAGAAAGCGAAATGTCAACTCACGGAATGGGAGAAAATATGTGTAAATCAGGTATCCGATGAGGGAGGGAACAGTATCCAGAATAGATAAGAACACTTACAACTCATCAGGAAAAGACAAACAATCCAATTAGAAATGGGCGAAGAATTTAAATAGACATTTCCCCAAAGAAGGCAGACAAATGGCCAATAAGCACCTGAAAATATGTTCAATATCCTCAGCCATCAGCGAAATGCAAATGAAAACCGCAGTGAGACACCACTTCACATCCACCAGGATGGTTATAATAAAAGAGACAGACAATCACCAGTGTTGGAGAGGGTGTGGAGGAACCGGAACCTACACACATCGCCACTGTGGAAAACAGTTGGGCAGTCCCTCAAAAAGTTAGACATAGAGTTACCTCGTGTCCCAGCAATTCATTCCTAGGTATATCGCTGAAAGAACTGAAAACATTTGTCCACACAAAAACGTTTATATGAGCGTTCATAGCAGCATTATTCATATTAGCCAACGAGTGGAAACAGCCCGGATGCCTGTCCGTGGGGGAGTGGACACACAGCATGTGCTGTATCCGTGCGATGGAATGTTATTCACCATAAATAGGACTGAAGTTCTGACACACGTTACAACACGGACGTGCCATGAAAACATGCTGGCTGAATGAAGCCAGTCCCGAAAGACCACATATTGTGTGATTCCACTGATATGAAATGTCCAGAGTAGATAAATCCATAGGGACAGAAGTAGATGTGTGGTTGCAGCGTGAACTGTGAGCGACTGCTAATTGGGTACAGGGTTTTGTAGACTGTGGTGATAGTTATATGACTTGGTGAATGTACTAAAAGCCACTGGACTGCATATTTGAAAAGAGTGAATTTTATCATGTGAATTACGTCTCAATAAAAAGAGTTAAAAGTCATTGGGAAGCAGCGAGCCGCTCAACCTCCGTTCCTCTGTGTGTGAGTGGAGTCTGAGGCCCCTCGAAGGCTCATCGTGAGGATGAGCAAACCGCGGAAGGACCAGAGCTGCTCCTGGAGGAGGGAACGGACGCAGCCCGGCCTCAGCTGGGTTGGTTGCTGGCGGCCTCGAGGGCCCCTCTGAGGCGGTCCGAGCCCCTGTCACCAGGAACCTCCCCGTCACCACCGGTTTAACCCTGAGTCCAGAGCCTGTCCTGCCGCTCCGGCCGCAGCCGCCAGATTACTTTCTCGACACCCTCTGTGGCTCCCTGTCTCCACAGGGTCAGCCCAGCATTTCTCCTGGGCCCTCGGACACCTGGCTCTCTGCCGCCCCCAACCCTGTGACCTTGTGACCCCAGGGCCCTCACAGGGCTCTGGGTCTTGTGGCTCAGGGGAGGCCCTCTGCCCCGGGCATCCACACCCCCTTGGCCCCTCCGTCGGCCCACCCATCTGCCCGGCCCACATCCCCTGAGACCCGGACTGTTCTGAGTTCAGCCTCGTCCTCCCCGCTCAGCACGTGCACAGGCCCGGCCGAGGGAGCGGAAGGACGGATGTCCTCCCAGCCTCTCCTGGTGTCCGCAGAGGAGGAGGCTGCCAGTACCTGGCCTCGATAAGCCCGTGCTGACTGGCGATCACGTTGCTGTGGAGAGTGACCGGGCGGGGTTCTGGGATGGGGGGCTGTGTGGACAGTCACAGGGTGGGGCCGAGGGAAGCAGAACAGCTTCCTGCAGTCACAGGCAGGGTTGGTCCTGGAGCCCAGCGCTCATGCCCACACAGACAGCCCGCAGGAGCAGTTCAGCAACTCCCCGGGCCACTGAGCCCTGCCAGCATGGGTGGGGAGTCAGGCCGACCTCTCTGCGTGCTGGGGGTCCTGAGCCTTTGGTGGGCACAGGTGTCTGTGGGTAACAGGACCGGGGGGCCGGCTCTCCACGCGGAGCACCCAGCCCGTTTGTGCACTGCCCGCCCGGTGGACAGACCTGGCAGGGCCGCACCATCCAACACCCTTGGAAGGGGTTTGGATCACGGGCGGGTTTGAAGGTTGCAGGGCTTTAGGAAAAGCTTTAGAAACGGGCACGTTATTAAATGTCTCCCGTGGGGAAGAAAGGGCAGAGCGTGGAAGGCACAGGATCCTGTGCCGAGAGCCCGCACCCCCCCAGCTGGGCATGTCCTGGTCAGTGAGGGCGCCCCGGGCATTGTGAGGCAGGCCCTTTCTCACTCGGCCGTCTCTCAAGGTCAGGTGCACCTGGTGGTAACAGTGGGCAGTGTGATCTTCAAAGATCACAGTGGTTTTGAAGGGTATTGATCGTATCACGGTTGTCAGGTGGAAGACTTGCTGACATCGGAGACTGCTGTGGGGAGGGGAGATTTGGAAGCAGGTTTTGGAGGGGAGGGTGGTTGATGTGCCGGGGCGATGGTGGGAAATAATTAAAATTAGAATCTCCTGCCAACGCAGCAATCCTGTTCACAACGAAGGAAAGTCTTATTACTGAATAAGCACTAGACCAGCATGCGATGTACACAGGCTGCCAAGACAGAGCCTCACCTTTTCACGTAGCTACGCAGACTGGACCCACACGTGTTACTTACGTGTTCTTCAGTTAACCAGACCCCACGCTCAGGTGGGGGACACGCCTAGCCCATCCCGAGTTCACCTGGTCATAGGGCTGGGGCCTCTGAGGGGTCAACCTTGACAGGGTGCTGAGCAGACCCGGGGACAAGAAAATAATCCTGGGCTGTGAAACAGGCTTTTAAAGTGTTTACGTCCATCTGTGTTGGGGAGCAGGGGAGGGATGGAGAAAGGACCTGGGATCAGGGTGCTCACGGAACATGCCAAGAACAGGGAGGAGAGGAAAGCTCTTTCCCCTTTGGCAACAGAAAATTCAAAGTTTCCTTTTAAATTTGTGTTTGCCTCACAGTGGAGGGCAGGTGTCAGTGGGGAGGAGGGTGCCCCCTCAGGTCACGACCAGGGTCCTGCGGGAAGGCTCTGCCGGGCTCCCGAGGCTTCACCCCAAACCCACAGTGTCTGCGTTTGGGTCGGTTCTCTCCCTGAAATGGACCCTGGAGCACAGGCAGGAGGAAGGTTGGTGGCCCCTGACCCTCCGAGTCCTGGCCGGCCTGTCTCACTGGCCCCCCCCCACCCAACAGAGATCCAGAGCTTTGCCGGCACCGAGAAGGATGGGCGCATCGTTGGGGAGATCGCCTTCCAGCTGGACCGGCGCATCCTGGCCTACATCTTCCCAGGGGTGACCCGGCTCTATGGCTTCACTGTGTCCAACATCCCTGACAAGATCAAGCAGGTGCGCCTCCCTGCCTGGGGGCCCTCCCTGCCCTGGGGTCCCCTTCCTGCCCTAGGACTCCCCCTTGCCCCAGGGTCCCCTTGCTGCCCCGTCACATGTGGTGCCCACACAGCTGCAGCCCTGGGCGAGCCTGAGTGGTGTCTGAGGCACATGTGCCAGGGGACACGACGAGCTGGTCCCATGAGTCCCTGTGCTTCCTGGCTTGGGACAGTCTCAGGAGTGGCTCCAGGCCGGGGAGTACTTTCACGCTCAGCCCCGGCTGGCAAGACACCTTCTGCGCGCCTGGGGTGCAGCTCCCTGCTCTCCCTGACACTGTGTGCTGGAGGGAAACTGGGAGACGGCTCACCTGGCGGGGGTCTGGCTGTGAGCCTCAGTGTCACCACCTACACAGCTGCGCTCGGGGAATCTAGCCCCTGCCCCACCCCGGCCCTGGGCCTCGCCTCCCGTCCCCCTCCACGCCCCCGTCCGCGGGTTCCGGGCTGTGCCCGCCCACCCGCGCCTGTGCCCACAGACGTCCGTCAAGCCCCTGGACGGCTCCGTGGATGAGAAGAGGCGGCGGGAGCTGACGCACCGCTTCCTGACGCTGACGGCGCGCCTGGAGAGGCTGGGCTACAGCCGCCACGTGCACCCCGCGTTCAGCGAGTTCCTCATCAACACCTACGGCATCCTGAAGCAGCGGCCCGACCTGCGCGCCAACCCGCTGCACAGCAGCCCGGCCGCCCTGCGCAAGCTGGTCATCGACGTCGTGCCCCCCAAGTTCCTGGGCGACTCGCTGCTGCTGCTCAACTGCCTGTGCGAGCTCTCCAAGGAGGACAGCCGCCCGCTCTTCGCCTGGTGAACCCGCCGACCCGCGCCTCCCTGCAATAAACGCGTGCTGCAACCCGGGCGCCGCGCTCCTCGTCCGCTCCCCGGAGGGCGCGCTGAGGGCGCCGGGGCCCGGTGCGCCGCCGGCCGGCGCCCGGCCGCCCGCCCCGCCGCCCACACCTGCGCGGCGAGTCGCACTCTATTAAAAGTCGTCTGTTTGCTGTTCCTCCTTTACCGCTGCTCTTTGACAGCGGAGGCCCCGCTGTGTTTGGAACGGGGCCACCAACCCCGAGGACCCGCCCGCACACACGGCGCCTGGCCCCCTCCCCTGTGGTCGCAGTGCCTCCTCTCGGAAGGGCAGCGGTCCGTCCCCCTAGGGGTTTACCCGAAGGCGGAGCCCGGGGCAAGGATTCGGCAGCAGGCAGGGCAGCTGCAGAATCTGCAGGGCGGAGTGAAAACACAGGCCCCTTTTTCAAAAGTCAGGAATTGCAAGACAGCGACTGCAGCGCTTTAAACCACGTGCTCGCGTGCAGCTGTGTGGGTGTGCCCTGCCAGTGAGGCTGGCGCAGGACAGGCAGTTTACTTGGGAGATGATTGGAGGAAGCAGGAGCCCCCAGGGGAGGGGAGCCAGTGTGCAAAGGGCGTCGATTTTCTGCCTGGTTCTGGCATGGAGAGCCCTGGTCCCTTTGGTTGGAAGGTGGTAGTAGAAACTAGCAATCGAGTGCTGGTGAGATGGCTTTTTCCTGTAAATGGTGGAGCTTTCCAGGGTCCGCTATTCAGGAGCTATTTTTAGCACCTGCCAAAAATTTTAATGTCTCAAAACTGCCCCCAAGAACTGGTCCCACTCCCCTGAGATAGAAAAATAATAGAAAAAAAAAAAACAAAACTGGTCACAGCATCACACTGGGTCCTGTCCCTGCATCTTGCGTTCCCAGCCGTGGCCAAGCCCTGGCCCAGAACCGTCTCCGTAGGACACACAGCCCCACTCCTGCCAGAGCCCTCTAGCCCCTGACTTTCCTGAAGCCTGGAGAGGGCAGGTGGCCCCCTGGGGCTCTGCAGTCAGGACACCTTCCTGGTTCCTTCTCTGCTGTAGGTATGAGGATGAAGGTGCTAGGGCGCCCTGTCCCTTGGTTGTCACAGCCTTGTGTGTCCCAGATGCACTGGCCCCTGTCTCAGTCAGCTCAGGTGCTGTAACAAATACCACCGACAGGGCGGCTTAAACAATAGAAATTTATCATCTCACAATTCTGGAGGCTGAAATCTGCGATCCAGGTGCCACAGGGCTGGTTCCTCCTGGAGCCTCTCCCCTGGGCATGTGGACAGCCGTCTCCTCCCTGTGTCCTCACGTGGTCATCACTCTCTGTGGGCGTCTGTGTCCTAATCTCATAAGGATGCCAGTCCTATGGGATCAGGCCCACTCTAGTGACCTCATTTTAACCTCATTATTTTTGCAAAGGCCCTGTCTCCAGGCACGGTCACGCTGGGGATTAGGGCTTCGACATATAAATTTGGGGGGGGCGGTCACAATTGAGCCCATAACAGACCTCATCCCTCCCAGCCGCCAGACACTACCCTGGCTGAGACTCCCCACCACCTGGGGGCCCTCTGCATCATGCAGGGCCGTCTGGTGGGCACTTTGGGCCCCCACCCCTGGGCCTGCGGGCTCTTTCGGGTGGGACCTGGCGTCGGGGCCTGAGTTTGGAGAGCTGCCCTGGTTGAGCCCTCGCAAAGGACCAGGTGCTGCCGGGGTGCCCACGTCCCCTCCTGGGACCCGGGGGGCAGGACGGCCATCACCCACGTTCACCCACAGTCAGCCCGGGGAGCCACAGCTGGACAGGACGGGCCTGCCCCTGGCCTCCAGGGTCTCTGGGCTCACCCAGCCCTTCTGCCTCTCCCAGTCCCCGTGAGCAGCTGCTGGAGGGGTGGGCTTCCCAAGGACCAGACAGCTGCTGGCCCGAGAGATCTGGGCATCCCCTCTCCCGGCCCCGTGGTGACTGCGAGGGGTGAAACAGCTGCAGACGCTGACCCCACAAAGGCCGCGTGGGGTGCCCGCTTCCGGGAGGCCCATGGATGGGTGCAGTCTGCTCTTGGGGGCAGGGGTCTGTGGGGGTCCGTGTGCTGCCAGGATGACCATGTGATCCATGGGCCTTTGCAGAATGGAAACACTACCCTGTTCAAAAATCACGAAGGACTTCAAGATGGCGTTGACTCGAGCTGGCTCTCTGGGCTCAGGGCCCTGTGCTGCTGACCTGGGGTGCGTCGCCCTTGTGGGGCCCCTCCGGCAGCGACACACACCTGCACGCACTCACCCCCTGCCCCGCCTCCTGCCCGACCAGGTGCGCTGACCTCTGCTGAGAGCCAGGGCCAGTGCCGGGGCCTCACAGCCGGTCCCTCGCATCCCCCTGCAGCCCTGAGGCTTGGCTGTTCTGCCAAGAGACAAAAGGCGTGGAGGGTCATCGTACGGTCACCCAGAGGGTCACCAGGGGACCCTGGACCCAGCTGGGCCTCAAGCCTGGGCTGACCTGAGGCCGCAGCCTGCTGAGGACTTTCCCCCGAGGGTCCAGGTCACAGGCACCTCCTTCGGCGGAGCCCACGCCCACGTGGGTGGAGGCCTCAGTCCTCCCCCTCCGCTGGCAGCCTCTCGGGGTCCTGGCTCTGCCCCTCCCCCATCTACTCAGTTAATAAGAAGCCTGGCCCCGGGGTGGGGCGCCACCCGAGGGCATAAAGGCCCCGCTGGCCTCCTTCCCACCTCTGCTGGTGAGAGGAGCGTCTGGAGCAGGGCCTGGACCATGTCCCAGCTGGTAGAATGTGTCCCCAACTTCTCGGAGGGGAAGAACCAGGAGGTGAGGCACCTGGGGCGGTGGGGGGCAGTGTAGGGGGCTCAGGGCAAGGAGAACGCGGCTCAGTGTGAGGTTTGGGGATTATCTTCTCTGGAAAGGGTGAGGAAGGGGGCAGCAGGCAGGCAGGCAGGTCCTGGCCCAGGTCTGGGCCTGGGGTCTGGGCGGGTCACTTGGCCTCTTGTGTGAAAACAGGGCCCCTGAAGCCCGACCCCCAGGGCCATTTCAGGGTCCCCGGGGGGTACCCCGTCTCCCTTCCCCACCTTGTGAGGCGGGCGCCGCTCTCATCCCCACGTGACCTGCAGGAAACTGAGGCACAGAGAGCTGGGCAGGCCTTCCTGCTGCCTCGGAAGGTTCCGGGCCCTTCACGCTCCCCCTCCCCCCCCCAGACACAGGTGGCCTGGGGGCCGGGGCCCTGACCCTCTGTAACCTTGGCCTGTGGGTCACCTTCTCGGGGCCCTGAGAGCCCCTGTGCCCAGGTTCTGCTTCCTGCCTCGGTTTCTTCCGGAGGGTGCTGCCTGGGTGCCTGCCCCCCTATGCCCAGGTCCTCGCCCCGCGTCATGTCTGAATGGGGGCAGGGCGGGCACGGCCCCTGCAGCTCCCGCTCCCTCTTCCGCGTGGGGAGATCGAGGCACAGGCCTGGCTTTGTCCCCAGGTGATCGACGCCATCTCCCGAGCGGTGGTGCAGACCCCGGGCTGCGTGCTGCTGGACGTGGACGCTGGCCCCTCCACCAACCGCACCGTCTACACCTTCGTGGGGCGCCCCGAGGACGTGGTGGAGGGGGCCCTCAACGCCGCCCGGGCCGCCCACCGGCTCATCGACATGGGCAGGCACAGAGGTGAGGGCCCGAGTGCGCGCGGCCGGCCTCGCCCGCAGGACTCGCCAAGGGCATGGGGCCATGGGGCTGGCTGGATGCTCCTTGGACCCCGTCCACGTTTCAGGGGGCCCTAGAGTGGCTGGCAGAGAGGTGATCGCGCTCTGTGCAGGCCCTGGGCGGGGGTGGGGGACACAGCCCGATCTGTCAACAGCCCACAAACCAAACACATTCTTTGGGCTGCAGGGTCAAAGATCGGTGGACACACGGGGAGCTGGTCAAAAGGGCAGGGTCTCTGGACGCCCACAGCGGGGGAGGGAATTCACACGAGATCCCAACTGGTGAAGAGAGATGGAGGCTTATCTCAGAGGAACCGCCTGGGGAGAGGGGGGCGCGGGGGCCGCCATCTGACCCACGGCGGGACTCGGGTTTTGAGAAGGACCCTCTGTAAGGCAGCCGGGTGAAGGCGCCCCTCCCTGAGGGCTCGGAGCTATCCTCTCGGCTCTTAGGGGAGGGAGGGGTTTACTTCTGAGATGCCGCAGAAATCAGGGGCTGCTTCTACCGGGGCCCTGTGGTCAGTGCGGGTGTGCGTGTGCGGGGGGCCGGAGGGCAGGGTCCGCCCCGAGCTCTGCACCTGGGCCTCCGCTTCCTCAGCCCCCATCTCTGTGCAGGGGAGCACCCTCGGATGGGCGCCCTGGACGTGTGCCCCTTCATCCCAGTGCGGGGCGTCACCATGGACGAATGCGTGCTCTGTGCTCAGGCCTTTGGCCAGCGGCTGGCAGAGGAGCTGGGTGTGCCAGGTGCGTGCCTGGGGAAGGGGGGCCTATCCCAGGGGCTCCCCCAGCCGGCCCCTCCTCACTTTACTTCAGTTCCCATCAGCAGCAACAGCAGCCATCCCTTGAGGTTCTCTGCTCTTGCATCCTTAAAAATGCATTTTAAGAAAAAAACCCCAAAACACTACCATGCAGGTTTTTGACAGGCAGGAATGTCCTGCTTCTCCTGCAATGGGACAAAACACAGGGACAGGGTCCCAGCTGTCAGGGAGGCAGTGGGACCGAGTAGCCACTCTGTAAAGGACTTGAGCAGGATGGATGGGGAGCCCTAAACAGTCTCTTTGGGGAATTAACCAAATCAAGGAAAAGCCCAGCACAGGGCAGCTGGCGGACCTGTGAGCCCGGGCACGGGTCCAGCCCCCTGCGATGTGGCTGATGGACGGGCTGGGGGACGGGTGTCACCTGCCCTGTGCAGGTGTCAGAGCTGGTGGTAAGTTTTGTCTTCTCTCCTCCTCGTTCCTTAATTTGCGGGTGTGTTGATCGTTCAACGAAAATGCACTTTGGAGAGAAACACGAATATCCTTCCAGCCCCTCTTGAGGGCGGGCAATGGCTTTTTTCTGGGGCATCTGTGCAGGGGCAGCGGGGGTGGGCAGAGGAGGGGTCCTGGCCCATACAGAGTGCCCATCAGCGACCACCCACACCCATCTGACGGGGCTCAGAGACGGGGGCGCTGCCAGCAAGACGGAGCTGCGGGAATGGGGGTCCTGCAGCGCCCGCCGGCCGCGGGCCTGACCGGCCAGGCCCCTTGCAGTGTACCTGTACGGCGAGGCAGCACGGACGGCCAGCCGCCAGTCTCTGCCGGCCATCCGGGCCGGGGAGTACGAGGCCCTGCCTGAGAAGGTGCGGTGTCCCCTACCAGGGGGCGGTCTGGGGGTGGGCCCTCCTCCCCCCTTCCCTCACCCACTGGTCTCCCCCCAGCTCAAGCAGGCTGAGTGGGCGCCCGACTTCGGCCCCAGCTCCTTCGTCCCCAGCTGGGGGGCCACTGTCACGGGGGCGCGGAAGTTCCTCATCGCGTTCAACGTCAACCTGCTCAGCACCAGGGAGCAGGCGCACCGCATCGCCCTCGACCTGCGGGAGCAGGGCCGCGGCAAGGACCGGGTGAGGGCACCCCGGGGTGCCGCCGGAGAGGGCCAAGGCTATGCCCCGCGTGTGGACCTGCTGAGCAGCCCACCTCGGTGTCCACGCCACGTGGGACCGGCAGGGTTGGGGTTCCAGGGTTTGAAGTTGGGGAGCAGGTCTTTAAGGACATTTTCCATGGAAGCTGCAGGGCTGCAGCTGTGGTTAAAATACTGCATCATTTCCACACTGATAGGAAAACAGCCGCTTCTGCACCCCAGGTACCCCTAGGTGCCCCCATGTACCTCCAGATGCCTCAGGTACTTCCAGGTACCCCCAGGTGCCCTGATCCACCAAGTCGGACATCATAGCTGTCACCTAGTGTGAGCATCGCTCCTGCAGAAAGTTCGAGTTGGACACAGACACAGAGACACCCGGTGGAGGAGGCCCTGCCCACCTGTCAGGCCCCACTCCCAGAGACCTGGGCCTTCCAGGCAGCTGAGGGCCTGGGAGCCCAGCTTCCGTGCCGAACACTCAGTTGTCTGCAAGCACAATACAAAAACACAGCCACTCCCCAATCCTTCTCTGTGCTCTGCTGAAGTCAAGAGTCTACCTAACCCCGAAAGGTAGACTGAGTCGCCCCAGGGAGTGAGGGCCAGGAGCTGGCCTCTGGGGCAAGGGGTGGAAGGGGTGGGAGGCAGGGCCCCGCGCCCAGGACAGGGCTGTGGGCGGGGATGCCCGGGCCGCAGGGCCTGGTCTGAGCGTGTGGCTTGTGCGGGGCGGGCACCGCGGCACTGACCCCTTGGGGCCTTGGTTTCCCGTGGTGGGCGGGCCCTTTCCCGGCTCCGATGGGAACGGGACAGTGAGGCGCAGACCGCCTGAGGCCGGCTGCCCGGCCACACCGCACAGTCTTCAGGCCACGGCCCCCCTCGTCTGGGTGTCTGGGGTGGGAGGGAACCCTCGGGCTGGCTGGGGGATGCAGGGGCAAGGGGCTGTCAGTGCTGGGCCGGGCCGGGCTGGGCAAGCCTTGTCCTTGACAGCCAGGACGCCTGAGAAAGGTGCAGGGCATCGGCTGGTACCTGGATGAGAAGAACCTGGCTCAGGTGTCTATGAACCTCCTGGACTTTGAGGTCACAGGGCTGCACACGGTCTACGAGGAGACCTGCAGAGAAGCCCAGGTGAGCAGGGTGGGTCCCCTCCCCCCGTTCTCAAGCCCAGCCCCCTGGGCGCTGACTCCCCAACCTCCGACCTCTGACTTCTGCAGGGGCTGAGCCTCCCGGTGGTGGGCTCGCAGCTGGTGGGCCTGGTGCCTCTGAAGGCCCTGCTGGACGTGGCCGCCTTCTACTGCGAGAAGGAGAACCTCTTCGTCCTGGAGGAGGGGCAGCGGCTCCGGCTGGTGGGTGGGGCTGGGGGGGGTGTGTCAGGGAGAGGGAGCAGGTCTGGGGCTCCCGGCACCTGCACCCCAGGCCTGGGGCACTGTCTGCGGGCCCAGGCCTCCTCCTCCTCCTTCTTTGTTTTATTGTCTGTGCCTGGAAGTTGAGATCACACTGTTTTCACTTGGGGGACACTGTTGAGGTTTTCTCTGTGACCTAAAATGTGTTCAGTCTTGTGAAACTTCAGCGGAGAGGACGGGCCTGGTGCCGGTCCTGGAGCCGCATCCTGCGGATGGAAGGACCTGCCCCTCGTCCGCTCCCTGCCTGTTGGGATTTGGGTGCGTGAATCTAGTGTCCATGGGTTATTCACAAAGTTGTTCCTTTGGTCCCAGGTCCTACCGCCTGCTCTGGGTGTGGCCGTCCTTCTCAGTCCTGTTGCTCTGGCCTCTGAGTCATTTTGTCTTGAGGGCGTTTCTTACAATGAACGTGTGATTGGATTTCTCTGAAAGTTTTTTTTAAATTTATACTTATTTATTTATTTATTTATTTTTGGATGCATTGGGTCTTCGTTGCTGTGCGCGGGCTTTCTCTAGTTGTGTCGAGCGGGGGCTACTCTTCGTTGCGGTGCGTGGGCTTCTCATTGCGGTGGCTTCAGTAGTTGTGGCTCAGGGGCTCTAGAGTACAGGCTCAGTAGCTGTGGCGCACGGGCCCAGTTGCTCCGCGGTGTGTGGGATCTTCCCAGACCAGGGCTTGAACCCGTGTCCCCTGCATTGGCAGGCAGATTCTTCACCACTGTGCCACCAGGGAAGCCCTTTCTGAAAGCTTTTGTCTTTTGGTAGTTGGGTTTATCCTTTTGTATCTGCTAATTTAGCAGGTATGTCTGGACTTACTTTTGTCCTAGTTTTAGGCATGAGAGTGTGTGGTTTCCTTTGGGCTGTATGGAGGAGTCTATTTTTAGGAATTCTGGTAATTACCCTATAATAATATATTTATCTCTATTTTTTGATTTATTAATTTAAAAACTTTATCCAAATGTATCAGTTTGACTTAATTTTTGTCAATACAGGCACCTTGGAGATAGCATAGCTTTGGTTCTAGGCCACTGCAGTAAAGCGAATATCACAATAAAGCAACTCACGATTTTTTTGGTTTACTAGTGTGTATAAAAGTTATGTTTACACTAGACTGTAGGCTATTAAGTGTGCAATACTATTATGTCTAAAAAAGCTGTGTACATACTTACTTTAAAAGTACTTTATTGCTAAAAAATGCTAACCATCATCTGAGCTTACAGAGAGTCGTGATCTTTGTGCCGGTGGAGGATTTGAAATACTGCAAGAATTACCAAAATGTGACACAGAGACACAAAGTGAGCAAATGCTGTTGGAAAAATGGTGCCAATAGACTTGCTTGAAGCAGGGTTGCCACAAACCTTCAATTTGTCAAAAACGTACTATCTGTGAAGTGCGGTAGAGGGAGGTCTGCATTTTGCTGGCTGGCAGAAACCAACAGAACTTATACTCAATTGTGTAGCTTTGAAGAAATAATCATCTGAAAGCATAATATACACTTTAAGAAAATAATCTACATTCCCGTAACATTAGACACAGAAAATGAATGAGAAAGTAACTACACAGCATTTACTGCTGTCTTTTCTTCCTTCTCTATTTCCTCATTTTTTAGACTTGTGCTATTTTTTAGGGAGCTGGTTATTTTGGTGCTTAAATATTTTTTCAGTTGTTTAAATTATGGTAAAATAGACATGACATAAAATTTGTCATCTTAACCATTTTTAAGTGTACTGGCCACTGGTGTATGTGTATAAAGTTGTGCAGCTGTCACCAGTGTCCAGGATGGGGTTTCCTATTTCTGCAAAAGACGTTGTCAGGACGTGTCGGGGCTCGCACTGACTCCGCAGGCCACTTTGGGCGGTGGTGCTGTCTTACAGCACCGTCCTTCCAGCCCTGGATGTGGGCTGTGTTCCCCTTCACCTGTCTTTGCCTTCTTTCATCATGTTTTGTAGTTTTCATTGTAGTCTTTCACCTCCTTGGTTAAGTTAATTAATTCCTAAGTATTTTATGCTATTGAAAACAGAATTGTTTTTGTAATTTCTTTTTCGGATTGTTCACTGTTAGTGTTTAGAAATGCACTGACCTTTGTGTGTTGACTTTGTATCCTGCTACCTTGCTGAATTCATTTATTAGTTCTAGGTGTTTAACTTTTTAAGTTTAAATAATGTATTTAATCCTTTAGCTCTTTATCAATGTTAGACAATGTCTGTTGACTCTTGGTGAAGAGAGACAAAAAAATTAATGCACTTGTGTAAGTGGTCATCTCTGTTCCAGATTTAAATTGCTTTGTTGTTATTTTTACATTGTCAGCTGTATAACATTTACCTTCTGTAACCATATCCACACATATTAAATATCCACAGATATTTAATCTTGGTTCTATACACGAGTGAGGTCACTATGCATCTCTGTCCTTTCCCATCTGTCTGGCTGGATTTCACAAACAAGCAGAGTTTTAAAGAAAGGCTCATAGGGGCCTTCTGTGGGTTCTGGCATGTTTGGGAATGTCTTTCTGTGACTTTATGCTTGCAAGACAGTAGGACAACCAAAACCTCAAGTCACATGTCTTTTCCTGAGAATGTTGCAAACACATCTTCACCACCTTTTGGAATAAGTGTCCCCGTGGGGAGGTCTAAGGCCATCTAGTTATCTCCCCACCCCTGGTGACCGGTTCTTTCTCCAGGATGCTTGAAGAATTCCATCTTTATCCCTGAAATTCAATGACTCTGCCATAAGAGTCTTGCTGTGGATTATTCTGCATCATTTTTTTCTCTGGAACAGGGTTTCTTGTGATTCACAGGTTCATTCTTGTTTAGCTTCAGGAATATTTTCTTCTATTGTATTTTTGATCCAGTTTTTGGTCCTTTCACTTTACCGACACCCGTTACACCGCGGTAGCATTTTCTTCCACATATTCTGTCTTTTTTGTACTTTCTTTCCCCCGTATTCACTGTGGTTTTCTCAGGCTTCACTTCGCAATCACTGATGCAGTTTATGGCTGGGTCTATTCTCTTTCTAGCGGTTACAAAGTTTTGTGTAACTTTTTATTTTGATGTAATTTCCTACTCACAGAAGAGGTGCAAGAACAGTACCAGGAACTCTTTTATACCCTCCAGATTCACCTATTGTTGCATTTTGCCCCATCCGCTGTATCACTCTTTTTCTGTATTCCATGCATAATCATATTTTTTCCTGGACCATTTTAAAGTAGACTGAAGACACTGTGCCCTTTACCCCTTGTTTATTCAGGGTGTAATTCTTAAGATCAAGGAAGTTCTCTTACCCATCACAGTGCAATGATCAAAACCAGGAAATCCAGCACGGTACAACCTGGTATCTAATCTGCAGACCGTAGTCAAATCGCATCAGTGTCCCCCCTCTCCATGGTCTGCCCCAGACCAGCAGTGGGTTCGGGTGGCTTGTCTTTCATGGCCTTTAATCTGGATCAGGTCCCCAGTTCTCCCCGTCTTTCCTTGACCGTGACGGGCTGTGGAGCACCGGCTGGTGGCTTTGTGAAGCGCTGCTCGCTGGGTGCTGGTCTGACCTGGCTCAGCGCTGGGTGTACGTGTGCGTTTCTGGCAGGAGCAGCTCAGATGTGACGGAGTATCCCCCTCAGGGCGTTACCTGGGTCCTCTGGTCAAGCTGGTATCCCCGACCCAGGGTTATCACTGCAATGTTTCTGTTTTCCTTTTGTTGTTAATAAGAACTCCCTGGGGAGGTAGTTTAAGAATGTGTAAATGACCTGTTCCTCTTAAAATTCCAGCCATAAGTATTAGGAGCATGGAGAGTTTTCTAACTTCATCCTTTTTCTGTAAGAAGCTTTCACCTCTCCCACATTTATTTATTCCTTATTAGTGTGTTTGACGCTCTCTACTGTCTTTTAAAACATATTATTTTATATTTTTTAACTGAAAGTTCTGAGGTCTGCAGTCTTTGAAGGTCTGATTCTGCAAACTGTGTGTCTGCGGATTCTCGTGGTGATGCTTCTTCCTGTGCTTGGTGATGTTTGGTTGTGACTGCCTGTTCTTTAGAGTTTCGTCTGCGGTAATTCTTGGTCACCTGGTTTAGTTTGTGTTTGCCTCTGTTAGATGCTTGGACCACTTTAGATGAGCCCTTTGCTTGGAGCTTTGGAGCCACACAGGAAGAGAATTCTGTGCGAATGGTGGCCCACCTCCCCGTCAGGTTAGAATTCCCAGGAAAGATTTTTTTTGTGCTTCACCAAACGGAAGGCCGAGACTGGGAAGTATCCCAATATTTCCTGTGATGGGCGGTTTTCCCAAATTCATCCCTGGAGATGTCCTCTTTCAAGGGTCTCCCGTCTGACCCAGCTCTTGAGGGCTCGAGACCTCCCCTGCTCGTGAGAGGTCTCAGATGTCTCCAGGGTGGACCCAGCTTCTGGGAGAGGAGGTCTTTCCGGGCATTTCTGGTCGCTTCTGGCTGTGAATGGCTTCCTTTATGTTCTGCCGGCTTTGCCGGGAGCTGAATTCCACTCTGACAATCCTGTTCCTCATTCTGAGGTTTTCTGCGGCAGGCGGGCCGCTTGCTGGCTCTACCGCCAGCTCTCGGGCGCTCTCTGCCCCATTTCCGCGTCCTCAGGGAGACCTCATGACTGTCCCCTGGGACCTGCTGCTTCGTTTCCCTCAAGCTGCACTTGTCACTTTCTATTTTGTGTGGAACATGTCACCTGTGTGGCTCAGAGGGGCTGGGACTGTGCTGACGGCATCGAGCATCATAAAGTGTCCTGAGTGTTTTTTGGTGGAAAGGATTCTACTCCGAAATGGGGATATTTCCAACTTGATTTTGAATTCGGGTAAAATTCACTTTTCCTCACATATCAAGTCTCACGTTTGGGCAGATCAGGCAGCTCCCGGCCTTTAAGAACCAGAGAGACCCTGACACCCGAGGAGCTGGACTCCTGTCCAAAGAGGCAGTTTTCTTGGCCCCTTTCCAGCGCAGGCTCTTGTGCGGGCAGGATGGGGTCACCACGGGCCTTGGTCTCGCTGCAGCAGCACGGTGGGTGGGTGGTGTGTCCGGAGGCCAGGCAGGGCGCCTGCTCTGGGCGAGGCCTTCAGTCGGCAGGGCTGCTGGCGGGCATGGGGTGCGGCAGCTGTGCCCCTGCAGGCTCCCGACCAGGGCAGGGCGCCCCGCGGGCGGCAGGGGTGGGACCTGCGATCAAGGGGACTCCAGTCACCGGCCCCTCTTGCAGGTGGTGAACCGGCTGGGCCTGGACTCCCTGTCCCCCTTCAACCCCCAGGAGCGGATCATCGAGTGAGCAGCCCCCGCCCCCCGCCCCTGCGTGGAGGCCAGAGCTTGCTCTGTCCGCCAGAGCTCTGCTCTGTCACCAGGCGTGGGGCTGGGAGCTTGCTGGGGGGCCCAGTGGGGCCGCGACAAGGTGCCACTCTGTCCTCACGCAGCTCCTGGCTGGTCACAGCCCCTCCCCGGGGCAGCCACTCTGCATATCGGGCCCACATCCCTGCCCACCCCCCCCCCCCCCCCCCCCGCAGTGGTGCGAGTCAGGGGCTCCCGGCCTGGCCAGCCCCACCCTTGCGGCCTGGCTGCAATGACCCGGGGCCCTGTCCGCCCCCTCCCTGTCCCCGCCCCTGCACGACGCAGACCCTCACTCCCAGCTGCCCCACCCCTGCAGGTACCTGGTCCCCGAGGCTGGCCCAGAGCAGAGCCTGGTCGACCAGCCCCTGCGCACCTTCGTCCGTGAGGTGGGCGCCCGCTCGGCAGCCCCGGGGGGCGGTTCCGTGGCCGCAGCCAGTGCAGCCATGGTGAGTGGGGCCGGGGCGAGGATGCGGGGCGGACGGCCGGGGTTGGGGGCGTCTCCCGGCCTGGGGCCGGTCCCACGCACAGGGCGCTCTCCCCAGGGCGCCGCGCTCGCCTCCATGGCCGGCCTGATGACCTACGGGCGGCGCCAGTTCGAACACCTGGACGCGACCCTGCGGCGCCTGATTCCCCCCTTCCACGCGGCCTGGGCTGAGCTGACGGCGATGGTGGACGCCGACGCCCGGGCCTTCGAGGCCTACCTGGTGAGCGTGCAGGCGGGCCTCCACCACCAGCCCCGCAGAGGCAGCCCCGAGGGCGAGTGGGGTCGGTGGACGGTACGCGGTCCGGAGGAGAGACAAGTGGGTCAGGGTCACAGGGGGAGGGGGAGGGGCTGCCACGAGCACAGGTGTCTGTAGACGCCGGGGGCTGGAGGGAGGAGACAGTGGTCTGGCCCCTCTTGGGCCCCCCTCCCCCGCTCGTGCAGGGCCAAGCCCGGCGGGTGTGGTGCAGGCGTGACTGCAGGTCGGGGTCTCTGCAGGCTGGGGGAGGGCCGAGAAGGGCACCTGTTCTGAGGGTGAGCCAGGCTCAGCGTCCCCCTGCCCACGTCCCTGAGTCCCGCTGATGGGCGACACCCAGACCTGCAGATGCCGGAGGAAAAGCAAGGTCCCCAAGGAAGAGCTCCCATCCCGGGAAGGGCGGGAACAGGAATCTTCACAGAAGAAATGCTGAGGGTCATGGTCTCGGAGATCAGAGAAGACGTTCAGCCACGAGACACAAAGGGCCCCCGGGGAGCCGGGCACCTTCAGCAGCACAGGATGTGGGCGGCTGCCTCCAGGGAGTGCCCATCCAGGGGGCAGCGGAGGAGGGACGTCCATCAGACCGGGCGGGGGATGGGGAACTTGCAGGAAGGTCAAGAAGCCCCAGGCGTGTCTGAGGGCAGATCCAGCAGAGAGGACCCGGGAGGGGCGGGAGTGAGGGCGCTCGGACCCCACGGGGGTAGGAAGACACGCCTGGGAAGGAATGAGCTCCCAGCAGACAGCAGGCATCCAGAGCCGCCTCGGGGGTGGGGGTGGGGACGGGGCAGGAGGACCTGGGCCAGGCGACCTCGGGAGGCGACCTCGGGGGCTGCTGGGCTGGGCGCCCCGACGTGAGTGCCGCATCTGCACGGGGACAGTCTAGGATGTCGCATTGCGGGAGGAGGTGACCCTGTGACAGAAGCTGGGTCCCTGGGGGCGGGGTACAGAGACTGATCACCTTTCCCCTATGCGCTTTTACGTTTTAATTTCGTTTATTTGCTTTTTAAAATAGGTGAAAGCCTCAGGGGTTCAGAGTTCACAGGGGCAGAGGGCAGCTGGTGAGCTGCCCCCCGTCCGCCCCGTCCCCCCGCCCAAGCAGGTGCAGCCCCAGTGCGTACGTTTCCCTGAGATGTTTGTGTGCATTCGGGCAGAACTGGGTTCCCCTTTCTCTTCCTTTCTTACACAAATGCTGGCAGGCAGATGTCCAGTTGCAGCTTGCATCTTTCACCTGACGTCCTCCTGGAGCAGGGACACCCCCGGCTCAGTGGCCCGGGGTTCTGGGGACGCCTGGAGTGGAGGCCTTGGACCAGCCCCGTTGGGGATTCTGGCCAGGTCCAGTCGGCACCTGGGACAGGCTGTGTGGACAGCTGGCCTCCGTCGCTGGGCACTCGGTGGACGGGCTGTAGGAGCGACTCGGGGAAGGGCTTTCCCTCCAGGGTGGGTGTGTTCCCCACTTGAAGGGTGCTGCCCAGGGGCCCTGGCAGAGGTTGTGTGGATTGAGCCCTGGAGTGGTCCTCCCACCATTTACCCTGACGCCGCGGCCATTGGACCTGGTTGTCACGTGCATCTCTTGTTGCTGCCCTGGTGCGAGCGTCTCATGTGGGTGGGGCAGGAGCATTTTCATACTTTTTGCAGCGGTTTTCTTTCCTTTTCAGGAAAGTGAGGTGTCCTTTTCTTCTCTGTTTTGCTTAGTGCTGACTAGGACTTTTCATAAGCCAGGGAGTCTCAGCTTGTTTGACTTTCAACTTTGCTTGTACTGGTTTCTGACCATACGAGCCTTGTGTTTTTATGTCGTCGAATATTCAGTCTTTCTTTTGCTCTTTCCTTGGTGTTGTGTCCTAGTTTAAACGGCCTCCCCAGGCCAGAATTATTGAACTTCTCTCCAGGTACCTCTAGCCATCTGTGGTCTGAAGAACTTTAGATGCTGAGAGGGGCTCGAGTAGAAGCATCAGCGTGCATATAAATAATAATACATAATTAAAAACAAATATTAAAAATTCTGACCACTAGAGATTAGAAATAAAACAAGTATAAAACAACTGGAGGGGGCAGTAGAAAAATGAAAATCTAATCAAAAGGCAGGAAAGAAAAAGAAAAATAGTCAGCAAAGAGGTGTGGTTTAGAGAAAACCTAAAATAGAATGGTTAGACTGAAGACACACCCGACCAACAATCACACACACACACACGCACACACACACACGTGAGTGTGGTAGATACTGCACTGGTCTATGTCCCCACTGAGCAACAAGAAGACAGACTTTTGAACAAAAATAAGAAAACATCCTTATCTTCCACCGAATACATGAGCAATCTCTAGGCAGAGTCGGAAGCTAGCTGTGTACCTCCCTCCCCACCAAACAAACCTCACAGTGAATCAGAAAATAAATCAAACTGCGGTGGGCAGCCCTCCTCAGCCAGACACAGACGTGGCCACGTGAAAGTCAGACTTGACTAAAATCAGCAAAGTTCTGCCCAGTGGAGCCCCCCGTGCCCCCGCTCCCCGACCTGGGTCTGCAGCGGAGTCAGCAGGTTCCCGTGTTCGTGAGGAGTTGCTGTGGGTCCACGTGGAAAAGAGAAACGTGTCACCAGAGACAGGCGGCCGGAGGGGCGCCCGGGGAGGCTAGGGGACGTCAGGATGGTGACAGAACCCGGTTCAGGTCGGGTCAGGATGGTCACAGGATCTGGTTCTGGTCGGGTCAGGATGCTGATCGAATCTGGTTCAGGTCGGGTCCAGGGATCCTTTACGCTCGTGCAGGGTTGATGGACCAGCTGACTGTTAACGGCTTTTGGGCGGAGATTTGGCGAAACCTACAAAACCAGCAAGGCACGTTCCCCACCAGCTATGCCCTTGGACCCGGCACGTGGGCAGGCCTCAGGCGCCAGTGTGAGCGAGTGAGCCTGGACGGGTGCTCACAGCGCGGGGTGCGGGACGGGGGAGGCCTGCCCGGCAGCGGCGAGGAGAGTGACACATGGGGTGATGGCTCCTCAGAGGAGGCCTGGCTTGTGTGGCCCCTCGGGGATGCGGGGACACGGCCTGAACCATTACACCAGGACTTCGGGGGTTGTGCGGTTGCCTCGCCTGGAGGCTGGGAGGCCTGGGGCTGGAGAACCCGCTCCCCTCCACCCTCCTCTCCAGCCTCCAGCACTGACAACGTGGGGCCTTGCGCCGGGTCGCCTGCCCTCCTCTGTCGGGGGCCCAGGGCTATAATCCACGGAACCGACCTCGGGGGTGGTGTGGGCCCTGCGCGAAGCCCCTCCCTCCCCCAGGCTCCCATGTCCCCTCATCACAGCCAGTCAGCCGCACGTTTCTGTGTTTGCTCCGGCAGAAAGCAACGAAGCTGCCCAAGAACACACCTGAGGACAAGGACAGGTGAGCGCAGTGGTGGCTGCGGACATCCGGGCGCCTCAGGAGGCCCGGGAACCAGTCAGCCCCCCTCTGGGGTGTGTTGTGATTGAAGAACAGCTTCCCTGTGGTCCCCACCCTGGTTCCGTCTGCTCAGAGCGGAGCCATCAGGTGGGTCCAGCGGTGCCCAGGCGCCCTGGGCTCTAACCACTGACCCTCTTGCTTCCAGACGCGCGGCTGCCCTGCAGGAGGGGCTGAAGCGGGCGGTGGCCGTGCCCCTGGCGCTGGCGGAGATGGTGACGTCGCTGTGGCCGGCGCTGCAGGAGCTGGCCCTGTGCGTGAACCTGGCCTGCCGGTCGGACCTGCAGGTACGCGGCGGAGCCCCGCTGCAGGGGCGACGTGCGGAGGGTCACTGGGCATTACAGCTCTTCACCAAGCCGGGCAGGCACAAGCGCTCACGGGGCGTTTCGGTCAGTCTCAGCCCGCAGGGCCGGCTCCGTCACCCATTAAGGTCTTGTTCAAGGTCGCGCGGCAGAGAGAAGCAGAAGCTCGAGTGTGTCTCCAGAGGCCACCCCTAACCGTCCCCCAGACCCCGTCCCTTCCCTCCTTCCCACCGCCCCTCTTCCAGAAAACCCAGGGGCTTGCAGACGCGCACAGGCCCCCCGTCCGCAGCCCGTGGGCGGAGGCCCGGGCACCAGGAACAGCAGGGCCGGCTCTGCGTGTCCGCAGCCCGTCCTGAGGGGAGGAGCCTTGTCTCCTCGGGCTGGTCGTCATCCGTCTCTGGAGGGGCCGGGCCGAGCTGCTTGTCTCTGTGGGGAGAGGGCCGGCCCTGCCACCGGGAGGGAGCCCTTGGGCTGGTCAGTTTGCCGTCTTCACGGCTGAGGCGTGAGGCCCCCAGGCCCCGTCCCTGGGCTGAGGAGTGGGCAGGGCGAGGCCCTGCTGTCCCCCTGGTACCGACGCCGGCCCTGCCCCTTGGCGGTTGCAGGTGGCAGTGAAGGCCCTGGAGACGGGGGTGTTTGGTGCGTATTTCAATGTGCTCATCAACCTGAAGGATGTCACCGACGACGCGTTTAAGGACCAGGTGGGCAGGGGTGCGGGCCGGGCCCACCGACGGGACTGGAGGTTGCCCTCGGGCCGTGGCTCCCAGAGGGTCCCTGAGGGCCTGGGCAGTGAGGGAGGTGGGGGTGTGGCGGAGAGCCCCCTGGGCTGGGGGCCCAGGGCACCTGGCCAGCAGGCCCTCGGGGAGGGAAGTGTCCATCAGCCGAGAAGTTCCTCCAGCTCCTGCAGGTGGACGAGGCCTGGCCCGCAGAACGCAGGCGTCGGGGTCGGCTGGGGCCGTCTTTCAGCGTCTCTGTGGAGGCAGGTGGCCTGGGGGCCTGCCGGCACCCCCTAGCTCCCTCCCAGGGGGCTCTGGCCAGGGCTGGGGTCTCTCCCAGGGGGGCTGGGCTGTAGCACTGGCAGCACAGGGTCTCAAAGGACAGTCTCCAGCCTAAGCAATGATCCCACTTCAGCATCTGTGATAATTTCATTGTTACTGTTTATTGGAGGAAAATTCACGAAACACGCAGCTCACTGTGTTAGATGATGCAATTCAGTGGCGTTAGGCACACTTACGCGGTTGCAAGACCACCACCACTATCAAGATCTGGACCATTCTCATCACTCCAAAGGATGCCCCACAGTCACCCCCATTCCCAGCCCCGGCCACTGCCCATGTGTCTCTGTGATTTTGTGACAATCTTTAAAAAGTGATTTCGCGGCTCGGAATGGGAGCGGCACGGCCTTTTCGAGGGTCAGCCCGTCCCCACCTGCCTCTCCAGCCGAGCTGGGCTTGGCCATCAGGGAAGGCCCTGTCCACCATGGGGGCATTGAGATAACGGATGGGCCGCTTGAGCTCTGGCCCTTAGGGCCTCAAGACATAGCCCTGCCCTTGGCAGTCATGGCTAAAGTGGGGAGACCAGGAGGGTGGGGGCTGGCTGGCCCCAAATCTCAGGAAAGACAGAGGGGCCCCTCCCGTCACCACCAAGAGACCCATGAGGAGCTGGGGGCCCCTAGGTCAGGGGCTTGGGGTCACCCAGAGTGGACAGCCCAGGGAGGTGGCGGGGAGGCGGGGCCAGTGGGGTCGGTGGCAGGCTTGGGGTGGTGACGGGGCCCCTGTGTCTGTCAGGTCCGTCAGCGCATCTCCGGCCTCCTGCAGGAAGCCAAGACCCAGGCGGCACTGGTGCTGGACCAGCTGGAGGCCCGGCAGGAGTGACGGCCGGGCGGGGGACCTCACTGGACTCCGCTTCCCCCTGAGGCCACTCCAGACACATCCCATGGGGCCCAGAGAGGGGAGGGTGTGGGGGGCAGGTGTGTCTGGGGTTCGTGGTGTCACCTTCCGTCACCTGGGGCCTCCAGTAAAGTGAGGACACACCGGTGCCTGTGGGGTGCATGCAGGGGATCCGTGGGCGGGCTGGGGGAGGGCTGAGCCGAGCGGCTGGGACGGGGACCCCGTGAGGTGCCAGTGTGGGGAGGCAGGTTGGGGGAAATGGGGGCGCAGCCCAAGGTGACACAGGGTCCCCGAGCACCTGGGGTCCTGGGGGAAAGAGCGCGTCACATGGAGGGATGAAGGCCGCGCTGCCTGATGGGCGGGGACCTGCCAAGGTGAGGGTGGCCAGGCCAGCTCCTAGCAGGGCAGGAGACGGTGAGGAGCAGCAGAGGGCCGGGAGTCCCTGGGGAGGTGCTGGTGACGTGTGACCGGGTCCCGCGTCCTGGCGGGAGAGCTCGAAGCGCTGGACCTGGGCTCCGGGAGGGGGGTCCCGGGCACTGGGCACTGACTTCCCTCAGTGGAAGCTCGGGGGCCGAGGCCCGGTGGTGGGGGTCCCAGGAGGGTCCCTGAGGGCCTGGGCAGTGAGGGAGGTGGGAGTGTGGCGGAGAGCCCCCTGGGCTGGGGGCAATCGACCTGGTCCAGGGGCTGCCGAGCCGGTGATGCCGGAGGGAGGGCCGCGGGATCCTGGGGGGGTGGGAGGTGTGTGTGGGGCCCTGCGGGGATCGCGGGAGAGGCCCGGGCAGGCGGCCGTGTTGCCCCGGTAGGGCAGCATCCTTGAGGCTTGGAGCTGTAAGCGCGCGAGCGTCGGCGCTACTATAGGAGATCCAGGCGACACCAGGAGCCGCAGGAGGGCCCCAACCTGGTCTTTTAAAATAGGCAACGCGTCGCGTAGTTCAAACACCAGGGCTGTGCGGAGTCCCCACCACCTGGCCCCCGGCAGCCCTTTCGTAGCCTCTTCAGGAAATCACTGAATTCCCTCTTTGCGCCCATTCAGTGTTTATGCAAACACAAACACATGTGAATATATACTCTTTGTTCTTCCTTGACCGCGTTAAGAGAGCAGATCAAATGCAGACTTTTGTTCCTAGTTAACACGCTAGCCTGGAGGCCATAGCCCGGAGCCCTTTCACATCAGCGTTTATTTTAGAGACTCCTACTTAATACTTACTTTATTCACTCGTCCTTTCCCCGTATTTCCTTCACCGTTTCATTGTGAAATAGAAGATTCATTCAGGAAGGTGCATGTCCTGATCGACCCTCTCCCCGTCACAGACTCCTCACCCTGACCCCTGACCCCAACGGCCCTGCTCCACGGTGACCGCACTCTGGTTTCCTGTAGGCCGTCCGGCACAAGTGCACACTTCCCACACAAAGGCTCAGTTTTCCCTGTGGGCTGACATTTGGGTAAACGGGGTCGTGTGTGCCCTCGGCATCTGCTGTGTCTCTCCACCTTGCGTGCATCTTGCACAAGGCTCACAGGGTGGGGGGGCTGCTGAGTCCCGGGGTGTCACCCTCCCAAGCAGCTGCACCACTGCACTCAATCCCCCCTTGTCCCTGTGGCAGAGTTCGGAGGAGCCCCAGTTCTCACCACTGACGGTGGAGTGTGTCCCCAGCTCTCAAATGCTGGGATGGGGGCTGAGGGGGTGAGCACGGTGCCCACCGGGCTGGAGGAGACTCCCTGTTTCTCACCTGTTGCCTGTCTGGGAACCCCTGACCTCCACCGGAGGACGGCTTTCCCCAGGTGGCCACTGCCATTGGCCTGAGCCTCCCCACTGACCCACAGCCCCTTGGTGAGAGTCAGGCCTGAGGCAGCCCCAGGAGTCTTAAGCAGAGCTGCCCTGGCTGATTCCGGAATGAAATAAATTTCAACTGTCCCATCCATGAGACGTCGTGGCTGGTTGTTATGTAGCAGCAGCTGACAGATACACTTCCCAACTGAGTGTATTGTCAAACTTTGGGGGTTTTGCCTTGAGAGGTGGAAGATGGGTGTCAGTATGATTTAATTATCTTTTGTTATATCTGAGGTTGACTGTCTCTTCATATCATTAATGATGGATTTCCTTTTCTGTAGTCAGTTCATGTGCGTAGCCTGTTTTTCTATTGGGCACTAGACTGGCCCTAAATATCCACCAGCCTCCAGCTCCTTCCCGGGGGGCGTCCTCGGCTGCATTTGATCTGCTCTCTTTATGTAGTGAAGGAAGAATGAAGAATATATGTTCACGTGTTTGTGTTTGTAGCCTCCTGCCTCCAGGAAGTTCCCGTTAAAAATAATTTGGAAAAGTCATCACACTCTGAAATTCCTTCCAGACAGGCTGTGCACATGGAAAAACAAAAAGTATGAACGTACTTGCTAGGTAACCATACAAGATATTAAGAGAAAATGATTTGGGGAGTATATCCTCCTTGAGCAAGGCAGAGAACCCAAATGTTTACAGGGAAGTCTTACTATCTGAAAATTTAAAAAACTTGTTTTGTGGGCTTCCCTGGTGGCTCAGTAGTTAAGAATCTGCCTGCCAATGCAGGGTCCACGGGTTTGAGCCCTGGTCCGAGAAGATCCCACATGCCGCAGAGCAACTAAGCCCGTGCGCCACAACTACTGAGCCTGTGCGCTAGAGCCCCGCGAGCCACAGCTTACTGAGCCTGCGTGCCCCAACTACTGAAGCCCGTGCGCCTAGAGCCCGTGCTCTGCAACAAGAGAAGCCACTGCAATGAGAAGCCCACGCAGCGCAACGAAGAGTAGCCCCCACTCGCCGCAACTAGAGAAAGCCTGCGCGCAGCAGCGAGACCCAACACAGCCAAAAATAAATAAATAAAATAAATTTATTAAAAAAAACCCCCAAACCCCCCCAAAACTTGTTTTGGTAAAAGACATCATATCCCAAAGTAAATGTCAAGAACCTATTGGAAGGAAAAAACCCAATATAGATAACAGGTAGAGTTACTATGACCAATAGAAAAGCTCCTACAAATTAAACTGACAAGGACAGTGTCTGAGCAGGTGTGCGGTGGGTGTGCTTGTCTGCGTGTGCAAGCCGGTGTGCGTGTATCTGTGCAAATGCAAGGACAGCTCCAGGAAAGTCCTCAAGGGGTGAACTCTGGAAAGGGCGTGAACTTGGGGTGCAGGGTCTCCCTTACCTCTACCGTATTCTCCCAGTGGAGTGTGGGCGCAGGCCAGAGGCTCTCGTAGGGGCCCGGACTACACGTGGAGCAGCGGGGATGGGTGCTGTCCTGGGGAGGGGACCCGCAGGCCCGTATGGGGAGGGACGGAGTTCCTTCCAAGGGGCTTAGGGGAAGAACTGCAAGTGGGTTTAAAATCCACCCCCCAGATGGTGCATCGAGGGTCCAGGCTGCCCAGGAGGCACCGCGGCTCCTTCACGACTCCCCTCATCCGCTCTTTCTTGCTTGTATCTGAGGCAGTTGTAATTGCTCGTGGTCGTTATTTTTGGTGGAAATCACAGCGTCCCTGAGCAGGAGGCCCTCCTCGTGATCCGGGAGCTCGTCCGCTGCGCGGGCCCCCCCTCCACCCCAGCCCACTGGTCCTGGCTCTCCGCATCTCCGCCAGGTCCCTCCTCTGCTGCCTTTGAGGGGTTGGAAGGCGAGGCGCCTGGGGTCTCGCCGTGTGTGTGTGTGTGTGTGTGTGTGTTTGTGTGTGTGTGTGTGTGGCGGCTCGGAAACGCGGGGTCTCCGCTCTCCTTCCCCACGGCCCCGGCTCAGCTGACCCCGGACATCTCAGAGCGGCACCCAGGACCCTGCTTGGTGCCCACCGCACGGCGGGACCTGGGCACCGATCCCCGAGTGAGGGGAGACCCGCCACGCCCACCCTCTCCCGCAGGACCGGGTGCTGGGATTGGGGGGCTCATCCAGCTCCGGGGCGCTCACGGGAGGCCCTGCAGCCCGCCCGCCTCGCCTCCCGCCTTCCCCGAGGGCCCCCCAATGCTGCTCCACACCCTTCCCCCCCAGATGCTGCCCCCTCCACCCCATGGTGGGACGACCTTCTGCAAGACCAAGGGGGCCGGGCTTCTGCCTCCAGACACCTTTCATCCTCAGCAGCGACCATGTGGCCTGTTTCTTGTGACAGACCAGGGGGTGCCCTGTGGGCAGATGGGAGGGACTCTCCCCTGGCGACACTGACCCCAGGGAGACTCTGACCTGGGGAGATCCTGTCTTTGGGGGACTCTGGCCTGGGGACACCCTGTCTTCAAGGGACCCCCACCTGAGTTGGAAGAGGCTCTGCCAGGCAAATCCAGGGGTGTCCGCACACTGACCCCCCACAGGAGGCCATTCCCAGGTCTCAGGTATTTCACAAGCTTTGGGACTAATGTTTGTGCTTCCAGATGCTGCTGGAAAGACGCTCCAGCACACGCTCGGGTCTAATTGGTTATTAATGATTTGTCTTATGAAAGCGTGCCTGTTGGCCATTTATACCTGCTTCACTTTCTGTCTGCTGATGTTCTTTGTCCGTTTCCTTGGAGTCGCTTTCCTTCTTATGAATCTGTGGGTTTGTTATAGCGCAGACACAACCCTCGGCTTGTCGTATGTCCTGTAATGTCTCTCCAGTCTGTTTCTTTTCTTTTTTTAAAAAAATTTAATTTTATTTATTTATTTTTATACAGCAGGTTCTTATTAGTTATTTATTTTATACGTATTAGTGTATACATGTCAATCCCAATCCCCCAATTTATCCCACCAACCCCCACACCCCCGCTTTCCCCCCTTGGTGTCCATACGTTTGTTCTCTACATCTGTGTCTCCATTTCTGCCTTGCAGACCAGTTCATCTGTACCATTTTTCTAGATTCCACATATATGCATTAATATACGATATTTGATTTTCTCTTTCTGACTTACTTCACTCTGTATGACAGTCTCTAGGTCCATCCATTTGTCTACAAATGACCCAATTTCGTTCCTTTTATGGCTGAGTAATATTCCATTGTATATATGTACCACAACTTCTTTATCCCTTTGTCTGTTGATGGGCATTTAGGTTGCTTCCATGACCTGGCTATTGTAAATAGTGCTGCAATGAACATTGGGGTGCATGTGTCTTTTTGAATTATGGTTTTCTCTGGGTATATGCCCTGTAGTGGGATTGCTGCGTCATATGGTAATTCTATTTTTAATTTTTAAAGGCACCTCCATAGTGTTCTGCATAGTGGCTGTATCAGTTTACATTCCCACCAACAGTGCAAGAGGGTTCCCCTTTCTCCACACCCTCTCCAGCATTTGTTGTTTGTAGATTTTCTGATGATGCCCATTCTAACTGGTGTGAGGTGATACCTCATTGTAG
Organism: Balaenoptera musculus; assembly: GCF_009873245.2. Lineage (NCBI taxonomy): Eukaryota > Metazoa > Chordata > Mammalia > Artiodactyla > Balaenopteridae > Balaenoptera > Balaenoptera musculus. The sequence continues at coordinate 144,495,790 of NC_045788.1, read as the reverse complement.
TTTTGATTTGCATTTCTCTAATAATTAGTGATGTTGAGCATCTTTTCATGTGCCTTTTGGCCATCTGTACATCTTCTTTAGAGAAATGTCTATTTAGGTCTTCTGCCCACTTTTTGATTTGGGTTGTTTGTTTTTTAAATATTGAGCTGCATGAGCTGTTTATATATTTTGGAGATTGATCCTTTGCCGTTGATTCGTTTGCAAATATTTTCTCCCATTCTGAGGGTTGTTTTTTTGTCTTGTTTATGGCTTCCTTTGCTGTGCAAGAGCTTTGAAGTTTCATTACGTCCCATTTGTTTATTTTTGTTTTTATTTCCATTACTCTAGGAGGTGGATCAAAAAAGATCTTGCTGTGATTTACGGCAAAGAGTGTTCTTCCTATGTTTTCCTCTAAGAGTTTTATAGTGTCCATTCTTACATTTAGGTCTTTAATCCATTCTGAGTTTGTGTTTGTGTATGGTGTTAGGGAGTGTTCTTATTTCATTTTTTTTACATGTAGCTGTCCAGTTTTCCCAGCACCACTTATTGAAGAGGTTGTCTTTTCTCCATTGTATATGCTTGCCTTCCTTATCAAAGATAAGGTGACCATATGTGTGAAGGTTTATCTCTGGGCTTTCTATCCTGTTCCATTGACCTATATTTCTGTTTTTGTGCCAGTACCATACTGTCTTGATGACTGTAGCTTTGTAGTATAGTCTGAAGTCCAGGAGCCTGATTCCTCCAGCTCCATTTTTCTTTCTAAAGATTGCTTTGGCTATTCAGGATCTTTTGTGTTTCCATACAAATTGTGAAATTTTTTGTTCTAGTTCTGTGAAAAATGCCACTGGTAGTTTGATAGGGATTGCATTGAATCTGTAGATTGCTTTGGGTAGTACAGTCATTTTCACAATACTGATTCTTCCAATCCAAGAACATCGTTTATCTCTCCATCTGTTTGTGTTATCTTTGACTTTTTTTTTGTTTGTTTTGTCTTTTTTTTTTATCTTTGATTTCTTTCATCAGTGCCTTATAGTTGTCTGACTACAGGTCTTTTACCTCCTTAGGTAGGTTTATTCCTAGGTATTTTATTCTTTTTGTTGCAATGGTGAATGGGATTGTTTCCTTAATTTCTCTTTCTGATCTTTCATTGTTAGTGTATAGGAATGCAGGAGATTTTTGTGCATTAATATTGTATCTTGCAACTTTACCAAATTCATTGATTAGCTCTAGTAGTTTTCTGGTGGCATCTTCAGGATTATCTATGTATAGTATCATGTCATCTACAAACAGTGATAGTTTTATTTCTTCTTTTCCAAACTGGATTCCTTTTATTTTCTTCTTCTCTGATTGCCGTGGCTAGGACTTCCAAAATTATGTTGAATAATAGTGGTGAGAGTGAACATCCTTGTCTTGTTCCTGATCTTAGAGGAAATGCTTTCAGTTTTTCACCATTGAGAATGATGTTTGCTGTGGGTTTGTCATATATGGTCTCTATTATGTTGAGGTAGATGTCCTCTATGCCCACACTCTGGAGAGTTTTTATCATAAATCGGTGTTGAACTTTGTCAAAAGCTTTTTCTGCATCTATTGAGATGATCATATGTTTTTTATTCCTTAATTTGTTAATATGGTGTATCACATTGATTGATTTGCGTATGTTGAAGAATCCTTGCATCCCTGGGATAAATCCCACTTGATCATGGTGTATGATCCTTTTAATGTGTTGTTGGATTCTGTTTGCTAGTATTTTGTTGAGGATTTTCGCATCTATATTCATCAGTGATATTGGTCTGTAATTTTCTTTTTTTTGTAGTATCTTTGTCTGGTTTTGGAAGATTTTTAATCAGTTTCAATTTCATTACTTGTGATTGGTCTGTTCATATTTTCTATTTCTTCCTGGTTCAGTCTCGGAAGGTTATACCTTTCTAAGAATTTGTCCATTTCTTGCAGGTTGTCCATTTTATCGGCATAGAGTTGCTTGTAGTAGTCTCTTATGATGCTTTGTAGTTCTGCAGTGTCCGTTGTAACATCTCCTTTTTCGTTTCTAATTTTATTGATTTGAGTCCTCTCCCTCTTTTTCTTGATGAGTCTGGATAAGGTTTATCAATTTTGTTTATCTTCTCAAAGAACCAGCTTTTAGTTTTATTGATCTTTGCTATTGTTTTCTTTGTTTCTATTTCATTTATTTCTGCTCTGATCTTTATGATTTCTTTCCTTCTGCTAACTTTGGGTTTTGTTTGTTCTTCTTTCTCTAGTTCCTTTAGGTGTAAGTTTAGATTGTTTATTTGAGATTTTTCTTGTTTCTTGAGGTAGGATTGTATTGTTATAAACTTCCCTCTTAGAACTGCTTTTGCCGCATCCCATAGGTTTTGGATCGTCGTGTTTTCATCGTCATTTGTCTCTAGGTATTTTTTGATTTCTTCATTGATCTCTTGTTTATTTAGTAACGTATTGTTTAGCCTCCATGTGTTTGTTTTTTTTACGTTTTTTTCCCTGTAATTTATTTCTAATCTCATAGTGTTGTGGTTGGAAAAGATGCTTGATATGATTTCAATTTTCTTAAATTTACCGAGACTTGATTTGTGACCCAAGATGTGATCTATCCTGGAGAATGTTCCATGTGCACTTGAGAAGAAAGTGTAATCTGCTGTTTTTGGCTGGAATGTCCTATAAATATCAATTAAATCTATCTGGTCTTTTGTGTCATTTAAAGCGTGTGTTCCCTTAATTTTCTGTCTGGATGATCTGTCCATTGGTGTAAGTGAGGTGTTAAAATCTCCCACTATTACTGTGTTATTGTCAATTTCCTCTTTTATAGCTGCTAGCATTTGCCTTATGCATTGAGGTGCTCCTATATTGGGTGCATATATTTAACTGTTATATCTTCTTCTTGGATTGATCCCTTGATCATTATGTAGTGTCCTTCCTTGTATCTTGTAACATTCTTTATTTTAAAGTCTATTTTATCTGATATGAGTATTGCTACTCCAGCTTTCTTTTGATTTTCATTTTCATGGAATATCTTTTTCCATCGCCTCACTTTCAGTCTGCATGTGTCCCTAGGTCTGAAGTGGGTCTCTTGTAGACAGCATATAGATGGGTCTTGTTTTTGTAACCATTCAGTGAGCCTGTGTCTTTTGGTTGGAGCATTTAATCCATTCACATTTAAGGTAATTATTGATATGTGTGTTCCTATTACCATTTTCTGAATTGTTTTGGGTTTGTTTTTATCGGTCCTTTTCTTTTTTTTTTAAATTAATTAATTAATTAATTAATTAATTTTTATTTTTGGCTGTGTTGGGTCTTCGTTTCTGTGCGAGGGCTTTCTCTAGTTGTGGCAAGCGGGAGCCACTCTTCATCGTGGTGCACAGGCCTCTCACTATCGCGGCCTCTCTTGTTGTGGAGCCCAGGCTCCAGATGCGCAGGCTCAGTAGTTGTGGCACACGGGCTTAGTTGCTCCGTGGCATGTGGGATTTTCCCAGACCAGGGCTCAAACCCGCATCCCCTGCAATGGCAGGCAGATTCTCAACCACTGCGCCACCAGGGAAGCCCTATCGGTCCTTTTCTTCTCTTCTGTTTCTCACTTAGAGAACTTCCTTTAGCATTTGTTGTAGAGCTGGTTTGGTGGTGCTGAAATCTCTTAGCTTTTGCTTGTCTCTAAAGCTTTTGATTTCTTCGTCAAATCTGAATGAGATCGTTGCCGGATAGAGTAATCTTGATTGTAGAGTCTTCCTTTTCATCACTTTAAATATATTGTGCCACTCCCTTCTGGCTTGTAGAGTTTCTGCTGAGAAATCAGCTGTTAACCTTATGGGAGTTCCCTTGTATGTTATTTGTCATTTTTCCCTTGTTGCATTTTTTTTTAATATATAAATTTATTTATTTATTTTTGGCTGCATTGGGTCTTCATTGCTGCACGCAGACTTTCTCTAGTTGCAGCGAGTGGGGGCTACTCTTCGTTGTGGTGTGTGGGCTTCTCATTGCAGTGGTTTCTCTTGTTGTGGAGCATTGGCTTTAGGCGCACAGTCTTCAGTAGTTGTGGCACACGGGCTCAGTGTTTGTGGCACATAGGCTCTAGAGTGCAGGCTCAGCAGTTGTGGCACATGGGCTTCATTGCTCTGCAGCATATGGGATCTTCTGGGACCAGGGCTTCAACCCGTGTCCCCTGCATTGGCAGGCAGATTCTTAACACTGCACCACCAGATGAGCCCTCCCTTGTTGCTTTTAATAAGTTTTCTTTGTCTTTAATTCTTGCCAATTTGATTACTATGTGTCTTGGCGTGTTTCTCCTTGGATTTTTCCTGCCTGGGACTCTCTGTGCTTCCTGGACTTGGGTGGCTATTTCTTTTCCCATGTTAGGGAAGTTTTCAACTATAATCTCTTCAAATATTTTCTCGGGTCCTTTCTCTCTCTCTTCTCCTTCTGGGACCCCTATAATGTGAATTTTGGTACATTTAATGTTGTCCCAGAGGTCTCTTAGGCTGTCTTCATTTCTTTTCATTGTTTTTTCTTTATTCTGTTCTGCGGCAGTGAATTCCGCCATTCTGTCTTCCAGGTCACTTATCTGTTCTGCCTCGGTTTTGCTGCTATTGATCCTTCTAGTGTATTTTTCATTTCAGTTATTGTATTACCCATCTCTGTTTGTTTGTTCTTTAATTCTTCTAGGTGTTTGTTCTTTAATTCTTCTAGGTCTTTGTTAAACATTTCTTGCATCTTCTTGATCTTTGCCCCCATTCTTTTTCCAGAGTCCTGGATCATCTTCACTATCATTATTCTGAATTCTTTTTCTGGAAGGTTGCCTATCTCCACTTCATTTAATTGTTTTTCTAGGGTTTTATCTTGTTCCTTCATCTGGTACATAGCCCTGTGCCTTTTCATTTTGTCTGTCTTTCTGTGAATATTGTTTTTGTTCCACAGCCTGCAGCATTGTAGTTCTTCTTGCTTCTGCTGTCTGCCCTCTGGTGGATGAGGCTATCTAAGAGGCTTGTGCAAGTTTCCTGATGGGAGGGACTGGTGGTGGGTAGACCTGGGTGTAGCTCTGGTGGACAGAGCTCAGTAAAACTTTAATCTGCTTGTCTGCTGATGGGTGGGGCTGAGTTCCCTCCCTGTTGGTTGTTTGGCCTGAGATGATCAAGCACTGGAGGCTATAGGCTCTTTGGTGGGGCTAATGGCGGACTCTGGGAGAGTTCACGCCAAGGAGTACTTCCCAGAACTTCTGCTGCCAGTGTCCTTGTCCTCACGGTGAGACAGAGCCACCCCCTGCCTCTGCAGGAGACCCTCCAACACTAGCAGGTAGGTCTGGTTCAGTCTCTATGGGGGTCACTGCTCCTTCTCCTGGGTCCCAATGCGCACACTACTTTGTGTGTGCCCTCCAAGAGTGGTGTCTCTGTTTCCCCCAGTCCTGTCGAAGTCCTGCAATCAAATCCCGCTAGCCTTCAAAGTCTGATTCTCTGGGAATTCCTCTTCCTGTTGCCGGCCCCCCAGGTTGGGAAGCCTGATGTGGGGCTCAGAACCTTCACTCCAGTGGGTGGACTTCTGTGGTATAAGTGTTCTCCAGTCTGTGAGTCACCCACCCAGCAGTTATGGGATTTGATCTTATTGTGATTGCACCCCTCCTACCGTCTCATTGCGGCTTCTCCTTTGTCTTTGGATGTGGGGTATCTTTTTTGGTGAGTTCCAGTGTCTTACTGTTGATGATTATTCAGCAGTTAGTTGTGATTCTGGTGCTCTTGCAAGAGGGAGTGAGCGCACGTCCTTCTACTCCGCCATCTTGAACCAATTGCTCCTCTCCAGTTTGTTTCTAATTCTGTTTATAATAGCATTTTGGTTATAGAGTCATTTAAAAATTTTACAGTCAAATTTATTATATATATGCTTATCAACTACAGGGAAGGGGAGAAGGATCTAATCATGGTTTTTGTTTCTCTTTTTTCACTGAGAATGCTACTAGGACCACCACCTCCACTATCCCCACCTGGGTGGGTGCCCTCCCGGGCCCCTCACACCATGGCCGGAGGTCCCGGCATCAGCCCCTCGCCTCTGACCTCCCTGGACAGCAGCAGGCCCAGCCGTGCGAGCACAGGTCTGTCCCCGGCTGCCTGGAGGTGGGGCATGGGGCCTTGGGGGCAGGGAAGGGAGATGGGCCCTTCTTTCTGGGGAGCACAGCTACACCTTGACAGGGTGGTCCTGGGAGAACCTTACTTCCTGATGGAGGCAGCTGAGTGCAGGTAGGGTGGGGCACAGAGGCTGCCCTGGGAGGGTCAGCTGGGCCTGGTCAGAGCACCAGTCCTGGACCTGGAGGGGGTTGTCCCAGGGGTCTGGGAAGGGCCTCAGGTGCTCGGGGGCAGCCGTGGTGGGGACTCACTAAGTCAGACCCGAGTGGCCACCGTCGAGCTGTGGGACTGTGTCCTGTCGGCCCCAGAGTGGCCTCATCGCTGGGGCTGCAGCTCTGCTTCAACCCCACCTGAGAGCTGATGGGGCCCTGCCCCAGCCCTGTCCTGTCCTCTCCCTGTCCCCCAGCCCTGCGCCCTGCCCAGGCCTTTCTAGGGACGGCTGGAGGCTGAGCCCGTGCCTGGGGAAGGTTTGGGGAGGCGACTTTGGGAAGGGATGTTAGTGTGGAGGTGTCAGTGGGAGCACACTGGTGAGGTGTTGTGTGAGGGGTGATGGGGAGAGGTGTTACCGCGGGGGATCTGGCGAGGAGGCCTTAGTGAGGGATGTGGGTGACAGGGTGTTCCTGAGAGGGTGCTACTGAGAGGGCGTTAGTGACGGGACTTTGCTGAGGCGGTGTTAGTGGGGGCCGTTCTTGTGGGGATGTTAAGAGGTGGCGTTTGTGAGTGCATATTTTTGAGGGTATGTTAGTGAAAGGATGTTGGTTTGGGGACTTTGCTGAAGAATGTTCGTGAGGGACAGTGTGAGGAGATGTTGGTGGGGAGGCCTTGGTGAGGGGACATTCGTGCGAGGACACGGGTGAAGGGATAATGGTAGAGACAGTGTGAGTGTTACTGTGGGGCCGTTGGTGAGGAAATTGTTGAGGGAGTGTCTGTGAGGGACGCTACTGGGAGTATATTAGTGAGATGACGTTAGTGAGGAATGCTGGTGAGGGGACATTTCTGAGGGGACATTTCTGAGGGGACACTAGGAGCTGCTAGTGTGGGGATCTAGTGAAGGGTGTTGGCGAGGAGGCTGGGGATGGGTCGTTACTGAGAGGTGCTGTGAAAAGTTATTGAGGGGACAGTAGTGTGGGGACGATTGTAAGGGCTTGTCGGCGGGGTAACATTTGTGTGGCCATTGCTGAGTGATGACCGGATGGTAATGAGGGGACACTAATGTGGGACGTGGGTGTGGGGACATTAGAATGTTGACACTGGTGAGGGTCCTGGGTGAGGGGTGTTTGTGCAGAGATGTTGTTGAGGGGCCCTAGTGTTGGGCTGCTCATGCGGGGTGTCGGTGTGGGGGTGCTGGTGACGGATACGCCACTCTCAGAGGCAGGAGCGTGGCTGGCTCCTTACGGACACTCTGAGGGCCTAGAGCGCTCTGGCCTGCGTCTGTCCTTCCTGTGGGGGGTGGAGTTGACAGGCATGACATCCACTCAGGCTAAGGGACCACCTCGAACACTGTGTCTCGGTCACAGAATAAGGGCGTGGTATGAGGACCCATGGCCTTGTGCACACTTTTGAGGCCTGGGGAGTCCACTGGGCTCCCCCGAGGCTCACTGCATGCCCGTGACGCCTGCACGGCGGCTTCTATGGCCACTCCGCTGGCTTCCTTTTGTGACCTTGGCCCCAGGTGAGCCCATTTGGGTTCATCCGTGCTGAGTCTCCTTCACTCACGTCCCCGGCTCTCAGGGGACAGGATCCATGTCCGAGTGGGGCTGGCTGGCGGGGAGCAGGCAGAGCGGGGGCCCAGCTAACCCCGGCTGTAGAGGAGGCCCTGAGGGTGTCCCGTGTGTGTGAGGGGAGGCTCTTGTAGGAAAACGCAGAACCCTAACTCAGACACCACACGTGGCAGGGAGTGTGTCTGAGCGCCCCTCCAAGGGGCTGAGGGCTGGGGATGTGGGGCCTCAAGGAACAGCCCTGAGAGGGAGCTGGTGCCCTTGCCCTCCAGGGAGGTCGGGGCCCCAGCGGAGAGCGCGGGGGACACCAGCGTGGAGGGCACCCTGCAGGTATCCAAGGTGGCCTGCGCCCTGGAAGGACCCCGCCCACCCGCTCGCCGGGGTCGTAGGCCGGAGTCACGGAGAGGGACGTCCTTTCTTCTGCAGAGGGGACACCGTGCAGGGTCCAGCGGGCAGAACTCCAGATGCGTGGAGGGAGGGGCCCCTGCCTCCCCCCCGGCCCCGCCCCCGCCCCCGGGAAGTTCACAGGCGCCAGCCCTCCGGCCTGAGGCCTGGGGCTGCCGGCTCTTCTCTTTCTCGTGCAGGCGTTTTGTACGGTTCTTTGCGGGGAGGGAGGGGGTCAGAGGAAGAGAAGATACTTGGTGTGACGCCCTGCCTTTCAGCTGCAGGCTGTGTAGGCAGATGACAGGAGAGGCGGAAGTGAGTCAGTCACCCCCAAAGGGGGGGTCAACAGGGTGTCATCGTGTTCTGGGCTGAACTGTGTCCCCCTCCCCCAAATTCCCATGTCGAAGTCCTAGCCCCCAGTACCTCAGAATTTGACCTTATTTGGAAATAGAGTCGTTGCAACATAATCTGTAATTAGTTGAGATGAGATCATCCTGGGGTAGAATGGGCCCTAATCCAAAATGGCTGTGTCCGTGTCCAGAAGGGAAACGTGGACACAGACGGGCCCGGGGAGATCACGTGTGAAGATCCGAGGGACGCTGCGAGCGGAGGAGCGACAGGGGCTGGAGGGCCTGGAACAACCCCTCCCAAGAGCTCAGCGGGGGCGCGGCGCTGAGGACCCCTGGACTGCGCCGCCTGCTGGCCTCCAGACCGTAGTTTAAGCCCCCAGGTTGAGGTACTTTGTTAGGCCAGGCCCAGCAGACTAAACAGCCTGGGGTTTAACAGGGCACTTCCCAGAGGGTGAACTTAAAAGACCTGCGCGTCTGGACAAAAAGTCACTGAGGCTGCCAGAAAAAAAGAGCCTCTCTCTCATTTCTCCTCTATCATCTATATATCAATCAATTATCTATCTACTCCTCTGTCATCTGTGTACCTGTCATCTATCTATTATCTATATATCAATCACCTATCTCTCTCTCATCTGTGTACCTGTCATCTGTCTACCATCTATCTGTATCCCCTCTCTTTCTATCATCTGTCATCTCTCTATCACCTATCTCTATCCACAAGTATCCTCATGCAAACCAACAAACATCCCTAAAGTGCTCTGGCCCCGTTCTGGGGACAGAGTGAGACTTCACTGACCAAATACTTTGTTTTCAGCCCAAAGCCAACCAGACAGAGGTGGATTCCACGGCTGAAGCCATCCAGTCGGTGCCCTTGGGAGTGGGTGCCTGTAAGGACAGGAGGCCAGGCCCGGCACCCTCTGGGTGCACAGAGCAATCCGGGGACCCCGGGGCATGATCAGTCCTGGGGCTCATGTGAACGGTCTCAGCGTCCCCACTGGCACAGACACTTGCAAGCTGGGGAGCAAGCGGGGTTCAAAGCCTTTATTGGACTGGGGTGTGTGCACACAGGGAGGTGCAGGGCCTGCTGTCACAGCTCAGTCTGATGGGGCAGGTGACGCCCAGAGACCTGGGAGCGGGGCCAGGAGGGCTGGCAGAGAGCCTCTGGAGGGCACTCGGGGGAGGACAAGTCTGGGAGTGAGGCTGGGCTGAGGGAGGCCAGCCCCAGATGTGCTCCCCGGGAAGCCTCTGGGGTCCCAGGAGGGCACAGAGGGCAGGACAAGGGTGAATGGTGAAGAGAGGAATGCGCTCAGGGTGTCCAGGGCTGCGGGATCCCCGGTAGGAGCTGGGGTGGGCGGGGGTCCTCCGCTCCTGACTTTACACCCACACGTGGAGAGATTGAGCCCTCAGTGCGCCGGACCTCTCAGGTGGGGTCTGAGTAGCACCACGGACAGGAGGACAGCGCCCGCGGGGCAGGGGTCGCGGGTCTGGTGGTGGGGCCGGGCAGGGGGCGCTAGCAGATCCAGCGGATGAACCTGTCGAAGAAGCCAGGCTGGGCCAGGCTGTCGTAGTCCTTCTCGCGGAAGACGGCCGCCGGGTCGCCCAGGCTGATCTTGGAGAGCACGTCCGCGTCCACGTCGCTGCCCACGGCCACCACGGTGGGCACCACGTTCTGCTTGCGCATGGAGTGCACCGCCTCCTCCAGGCTGTCGTTGCCCGTGACGCCGTCCGTGAGGAACACGAAGTCCAGCTCGGCGTGGCGGCGCGCCCCGGCCCGCGCGCCGCGCACCACCTGGTTGATGGCGTGCACGATGCCCGCGCCCACGTGCGAGAAGGAGTTGAGGTAGCGCGCGCTCGCCAGCGCCTCCTGGATGACGGTCAGGTTGGAGGTCAGCGGGAAGGCCACCTGCTGCTCGCGCGGGCCTCCGAACTGCAGCAGCGCCACGCGCGCGTTGAGCGGGTCGTCGTCCCTGCGCGCCAGGGTCAGCCGCCGGGACACCTCCTCCACGAAGCGCCGCGCCTTGTGGAAGTTCTGCTCGCCCAGCCGCTCGGAGCCGTCCAGCAGGAAGACGATGTCCACGGGCCGCTGCGTGCACTGGGCCACGTACAGCTCTGGGGGCGAGACGGGGTGGTGCGCGGGCGACCTGGGTGAGGCCCCGCTGCCCCGCCCCAGCCGCGCCCCCGGGCCACGCCCGCCCGGGCCACGCCCCGCGCCCGCCTCTCTGCGCGCACCCGTCCACAGGAGCCCCTCAGGCCGCTGGCGCTTCACCCGAGATCACGGGCGGTCGGGAGCCCTCCACAGCACCCAGGACGTGGGTCCAGGCTCCTACCCTGTCTCCCTGGGACCGACACCGTCTCTCCTGGTTGTGCTCCCACCAGGAAATGTCCCCAAACCTGAGGCTGAGGGGTCCCTTTCCACTCTCCCAGCACCATCTCTGCCCAGCGACCTCCTTCAGGCCTCGCGGGCAGGCACGCAGGGATCAGTAAAGCCCCTTCTTTTGGCCCAAGAATTGGATGTGCCCCAAAGGACCACGGTCCATGGGGAGTAGGAGTGGGAGAGAGAGGTGTCATCACACCTGTGATCGTGTAAAAAGACCTCATGAAGATCCCCAGACGCAAGGACCCACCTCTGGAGGCTGGGCCGTATCTCTCTCAGCCCTGGGAGCATCAGGGAGAGAAGGGGCCTGTGTCCCCTCAACTGGCCAAGGCTTTGGTGGGCAGTGGGCACAGGTGTGGCCAGACCCCTGTGGCAGCCCGGGTGACTCCCTGTTACCTGAGACCCTTGCCCTCATCCGGCCAGTCACCAGCCCAGGACATGCTGGACAGTGTGAGGGCAAGGCTGCCACCAGGGCTGAGGCTGGGCCTCTGAGGGACGTGGGCGCCTCTGCACAGCCTGAAAACTCGCTCCACACACGGGACCACAGGCTGGGTCTCCGTCCAGGAACGTGCAGCCAAGCCCCTCGCCCAAGGCACTGCTGAGATCTCAGCTCTAACGGCCAACGGGGCTCGGCAGGGGCGGGGCTGGTCCTCCCTCATGGGTCCAGCTCCTCAGCCCCGTGGGCACCCTCCTGACCGGGGCAGGAAAGGACTCCGGTCACAGCCCAGGCGTGCTGAGCCAGGGCCGGGAGCACAGCGATCCCATCAGAAGGAGCTCCTGACCTGTGGCACCAACCACGAGGGGCTCAGGATCCCGCTTGGGCCCCGCAGGCCCCAGGTGCCCCACTGCATGGGCAACCCCCGAGGTCCAGGCGAGCCAGCAGTTGGCCTCAGCAAGTCGCTGACCACAGCACACATTCACACTCCTCGTTTTGCAGCTTTTATAGAATGTATGAGATGCGCTCACAGCACCTGAAGGACACCCTTGGTGTGTTGCCTGCAGTACTGGGCTACCCGCGGAGGAGCGAGTGTTTCTGGCAGATTTTTTTTTTTTTTAAAGGAGCTTATTTATATGGCAGTGCAGATGAAGAGCAGCTTTGGCTTTAAACCCACAGGGCTGGAGCTAGAGCTGAAACTGCCCAGCGAGTTCCCTGTGTGCCCCTGGGCCTGTAAGTCCCTGCGGTCAGAGTCAGAAACGCAGGGACTGCTGGTTTGGGGGAGTTTCTCAATGTATCAACCAGGGGGACGAGAGAAGTGCACAAGGGGTGACCTGGGCACAGAGGCCAGAGGTGAAGCCGGGAGTTGGAGTTGCTTATGAGGCTCTGGTCTTCCCTCTTTCTTTTTGGCTAAATAACGGTCCCCAAGAGATGCCTACGTCCTAATCCTGGAGCCTGTGAATATGACCTTATATGGCAAAAGGACTTTGCAGATGGAATTCAGTTAATAACTCCCTTGAAATGGGGAGACTCTCCTGGATTATCTGGCCCTAAATGCCACAAGTGTCCCTGTAGGAGGCAGGCCGGGGCAGGGCGTGGGGGGAAGGGGAGAGGCCATGTGTCCACAGAGGCAGAGACAGGAGCTGGAGAGGCAGGAAGGGCCCTCCCTTAGAGGCCCAGAGGGCGCGCAGCCCTGGGACACCTTGCTTTTGGGCTTCTGGCCTCCGGACCAAGAGAACAGCTTCCTGCTGTCTTAAGCCCCGCAGTGTAAGGCAGGCAGTGCCTGGGAGCTAATGCAGCCGGCGGGGCTGCAGCCCGGGGGTTCAGCAGAGCGCCAGCACGGTCTCGGGGTCGCCCACGATGTCCCTGTGCACCAGCTTAAAGGTGTCAATGAACAGGTCCATCCAGTCCTGCCGCTCGCTGCCCGTGGCGAACTTGGCCCGCTCCGCGGTGTAGACCAGCACAGCCACCAGCCTGGAGTAGGCGGCTGGGTCCTGTGTGAACTCCGTGGCGTTTAGCAACTGTTGGATCAGGGGGATGGTCCTGGGGAAGGAGGCGTCCGGGCCCTCTTCCGTGCGGAGGAAGGTGACCGGGGGCTCGCCGCCAGGCCGCGGTCCATCTGCGGGGGATTCCAGAGAAGTCTTTAAGGGACTTGGTCGGCGTGATCGGGGCTCCAGCCGCCTCTCTCCTCGGAGACGAGGAGGGACCAAGAGCCCAGCGAGGGCGTCAGATGAGGAGCCGGGGAGGCTGCAGCTCCCGCATGGGCAGCGCGGGTGCCAAAGCTAAACAAAGGGGCTTCGGGGAGCCCGGAGGAGACGGGGAACAGAAGCTCGAGAACTGCAAGACTCTTGGCACAGACGGCTGCTGAGACTAACCAGGTTGTGGCGGCTGCTGGCAGCTCAGGGCCCTGCCCGGGGACGACCGCAGCCCCCTTAAAACGCTCAGCACTGCGGGGAGAATTCCCTGCCTGTTCCAGCCCCGCCTGGCGATAGGTGGGGACCCCTGGAGCCCCTCTCAGGGCGGTTTCTCGCCGGCTTGTGGTTACAAATCCTCCTCCACCCTTCACCGTCAGACGTAAACCTCCCCGCCCGGAGCCGTTGCCCCGAGGACCAGGGAGCAAACGCTCAGCGCGCCCCACGCTCTCCCCGTCCCGTCCCGTCCCGTCCCGGGGGAGGTCAGGGCCTACCCTCCGGGCCCCTCGCTCCAGGCGCACCACGGCCTCCTGTCTGCAGGGTGCCAAGGGCACGTCCAGTTAGCGCGCCCGGGTGGCCTGGCCTCACGGCCCCAGCCCTGCCCCGCGCCCTTCCTTTGGGGCGCCCAGCCTTCCGGAGCCTCCTGCCTTGGCGTGGGGAGCAGGGCTCAGGTCCCCCTGGCTCTCCCCCTCCTGCAGCAGCTGTCGTGGAAGAAAACCTGCCTTGGCCGCCTTTGACTGGTGTCTGCCTTTGTTTCTCTTCGACAGCCTCGTGGTTCTGTCCCAGCTGAGCTGCCCACCTGGCTTGGTCCAAGCCCAGATGCGGCTGAGCCTCTGGGTGAAAGGGGCCATTTGGCCCAGTCGGTCAGGGCCGTGCCAGAGCAGGCGGCGTCCACACAGCGCCCCATCTGCTCAGCCCTCAGCGAGCATGCCAGAGTCCACTCGTGTCAAGGAGGTCATGTGTAAAAGCATATTCTGTAGTTAACATTTACTTTCTTCCCTTCTGGTCACAATGTCTAATTTACTAGGAAATTTCAAATCACTCTAAAGGAGAATGAGGTTGTGAGTTTAGCAGAGGGGGGACTTAGGAGAACAGGGGAGGGGTCCCTAAGGGGGCTGTTCCCTTTCACTGTCAGGTCCTGGAGGCTCAGGGGAAGTGAGATCACCAGCACTACTCTAGCATCAAAAGCAAAGACATCACAAGAAAGGACACGACAGCCCAAGATGTCTCACAAACACAGATGCAAAAATCCTCAATAAAATATTAGCAATCAACTCTAACAATATATATGTATTATACATCATGACCAAGTGGGATCTATCCCAGGTCTTGGAAGGCTGGTTCAACACTCAAAACTCAATGAACACAATCCACCACATCAGCAAGCTAAAGAAGAAAAACCACCTGATCATATCAACAGGTGCAGAAAAAGCATCTGACAGAATCCCACACTCGTTCACGACAGACTCTCAGTACCTAGGAATGGGGGGCCACCCTCAGCTTGATAAGGAACATCTACAGAGACCCTCAGCGGACTCCCCATGGCGAGAAACTCACAGCTTCCCCAGCAAAATCACCGCTGGGCCCTGGCACCAGGGGCTGGGTCAGGTTTCTGCCCTCGAGGGGCCAAGCTGACCACGGGACCGCACCCTGGGAGGAGTCAGGCGCCCTGAAGGCAGGGGCACAGACCAGGGGTTAGTTGGGTCTCTGCGCGGACCCCACCCTCTTTAGCCCCTGGGGGAGACTGGGGTTGGCGCTATTGGGCCAGCCTCTGGGGTTTGGGGTGGCTCTGGGAGCCACACACAACCGTCTTCAGCTGGCTCTGGGGACCCCAGGCCCAGGCCGTCTCTGGGATGACCCCACAGCTTGCCAATGGCCATGGCACAGTCACTGGTACAATCTCGGCGAGCACTTCCTTGGCAGTTCTCTGTCAGAATGAGTGTGCGGACCCCTGTCCCCAACTCAACACGGTCCCTTACCTCAGGCTGCCTTGGTGCCTTTGAACCTGCCCGCGGCCCCCTGACGCCTGGGAGGAGGCTGCCGGAACGCTGACCTCGTGGCAGACACGGATGTGGACGCAGGCCCCAAGGTTCCCATCAGTGTGGGACCTGCCAACAGTCCAGCCCGACTCACCCTGCTCCCCGCCTGCTGCGGGGCCCCCACCACCCAGAGCCGGCCCCAGGGGCCCCTCCGAGGCAGCAGCAGAATGCCCAGAGGAGCTGGTTGATGCATCCTGCCCCTTCCCCGCCCCGAGGGACCCCTTGGGGGGAGCCTCCGTGGGTCCCCAGCCCCCAGCCTCCCGCTCTAGTGCAACCACGTAGGGCTCGAGGCACGGCCCCCTAAACATGTCTGCTCCAGAGGGAAGACCAAACCCCAGCCGCCAGGCAGCAGCTCAGGGCGTCAGGGCAGAGGCGCGCTCTGCAGCCGCCCCCGTGGCTGTGGATGTGTTCGCCTCCCTGAGGGTTTAAGACCAGCCATTTCACTTACTGGATCCAGGGCTTCCGCCTGCAGGACCGGGGTGGCCCTGGGGTGTCTGTGCCTCTGGGCACCTCAGCCCACGAGGCCGTGAATCTGTGTTCGAGACCAGCGGCCCGAGAGCATAGCGCACCCCCTCCCGACATGCGCCAGGTGGGTGGGGCGGCCGAGTGACTCCAGACGTCAAGTGCACCCCCAGCCCCTCCTCGGAAGTGCCGGGGTCCCGGAGCCGGGCCACCGCGGGTCTGGAATCTGAGGCTTCTCGCTGGGGCGGCTGCAGCGGCAATTCCTAGGGTCCCTGCACGGCCCTCCCCCCGGCCCTGGCTGCCGGCTTGCCTGGGGGGCCAGCGGCGCCCGCGTTACCTGTTTGGCAGGGAAGGTCCGGGCACACGATCTGGGGGTCTAGGAGAGAGGAAAAGAGGCGGGGGTCCCGGTGGCTCCCTTGGAGGCCTGCGGAGACCCGGCCCCTCCCCGGCCGCACGCCCCTCCCCTCCTCTCCTCCAGACTCACCCGGGCACAGCACGTCCTCCATGTCGTCGATGAACTTCTCGGCCACCAGGTCGGAGAAGAGCGTCATGTTGCGCACCTGCTGAGGCTTGTCGCAGGCGATGGAGTACAGGTTCTCGCTCTCGTGCTTCTCGTGGAACATGTCCCCGATGCCGATGGCCGTCACCGTCACGTCGTGGTTGCACAGCGCCCGCAGGTTGAGGTCGTCGTCGCGGGGGTCGTGGCGGCCGTCCGTGATGACCACCGCGAACACGCGGGTCTTCTGGCGCCGGCTCTCCTTGATGAGCTGGTTGTAGGCGAACTTGAGGGCCGAGGGCGTCCAGGTGCCGCCTGCGATCCACTCAAGGTTCTTGACGGCCTCCTTGAAGCTGGAGAGTGAGTCGATGCGCTCGTCGTCCAGCTGGATGGCCTCGAAGGTGCCGTCGTGGCTGTACTGCACGACGCCCACGCGGGTCCCTGCGGGCGGGCGCGGGCGTGAGGGCGGCCCTCGGCAGGGCTAGGACCCCTCCGGGACCCCTCCCGTGGATTTCTATCCGGACCTCAGGCGTCCTGCGGCCCCTCTGCTCGAGCCCTGCCCCGCCAGACCCCCACCCCACTGCGGGGCCGCTGACCCGTCTCCGACTTGGGGTCCTTGGCGATGGCCCCCAGCCTGTTGACCACGTTGATGACGAAGTTCTTCTCCAAGGTGAAGTTGGTGTAGCCGATGCTCTCGGAGCTGTCGATGACGAACACCACGTCCAGAGCGCCACAGCGCTTCTCACAGTCTGCGGGGGGCGGGGTGAGCGTGCGGGGCGGGGTGAGCGGGGGGCGTGGCGAGCGGAAGGCGGGGCGAGCAGGCGGGGCGGGGCGAGCAGGCGGGGAGGGGTGAGCGGAGGGGCGGGCGGGTGACAGCGCTGACCCCCGGCCCAGGGAGACAGCCTAAGACCCCAGGGGCGTGCAGGCAGGTGCACCGTGGGAAACAGTGAATGTGAGCGGGAGGGTAGGACTCGGATGGATGACCCTGACCCCGGGACAAGAGCCCCCGAGGACACAAGTGTCCCAGTCCAGCCGCGCGGGGGCCACGACTCACCACAGCACCCGCACGTCTCCCTCACGTAGGTCATGACGTCGCACTCCTGTGACACAGCGGGGTCAGCCCCCAGCCCAGAGTGCAAACCCTGGGGAGGGGCTGGAAGCGCTTCTGCAGGAAGCCTGTGGCCCCTGCCCACCTCCTGCTCTGACCTCACCCCTGCTGACCTGCCCTTCAGATTTTTAAGAGGGAGGAGGGCCCTGAGTCCCACCCCGACTGACACCTACCGTGAGGCCGGGATCTCCTGGGGGGCCAGGCTCTCCCTGGAAGGAAGAAGGGTATCTGTGAGATGTGACACCTGTCATGGCCGAGGCTGGGAGGGCTGGACTTGTTCTCACGCGGCCACTCCAGGACCCCTGCATGGTTCGGGCTGCCTGTTGGCCTGGCTGGCCCAGGGACTGTGGCCCGAGGGCCAAAGGGATGGGCAACTGACCTACCTCGGGTCCTGGCGCTCCTCTCTGCCCCCGCGGGCCTGGCTCACCAGGGGGACCAGGATCTGCCTGAGAAGGAAACGGGCAGGTGGGCTCCGGCAGTACCTTGGGTGGTCCCCCCACGCGGCCCTGCCCCCGGCAACCGTCAACAGGCAGCAGAGGTACTCACAGGCTCGCCCTTCTGGCCTTTCCTCCCGGGTTCTCCTTTGGACCCGAAGTCACCTCTGCCCCCCTGTGACACAGGACACCCGTGTTAACAAGGCAGAGAGCTCAGCAGCTGGCACTGCTCCCTGCCGCCCCCCAGCCCTCCAGGGATCTGCCCGAGAGGGACACGCCTTTTCAGGAGGAACCTGTACTCAGCAGTGCGGGGCGGTCAGATGCAGCCCCACACGGCGGCATTTCAGGGCGCGGCCCGCTCCCACCAGCAGAGCCCAGCACAGAGGCCCGCTGCACAGACCGCCCCGCGGTACGTACCTCGGGGCCGCGGGGGCCAGGCTCGCCTTTCTCTCCCTGGGAAGCAAGCACAGGGGTCACTCAGCACTGAGCTGAGGGCTGATGGCTGTGCAGCCCCTCCCTTCCCCGACGGGTGGGCTTGGGTATCGAAATCTGTACCGAGCCGCAGGGGCTATGGGAGACCGTCTGAGAGTCCCAGGGGACCCGCCTCTGCTCTTGATGGCCCACCTGCCCCCCCCAGCCTCACCCTGGGCCCGGCGGGGGCCCTGGCAGGAGCTAGCAGGAACCTTCCAGTCAGGGCCCTCCCGACGATGCCCGCCCCCTCCCCCAGTCCCTGTCCCACCCCAGGACTCACAGGTGCTCCTCGGGGTCCCGGATAGCTGAAGCCAGGCCTGCCGGGGTCTCCCTGGGGGACACGGGAGGCCAGTCAGGGCAGGGCCAGTGGAAAAGGTGGAGACTGAGTCAGTCGGCCTGGACTGGGGGTGGGTGGGCAGGGCCCGCCTTGGGAGGACACGCCACCCCTGAGGGTGAGAACACGGGCTGGGGCGGGAGGTTGCTGCCCAGGCCCCTGATGTCCTCCCTCACCAAGGGGGCAGGGCCGGCATGCTCCCGGCAGCCTTACTCAGGAGCCCTGGCCCATCCTGCCTGCTGGGTGGGGAGGGGGCGTACCTTGGGGCCAGGCTCTCCTGAGTCTCCGCGGGGGCCAGCGTCCCCAGGGTCTCCCCGAGATCCCTGAGGGCAGAAAGGAAGCAGGGAGTCGGCACAGACGGGGCTGACCTCATCCAGCTCTGACCCCCAGGCAGCATTGCTGCCCTGCAGGGCTGGCCGTCCCGAGGGTCTCTCCTCTCCGCGTGCCACGTCCCGGCTCCCCCTGGCACATCCCCCCCCCCCCCCCCGGTAAAGCCTGACCCCTCAGGGCAGGATGATGGTGTGAGGTGCATGGGGGCCTTCGGCTCCCTCTCCCGCTGCCCAGGTTTACTGTGCGGACAGTATCCTGCCCACCCGAGGACAGGAGGACCCAAAGCCGTGGGCCCTCCCAGGCATCCTGCTACTGACCTGCTTCCCGGGCTCTCCAACAGTCCCCTGGGGACCTCTGGGTCCAGGTAAACCTCGGTCTCCCTGGAAAGAAAAGAGACGAGGGCGCTTCAGAGACCCTGTTGTCACTCACTGTGGACCTCGGCAAGGGCAGGGGGCCCTGCTGTCCTCCATGAGGTCCTTAGCCCTGACCCCAGTGGCCCCAGGCAGGGTCTGCAGGGCGGAGGGCAGGAGAGGGGCAGGGGGCCCTGGCGGTGCCACCCCAGGAGAGTATGTGGCCTTTGTGGCGGCCCACCCGCTGCCCCACTTGCCTTGGCTCCCTTGTTGCCAACCTCTCCAGCCAGGCCCCGGGGCCCCTCAGGGCCAGGGTCCCCCTGTGGGAAGAGAGGCCAGGTTAGTCTGCGGGAGGTGAGGAGAGGGGATCATGAGCTCGCCGGGGATGAGGCCCCAGACGGTGGAGGGCGGAGCTGGAACAGCAGGCCTGCCCGCTCGGCCTCATGCAGCAGGGCAGGGGCCACCAGTCCCAGAGGAGGGAGCCCCTCCTTTGCGACCTTCCCCCACATCTCACAGGGAAATGGCTGCCCTCGGATTTCACCACAAAGACCTCCTGCGCCAGCTACAGGAGCACGTGTGTGGGGGGGACGCTGGGGGGTGGAGCAGCTGTGCATGGCGTGCGTGGGACTGTCCTTGCCCAGGCCTCTCATCAGGGAGTGCCTCCTGCTCTCCCAGACCCTGCAGGGAGCGCCCCCTGACGGTCAGGCCCCGGGGGTTGCCTTTGTTCTCCTAGGTGGACCGTGGAGGGGGTGTTGGTCATCCCTCATCACAGGGGCTCCACTGGCACCACGGTGAGACTCCGGTGTAGACACAGACACGGCAGACAGTGCCCGAGGCTCCCCCGTGCGGACACTCACCTTCTCGCCCTTGGGGCCATCGCTGCCTGGGCTGCCTTGGTTCCAGGGTCTCCCCTGCGCCCCTGCAGAGAACAGGCACGTGGGAGTGTGGGGTTTCCAGCGTGGGAGCCCCACTGGAACCCCACACTCTGTTCTCCCCACAAGGACTCTGGCTGTGGGGTCTGGGGGCCCCTCCTGAGGGCCTCAGCCGAGACCCTGTCCTCTGCTGGGTCGGTTTGGTCCCAGACGAGGATTTAGGAAATGATGGGGGCTGGTGAGCTTGTAAGTCCAGGAGTTCAGGTGACGTGACTGGGACCGAGCTTGGACCAGCTCTTCGCGAAGTCCCTCTGTTCCCTCCGGATCGGGATGAGTCCCCTCTGGGGGTCAGCCCTGGGACTGGGCTCCACCCACCCTGTGGCAGGACCCTCAGGGACGGCTGAGTGGGGTCGCTGTGTGGACCCGCAGAGTGTGTGCCTGGGTCTAGGTTGAGCCCTCGGGGGGGTCCTGCCGGGGGGGGCAAGGTGGGGCCCCGGGGCCACTTCATGGGCACCGAGCGTCCGGCAGGGGTGTGCCTGGGCCCCGCAAGCCACTCCCCAGCGGCCCTCCGTGGCAGCTGCTGTGTGGGGGCCAGGAGGCTCAGCTGGAGAGGCCGGAGGACGCTGGGCTCACAGAGGCCCAGAGCAGCGTGCGCCGAGGCAGCCCTGTGGGAGGGTGCGGCGGGCCGGCCAGGGTGCCCAGGGCCTGTGGGCAGGTGAACTCACGGGCTCGCCTTTGGGGCCTCGGGGCCCAGGCCCACCCTTGGCTCCTTTCAGGCCGGGACTTCCGGGGGCTCCGGTGTTGCCTTGGTAGCCCTGCGGGGAAGAGACAGCTCAGCTACGGCCGTAATCTGCCCAGGTGCACGGACGGCTGTGGGCAGAGCCCGGCCCGTGCGGACGCATGCCCGCCGTCTCCGGTGGGGCCGTGTCTCCCTCGCGGTGCGGTGCGCCGTCACCTGGCAGCAGGGACAGAGAGGCTGGGGGCGCTCAGGACCCAGGGCTGGCCTGCCTGCCCACCCCCGCCATGGGGCACCACGGGCGTGCGGCCGGAGCCCGCCGGGAACACTTGCCTTGCTTCCTTTTGCCCCGCTTTCCCCCGGGGGCCCTCTGCGTCCGGGCGGCCAGGGTCCCCCTGGAAGGGTTTGGAGAAATCAGCCTCGTGCTCTTCAGATGCCAGCAGTGGGGCAGGACCCCGGCGGGGCTGGGGGTGCGCGCTTCCCCTCCCAGCGTCTGTGGAGCAGGTCCCCCTGTGTGGGCACCCACGGCCCCCTGCCCGGTTTGCGGGGCCAGGGCCTCTCTGCTGGGCATCTCGGCCCGGTGCTGCAAGGCAGGGAGAAGGCCCCCAGGAGGGTGGCGACCCCCTCTGCTTTGGCCGGCCCGCCACCTCGGCCAGACTGCCTACCTGGAGCCCTTGATCTCCTGGCTCACCAGGGCTGCCGGCTTCCCCCACGTAACCATCCGGGCCCTGCAAGAAGGGAGAGGGTTGTGCTGGGGCTCTGGCCGGGAGCTGTGCTTGCATTTTCCCCGTGGGGTCAGGGCCAGCTGACCAGGGGGAGGGTGACCAGCCACCCCATCGCTGGACTGGCTGCCGGGACCCCCAGCCTGGGCGGGCAGACCGGACAAGCCGCTGGCACGGAGCCCCTCGGGACTCTGGAAGCAGCCACCCGCCACCTGACCCGGGAGCCGCTGAGGCCATTCGTCATGTTGTGACCCCAACCCCGGCTGAACGCTGGCGGGGTCCCGGGACAGGCGGGGGAGGGCTGGATGGAGGAGCCCAGCTACTGGCTTCCCGCCGCAGCTTGAAGCACTGGTGGCTGTGCTCCCCGCCCCCCGCACGGCGCATGGCACCCTCCCGGGGCCACAGGGGCGCGACGCAAGCCGCAACGCTGTGCTCACCGATCCCCGGAGTCTCCCTTGCAGCCAGGAGGTCCGATGCGCCCCAACTTGCCCTGAAGGAAAAGAGGGGAGCAGAAGATGTGTCAAAGCCAGGATTCGGAGGACAAGGGCCCCGACGACAGAGGTCAGTGGTGCCGGGTCTACGTGCACCGGGCACCCCACTGTGGACGTGTGCGTCAGTGGCTGTCAGGGTGGCGGTCCAGAGTCTCCGGGGTGCGGCCGGGAGCATGAGTGTCTGTGGTGCCCCCTCCAGGCCTGTGCATGTGTGCGTGCATGCATGGTGCGTGCTCACCTGTGACATGTGTGCGTGTGCTGTCTGTGTGCACCTGTGCACGTGTGTGAACCACCAGTCACGCCAGACGTGGGGTCTGCAGGACAGGCAGGGAGAGTCCTGCAAGGCCGGCCTGCTTTTCAGGAGCAAATGTCCACTTCCGCCCTTGCAAGGTTCCCGTGTGTCCTGTGTCCACCGGGTAGATGCAACCAGGGGCCACCCAAGCCACAGGTTGTGCGCAGTGGCCAGAGAGGCCCAGAGGCCTGGCCCCTGGAGGGACCTGAGAGTCTCGAGGGCGTGGCTGTCAGTTCACGGGCACCCTTGCTCCGCCCGGGGACGGAGCCCCAGAGCACCCTACCTTCTGTCCATCCGTCCCGTTCTTGCCCGCCAGGCCGGGGGCGCCCCTGGAGGAGAGGGGGAGGAGGGACCCCGTTAGCCCGATGCTCCTTCCTTCTGAGCAGTGGGGAGGCAGGCACCCCGCCCCGCCCGCATGTCTGCTCACCCTTCCGCCCTCGGCTCCAAACTCGCCCTGACGGGAGGGAAAACGAGCCAGTTAGCGCTGCTAACACATCACAGACGCCACTGCCTTAGGGGCCCAAGTCTACCCTTGGACAAAACACGAGGCCAGAGCGGCCCCAGAAGGCTACTACCGGCGCGACACCGGGTCCCATGCCCCAGCACGGACCCCCGGCTCGCTACCGGACACTGCTGCCAGGGTGGGGCCGTGTGAGGTCTGGCCGCCCAGAGCCCAGTCTCACCTTCTCTCCTTTGAAACCAGGAACACCCTGAGGTCGGAAGGAAAGAAAAGCAGCGTTACCAGGGTGTGTGCGCTGGGACCCAGCAGGCCTGGGGGAAGAAGGGGGGATGGGGAGGTGGGGGGGATTGGGGGTGGGGTGGTGGTCGTAGGCTCGGGTGCAGAGGCGCCACCAGGGACGTCGCTGGAAATGCAGCAGCGCTTCCTTCCTTGGGGCAGGGGCGGGAGCAGTGGGCCACGCCAGACACATCCCGACCCCGGCGGCGGGCCCCGCCTGGAGCCAGGGAGCCCTTGGCTTGTCCTCATGTCCCCCGCCCCCCGGGCAGGGTCCGCAGCAACTTGCCTTGGGTCCTGGGAATCCAATGGGGCCTTCGATGCCTGGATCTCCCTGTGGAAGAGCAAAGGGCCGTGGATGTACCCTCAGCCGTGGGGAGCGGGGGCCGCCGGGATGGGGTGTGGAGGGTACTCACCTGTCGCCCCTTCTGTCCAGGCTCTCCGGCTCACCCATGTTGCCCTTGGCGCCCTGAAAGCAGACGAAGAAAAAGGAATAAATTCAAGGTGGGAGGCAGAGGGTGCGTCTGGCCAGCGGCCTGGCAGCCGGGCAGACACCTCTCTCCCGAATTTAGAAAGAAGCCACTTAGTAGTAACTTTCCCCGTAACAGTACTTCAAACGCTCTGTCTCATGTCCGCAGAGGTTCCTTCCCTCTCCTGCCTTTACAGTGTTTGACATGAATCATTGGTGTTTCTGATACCCCGGCAGTCATTGTGGAAGGATTTCATCTGATACACCTCTGTTGTTACGAAAACGCAGGGCCAACCTAACCCCTTAAAACCTACTTATTTAACAAATGACAGCAGTGAGTGCCCTGTATGAATTAGCACCATATTACCAAGAGTAACGGAGTTCATGTTTCCTTATGTACTTGAGCATGCTTGTTTACTTCACAGGAGTCTTTTATGGGCAAATCTTAATTAAAAAGTATTCCTACTTTTCTCAAAATGCCATATAAAATGCAGCTGATAAAAGCTGAATTTTAGTTCTGCCAGGGTGAGAAGTGGTGAGTCCATCCGAGGTGCAGTGGCCCTAAATTTGGAGTTCAAGACAGGTCGGGGGCTTTCCTGGGAAACAGACCCCTCGGGTGGTCTGGGCATCTTACCTTCTGTCCGCGGTAGCCCTTGGGGCCGGGGGGCCCGGGGATCTCCAGACAGCTCACCTTGTAGCACTGAAACAGGAAGCAAGGGGCAGCGTGTGAGGCTAGCACCACAAGTCCCAGGGGGGAGGGAGACGGTGCAGCTTGGGGCCCACTGGACACTGGGCCATCCTGAGCTGGGGGCTGCGTGATGGAACAGACTTGGGAGGTGCCCAGGAGGCCCCTGTGCCCACCAGGGGCGGGTTCAGGGGTCCACACCAGTGCTCTAGGCAAGTTTTGGAAATCAAGGCTGCATTAAGCAATGACCAACAGTAGAAAGTATTAAATCGCTGCTGGCCAGTCCCCACTGCGCTTGCACATTAAATCGCTGTGGTACCGAGCAGCTGCTCCGGGAAAGGGTGTGCTTGCAGTATCCTGGGCTGTGAGCTGGTGCTGGGGAAGCACAGGCTGCAGGTCCTGTGCTGGGCACCCAGCTGCCCACCTGCCCTCTCCTCCTGGCCGCCCTCAGGTGGATGGAGCCCGTCAGCCCAGAGGGCAACCCTCAACCTCGACCCTCATCCTTTGGCTGTGTAGACCCTAACGCTGACCTCTGTGTTTAAACAGCCTGGTTGTGGCCAGGAGCCCTTTGTCCAGACTCGAGTCTCAGGCCCCACATGGAGCTGAGGGGTCTTGCTCCCAGGCCGGCCCCCCCCTCATTGTCCTAGACCCTGGGAGCCCCAGGGAGTGGGGCACGGGTGGTCGTCTCTGCTGGCTCAGAGGCCCCAAGCAGCTCCCGGCAGGGCCGGCAGGGATGGAAACGCTCTCACCTGTCCGTAGGCTTCATGTTTCTGCGGAAAAGACCCAGAGAGAAACCCTGGTTAGGGGGGACCTGGAGACACGGTCAGCTCCAAGTCTGGGCGGGGATGCAGGACATCGGAGTAGACAGGACCCTGCCCGGGGCCCACCCTCTTCAGCCACCTCACTCAGAGGGGGTAAACTGAGGCCCGGAGCGGTGGACTGCCCCCTGCCACGCGGGTGAGCGGATCCCAGGGCTCTGGGCCCCAGGCTCCGTCCCTGCTGCTGGCGGGTGGGGGTGGCCTCCCCGGCCCAGCGACTCACCATGACCTTGATGATGCGGTTGACGGTGTCCTGGTCGATCTCGGTGGAGTCGGGCCGCATGGTGGCGTAGTTGTTCCGGTAGAGCTCGTGCGGCGTGTTGGCGATGTCCCGCAGGCCCTGCTCGTTCAGCTTCAGGTTGGGCGGCACCGCGAAGAGCCGGATGCCCTCCTCGCGGGCCCGCTCGGCCTGCAGCTTGATGCCCCCGCACGGGCTGCCCGTGACGTGGCCATCGGTGATGATCACCGCGAAGTTGACCACCCCCTTGCCCACGTGCTGCCGGACCTCCTGGGTCATGTTGGCCAGCATGCAGTCCGTGAAGGTGCCGCGGCGGAAGGAGCTGATGCCCTGCAGGCTCTTGGTGAAGGAGGCCCGGTCGCTGCCGGGCGGGCTGAACACCTCCACCAGGTCGGAGAAGTGCAGGCCGCCGTAGCGCCAGCTCAGGGCCACCTGGTCCAGGTAGAGCTCGTCCTGCAGCTGGCTGATGAACTGCAGCACGAACTGCTGCATGTGGTAGAGCAGGCTGTCGGTGGGGGACTGCATGGTGATGCTCTCCGACGTGTCCAGCACGAAGTACACGTGGACCGGGCAGTCGGCCTTCTCTGGGGACGCACACGAGTCACCGTGGCGCCGGGGGCCCTTGCGCGGGCTGGTGCCGGGCTCTGCCCGCCCAGCCTCCCCGCAGCCGGCCCCCCCGCAGCCGGCCCCGCCCCCGCCCTCCGGCCCCGCCCAGGCCTCGCCGCACCCACCCCGGTGGTACCTGGGCAGCTGTTCCTCTCGGAGGTGCTGGGGCTGATGACCTCCTGCTGCTGAGCGTGGACGGCCCCCAGGAGCCCCCAGAGCAGGAGGGCGAAGCAGGGGCCTGGGAGCATCTTGGCAGCGCCCGTGCGCCCCGACATCCTGCAGCAGGGGAGAGCGGCGCTGCAGACGGTGCCCCGCGCGCACAGCACGGTCCGAGCCCTCCTCCCCAGACGGTGGGGGCGGCACACACGCGGCCGGCCAGCAGCTGGGCTCGGGGGCCCCTCTCCCCCTGCCCTGGATGGGCCACAAGCATTGACTGGGAGCAGAGACCGCAAGCTTTGGGCTCCGCTCCGGGTGGGACGCTCGCCACTCCTCCCTGCCCTGCAGAGCCTGGGTGCGCTGGGCAGACAGGTGCGTCCTGGGAACTGAAAAGCCAGTGACTGGCAGTGAGGACAGAGGGGGTCCTGCTGTGAGCAGGGCAGAGGGGTCGCTGGGGGCGACTGGGAGGAGGGGCACCCGGGGGGGGAGAAAGGCCCAGGCTGGGCCGGGGTGCGCCTTGGTACCGGACGCCATGCTGACTGGGGAGGGGGACGGCCTGGGGAGCGGAACGCGGGCGCTGACGAGGACAGGCCTGGAGGGCCGGCAGGCGGTGGCCTCCGGGTCCTGCTTTGTTGAGGGACGTGGGGACAGCTGCACAGGGTGGAGGGGACCCTTCTCCAGAGAGGTCACTGCGCCCTGGCGTGTCTCCGCGGAGCCTGGGGTGGTCCTGATGCTGTGGCCTCTGCACTCGGGTGCACCCTCTGCCGGACAAATGCAGCGAGAGGACCTCGAGGTGCGGCGTGGGTGGGCTGGCTGGGCTCTGGGGACACGGTGTGAGGGGAAGGGGGACCCTTCGTGGGAAGGCGAGGAAGGGGCTTGTCACCCTGCTGTTCCAGTGGGGACCCTGCAAACTGGTTCACTTGGCGCCCCTGGAACAGAGGGTGAACCTGCTGAAGATGCAGCCCTGCCGGGGACTTGGGCTCTGCTGGCAACCTGGGCCCTCGCATGGCTGGGGGCGAGAGGAGGCACCTGGAGAGCTCTGAAGGGAAGCAGAGGCGTTAGGGGCGCTTTGGTGCTGTTTCTTGGTGATGCCCCTCAACACTGTGGAAACGTCTCATTTTTGAGAGAAGGTGAATTTGCACTTGGTTTAAGGTGAGAGGGGTTATTCCTGGCGTAGTTAGGGGTGCACAGGACGTGGTCCTGCCTCCCTCCGCATGGGGTCATGGTTAGCTCAAGAGGCTGTGAGGCTACAGGTAACAGTCATGACCCCGAAGGGTGGTGACAGTTGCTGAGATTAAAGCAAGCCCCGTGGGAGTATCAGGAAATCCAGGAGGGCTTCCTGCAGGAGGTGATGGATGTGCCCAGACTGAGGGAATGGCCAGAGGAAGGAAGCTCCTGGCCGAGAGGAGTCTGGTTTAGGGAGGTCTGGGGGCAACACTCGACTGAGGTGAGGACCAAGAAGGTGGGGTGAGGGGCAGGCCAGGGGCTCTGAAGCACCCAGAAGCCAAGAGGGAGTCGGGCTGCACCAGCCAGAGCCAAGGGAGCCATCAACCACTGGCGACGGCCACTGTGGGACCTCAGTCAGGGGGGCCAGTCAGGGCTGACCACTAGGATGTGGGCACAGCTTTGTCCTCCACTACCCCTCACCCTGCTGCCCCATGGAGGAGAGACCGCAGAGAGGGCACCATAAGGCCCACCATGTCCTGTGTGCTACAGGTGAGAGGGGACAGAACTGAGGGGAGGCTTGCCCAGCTTGGCACTGTTCTCCATGTGCACACATGTCACGCGCCACACACACAGCACACACACACACAGACATCACACACACATCACACATACCACACACACCACACACACAGTACACCACACACAGACATCACCATACACACACACCACACACACACAGCACACACACAGCACACCACACACACGTCACACACCACACACACACACATCACACACACTCACATATCATACACCACACACACACAGCACACCACACACACATCACACACCACACACACACAGCACACCACACACAGCGCACACACTCACACATCATACACCACACACACACAGCACACCACACACAGACACCACACACCACACACACACAGCACACATACAGCACACACACACACATCACACACACTCACACATCATACACCACACACAAAAACACACGTAATAAATTAAAAGAGGCCCACATAATAAAGTGTACTGGTGGAAAATCTTACTCTCAAATGTAATGAAAAATTCTAAAAATATCTACCCAGGGGAAAAACACAATAGCAACAACAAAATACAGAAAACACCCGAAGGGAAAAACCACTTTGCCCTGCGGTAGGCAGCCTCCAAGTGGCCCCCGATTACTCTTGCCCATGCAGAGTCCTCTTAGCCCCGAACTGTCTCTGGCCAGTATGACCAACAGAACAACGTGGAAGTGATGCTGTGTGACTTCCACGACTGGCTCATAAAAGGAAGGGTGCCTTCTGCCTGGTCCCCTCTTGACTTGCTACGGGGGAAGCCAGCTGCTGTAACGTGAAGACGCTCAAGCAGCCTTTGCAGAAGCTCACGGGGGAGGTGATGAGGCCGACAGCCGACAGCGGCGAGTGAGCCGTCTTGGAGGCAGACCCGCCACCCCAGCCAAGACTGAGATGACCGAGGCTGTGGCCAATATCCTGACTGCACCTCATGAGGGACGCTGAGTGAGAACCACCCAGCGAAGCCTCTCCTGAATTCCTGGCCTGAATAAGTTACAAGATAGTAAATGCTTATTGTTTTAAATCACTAAGTTTTGGGTACTTTATTACACAGCAATAGACCACTAACAGAGGCATAAAACTTTTTCTCCACAACGTTGTAGACAAAGTAGAGACAATAATTCAGGATTTTGACAGGAAAAAAAATGACCCAAGGATGTCTCCCCAGCCAACTTATCTTTCACGTATAAGGATAAACATCACAGAAAACTAAAAATAGAGCTACCATATGGTCCAGCAATCCCACTCCTGGGCATATATCCAGACAAAACTCTAATTCAAAAAGATACATGCACCCCTATGTTCACAGCAGCACTATTCACAATAGCCAAGACATGGAAACAACCTAAATGTCCACTGACAGATGAATGGATGAAGAAGAGGTGGTATATTTATACAGTGGAATATTAGCCATAAAAAACCACAAAATAATGCCATTTGAAGCAACATGGATGCAACTAGAGATTATCACACTAAGTGAAGTAAGTCAGAGAAAGACAAATACCATATGATATCACTTACATACGGAATCTAAAATATGACACAAATGAACTTATCTACGAAACAGAAACAGACTCGCAGACACAGAGAACAGACTAGTGGTTGCCAAGGGGGATGGGGGATGGGAGAGGGATAGATTGGAAGTTTGGGGTTAGTAGATGCAAACTATTATGTATAGAATGGATAAACAACAAGGTCCTACTGTATAACACAGGGAACTATATTCAATATCCTGGGATAAACCATAATGGAAGAGAATATAAAAAAGAATGTATATATGTGTATAACTAACTTTGCCAAACAGCAGAAATTAACACATCGTAAATCAACTATACTTCCATTAAAAATAAAAAAAAGGATAAACATCTCAGACGTAAATGGGCTCAGATCTATGCCACCCACACACCATTCCTAAAAATATTCTGCAAGGAATTTCTGCAGACAATAGAGAAATGAATAAAAATAAATGAAAAGCAAAGAAACTTGAGACATACAGTAAAATATAGAAAATGAAGGGAAAAGAACTGAAGCATAAAATTAAAAGCCAGAAATTTCACATAGATCAGTTGTGACAATAAAGGTGTATGGCTTAAATTCTCCTGTAAAGACAAACTTTCCTAAATTGGGTCAAAAAATGAAACCCATCGCCATGAGGTTTATAAGAGTCACACTTTAAATAGAAAGCCACAGATGGTGCAAAGAAAATGGAGTGGGGAGGGATGGATGCAAATGGAGAGAAAGACAGGGGCAGGGTTGTTGAGACACTAGAATTTAAGACAGAGGATGAGGGATGGGGCCCAGGAAAAGATAAAAGCTGCGGCAGTCCAGTTATAAATCTTCATGTACCTAATTTCATAACACAATATTACTTAAAGCACAATCTGTGAAAAATCAAAGAAAAAACTGACAGACTGCAACCAAGTAGACTTTAACTCATCTTTTTATGTTACTGACAGATCATATTAAAAAAAACAGAGGATCTGAATGTCATGTTTTATAAAACTTTGATAGTAACAAGCCGGGAATATGTATTTTCTAAACATAAAGGATTTGGATAATGTGCATAAAACACGTGCACATATTACATATATACCTATGTTTTCAAAACCTACAAGTAGGGAACATACACTCTTTTAAAAATTTTACAGAATTCAATCCTAGAGTAAGCCACAAAGAAAGTTTTAATTTATTAAAAAAATGGAAATTTTACAGATAAAATTTTTTGAGCTACAATGCAAAATTTGTCACTAGTAAGACATAGGAAAAAAACCCCCAAAACAAAGCACTTGAAATTGAAAAACTCTCACAAAAACTACATAGGAATTAGTGACAATGACGATGTACACATAAAAACAAATATGAGAAGGCCAAAACTATAATCGGGGGAAAATACATAGCCTTAGATGCTTTATGTTATAAAATAAGAAATTAGTGTAACAAATTAGGCATGTGGTTAGAGAACAGGGACAAAAAAACTTAAAGAGATAAATCTCAGGAAAGCAAAAGAGAGAAAGTGGTAAAAAAAAAAAAACCAATTGGTTGAAAAAAAACCCACAGTAGAATAATAAATACATCTAAGAGCTGGTTCTTCAAAAAGGCCAATAAAATAGAAAAAATTTTAGCAAGTCTAAGCAAGAATAAAAATGATGTAAACACAAATATAGAAATATACAAATTTAAGGAGTAAAATAATGATAGATGAGGAGAGTTTTTATTGTTGTTTGTTTTTAAGAGTATACCAAGTGCAGCTTTGAGTGAGCTAGTAAATGCGAAAAGACCGTTTTCTGGGAAAGTGGCCTCACCTCTAGAGAGGAGGTGAGGAACCGGCTGCACTCTGACTTGGAAGGAATGGAAACACGGGAAGGAAACACGTTCCCGAAGACTCTGGCCCAAACAGATTTTGGGTGAGTTCTTTTGCATTTTCAAGAACAAACACTTCTCTATTTAACTTATTTCAGAACATAAAACGATAAGCTTTTCAATTCATTTGTTAACTTGGCAAAACCTAAGACCAAAACTTGGTAAAAGATATCCCTAAAAGGAACTCTATAGATAAATATCACTTTTGAATACAGTTGCAAAAATCCTAACTGATATTAGAAAATAAAATATAGTAGCATATTAAGGACTACTAAACCAGTACTAAGATGAAGTTAGTTAAAAATACAATGATGCAACATTAGGAAACATATTAATGTAAGTCACATTAATATAAAAAAGAAAATCATGTATAGGCATACCTCAGAGATATTCTGGATTTAGTTCCAGACCACCATAATAGAGCAAACATTGCAATAAAGGGAGTTGCAGGAATTTTTTTGGTTTTCCAGTGCATGTAAAAGTTATGTTTACACTATACTGTAGTCTATTGTGTGCAATAGTGTTATGTCTTAAAAAACAATGTACATAACTTAATTAAAAATACCTTATTGCTAAAAAAAATGCTAGCCATTATATGAGGCTTCAGTGAGTTGTAGTAGTAACATCAAAGACTGCTGATCACAGATCAACATTACAAGATAATAATGAAAAAGTCTGAAATATTGCAAGAATTCCCAAAATGTGACAGACATAAAGTGAGCAAACGTGGTTGGAAAAATGGCGCTGATAAACTTGCTCGATGCAGGGTTGCCACAAACCTTCAATCTGTAAAAACCAAAACATCTGCAAGGTGCAATAAAGTGAAGTGCATTAAAATGAGGTATGTGTGTAACTGCTCTAAAAGAGCCCCAAAACATGCATTTGTGGTTAAACAAACAAACAAACAAACAAGGCAAAACCTCATAAGAGACTTAGGAGTTGGATTAACATTATAAAAGTAAAACTTCATAAGAAACTTAGGTGTTGGATTAATATTATAAAGGATATAAATTTCAAATCAACAGCCAGTATCGAATTTTACACAAAAACTAAATAGGTGTTCTTATCTTTGTGGGTCACAGACTCCTTTAAGAATCTGGACAGTTTCACCTGACACATATGCACAGATTACTCATATGGAGAAATCATAGTCCTCATTAATTCAGGGGGTCCATCTATGGAACTGACTCTGGATTAAAAACTCCTGCACTTGAAGAATGACCATTAGAGTACGAAAAATAAAAAATAAAAAAGACAAAGAGTGTTGATCTCATTATATTATTCACTGTTGTGTTGGAAGCCAATGCAATAAGACAGTAAACAGAAACAAAATATAAGTCTTGGAAAGGAAGAGATAGGAACTGTCCTTATTAAAGATGGGACTGTCTACCTAGAAAATCCAATAAAATCAATTGAACAAAGTTTAGGGGAGAGAGAAAGGGGTATTCAATGAGGCAATTGTAAGAAAAAAAATACACAAAAATCTACAGATTTTCTTCTATCAGCAACAACCAATTAGGAAATGTAATGGAAAAAATACTATTTACACTAGCAAGAAAAACAACTTAAATCCAAGGAATAAACTTAATAAGAATCTACAGATGTGCAGGACTTATGAAAAAAAGTCCAAAAATTTCTAAGGAACACAGTGGACAGACAAACCTTGTTTTTGGATGAGAGACACAATATTTAAGAATATCAGTTATTTCTAACTGAATCTATAATAGAATGTAATTTTGATTAAAATTTCCAATAAAACTTTTTGCTTTTTTTGCCACTACATGTTGACAAAATGAATCTAAGATTTACCTGGAAGAAAAAATAAGAGTAGCTGAGAAAAATAAAAAATGAAGGGTGATGAAACTTGTGTTATCAAGTGCAATAATGGAATACAATTACAGTAATAAAGCATTAGTGGTTTTGGTGCTGGAATGGCCAACAGACCATACAGCAGTGGCATAACACCATATGAGAACTGAGGAAATGAGACGGCTGCTTTTCAGAGCACTGAGAGAAGGCTGGGAAAAGGGGTCACGATGTGATTAGAAATAAAGTAATCCCACCTCACACAGTACACCCAAATAAAGTCCAGGAGAAGTAAGTAACTGAGTGTAAAACATGGACCAAAAAGTCTTTGAAGGAAATAGAAAAGATGAAATGACAGTGAAATGTTTATGATTACTCTGCACCAGACACTATGCTACATCTTTTCTTTTAACCCTCACAAGAGCCCTTGTGGATAGCACACTGGTGCTATTATAATCCCCATTTCATAGATGAGGAAACTGAGACTGAGACAGGTAACTTGTCCTCGGTGCTCAGAAAACAGCTGAGATCCAAATCCAGGCAGCATGGTTCTGAGTCCACACTCATGATAACTGGGCTCCCGCATATCACCTTCATTAAAACAAAACAACATGAGCAGAGTGGAAACATACCAAGAGCCAGGCAACCATATTCCCAATGCATGATCAAGATTTCATATTCTTAAGGTTTAAAAATTTTGATGGCCCATTATTGTGTAAATGTTTACAAGTGTAATATATTTTTGTTGTTTTAAACTTTTTATTAATATATAATGTCCTTCTTTGCCTCTTGTAACTCTTTTTGATTTAAAGTCCATTTTAATCTGGTGTTAGTATAGCTACCCCTGCTCTCCTTTGGTTCCTGTTTGCATGGAATAACATTTTCCATCCATTCACTTCCAACCTGTTTGTGTCTTTGGTTCTAAAATGAATCTTTTGTAGACAGCATATAATTGGATCTCATTTTTTTAACATCCATTCTGCCAGTCTCTGTCTTTTGCTTGGACAGTTTAATCAATTTACAGTTAAAGTAACTACTGATAAGGAGAGACTTA
Source organism: Balaenoptera musculus (assembly GCF_009873245.2). Classification (NCBI taxonomy): domain Eukaryota; kingdom Metazoa; phylum Chordata; class Mammalia; order Artiodactyla; family Balaenopteridae; genus Balaenoptera; species Balaenoptera musculus. The sequence continues at coordinate 144,461,920 of NC_045788.1, read as the reverse complement.
CTTCTGTAGTTTTCCTATTTGTTTCCTATGTAGTTATAGCTTTTTTGTTCCTCATTTCCTGCATTACTGTTTTCTTTTGTGTGCAGCTGATTTTTGTTGCAAAACATGTATATCCCTTCCTCATTTCTTTTTGTGCATATTCTTTTGGTACTTTCTTTATGGTTACCACGGGATTACATTTAACATTCTAAAGTTATAACAATATAATTTGAATTTATGCCAGTTTAACTTCAACAACATACAAAAAAATCTGCTTCTTTAAAAGCTCCCTCCCTATCCCTTTCAGTTACTGACGTCACAAAATTACATCTTTACACATTTTGTGTCCCAAAACACAAGCAAATATTATTTTTAATGCATTGGTCCCTTAAATTATGTAGAAAACAAAATGTGGAGTTACAATAATACTAGTTTTAAGAAGAACAGAGCTGGAGGAATCACACACCCTGACTTCACACTATACTACAAAGCTACAGTAATCAAAACAGTATGGTACTGGCACAAAAACAGACACATAGATCAATGGAAAAGAACAGACAGCCCAGTGCATAAACCCATGCACGTATGGTCAATTAATCTATGACAAAGGAGGCAAGAATATACAATAGAGAAAAGACAGCCTCTTCAATAAGTGGTGCTGGGAAAACTGGACAGCTAAATGTAAAAGAGTGAAACTAGAACATTCTCTAGCACTATATACAAAAATAAACTCAAGATGGATTAAAGACCTAAATGTAAGACCAGATTCCATAAAACTCCTAGAGGAAAACATGGGCAGAACACTCTTTGACATAAATCACAACAATATATTTTTGGCTCTCTCTCCTAAAACAAAGGAAATAAAACCAAAATTAAACAACTGGAACCTAATTAAACTTCAAAGCTTTTGCACAGCGAAGGAAACCATCAACAAAACGAAAAGACAACCTACTGAATGGGAAGAAATATTTGCAAATGATATGACCAATAAGGTGTTAATATCCAACATATATAAACAGCTTATACAACTCAACATCAAAAACACAAACAACCCAATTAAAAAGTGGGCAGATTTCACCAAGGAAGACATACAGATGGCCAAGAGGCACATGAAATGATGCTCAACATCACTAATTATTAGAGAAATGCAAATCAAAACTACAATGAGGTATCACCTCACACCAGTCAGAATGGCCATTATCAAAAAGCTAGAAACATAAATGCTGGAAAGGGTGTGGTGAAAAGGGAACCCTCCTACACTGTTGGTGGGAACGTAAATTGATACAACCACTATGGAAAACAGTATGGAGGTTCCTTTAAAAAGTAGAATAGAACTACCATATGACCCAGCAATCCCACTACTGGGCATATATCCTGAGAAAACCATAATTCAAAAAGAGACATGCACCGCAATGTTCATTGCAGCACTATTTACAATAGCCAGGACATGGAACCAACCTAAATGTCCATCAACAGAGATGAATGGATAAAGAAGATGTGGCACATATATACAATGGAATATTACTCAGCCATAAAAAGAAACGAAATTGAGTTATTTGTAGTGAGGTGGATGGACCTAGAGTCTGTCATGCAGAGTGAAGTAAATCAGAAAGAGAAAAACAAATACTGTTTGCTAACGCAGATACATGGAATCTAAAAAAAAAAAAAAAAGGTACTGATGAACATAGTTGCAGGGCAGGAATAAAGAGGTAGGTATAGAGAATGGACTTGAGGACATGGGGTGGGAAGGTGAAGCTGGGGTGAAGTGAGAGTAGCATCAGCATATACGCATTACCGAATGTAAAATCATTGGCTGGTGGGAAGCAGCAGCATAGCACAGGGAGATCGGCTTGGTGCTTCGTGATGACCCAGAGGGGTGGGATAGGGAGGATGGGAGGGAGGCTCAAGAGGGAGGGGGTATGGGGACATGTGTATGCATATGGCTGATTCACTTTGTTGTGCAACAGAAACTAACACGGTATTGTGAAGCAATTATAAAAAGAAATGGGCAGAAGAACTGAACAGACATTTTTCCAAAGAGGAAATGGCCAACAGGCACAGGAAAAGATGCTCAACATTGCTAATCATCAGGGAATTGCAAATCAAATCCACAGTGAGATATCACCTCACACCTGTCAGAATGGCTATCATCAAAAAGAACACAAATAACAAATGTTGGTGAGGATGTGAAGAAAAGGGAACCCTCATGCACTGTTGATGGGAATGTAAGTTGGTACATCCACTGTGGAAAACAATATGGAGGTTTCTCAAAAAACTAAAAGTACAACTACCATATGACCTAGCAATTCCACTCTTGGGTATATATTAGATTAATAATTTAAAAAAATGTATTAGTCTTTCAAATCATGTAGAAAAAAAGCGAGTTACATGCCATTGTTACATTAATTATTGTTATAATAATAATAGCTTTATAATTGCTCATGTATTTACCTTTACTGAGAGCTTCATATCTTCATATGACTTCCAGTTATTGTCTAGTGTCCTTTCATTTCACCTTCAGGACCCTCTTGAGCATTTCTTACAGGGCAGGTCTAGCAGTAATGGACTCTTTCAGCTTTTGTTTATCCGGGAATGTTTTAAGGTTGCCCTCACTTCTGGGGGACAATTAGGCTGGATATAGAATTTTCAGGCAATAGTTTTTTTTTTCCTTTTAGCATTTTGAATATATCAACCCACTGCCTCTTGTCTCCAAAGTTTCTGATGAGAAATCTGGTAATCCTACTGAGAATCCCTTGGATATGATGAGTCACTTCTCTCTTGCTGATTTCAAAATTCTCTCTTTCTTTTTGTCTTTTGACAGTTTGGTTATAATGTGTATCACTGGGAGTCTCTTTAAGTTCATCCTACTTGTCTTGGATGTTTATATTCATGTCATTCATCAAACTTGGGAAGTTTCTTCACATATTTCCTCTGCCCCTTTCTCTCTCATCTCCTTCTGGGACTCCCAAAACAAGTATGGATGTCCTTTAGGTTCTGTTCATTTTTCTTTAATCTTTTTTCTTTCTGCTCCTCAGACTCATAATTTCCATTGTCTTATCTTCAACATCACTAATGCTTTCTTCTGTCTTCTCAAATTGGCCTTTGCATCCCTCTAATAAATAACTAAAAGTCATTGTACTCTTCAGCTCTATTATATCGTTTTGGATTCTACCTAGGTTTTCTATTTATTGATATTTCTATTTTGTTCATACATTATTTTCTTGACTTTCTCCACATCTTCCTTTAGTTCCTTGAGCATCTTTAAGATGGTTGTGTTAAAGTCTTTGTCTAGTAGATCCACCATCAGGTCTTTTTCAGGGACAGTTTTGGTTAGTTTATATTTTTTCCTTTGAGTGGGCCATACTTTCCTGTTCCTTTGTTTGCCTTTTGATTTTTTGTTAAAAACTGGACATTTGAATCTAAAATGGTAACTCTGGAAATCAGATTCTTCTCCTTCCCTAGGGTTTGCTGTTTTTGATTGTTTGTTTGTTTTCATTTTTATTTTTTGTTTTGATTATTGTAGGCTGTCTCCATGCCAAGGTTCAGCCTGAGGAGTAAAGGTAAGGTCTTTTCATTTCCTTCCTGAGCCTGCACTTTCCCCCAGGCATGTGCAGTTCCTGTTTAATTTCCCCTGTATATGTAGTTGCTTTTGAATGTCATAATCTTCAATGTCTGGCTCTCAAAAGGAGAAAAAGAGAAAAATGAATGGAGGAAAAAAGGTGCCAGCCCTTTAAATCTCCTGGAAGTCAATTCAATCAGAGAGGGCAAGGCTTGCAATGATGAGGAGAAGTGTAACAACAGTGGAAGCCTCAATAAATTGAAAAAGAAAATAACATAAAAAGTATCTTCTCTAATCACAATGGGATGACTTTAGAAGTCAATAACAGAAGGAAAACTGAAAAATTCACAAAATTGTGGGAATTAAACAACTCACCCTTAAAAAACCAATAGAATAGGTCAAAGAAGAATCACAAGGGAAATCAGAGACTGATAAAAATGAAAACAAGACATACCAAACATATGAAACACAGTAAAAGCAGTATGAAGAAGAAAATTTATAGCTACAAATGTTAACATAAAACAACAAGAAGGATCTCAAATTAACAACCTAATTTTACCTTTACAACTTAAGGAACTAGAAAAAGAACAAATTAACAGCTAGCAGAAGGAATGAAATAATAAATACTAGAGCAGAGATAAATGAAATAATAGAAAAACAATAGAGAAAAATCAATGAAACCAAAAGTCAGTTCTTCAAAAAGATCAACAACGCTGACAAATCTTTAGCTAGATGGACTAAGAAAAAAAGAGAATACTCAAATTACTAACATCAGCAATGAAAGTGGGAAATTACTACTGATTCTACAGAAATAAAAAGAATTATAAGAGAATACTATAATCAGTTGTATGTCAACAAATTAGATAACCTAGATGAAATGGACAAATTCCTAGAAACACAAAACCTACAAAGACAAAACCATGAAGAAATAGAAATTCTGAATAGACCTGTAATTAGTAAGGAGTTTGAATCAGTAATTGAAAATCTGACAAAGAAAAGGCCTGGACATGACAGCTTTACAGATGAATTCTAGGAAGCATTTAAAGTAGAACTAACATCAGTACTTGTCAAACTTTTCAAAAAAATTGAAGAGGAGGGAATACCCCCAAACTCATTCTATGAAGTCAGCATTACCCTGATACCAAAGCCAGACAAAGACACTACAAGAAAAGAAAACTACAGACCAATATCCCTTATCAACATGGATACAAAAATCATCAACAAAATATTAGCAAACAGAATTCAACAGGATAGAAAAAGGATTAAACATCATGACCAAGTGGGATTTATTCCTGGAATGCAAAGATGATTCAACATATGAAAATCAATTAATGTAACACACCACATTAACAGAATGAAAGAAAAACGCACATGATCATCTCAATTGATGCAGAAAAATCTTTTGATAAAATTCAATATCCTTTCATGATTAAAGAATTCAACAAACTAGGAATAGATGGAAACTACCTCAGTATAATAAAAGCCATTTATAATAATCCCACAACTAACATCATACTCAATTGTGAGAGACTATAAGCTTTTCCTCTAAGGTCAGGAACAAAGCAAAGATGCCCACTTTCACCATTTCTATTCAACATAGTATTGGAAGTCCTAGTCAGAGCAATTAGGCAAGAAAGAGAAATAAAAGGCATTCAAACTGTATAGGAAGAAGTAAAATTATCTCTGTTCACAGATGATATGATTGTATAGGTAGGAAATCCTGAAGAGTCCACAAAAAGAAACTGTTACAATAAATGAATTCAGCTAAGTAGCAGGAAACAAAGTCAACACACAAAAATCAGTTGCATTTCTATACACTAACAATGAATAACACAAAAAGGAAAATAAGAAAACAATTCCATTTACATTAGCATCAAAAGAATAAAATACTTAGGAATTATTTTTACCAAAGAAGTGAAAGACTCACTGAAAAATATAAAACATTTCTGAGAGAAATTAAAGAAGATATAAATAAATGGAAAGATATTCTGTGTTTATAGATTGGAAGACTTAATATTAAGATGTCAATACTACCCCAAGTGATTCACAGATTTAATGCAATCTCCATTGAAATCTCAATAATGACTTTTGCAGAAATGGAAGAAACCACTCTAAAATTCGCAAAGAATATCAAGAGACCCTGAATAGCATAAAACATCTAAAAGTGAAGAACAAACTGAGGAACAACTTCCTGAGTTCAAAATTTACTACAAAGCTACACTAATCAAAACAGTATGGTACTGGGATAAAGGGACATATAGACAATGTAATAGAATAGAGTCCAAAATAACCCTCACATATGTAATCAAACGATTTTCAACAAGGGTGTCATGACATTCAGTGGGGGAAAAGACAGTCTTTTTCAACAAATGGTGCCAGAAAACTGGATATCCACATTCTAAAGAACGAAGTTGGACCTTACCTAACACCATACACAAAAATTAACTCAAAGCAGATCCATGATTTAAGTGTAAGACCTAAATTTATAAAACTTCTAGAAGAAAACAGAAGGAAAAACTCTTCACAATACTGGATTTGGCAATGCTTTCTTGAATATGACAACAAAAGCACAAGCAACTAAAGAAAAAATAGGCATACTGGATTCCGTGAAAATTTTAAAATTTGTGCATCAAAAGAACCTATTCAGCCTGGTCCAGGGCACTCCTTTTCGTGTCCTTCCACCAGTCGTGGGCAGGGTCTGAGCGGTTACTGGGGTGGAGATGCATTTTTGGGGAGGGCAGTGAGGCTCTGGGGCTGTGAGAGGAGGGCAGCCTGACACCAGAGGCAGCAGCGAAGCCTCAGAACACGAGGCTTTGGGACCCAGGACACGGAGTCCCCAGACCAGCTGCTGCCTTTGGGACCCCAGGGTAGCACAAGAGGCGAGGTTATTGTAATTCAGGATGCGAAGGGCAGAGTCGATATGTACCATCTTCTGGAATGTCCACCAAGGAACTCTGAAAATGATGACCTAGCAACCAGTTTGGTTCTTGATCCCTATTTCGGTTTTCAAACACACAAAATGAATACTAGCTTTCGGTCTGTTACAGGAAGGCAAGAAGAACTAAAGGAAGTGATTGAACATTTTAAGAAAGATGAGCACTTGGAGAAAGCCGTCAAATGTCTGACTTTGCAACAAAAATGATGCAGGAGGAGCAACTAAGCCCATGCACCACAACTACTAAGCCTGCGCTCTAGAGCCCGTGAGCCACAACTACTGAGCCCACGCGCCACAACTACTGAAACCCACGTGCCACAACTACTGAAGCCCGCGCGCCTAGAGCCCGTGCTCCACAGCAAGAGAAGCCACCGCAATGAGAAGCCCGCACACTGCAACAAAGAGTAGCTCCCGCTCGCCGCAACTAGAGAAAGCCCGCGCGCAGAAACGAAGACCCAACGCAGCCATAAATAAACAAATAAAATAAATTTATTAAAAAAAATGATGCAGGAGAATTTATTCAAGGAACACGTATTTATTTACTTGCGAATGTTTGCAACTGACAGTGGATTTGAAAATAATGCCTTGTAATAGATACTCATTAGAACAAAAGAGAGCCAAATAATTGCAACCAAAGAGTGGAAATGAAATGACAAATAGAATTACTGGTGGTGTTGTGTTGCTGAGCTTTCAGAAATTGAGGAGAACATCCTACTTGGACCCAGAGAAACGACTTCAGTGTTGTGTATTCCAGAAGGAAAAACTGTGCTCAGCTTGCCTTGGTCCTGCTGCATTTACAACCATGGCTGCAGACCTAAGTGTGAGTTTCTGCCAGTTGGCCAAGACACAGCAAGTGCGAAGGCTCTAAGAGATACTGAACCTGGAGAAGAAATTCTTGCTACTATGGAGGTGGGTTTTCTGGGGGGCAATAATGAGTTCTGTGAGTGTTACACTTGTGAAAGATGGCAACTGGTGCTTTTAAATCCAGAGCGGGACTCTTGCTTCTGCTGCTGTTATCAACAGCAAATGTGGACTCAGAGAAACAGTAAACCTTTAAATAGGCTTAAAAAGTTAGGGTGACAGCAGTAAGAATTCAGTCAGTCTGTCAGTCCTAACACTGACGCAGACACCACTCAGGAATAGAAACAACGCAAGGTCATTGTACGTTTGAAAGAAACCTTTCCACGGTGTTAGTTTCTCTGTGATGACGTTGTCAGGTCCCACGAGAAGACAAAGGACGACGTGGCATCACACAGGCACACACGTGTTCCACGCCTGGCCAGTCTGTTAGGTTGGCTGGTGGACTTGGGGAGTTCATAGTGTCTGGCCTCAAGGCTCCCAACCCCCTTTTTACAACTTGCTTGCCTTTTTCAAAATGAGCTGACCCAATTCACCAAACCACCAGTTTCCAGACTCAGAACTATGATAGAGGAGCATTTTGAATGTTGCTCTACTATGACGTGTTGTAATAGCCGCTCCTCAAAGTAGCAAGAGAGATGAAGAGGAGAAAGAAGTGAGCTTTTAGATACCTGCAGTGAGTGGGGGTAGAACCTAATGGAGACCGGAGAAAGAGAGAATGAAGAATAAAGAGAAAAGAAAGAGAAGAAAGCTAAACAGCAAAAGAAAACACATCATGTTTGTGGAGCTTTGAAGTCCTGGAATCACTGTAATCGCTACTGTTTTTCATCAGGGTGACACCAGTTTTCTCTAGTTACCCCTAAGCAGTAGCCTCTTAGTCTGACTTGTCTCTGATAGGAATAAAGTTTAAAGTTTTAACTTGATGGTCCCCACAGCACGCCTGTTTTGGCACTATAAAATGTCCATACAGGGCTTCCCCGGTGGCACAGTGGTTAAGAATCCGCCTGCCAATGCAGGGGACATGGGTTCGAGCCCTGGTCCAGGAGATCCCACATGCCGCGGAGCAACTAGCCCGTGCGCCACAACTACTGAGCCTGAGTTCTAGAGCCCGCAAGCCACAACTACTGAGCCCATGTGCCACAACTACTGAAGCCCATGCACCTAGAGCCCGTGCTCCACAACAAGAGAAGCCACAACAATGAGAAGCCCGCACACCATAACGAAGAGTAGCCCCTGCTCACCGCAACTAAAGAAAGCTCGTGCGCAGCAACGAAGACCCGGCACAGCCAAAAATAAATAAATAAATTTATTAAAAAAAAAATGTCCATACATACCTCTTAGCACGTAAGTACCCTCTGAGGTCTGATTATTTCGGCTCTTCTCCCTGTCTTCAGATGTCTTCAGCCCAACTCTGGGTGCTCCTCTCCACTACAGAAGATTCCAAAGAAAAGGGAGGGTGTCTCCCATGATGGTGACTGTCACTGCCGTGAAGTCTGACTCTACCTGCTGCTGGGGGTCAGAGGCCAGGGGTAACCTCTGCCGTGGAAAAGTGATACTGTGTTCCTATTCCAGTCTTTAATGTCCAAAGTGAACAAAGACGGGCAGTCAGTCTGTCATTTACCCTTGACTGTTGGTTTTAATAATAAATGCAGAACAATACAAAAGAGACACTATCCAGAGAGTCAAAAGGCAGCCTACATAATTGGAGAAAATACTTGCAAATCATATATCTGATAAGGGATTAATATCCAGAATATATAGAGAACTGAAACTCAACAACCAAAACCCCAGCAACCCAATTCAGAAATGGGCAAAGGGCTTGAATAGACATTTCCCTAAAGAAGTTATACCAATGGCCAATAAGCACATGAAAAAATGCTCAACATCACTAATCATTTGGGAAATGCAAATCAAAATTACGATGAGATATCACCTTACACTCATTAGGATGGACAGTATCAAAAAACAAGAAATGTTGGAGAGATAAGGGGAAATTGGAATTGTTGGTGGGAATGTACAAATGTAGAGCTGTATGGAAAATAGTATGGTGGCTCCTCAAAGAATAAAAATAGAATTACCATATGATCTACCAGTTCTACTTCTGGGGCTATACATACTCAAAGGAATTGAAAGTTGGGTCTCAAAGAGATATTTGTACATCAATGTTCATAGCAGTATTACTCAGAATAACTAAAATGTGGAAGCAACCCAGGTGTCCATCGATGGATGAATGGATAAGCATAATGTGGTCCACCCATACAATGGAATATTATTCAGCCTTGAAAAGGAAGGAAATTCTGACACATGCTATGACATGGATGAAACTTGAGGACATTATACTGAGTGAAATAAGCCACACACAGAAAGACAAATACTGTATGATTCACTTATATGAGGTACTTAGAATATCTCAGAAATCATAGCGACAGAAAGTAGAATGGTGGTTGCCAGGGGCTGGGGGAGGGGGGATTGGGGAGTTAGTGTTTAATGGGACAGAGTTTCAGTTTTACAAGATGAAAAGTGTTCTGGAAATGGATGGTGGTGATGGTATCACAATATGAAGGTACTTAATAGCACTGAACTATACATTTTAAATGGTTCAGATGGTAGATTTTATGTTATGTGTATTTAACCACAATTTTAAAAAATTAGGGGAAAAAATCTCTTACAAAGTAGTAAAAAATGAGCACCCATTAGGAAGATGGGGAAATCATAACCAGGAAAGTAACAGCAGTACAAATGGTCAGTGATCGAGCTGCACAAAAACCAAGGACATGGAGACAAACCAACAAGGCACCATCCCTCATCTATGAAACTGGCAAATAGGACAGAAAACCAGACACTGTCCACAGCCAGAGCACCAGGGCCCGTCTCCACTCCTCTGGTGGCTCTGACAACAGGTTTGGAAGCCTTGACGCTTTTCAGAACTTGTGACCCAGACTCTGCTCTCCAAGGAGCAGCCCCCCACAGCTGGGCTGCCCACCCTCCGTCTGCCCGTCACAGGGTCTACACTGGGCCCCCGGAGGCTACCCGCTGGCGGGGCGTGGGGCTGCCGGCCTGTTCAGATCTCTGGGGCGGATCTGCACCCGGTCTTTGCAGGGTGTCGCTTTCCGATTTGGCCCAATCCCAGCACATGCTTCAGGGCGGGGGCTGGCCCCCCAGGTCCTGTTCAGGAAGCAGCACCCCACGAGCCCTGCTTCTTTGCAGGTGTGCCCCACACCAGGGTCCCCCGGCTTTGCACAAATGTTTGAAAGGAGCCACAGGAAGGAGAGACCCACGGGAACACGGGGCCGTGTTTAAAGGAAAAGAATCAAACTATTTGAGTTTTTCTTAAAATAATCACAAGAGCTAGGTTTCCCAGCATTGTAAAGCACTTGTGGCCACAAACACGGTCTCCCTATACCCTGTGAACCTGGAGACCTTGTTCTACAGATGAAAAAGCAGCGCCAGAGAGGAGGCTGGCCTTGGCCCACACCCCCTGCTGAGGCCCCGGGAAGACCCCTGGGTCCTGCTCCTCTCCCAGGCACCGGCCCATCTCAGGGAGCTCATCTCACACCTGAGGGACCTCAGGCGGGCCCGCTGCACAACAGAGCTGCCTGTGCTGGCTGGCGATGCAGAGTCTGCTGGGCGTGGATGTGCCCTGCCCGGTGCAGGGCCGCGCTCCACCCGACCAGGTGACCCAGCGGCTGGAGCCTGGCTTTCACCTGGATGTTGCCTTCCCTGTAGTTTCCACTGTGGACATGCCCAACAACTGCCCCCAACCTGCCGCGGTCTTCACAGGCCTCCCAGGTCACTTTCATCAGCCCAGGGTGGCAGCTTCCCAGGGGCCAGAGTGGCCCAGTGGCCCACTGAGAGCCACGTCCTGCCAAGGGGACACATCTGCGCCCCTTGCATCCAGCCCCTCCAGTCACCTATGCCCCGGGGGCCCAGGCCCTCTCCCCCGCCCAGCTCTCCTGCCTCAGAGTGACAGAAGGACGGCAGACCACTTCCCTCCCTCCTGGAAGCCCCCAGTGCCCCTCCAGCCTCCTGGCCCCGGTGAGGCAGACAGGAAATAGGCCCCAACGTAAGATGGCCTCCAAGCCAGAACTCCTTTACGGGAAACAAAACCCAGGGAAATCTGTGTACCTCAAGCCTCCTTCTTTTTGGGTGTCCCTCTACAAGTGCAGATCCTTCCCTTGGGGACAGCTGGGTGGCCTGGGGGTGTGGGGGCCATCAGCTTTCTCCCTGGGTTCAGGGGACCATTCTCCGGGGCCCCGGGCAGGATGGCAGGCACCCCAGGGCGCCGCCCTGCGCCCTGCCGTTTTTGGTTGTTACCAGCATCAGCTGATACTCTCAGCGGCTGACCTCCCCACCCCCACAGTGGGTGCTGGGCCCTGTCCCGGGCTCTGCTGGGCCCGTGAGGAGCCCTGGGTGGGTGTGGGGCCCGACCAGCAGGGGAGTCGCCCTGGCACAGTCCGCCTGGGCTCCCACCTCCCTCCCTGTGTCCCACTCAGCGCCCCCTTAGTCTCCCTTAGCAGACTTTGTCGGGCGGATGCCGGTGCGCCCCTCCAGCCTCAGAGGAATGGGGGCAGGCTGGGCTCCTGCTGACTCCTGGGTAGGGTGGGGTGTGACCTGTGCTCTCCCCCTCCCTGCTCACCCACGCTTCCGGGTAGCAGAGACCCCCTCCTCGCCTGCGGCCCGAGTGCCGGGAAGCTGGCCCCTCAGAGCTCATTCCAGGGGCCAGTCCTTCCAGGGGGAGGAGGGACCTCCGCTCCCTCTCAGCCGAGCCGAGGAGGGGGACCAGCACCCCTGGAGGCCCTGTGCTCAGTTCCGGGGGGGGGGTCCTCCCGTGGGAGTGAGCTGGGCTCCTCAACCTCCGGAGATGTCCCCGGGCCCGAGACAGAACCAAGCCTCCCAGGAGCGGCCAAGGGTCTGGCTGCAGATGGGGGACCCGGGCAGGGACGGCAGGCGCCGTGGCCTCAGCACCGCGCCGGGAACCGGGAGCCCAGCTCGGCCTCAGGAGAGGCGGGGACAGACGGGCGGGCCCCCGCGCGAGGCGCCCCAGGCGCGGACCCGGGGGCTCCGAGCGAGGCCGGCGGTGCAAGTGCGGGCACCGCGGCGGGCGCGTCCCCCGGCGAACGCCAAGTCCCCGCGTCCCGGCGCCGAGGCGGACCGCGCTGCCCAGGGCCTTACCTGACCGCGCGTCGGGCCCCCTCGCCGGACTCTTCCCGAGCGCAGAGGCTTCGGGTCCCGTCGGTGCGAGACGGCGCCGAGTGGGCAGGGGGAGGGGCCGCTGCTAGACCCCGCCCCGCCCCGCCCCGCCCCGCGCCGCGCCCACAGAGGCCACCGGGCGGCGCTGCGGCCCCGCGCATGGCGGCGGGGCGGGGCCGACAGGGGACCCGAGCGGCCGGGAGGGGACCGGAGGGGGCAGGGGTGCGGGGAGTCGGGGGACGGGGCGGGAGAGCGGCCCCTGGAAGACAGGACCCCTCCCCGCCCTCGGACTGCTGCTCCGACTGGACGCCTGCCCACCTCCCTGCCTGCTGCCCGACCCCGCCCATTTCCCCGCGACCTGCGGCGTCTACTCCCGGGCCTGGGGCGCCTCGGACTCCCCACTCACTCGCCCCTTGGAGGAGCAGCCCTGGGAGGCCGCAGGGTCCTCCCGCCCGGCGTCCCCTCCCCATGTCCCCCTTGCTCAGGACCAGCGGGTTGGGGTCTTCTTCCTCATGCAGGGACACGCAGCTCTGTGACCCACTGATCACAACGGGTGTCCCGCTGTGGGGTCCCCGCCCCTCAGGGGTGAGAGGCCGGCCGGGGAGGGGCAAGGGCAGCCAGGACAGCGGGAGCCTCAGGCGCTCTGGGTGGGGAGCGAGGGCCTAGTGGTGCTGGCTGGGCCCCGGTTTCCTTGCAAGAACCCCACAGGTGCTCTTGGGGCTGGGCCCTGGGGCCACTGTGATGGCCTTACCTGAGCCGAGGCTGGGAGAGGGTGAGCAGGGTCCCTGTCAGGGCTGTGGGGGGGATCGCCACTCCCCCACCCGCCCTGGAGCGGCAGCCCCCCAGACCAGTGCTCTTCCTCGAGGGAGGGTGCAGGCGGGACTGGGGCTGAGGTCCCTGGGCTCTGGGATAGGCCTGCCACCGCCATCCTTGAAGGGGGCCCAGGCAGCAGGAGATGTGGCTCCAGCCTCAGATGAGCAGCTTTGCAAATCTCTGGCTTAGCCCCTCCACCCAGGAGGAGAGAGACCCCAGAGCTTCTTGGTCACCTGTGTGTGCCCAGGAGGACTTCCCCACGGCGTGCAGCCCCACTGCGTGCAGCCCCGCTGGTCTTCCTGACCACCTCTTTCTGTCTGTGCCCTGATTCTGGTGCAGCTGGGTCCCATCTCCTGTTGGGATAGTACGGTGGCCGAGGCCAGGGGTCTTTGTGTCCTCAGTGAGCCCAGCAGTAGTGACTTGAAGCAGAAGGGGAGGGACACGCAGTCCCTGCAGCCTCGAGACAGGCCGCCCCTGCTCTGCCATCTGAAGGGCTTGCAAGTTACGCCTTGGCTCCGGCACGCTGCCTTCCACCTGCTGCCCCTCCCGGAGCCCCTCCGGCTGGACCCCCATCAGTGCCCACTCCACCTCCCACTGCCCACCCGTCCCTTGGCAGCACCAGTCACTGTCTCCTCCCCAGGGGCCTTTCCCGTGTGGATGGGCGCCGGAGCCAGGGGGCACTGAGGTGGGGGTGTGGCTGTGTGAGTGTGTGTATCTGTGTGTGAGTGTGTGGGTGGATGTGCAGTGTGTGTGCTGTGTGTCTGTGTGCAAGTGTGTTGAGTGTGGCAGCTGCGTGGCGGCCAGGAACACGAGCCCAGGCTCCCTGCCCTGGAGTGCTGCTGCCTAGGGCCCCGCATGGTGCCGCCCTGCTGGGTCCACCTGTGCCCTCTGGGGCCACACTTCCCATGGGGGCTGCTCCCAGGGCTATGAACACAGGCCCATTCCTACAAGACCCAAATCCTTTAAGGGGCTAAGCTGGCTCCAGGTGTCCCTGTCAACATGGCCAGGACAGTCTAGGAGCTGCTCTGTGGGCGGCCACTCGCCTTCCCCAGCGCCCTCCCCGTGTCCTCCCAGGGGTCTCACCTCTGGTCTGAGGGCTCCGCCATCATCCTCAGCCTCCTCCCCTGGATCCTTCGCAGCCATTGCCCCAGGAAATCTCTAGTCACATCCCGCCTGCCTTGGTGCCTCCTTCTCGGAGGGCCCCAGCGGACACAGGAGTGCAGGGGGCATTGGTGCTGCCTCTCCCACCACTGGTGACCCCGTCCCGGTTGGTGTGTGGGGGGCAGGGAGTCCTTGGCACAAGGTGGAGGCCCAATTGCCAGATTCCACCAGGCGTGACCTGGGAAAATGTCCTGTTACAAGGAGCACCTCGCAGGTGTGATGACTCAGGAGTCTGAAGGGGTCGGAAGGCTACCTGGCTAGTGCTGAGTTGCACCGACGGCCCTGCGGGGGTAACGGGAGACCGAGGCAGTCAGCCAACGGTTAAGGGCTCAGGGTGAGAGCCAGGGGTCTCTTTGTCCTAAAAAGAGATCCCGTCTCCTTCGGGGGAAGAACTGAGGGCTGAGCAGCGGCTGAGAATGATAGGAGCACCCGGCTCCACGCGCCGTGACTGCTCGGCCGTCGCTGGTCGGTGACGGTCAGGCCCCGGCCGAGTAAACCCGAGACCCTGAACCTGGTGGGGACATCCGGGTGGAAGCCCTGAGGAAGGGGCTCTGCAGACCCCTGAGCCCTCAGAGCTGGCGGGGCCCCCACTCTTCCCTGGTAGAGCCGGCACTCCCCCCGTGGAGGCCACCCCGGCCCATCTCCTGGCTGCCAGGCCAATGACCGGGAGAGAGTCCAGTGTAACCTGATGGGGACCTGTGGGCCGGGTCAGAAGGACAGAGGTCGTATGTCAGAGGAGCTGCGGGAGAGCCGGCCCACCTGCCAGCGCTGGGCAGCAGTCCTGGGGTTCGGTTTGAGGGTCCTTGACCCAGAGGCCAGAACAGAAGACTGTGAAAGCAGGAGTTCTCAACTTGGAGGCACTTACTCGGAACTTAGGATTTAATCTCCTGGCAAGTCTTCAGGTCACAGGGCACACTCAATTCTGGGATGATTCACAGAGGCCTGGAGAAAGTTCTGGCCCACAGTGAGCAGAATAGAAGTGCAGAAGCTGCCCTGGTAGATGGCAGAGGAAGGAACGAAGAGGCCGAGGGCAGGGCCTCCAGTGAAAAGGCGGGATCCCGACTCCGTTCCCAGACTTCACGAATTTCCCATCGGAACCACTAACTGCAGAGGCGGCCGGGCGGCCAGGAGGAAGGGCCAGGCCACGCCTTGGTCAGTTTTTACTGTGAGGCTCCCCGATTCTCCCAGAGACCTACAGCATTTACTTGGGTGGCCCCAACGCTCTGGTAGGGAACTGTCAAGACGTTATGAGGACAATTGGACACAGAATCTGAGTGGATAGTGACACCTGGAGACCCACAATGTCACCATGGCCTCCCTGTCGGAGGAGGGGTTTACCAGGCCGGGTAATAAAAGAATCCTGGCCAAAGTGTTGGTCAGACCACTCAGTGGTCATTTTCCTTGTCCCCAAGTGTGCAGCGGGCCACTGGAGTAACTGCACATGGGGCTCCCTGCCGGTGTGGTCACAGACAGCCCAGCAGGGAAGCCCAAGGGGAAGCTTGGACACTGCCCCTTCGTGGCCCAGAAGGTAAACCACAAACTATGTGTTGTCCTGGAGGTCACGACCTGGAGGAGGCAGGCGGGGTGGGCTGTCGGTCTCTGTGGTGACAAGGGCTGCGGAGACTGGCTGGTCCTGGAGCGTGTAGACCCCTGAGGCTTAGCCAGGGAGCAGCCCAGCTGCACCTGCTGTGCCAGGTGTGACATCCTTGTGACATCCTTGTCGCAGGTTAGTAAGGCCGTGGATCAGTGGTCATGTTCTTTTCCATCCCAATTACAGAAAGAGGACCAGAAATGGTTTGCGGTCACGTGGGAGGGACCATAGCTCATTTACGGTTTGGCCTCAGGGCTGTGCTAACTGTCCCCTCTGTCCTAACACAGTCAAGGAGACTGGGCCCCTGGACGTCCCCCAGGACAGGACACAGGCCCGTCGCAGTGAGGACATCAGGCGCTGGGCAGGACGAGCCAGGAGGCTGTGAGCAGAGGGCCTTAGGACACGTGTGCCCCAGATGTGGGAGGGGAGCCCTGCGAGATGCAGAGAGCTGCGCCTCAGGCAGGTTGCAGGGCCCGGGGTCAGGGGTGAGCCAGGATGTCCCCCCAAAGTGAGAGACGAGTTGCTGCGCCTTGCGTCCCCTTTCTTGGAAGAAGCACAGGCCCGGCAGGCCTTTTGGGTTCTGAAGGCGCACCTTCCACTCTTAGGAACATCGCCCCGCCCCGTGTCTCCGGTGACTCAGAGGCAGCTTTGAGGGGCGGGGAGCAGGCATGTCTGCGCAGCAGGCTGGGCTGGGTGCAGGCGGCCCTGCGCTTGGACCCCTGGCGTCGGAGGTGTCAGTGGGAAGCGCCCTGCGGGCTTTGGGCAGTCCCTGGGCTCCGGAGCGAGGCCGTGTGCCTGTGGATGATCCTCACCTGTAGGGAGACGCTTCCCGACTCCCGAGCTCGGGGAGCAGCCGGGCCTCGCAGCCCTGCACCGGGGACGCCAGGCTCCGGGGGAGGCTGGGCGCTTTGTGGCCTTGCTGGGAGCCTGCATCCCTACCCCGTCCTCCGTGGGGGGCCATCAGCACCCGCCGTGCTTGCGGCTCTGTTTGCCGATCCAGGCGGTCGTGACAGCATCGGTCACTGGATGGCTTCCCACTTCCTGCCAGACACTGCACGCACACGGCTCATGGCACCTGCTGCCCGGCGCCCTTGGCTGCACAGGAAACAGGCCCAAGGGCACAGGTAACCTTCCTGGGAAGAACCTCAGCCTGGGAGGCGAGGCCGGCCCCCTGTGCCTTTGTGCCTGCAGGGCAGGGCCCGGCTTCAGCGCGGGGGGGGGGGGGGGGGTTGGGGGGTGGGGGGGGGCTGCTGAACCGGTAAATCCTGAGCCTCAGACGCAGGCTTTGCAGGGCCCCGATATTCTATGGCGATTCGTGGGGACCAAGACCCTCAGAGTTGCCCTCTGCGTCCAGCCCATCTCGGCTGGGGTCTGTGAGGTGTCAGATGCAGTGAAAGCAGACACCCCGCGTTCCCCTGAAAACCACCGGGGCCTCCTGCTGCGGCTGTATTTAGAGAGTTCTGGAGGCGTCACTTAGCCTTTACGGTCCCTTGGGCCTGAGGAGCCTTCCCCTTGCTCCTGCACGGCTGTTCCCCCAGGATTCTGAGGTGCAGAAGGATACGGAGGGGAACCCGGGTCAGCCCCACCTCAGCCAGGTGTCCTGAGTCCAGCGGCCCTGGCAGCTTTGGCCCCGGGCTGCTGTCTGCACTGCCACGCTGCCCGATCCGTGCAGTATCCCGTGAGGGGCCTGGCTGAGGCCCGAGGCTGGGGGCTCACGGCCCCGAGGGGTGTCCGGGAGGAAGCCAGGTGCCAGGGTCACTCCTGTCTGTGGGGAAGACGCACTTTGAGGCCTGGGGGACCAGCGATTCCTGAAGATGTGAGTGTGCCCTTAGTGAGGGAAGGAGCTGCCCTTGGTTGTGGGCCCTGCTGGCCCCGCCCGAGGGATTAAGAAGTGCCATTTCTGGGCTTCCCTGGTGGCACAGTGGTTAAGAATCCACCTGCCAATGCAGGGGACACGGGTTCGAGCCCTGGTCCGGGAAGATCCCACATGCCGCGGAGCAACTAAGCCCGTGCGCCACAACTACTGAGCCTGTGCTTTAGAGCCTGTGAGCCACAACTACTGAGCCTGCATGCCACAATTACTGAAGCCCGCACACCTAGAGCCCGTGCTCCGCAACAAGAGAAGCCACCGCAATGAGAAGCCCGCGCACCACAACACCGCTCCCGCAACTAGAGAAAGCCTGTGCGCAGCAACGAAGACCCAACACAGCCAAAAATAATAAATTAATTAAATAAGTAAATAAAATAAATAAATAAAAAAAAAGAAGTGTCGTTTCCTCCTCTGCCCACATGCTCTCAGGCCGCGGGAGGCCTTAAGTGGTTCCATGTGGACAAGCCCTCCGTGGCTTTCTCATGCTCAGTGGCTCTTGTGGGACTGTTCTGGGTGGCGGGGCGGGGCTTTCACAGCCTCAGAAATGCATTTAGAAGATGACTGTGGACTCACATTTTCCTTTCCTCACTCATGGGGCGGACAGAGTAACTCCACTCTCCAGTTTCCAGACTCAGAAATGTCAAAACCCGCCATTAACCGGCAATGCCCGGGAGTCAGTGTGTCACAGTGTGTGTTCCAAGTTGGTGGGAGAGCGGCACCTTTTACGGTTTTAAGCCAAAGCTACCTCACTGGTCTGGATAAACTTAGCGGGCATTGGGCAGCAGAGCGCTTGTATCCATGACAACCTAGGGCGCTGTGACAACTTGGCATGGACCACCATTCACATCTCCAGTGCGAGCCAGGACAGAGGCGCACCCCGGCCAGGGGCCCGCATGGGGCCAGGGCACCGGTGGCAGGAAGGTTGGGGGACACGTGCTGTTGGACTAGAGCTGCCCCCCTTGGTGGAAAGAGGCTGTGGGTGCACGGTGGCCTCCCCCCAGCCATGCGACACTCCTGAGGGTCCTTACTTCCCCTGCACGTCTGGTCATTTCTCGGGAAGTGAAGCCAGCCTGAGGATAGCAGCCCCCCAAGGTGGCATCCACAGAGGTCCCTTCACACACCTGATCTAATGGAGCCTGTGTCACGAGAGCCTCGCAGACAAGAGATAGATGCTCACAGGGAGGACAGGTGGGGGAAGAAAACCTGAGAAGGTGGCGCGGCCTTCCTGTGCCGGCAGAGACTGAGTTGCATGACATTCTGGGGGCCCTTTCAATTCAGTACCGCACAGCTGGTCAAGAGGAGGCATAAATATTCTGAGGCATTTTGTAAACTAATTCCATTTGGTTTAGATGTACTCAGAGGTGACGGAGGGGGAAAACCACCACCACTGGTGGGATGAGAAGTTCAAGACCCAGCCTTTGGTTTATAGCTGTTTTACTGTGATATACCTAGGTGTGGTGCTCTTTGTATTTACCCTGTTTGGCTTACGTAGATTTCTTTTTTGAGTCTGCAGTGTATATCTTTTATAGGTTTTAGAAAATTCTTGGCTGTTATTTCCTCAAGTATAGCCTCTGCTCCATTCTGTCTTTATGCTCCGTCTGGGCCTTAAATTTTACACATGTTAGACATTTTCATCATGTTCCATTTATCTCTTGTGCTCTTTTCTGTATTTTCTATCTGTTTTTAATTTGTCCTTCAGTCTTGACCATTTTCTATTGACCAATTTTCCAATGAGTTTATCCTCTCTTCTGCTGTGTCTTATCTGTTGTTAATTCCATCCATTGAGTTCTTACTATTAGTTACTGTATTTTTAATTTTTAGAATTTCTATTTTATCTTCAATTTCTAGATTACAGTCCTCTTATTCAGTTCTCTATCTTACCTTCCATTTTCTTGAGATATTAACCACATTTATTTTAAAGTTCATGTATGATAACTCCAAAACCAGGGCCACTTGTGGATCTTTTTCTCTTGTTGGTTTTTTTTTTCCCATAGAGTCATATAGTCCTGTGTCTTGACTAACCTGATAATTTTTTATTAAATGCTGGACATTATTAGTGAAAGATTGTAGAGGTTCTTCTTAATATTATCTTCCTTTTTATAGGATTTAATTTTATTTTGGTGGGCAGTTAGTTTAGGCCTGGATTCCTTTCTCCAGTCAGGGATTGATATAATTCAAATCTAGCCTTTGTGAAGACTGGTATATTACCAGTTCTTCATTACTTTTAGAGCATAACTTTCTAAGTGACCCAGTTGAGAGCCTGGCGTATTTACCAAGGCTCCCATTTCTTTGAAGGTCCAGAGTTCTAGGTGTTGAACTGAGAGAATAGCAAAGGCTATGCATAGCTTAAAAAAAAAAAAACAGATTTATTGAGGTATATTTTATGTAACACAAAATTCATCCTATTCAGTTATGCAGTTCAATAATTTTCAGTAAATCTGCCGAGTGGTGTAATCATCATCACAAATCAGTTTTAGAACTTTTTCATCATCCCAATAAGAGCCCCCATGCCCATTTAGAGTTAGCCCCCTTTCCATCCCTCAACCCCAAGAAACCACTAGTCTACTTTTCTCTATATATTTGCCTTTTCTGGATGTTTCATATAAATGGAATCGTATAAGATGTGGGCTTTTGTGTCTGGCTTCTTTCACTTGGCATGATGTTTTTGAGGTTCATTAATGTCATAGCATGTTTCAGTAGTTTATTCTTACCAAAGTACAGTAGTTTTTCTTGAATAAAATCTTCAGACTGTTGTAATCCTTTGGTTAATCACCAGAGCTCAGAAAAAGTTAATTTAGATAATTTTGCTAGTGATTTCATTGCTTTTAAGAAGGAGTAGATTCACAGAGGTCCTCACTCCAGCATTCCTGAAGTCCTGCCTTATAATTTACTTTTGTATATTGATTCTGTGCCTTGCTAAATCCACTTATTGGTTCTTGCAGCTTTTTCTGGGTAGATTCTGTAGAATTTTCTAAGTACACAATCATATCACCTGTGAATAGACAGTTTTACTTCTTTCCAATCTAGATTTCTTTTATTTCCTTTTCTCACCTTTGTGCACTATTTAAACCTCCAGTATGATGTCAAGTAGCAGGAGTGAGAGTGAACACCTTTACTCTGTTCCTGAATTTAGAGAGGAAGTCTTCTGTTTCCATATTAAATACAATATTAGCTGTGGGGTAATTTTGGTTTTTGTGTTGATGATGTTCTTTATTAGGTTGAGAAAGTTACCTTCAATTCCTAGTTTTCTTACAGTATTTTCATAAACAGGTGTTATATTTTGCCAAATATATTTTCTGCATTTATTGAGGAGGTCAAATGGGTTCATCATCTTTATTCTATTAATATGGTGAATTATATTGTTTGATTTTTAAAAATTTTCAACCAAAATTGCATTTTGGGGATAAACCCACTTGGTAATGGTATATTATCTTTTTTCTAAATTTGTAGGTTCAATTTACTAATGTTTCGTTAAGGATTTTTGTGTCTATATTCATGAAGGATGTTGGTCTGTGCTTTTCTTTTAATATCTTTGTCTGGTTTTGGTAGCAGGTTAATACTGGCCTCATAAAATGAGTTGTGAAGTGTTCCCTTTTCCTCCATATTTTAGAAGAGTTTATACAGGATTGGTGTTACTTCTTTCTTAAATGTTTGATAGGATTCTCCAGTGACACCCTCTAGGATAAAGAATTTATTTTCCTTAATAAATGTCAGACTATTTCTTCTTGAGTTAGTTTAGAAAAATTTGTGTCTATCAAGGAATTTGTTTATTTCATGTAAGTTGTCTAAATTTATTGTTATAAAGATGGTCATTATATTTCTTTTCTTCTTTCCTTTGTTCGTTCTTTTGAAAATGAAGTGGAGAGAGAAGAATTCTCTACATTAGTGTTTAAGAACCAGGGATAAAACAAATCTGAAATCTGTAAGTCCAGAGTCTTCCGAGTGTGATTCCTATTGCGTTGACAGTTCAGTGAGGACTTTGCTTATGCTTCTCTCTTATCATTGCGTTTCTTTATTGTTCCTTATTGTCTGTCTAGTGTCTGTTGGATCTATAGTTACATTTGCTCTTTCATTCCTGATATTAATAATTTGTGACATCTCTTTTTTTAAAAATTAGTATATGAGGAGTTTTATCAAATTTATTGATCTTTCCAAGCAATCAACTTTTTGTTTTGTTGACTTTGTCTTTCATTTGTCTGTTTTCTACTTCAGGGACTTCCCTGTGTGGCTGGGCCTGTCTCTCTGAGATGATGAAGTCAGTCTGTCTGCGAGATCAGTGCCTCTGGCGGGTCCATGATGACAGGATGGTCAGGATCATGGGGCCGAGGCACACAAGTGACCAGTCACAAAGGGCACGACTCCAGAGTCCCACCTGTGCCCTGTAATGCTGGCCAGGCCTCGGAGTCACCCGAGCTGTGGCTTCTCCTCTGTCAAAGGGATCTTCCTAGCACTCGTGTCGACAAGCTGCCCCATGTAAGTGACTCTGCAGGGTGCCAGGGTCAGGACAGCGTTGGTTTGTGACTTGACCCCTCTGGAATCTTCCCCTGCTCACCTGGCAGGTGTTGGCACCACTGGGTGGACATGTGTGCTGTCTGGCATGATCAGGTGAAAGCTGTCCAGCTGAACCCAGGAAGCACATCTGAGTGTCCCATATGGAAAGGAGGAGAAGAGCCAAAAATGCTTTTAACACCACCCAGTATCCATCCTGACGAGCCGTATCCCCACATTTCTAGAAATGCACACTCACGCTTGGCAGTGAAACTGTGTGCGCTCCCGTGTGTTCCCCACTTTCCCGCTGGCGTGGCGACTGGTTCCTCCCTGGGCTCGCCCCTGCTCCTCCCACTGTGCCTCTACTGCGTCGGGCGTGAGGGGTCAGCGCCTTATCTGGTTGGAAGCCCCCTCCATGGTGCCCACCCGCTCCCCACTCCTCCCGAACGGCTGTGGCCTGGCCACCCCGGATGGCGAGAGTCTGCAGATGCAGACTGCCGGCAACACGGGAGCCGTGGTGAGAGGTGAGGGGACACCACAGAGCTTGGGACAGGGCCCTGGGTCCTCTCCCACAGCTGGATTGCAAGGCCTGGGGCCACAGCTGACCTGGGGTGCTTTAGACCCAGAGACTGGACACTGACCCTCAAAGTCAGGCTGCTACTGCTTAGATGCCCGTGGCCCAACATGGGGACGGGTCAGGAGGCGGAAGGGGCCCCTGAGCACAGGGTGCAGCCCAAGCATCATAAATAAAGCACCCCCTGCTTGGAAGGGACCTCAGGGGCCCCTGGAGGGACACCCCTTTCACGGCCCACCCAGCTCCTCCCCTGCAGAGCCAGGACTCAGGGACTTCTGCGTCCTCACCACCACCCCGCTTGTACTGCGAGGTCCCTGTGATCAGAAAGGGTGACAGTGGTACCAGAGCCGGCCTGGGGCCCTGCTGGCTTTCCTTGGGATGGGAGTCGCCTGACGTTTGCAGACCCCTCCGCTGCTCTGCGCCCACTCCGGTGCCTTCGGGCCCCTCCTCCCTCCGTGGGCCGAAGCTGGGAGGGAAGCCCAGCAACTTCAGCCCCAGAGGAGGGTCCCTTCCCTTTGATGGAGCCGCCTCTGGCAGGAAGAAAATTCAAAATTGTCTGACAAATCAAGCCTTAAACAGAACCAGCTTGTCTGCGGATTAACAGCCTTGAGACGCGGAATTCCTACAGACCTACATGTCGGGGGGGGGGGGGGGGGGGGAGCGACTCTGTGGGCGGCGACTGGAACGGATTTGAGAGTTGGAAGGGACTTCAAGAGAGTCCTGATTCCAGGGCTCAGGGAAATCGCGGGTGTGGGATTTTCTGAAATGCCACAAGAGCCCTATCCAGTTCCCCTCAGATCAAGGGCTCCCGGGGTCGGGAGGGGCCCAGGCTGCTGCTGCCACCGCCCTGCCCTGAGCGGCCCGGGGGGACGTCCAGCCCCGCTGAACAGGCCCGTCCTGGTCACGAGGACGAGGTTGAGGGAGGCCAGCGACATGTCCCCCCCGCCCCTCCCTCCAGTCAGTTATTCCACACACTTAGCCCCCCGGGCGTGGGGACGCGGTGGCAGGTGTGGGAGGGGTGCTGGGGTCACTGCTTCCCCTGGGGGGCGTGGACCATGCGCCTCCTGAGGGGAAGCCCTTGCCCACCCGGGAAACCGACGGGGAAGCAGCCCGGCCTCCCTCGGGCACCTTTCCAAGCTCAGGTCCAGCTGCTGAGTGTCTGGCCGGGCTGCGTACTCCTCTGGCTGCGGCCCAGCTACCCCGCCCGTCCTGCAGGGCCTGTGCCCATCACCACGCCTGAGCCTGGCCCGTGGAGAAGCCCCACCCCGGCCAGCTCTTCCTGGAGCCCCCTTCCACCAGCTCCGAGACCCCCTTGTGTGGTTGCCCCGGCCACCCCGCCCTATCCCAGGTCCCTGGCAGCCTGTCCTCTCCCTTGGCCTGCGTCTGGAGACCTGGCCTCGCCATTCTGAGTGGCCTTCCTGGAGGAGGCTCTGGTCCCCTCTGCCCTGCCAGATCCCAGGCCCTCCCGAGCCCTCTCCCCCCGCCGGTCCAAGTGGCTGCCTGGCAGCCAGGAGTCTAGGCTCAGCATCAGGCGGCACGGGGACCCAAAGCGAGAGCCCCCGGTGCCCTGCCCAGCTCTGCCGGCGAGGCCTGGCCCACAGCGTGGGTCAGGGCTGGGAGGGTCTCTGGGAAGCTGCGTGGCCCAAGAACAAGGTCCCCTGGGCCAGTGGTCAGAGGGAGAGAGGGGCAGGCAGCTGCTGGTGGCCCTGGAGGGCCCAGTGGTGCCTGGAGGATGCAGCGGTGGGTCCTAAGTGAGTGGGTGAGGGACCAGGTCACTCCCTACAGGAGGAGGGGCCGCAGCTTGGCCCTGCCTGCTCACTCCAGGACTGACCTTGGCCTCCTAGGGGCTCTGCCATGGTGGCCCAGCCTTCAGCATTGTGGTTGGAGCCACGGCTGGTGCGGGGCGAGTGGTTGCCAGGGTGGGTGGCCAGGCTTGTGGACCCAGAAAACCATTCCTGACACAAAGCCCCTGAGGTCCCCGGCCTCTCAGCCTGGCCTCGTGGGCTGCCCTCCTGGGCGTGGGCTCTTGCACAGCCCGTGCTGGACGCTCATGGTCAGCCTCTCTGGGCCGCATGGCTGCAGCAGGGCGGAGGGATGGCTCCCCCTGGACCTCGGGTTCTGGGCACTGAATGGTGGGCAGGGTCTCCAGAGTCTGCCTCAGTGCCCGAGCCCTCTGACCTCCACCCACACACGGCGCTGACGGAGAGCCAGGCTCCTGGGGCCCCACCTTGTCTGCCGGGCAGCCAGAGGCCAGGCATTGGCTCCGCATTGCCTCAGTCTTCCCGCCTGTAAAAACGGCAGGCATGTCCTGTGAGGCGGTCAGTGAGACACAGCACACGCCCTGGCTGTCACCTGAGGTTCTCCAGTCCCCACGTAAGGGGGCTCCGCCTGAGAACAAGGGAACGACCCACGAAGGCGAGGACATTGCCACCCCTTGTGCTGCCAGCAGAGATTCCGTCAAGCAGTCAGTCCTGAACGCTGGTCAGGTTAGATCCGCCTGCCCTCGAGCTCGGGGTGCAGCTGCCCGCCCAGCCCTCTTGGGTGGGGTGCCGACAGAGGGAGCACCAGGAATCTGGGCGCCAGAGACGGGGTGACCGGCCAGCAGGGACACTGAGGCAGGGCCCCTCCCCTTCCTGCCTGCTCAGGGCCCACCTCTCAGCCCCTAGGGTTGGGGACCAGGGAAGCGTCACACTGCTGGGGAGAGACATGGCCACGGCCCTCCCCCGGGCCAGACGACTTGGCCACGGCAGCTCCTGTAACAACGCGCTTTCCAGAACCTGGGCCGCTGAGCCCTATTAGTCACTCCAAAAAAACGTTCTGAAGGCAGTTGGGTCCAGGTGAATGTGTCACAGCAAATTTATCAGGAAGGAATTCGGGTTGTTTGTGAGTAACTGTGGAAACAGCGAAACGCCCACATTTTCTGCAGAACCAGCCCTTGTCTGGTACCCGGTGGAGACGAAATCATTTGGCCGATGTCTTTGTGTCTCTTCCTCCATCCCGCTGTCCCGGAGAAGTCGCTCTACGCCCCATGAGGTTTTCGGGGGCCGCGTGGCGGCTGTCTGGGCCTTGCTGCCCAGGAGACCTGCCCTTCCCGGCGTCCAGCTCGGAGGTCAGCTCTGTCCCGTGGCACAGGATTCTGAGATGGCCCCTGGGCCAGGCCTGAGTGCCACGGCACGTTTGCAGCGTAGCTGAGGTTGCCAATCAGCCGACCTTAGCATGGGGGACCATGCGGGTGGCCTGACCCGACCACACAGCCCTTACAGAGCTGAGTTCTCTCCGGCTGGAGCCGGGGGGATTCGGCGTGAGGGAGGTGAGGGTTCTCTGTTGCAGAGATGGAGTGACCTCGTGTCAGGAGCTGAGGGCAGCCCCCGCTGACAGCGGCCAGAAGACCGAGTCCTACGGCCAAAGAGAACTGAACGCAGCCAGTGACCCGAATGAGCCTGGAAGAGGGTTCTCAGAGCCCCCGATCGCACCCTAGCTCATCTGTCCTTGCTCTCAGCGTGTGAGGACAAGCCGGCCTCTTGGGCTTCTCACCCAGAGACAGTGGGCTAAGGGTGGGTGCGTTTAAGCCGCAGTTTGTAGAAAACTAATACGCTCCCTGGGACTCCCTTCTGCTAAGTCCTTGCAAGGCTGACAGCCTCTCTGCATCTGCCCTGCAGGTTTAGCTGCTGTTTTCTGACGCCACTGGACTCAAGGACTGGCATCGCCTGGCACCCACTGCATGTGCTCCAAACTCCCAGAGAGAAGCTCACGCTCCAAAGAAGACATGCAGATGCCAACAGGTACAAGAAAGGCACCCAACACTGCTAATCATCAGGGCAATGCACATCAAAGCCACAAAGAGGTATCACCTCACAGCTGTCAGAGTGGCTATCACCAAAAAGACAAGAAATAAGAAGTGCTGGAGAGGGTGTGGAAAAAAGGCAACCATTGTGCACTGTTGGTGGGAATGTAAACTGGTGCAGTCACTATGGAAAACAGTATGGAGGGTCCTTAACAAACTGAAAATAGAACTACCATGTGATCTAGCAATTCCACTTCTGGGTATTTATCCAAAGGAAATGAAAACATTACCTCAAAAAGATATATGCACCCCCATGTTCATTGCAATGTTATTCACAATAGTCAAGACATGGAAGCAACCTAAGTGTCCATTGATGGGTGAATAAAGAAGATGTGGTATATATATACAATAGAATATTACTCAGTCATAAAAAAAGATTGAAATCTTGCCATTTGTGACAACATGGATGGACCTAGAGGGCGTTATGCTGTGATAAGTTAAACGGAGAAAGACAAATACCGTATGATCTCACTTACATGTGGAATCTAAAAAAAACAAAACCAAACAAAAACACCAAGCAAAAAACCAAGCTCATGGATATAGAGAACAGATTGGTGGTTGCCTCAGGTGGGTGGCGGGGTGTGGGCAAAATGGGTGAAGGGGTCAAAAGATGCACACTTCCAGCGTAAAATGAAAAAGTCACAGGGATGTCATGTACTTAATAATAGGGTGTTGAATATTTGAAAGTAGCTAAGAGAGTGGATCTTGAAAAGTTCTCATCACAAGAAAAATTTTGTAAGTATGTGTAGTAATGGATGTAAACTGGACTTACTGTAGTGATCATTTTGCAATGTATACAAATATCGAATTATTACATTGTACACCTGGAACTTATTTTAATGTTATGTTAATTACACCTCAATTAAAAAAAAAAAAGAAACTCATGGCTATTCCCTGCTCACCTGGTAGTGGGTTCTAGAGCTGGGAAGCCAGAGGCCATGTGGGTGTGGCCAGGACAGTTAATCTGGACCATTCTCCAGGGAATGAGAGCAGGTAACACAAGGATGGGGTACAGAAGGTGCTCAGGCTGATGGGGCAGGTTTAGGAGCAGGTGGCACATGTCCTGTTTAATCCCCTTGGTGCACGCACCCCATGGTGCACACACACCCCATGATTTACACCCCCCCATGGCACATACACCCCATTGTGCTCATATACCCCATGGTGCACACACCCCATGATTCACACCCCCATGGCACAGACCCCAGGGCACACACCCCATGGTGCACACCACAGAGCAGGACTGACTTGCTGTGAGCATGAAGGCTGCTTTTCAACAGGGCACGAGGGAAGGCCATGGGCTGGCAGGAGGGACTGGGTGCCCTTTCCATCCCCCCTGCAGACGGCCTGCTCTCTGCTGCGTTTTCCCAAAGCAGAGCCCCTGGAGAGGCCTGGGGCAGGGTCCCGGGAGTCCTGAGTGGTCACTTCAGTGACCTGGGATCCCACGTCCCTGCAGGCATCAGGAGCTGGTGGAATGTGCTTTGTGTATGTATGTATGTGTACATGCATGTGTGTATGCATCTGTATTCCACAGGTATGTGTATGTATGTGTATATGTATGTATGTGTACATGCATGTGTGTATGCATCCATATTCCACAGGTATGTGTACGTATGTGTGTATGTATGTGTACATGCATGTGTGTATGCATCTGTATTCCACAGGTATGTGTATGTATGTGTGTATGTATGTATGTGTACATGCATGTGTGTATGCGTCCATATTCCACAGGTATGTGTATGTATGTGTGTATGTATGTATGTGTGCATATGTGTATGCATACGTTTGTGTGTACACATGTATGTACATGTGCACGTGTGTATATACGTGTATGTCTGTGTGCATGTTCACGTACGTATGCATGCATGCACATGTGCGTGTGTAACGTCTCTGTATATGTGTATATGCACGTGCATCTGTGTGCATGTATGTAAGTGTACGTGTGTATCTATGTGTGTCTGTGTGCATGCATGTGAGGGAACATGTGTGCATGTATGCATGGGTATGTATGTAATCATGTGCTCTTGGGAAGGATGAGGAACTGTGGTGACCCCTCTCCCGGAGGCAGGCCGGACATGCATGGGAGCAGAGCCTTCTAGAATATCCCGGCTGGATGAGATCAGCTCTGTGGCCTACACATGTCAGCCAGACCGAAGCGGGGGCTCACAGGAAGTGAGCCCCCAGTTAAAAGGCCCGTGTGAGCTGGTGGGGGAGGGTGGCGCCCGCTCCCTCTGAGTCACACGCGGGTCTGTTTCTAATTACAGTCCCGCCGGCACAGCGCCTGCCGTGTGAGGGGGCTGGAGTCTGGGAGCAGCTCCGCGTAGCCTCCTGGACGCTCAGACCCACAGGGGCCTGCGTCCCTATCCACCCCGGGCCACTGAGAGGTCTGGGATGGGGGAGGCTGGTGACCCGACGGGGTCCGGTTCCACGGCAGCTGCGTCGGCACTTCTGACCCCACATCTGGGACAGCTGGCCTGGACCCTTGGTTTGGTTGATGAGTTGCAGCGTGGCGGGCCGGGTCCGCTCCTGAGATCGCAGGGCTGTGGCTGCACGGGGCTGCCTCCCCAGCCCGGCGGCGCCCGGTCCTCTCTGGGGCGCCCCTGCGGCACTTTGCATCCACACTCGGTGGTGCCGGGACCCGCGCTCTTCATTTCCTCACAGCTCAGCCTTCGTGCCCCGGGGACCACGGCTGTTAAATCTCTGTCACCGCGAATTTCTGACCCTCTCCAGAGAATCCCAGGAGGCCCCTGGGGGCAGAGGCACGGGCAGGGGGCAGTGAGGCCTCTGCTGGTGAGAGCCAGGGACATGCCCTGCCCAGCCCCCGGGCCCCAGTGGCCACAGCGTTTTGTCTGCCGGGGCCTCTTGGGGACTGTGGATGCCCTTCTGCTCTGACTCCGTGCCGGGGTGGGGACCCCGGGAGGCTGCGGCCCAGGGGGCCCTGCTGTGCGGCCCATACACCTGCCCAGCCAGGTGGACGTGGGTGGCTCTCGCCAGTTCCCCTGCCAAAGCCGCCTTTCCCAGGCTCAGCCTGCGAACAGGATCTTTCCGGAACCTTCCACCTTAGCTTAGGTCCTTCTAGCCCCCTCAGGGACTAAGACTTGGAAATACGAACATGGCAAGAGTCTGTTTGCCCTCCTTTCTGTATTGGTTGGAGCAGAAGGGCTGGAGGCGCCTCCGATGGGGAAGCGGCAGCACAGGGAGCCCATCCGACACTTCCGGCCACGGCGGCCCCCACGGGCCATGCGGGGTGGGCCGAGTTGTGGAGAGGAAGGTACAGGATGATGATCTGGGCCAGGAAGAGGCCGGAAGGATGACGAGGCCTTGGCCTGTCACTGGCTCCTCACCTCCAGGCTGTGGGACCTTGGCAGGAGTATCAGTCAGGGTTCTCCAGAGAAACAGACCATAGGATCTATATCTAGATTCATATCTAGATCTATAGATCTATAAATAGATCTATATACAGCCTATAGATCTATAGGATATTTATAGATCTATAGATCCTATATATAAATATGTCCTATAGGTGTATGTATAAGGATCTATTTATATACAGATATTCATAAGAGGAGATTTATTATGGGCATTGGCTCACGTGGTTATGGAGGCCGAGAAGCCCCACAATCTGCCCTCTGTAAGCTGGAGGCCCAGGGCACCTGGTGGTGTACTTCAGTCCAAGCCCAAAGGCCTGAGAATTGGAGGCTGATGCTGTAAGTCCTGGTCTGAGTCCCAAAGCCCAAGAACCAGGAGCAGCAATGTCTGAGGGCAGGAGAAGGTGGACGTCCACTCAACAAGGGAGAGCGAGTTACTCCTTGAGCATGGGCCCGTTGTCACACTTTCTTTTGCTGTGAAGCGAGCAATGTTGTGTGGAATGCGTGATGGATAAGGTGTTCTGTGAGCCCATGGGTGGTAGTTTGGCAAATCTGAATCCACGGCGTCTATTCCTGTAAGGACAAAATGCCGCCCCTTCCGTGATCGAGTGGCCCAGTGCAATCAACCTGCTCACCCCAGAAGTGGTGCCACATCAGGGGCTCAGTGTCGGTCTCTGCTCCTGGCAGGCTGGACGCTGAGCAGTGCTCGTGGCCGGGTCAGCCTTGGTGAGTGGGGGCCCACGCGCCGCTCCCCACACCCCTCCACCATGGCTACTTTGCTCAAGAGCCCATTGGGCGACGGCAGGGCTGGCCAGGAAAGAGGCTGAGTGGCACTCACAGGGCGGGCCACCTGTCCACTTGATTATTACAATCCTCCCCCACTGAGGTCACCCTTCGGGGGGCATTCTCACGGGACAGAGTGTCTGCACATTTCTTCTCCATTTAGAGAGGTCTATCCGTACTCTTCTTTCCCAGATTTCTTTGTCACCAGTTTTCCAGTCATGGTCCTTCCAAGACCCTGACCGTCTAGCCAGGCCACTGGCCGCAGCCCGTGAACTGGTGCATAACCACACAGCCGGCCACTTCTCCTCCTAAGCAAATGCACAGCCAGGTGCACTGCCTGAAGTCCGGCTCCCTGGAGGGTTTCCCTTCACCAGGTGTTCGGGGGATGTCCCAGGGCGAGGCTGCGGTCCCGGAGTCGCCCACCTGTGGGTGCTCCTGCGTATCGTGCAGAACCATCTGTAAACCAGGCCTGAGTCCTGTCTTCCTCTGTCACGGATCCTAGGGAAGTAAATTCCCCACAAGGCCATAGGTGCTGGCTGGGGAGAGAAGGCAGAGGAGCAGGCGTGGGGACCATGGGCATCTGAGCCACTTTTTCATGTGACTTCCCTGTGCCCTCAGGGCCTGCTCAGGCCCCTCACACACCCACCACTTCCATTTGATGACGAAGTGCTGCCATGCATCTCCAAGTGTAGGGCTTGGTGGGCCAGATGACCCCTGGTTCACGACGGGCTGCTCATGTCTCATGGTAACGCGGTGGCCCACGTTTGCATTCAGTTTCAACTAAGGCCCAGTAGCAGGCCAAGAGGTGTTTCTCAAGAAGAGAGTAGTTGTCTGCACAGGGTGGCAGGGCCTTGCTCCAAAGTCCTAAAGGCCTGCACCACGATTCACCTACACCAAAGGCTCCAAACAGCATCCTCTCTGCCACTGCCACTTCAGGCACTGTGGGATCTGCTGGATCTGTGGTGCAGGGCAGAGCAGCTTGCCCCGCAGCCCGGACCTGCGAGGAGGCTCCTCTTGTTCTGGGCCCCACTCAAAACCAGCAGTTGTCCAGGTGACTTGGTAGATGGGCCTGAGTAGCAGCCAAAGGAGGAATACGATGCCTCCAAAATCCTACGGGGCCCACAAGGCATCATGCCTCTTTCTAGGTTCTAAGAGGGGCCTGATGCAACAGCTTACCCTTCACCTTAAAAGGGACATTTCAGCCTGTCCTACCCTGCTGGACCCTAGAAATCTCACTGAGGTGGAAGGCCCCTGAATTTTTGTTGGATTTACTTCTCACCGTCTGACACACAAATGTCTTACCAGTAAGTCTGGAGTAGTTGCTACTTCTTGCTCAGTAGGCCTAATCAGCATAATATCATCAGTGTAATGGACCAGGGTGATAGCTTGTGAAAGGTAAAGGTGATCAAAATCCCTGTGAACTAAGTTACGAGGTAGGGCTGGAGACTTGACGTAGCCCTGAGCTAGGTGGGGGAACTTGTATTGCTGTCCTTGTCAGAAGAAAGCAGACTGCCTCTGGTGGTCTTTATTGACAGGGATGGAAAAAAGGGCATTTGCCAGATTAATAGCTGCTTACTAGATCCCAGGGGAATTAGTTCTGGGGTTTCTGGAATTAGCTCTCTAATCTGATTTGCTTTAAAAACACTAAAGACTATTTTCAGTAGTCAAGAGAGCACTGAGAGTCCATGGCATGGACATAGAGATGGACAAAATACCTGCATTGGCTACTTCTAATCAACCACTTATGAAAAACAAAGAGCTGGGTGACTCTGTATATGATACTTTCAAACATTTGGAAAACTAAGGCATATAAAGACATTAGTTGGTTGCTCCTAATACCACTGGACAAAGCGATGAAAGAAAAAGATGAGCTCAGGAATTCAAATTCCCAGCTCAAGCTGTGCATGATGATCTAAGAGCTTCTGGATTTGCCCGGAAGGATATGAGGGATGAAACTGCTCAAAATCAAATGCAGAACCTCACCCCTGTGATCGTCTGAATTACAACACAAGCTGAGCCCCTAGCCTCATAGAATATCTACTGTTAACGTGAGGGCATTGAATGTGAAAGAAATGGGTCCTGTAACTTGGGTGGGGATGTGTGGGAAGACCCTGCTGAAGCTGTGGACATTAAGCCCCTAAAATCCGGTGAGTCTTCTTTGTCAGTGGCAGAGACGTCTCCAGCCCGGCAGAAACGGCCTTCTCTGAAGAGTCTTCATCCATGGTGGTGTCAGCCTTCCCACCTTCATCTAAGGGGGCTGACCCTGCAATCCCTGGGGAAACCTTAATGGCCTCCCCTGAGGCAGCTGCTCCACAAAACGATGCTGATTGTCCCCAGGACCCACCCCACCGCTCTTCTTTGCTTCTAGACCTGTATCTAGACTCAAGTCCCAAGAGGCCCCTAAAGGTAAGGAACAAAGTGTGACACAAGGAAGTGTGCTACATGCACCCCAAAAGAATGACTTCAGTTTTCTAGTTTATACAAGCAGAAATCCTGGAACAGGTGTGAGTATGGGTCCTAAATGTGTGGGATCATGATGGAAGGAGTATAAAACTGGACCAGGTCAAATTTATGGATATGGGTCCATTAGGCAGAGATTCCGCATTTAATGTTACTGCCCCAGGAGCTAGAAAGGGCTCTCAGTGTGTTTGGTTGGTTGGTTGGCTGAAACATGATCCAAAAGATGGCCCACCCTCTGCAACTCAGAAATGCCTGACCTCTCTTGGTTGAAAGTAAAGGAAATGATTCAGAGGCTTAAGGAGATTGCAATGCCCGAGTGCATTTGTCATTTAAGACCTACACATTCATCCTGGGAGGGTCCAAAAGACATACCTTTCACTACCACTATGAGAAATGAATTTCTGAGGGGAGCCCCAGCATCCTTGAAGAGCTCCTCGATAATTCTTCTCTGCAGCCCAGACCTTATAGTGGGAACGGCAGCCATTCAATTGGAAAACCTAAATGCGATGGAGTATTTGGATGCTGGGGCGTCAGGGGCCAAGTGGTAGCTTTCAATCACCAAAGGCAAGATGGGCATGGTCCCCACAACAACAGCAGAATCAAGAAAGCAATCAGAATTGTCTGATTCACATAGACCTACAGCACTGACTGGTTACTCGTGATGTTCCTGGAGAGAAATACATAGGAAGTCTACTAAATTCCTCCTTGCCCTGCATAAGCAGAAAAGTTCTAGCTCAACTGAACAAAAGTCTAACTCAAATCATAAAAACAGAGTTATGGCCCCTCAGTCAATTCCCAGACTTGAGCTAGTTTACAGACCCAGAACCCCTTGGATGAAGGGGAGGTCACGTCCCCTTGAGGAAGGACCCTGGCACGCTATCCAAAAGTTAATCTTTCTCCCAGTCTTTCCCCAAAGGAACCGAGAGCCTTTTACCAGCATAACTGTGCTTTGGGGAAAAGTAAATAATCAGATGTTTTGGGGGCTACTGGATAATAGCTCTGAACTGATTCTGATTTCAGGAGAAGAAAACGTCACTGTGGCCCCCCAGTCAGAGGAGGAGCTTATGGAGGTCAGGTGATCAATAGAGTTTTAGCTCAGGTCTGTCTCACGTTGGGTCAGTGGGTCCCTGAACACAACCTGTGGTTACTTCTCCGGTTCCAGAAAGTATAATTGGAATAGACATACTTAGCAGCTGGCAGAATTCCCACATTGGTTCCCTGACCTGTAGAGTGGGGGCTATTATGCTGAGAAAGGCCAACTAGAAGCCATTAAAACTGCTTCTACCCAGGAAAATAGTAAATCATAGCAGTACCACATCCCTGGAGGGATGCAGAGATTAGTACCACCACCAAAGACCTGAAAGATGCAGCGGCAATGATTCCCACCACATCCTCATTCAACTCTCTCAGCTGGCCTCTGCAGAAGACAGACGGGTATTGGAGAATGACAGTGGATTGTTGTAAGTTTACTGAGGAGGTAACCCCAGCTGCAGCTGCTGTACCAGATGTGGTTTCATTGCTTGAGCAAATTAGCACATCCGCTGGGACCTGGTGTGCAGCTATTAATCAGGCAAATGCCTTTTCTTCCAACCGTGTCAATAAAGATATGATGGTGGCAAAAGAAAAGTCTATGACTCCAAACAAACAAACAAACAAATAAATAGGTAATTCCCTGTTGGCCTAGCGGTTAGGATTCTGGGCTTTCACTGCTGTGGCCCGGGTTCAATCCCTGGTCATGGAACTGAGATCCTGCAAGCTATGTGGCACGGCCAAAATAAATAAATAAATAAATAAATAAATAAAATCCATGACTTAAAAAAAATTTACTGAGGTATAATTTACCTCCCCTAATTGCGCCAATTTTAAGCGCAAAGTTCAATGAGTTTTGACAAATGTATACACCTCTGTAACCAGCACCCCAGTCAAGCTTTAGAACATTCCCTTTGCCCCACTTGTGCCCGCCCTCACCTTCAGACAAACGTTAATTAAATTTCTGTCACTATAGATTACATTTAACTTTTTCCTGACTTTCGTATGGATAATATAGTACTCTTTCTTCACCAGCATAAACTTGAGATTCATCCATGTTGTGTCAATCTGTAGTTGGTTCCTTTCTCCTGCTGTACAGCACAGCGAGCTCAGCTCAGTGCTCTGTGATGTGACGACCTAGATGGGTGGGATGGGGGAAGGGAGGGAGGTCCAAGAGGGAGGGGATATATGTATACATATAGCTGCTTCACTGCACTGTATAACAGAAACTAACACAACATTGTAAAGCAATTATACTCCAATAAAAACAAAAAAGTAGTTGGTTCCTTTCTGTTGCTGCACAATATTCCATTTTTTGGGTGCACCACAATTACATTATCTAGTCTCCTGCTGGTGGACATTTTGGTTCAAGTTTTGGCTATTTATAAATAAAACTATAAACAATATATAAATAATACATAAAAATATAAACCATATATAAATATTTGTGTCAACATATATTTTCATTGTTCTAGGGTAAATATCTAGGAGTGCAATTGACAGGTCATAAGTAAGCATATGTTACACTGGATAAAAAACTATAATTTTTCCAAAGTAGTTGTACCATTTTTATTCCTACTAGTTATTTCACATCTTTGCCAACATGTAATTCTGTCAGTCTTTCAAATTTTAGTAAATCTAGTATGTGAGTATGTAGTGGTATCTTATTGAGACTTAATTTACATTTCTTAGATGACAGATGATATCGAACATCTTTTAATGTGCTTATTGACAATTTGTATATGTTTTTTGAAAAAGTGTCTATTCAAATTCTTTACTCATTTTTTATTGAAATATTTGTTTTCTTATTACTGAGTTGTAAGAATTCTTTAGATATTTGGGATACATGTCTTTTATCAGATATATGCATTGCAAACACTTGCTTCCAGTGTGTGGCTTTTTAAAAATTTCTTTTTATTTAATGGTGCTTTTGGAAGAGCAAAATATTTTTATTTTGATGAAGTCAAATTTAACAATTTTTATATTTTATGGTTCATCTTTTTGTGTCTTATTTAAGATATTGTTGTCTAGCACACGACTGCAAAACATTTTCTCCTATCTTTTTGTCTAGAAATTTTACAGTTTTAAATTTTTATTTAGGTGAGTGATGCTTTTGAGTTAATTTTTGTGTATGGTGGGAGGTAAGGGTCAAGATACATCTTTTTTTCCATCATGATAAAAAGTTGTTCCACCACCATTTTTTTGAAAATTATTCTTTCCCCATTGAATTACCTTGACATTGTGGTAAAAAATCATTTGACTATATATAAGTGGGTCTATTTTTGGACTCTATATTCTTTTCCATGGATATAGCAACATATCAATACTACTTTCCTCTGATTACTGCAACTTTTCAGTGAATTTTAAAATCAGGTAGGGTAAAGTCTTCCGACTTAGTTCTTTTTTAAGATTGTTTTTGCTATTTTAGGTCCTTTGCATGTCCATATAAATATTAGTACCAGCTTGTTGATTTCTTCAAAGAACCTGCTCAGATTTTGATTGAAATTGCTTTGGATTTGTAGATCATTTTAGGGAGAGTTTCATTTTAACACTATGTGTTTTAAAATTCATAAACATGGTATAGCTCTCCATTTATTTAGGTTTTTAATTTCTCTCAGCAGTGTTTTGCTGTTTCAGGAGTACAAACTAATTTTGTCAAATTCCTAAGCATTTTTCTTTTTTGTTATTGTTGAGGTTATCATAAATTACATTTTAAAAATTACAACTTCTGATTGTTCATTGCCAGAATATAGAAATACAATTTATATGGGGGAAGACACTTATTGACCTTGCATTCTGTGATTTTGTTAAGTTCATATGTCAATTCTAGTAGCTTTTTAGTAGATTTCTTTAGTAGATTTTTAAGGTATGCAGTCATATTGTCTGTGCATAAGGACAAGTTTACTTCTTTCTTTCCAATCTGTATACTTTTTATTTCTTTTTCTTGGAAAAAGGCCAGGCTTAGGGCAAGGCTAGGCCTTTGAATACAATGTTGAATAAGGATGGTGAGTCTACTTTGATATTAATATAGCAAGTTCATTTTTGTCTTTTTCCTTATCTTAAGAGGAGGACATTCAGCCTTTCACATTACATTGAAATTAGCTATGAGATTTTTGTGGATATATTTTATCAGGTTGAGGAAATTTCCTACTATTCCTGATTTCTAAGAGTTTTTATTACAAATAGCTGTTGAATTTTGGCAAATGCTTTTCCTACATCTATTGAAATGATCATATTGTTTTAAAGACTTATTCTATTAATATAGTGAATTGCATTGTTAAATCTTTGAATGTTAAATGAATCTAGCATTTGTTGGAAATATCTCAACAAGTCTGATCAAATTTGAATTTGATCATGATACATTAAAAAAAATATATTGCTGGATTTGATTTTGTTAAGGACTTGTTCAACTATGCTCATGAGGGATCCTGGCCCGTAGAAGATTTTCTATTTTTTTTTCCCCTTGATTCAGTTTGGTAATTTGTGTCTTTCAATGAATTTTTCCATTTCTTCTAAATTGTCAGTTTTGGGAAGAATAAAGATCTTTATAACATTCCCTTATCTTTTTAATAACTGCAAGATCTGTAGTGCTGGACTTCTATTTTATTCCTGATATTGGTAATTTGTGTTTTTTCTTTTGATCAGTTTATCTGGATATTTATCAATTTTATTAATATTTTCATTAAACCAGCTTTGGTTTCATTGATTTTTCTCTATTTTTTGGTATGTTTTCAATTCCATTGATATCTACTCTTTTCTTTCTAATTTTCTTCTTTCCACTTATTTTTGGTTTAATTTTTCTTTTTCTAGCTTCTTAAGAAGGAAATCTAGATCTTTGATTTTAGATTTTTTTCTGTTCTAATATAAGCACATAAAAAGCTATGTATTTTCCTCTAAACATTACTTAGCTCTACCACCTATTTTGACATTTTGGATTTTAATTTTCACTCATTACAAAATATTTTCTAATTTTCTTTTGATCTCTTCTTTGACCAAAGTACTATTTAGAAGAGTACTGTTTAATTTCAGAATATTTGGGGATTTTCCAGATATCTTTTATTACTGACATCTAGGTTTATTCCATTGTGGTCAGAGAATATACTCTGTATGATTTTACTCCTTTTAAATTTGTTGAGGCTCATTTTATGGCCCAGCAGATGGTCTATTTTTTTTTCCCTATGTGTTCTATCAATTATTGAGAGAGGTGTTGAAATCTTTACTATAATTGTGGGTTTGTTCATTACTCTTTTCAATTCTGTCAGTTTTTGGTTCATGTTTTCTGAAGATTTTTTATTAGATGAATATTTCAGATTATGTCTTCTGATGAATTGGCAATCTTATGATTAAGTAACAGTCTTGTTTATTCCTCATAATATTGCTTGTCCTGAGTCTACTTTGTCTGATTTAATATAACAACTCCAGTTTTCTTATGATTAGTATTTGCATGGTATATGTATTTTTTATCCTTCTATTTTGACCTACTTGTGTCTTTGAACTTAAAGTATATTTCTTTAAATATTGTTGTAGGTTACATTTCTGTGCACTCTGATATCTCTGCCTTTTAGTAAGAGTGTTTAGACCATTTCTATTTAATGTAATCATCAATATGTTTGGGATTAAATCTACCAATTTGTTAATTATTTTTTATTTGCCCCATCTATTCTTTCTTCTTTCTTCCCTTTTTTTTCTGCCTTATTTTTGACTGAGTATTTAATATTCTACTTTACCTCCTCTATTTGTTTATTGGCTATACATTTGTTTTTTCCCCCCTATGGTGTGCCATGGTTTGAAATATGCATCTTGTACTTTTTTCAATTATCCTGTGTCATATGTATTGTAATAAACTCATAACTGTGAGCGTCCATGTCTCGCTCCTACCCTTTAGGCTATTGCTGTTTTACATTTTATGTGTATATATGTTATAAACCTCAAAGTACATTGTTATTATTTTTGCTTTAAACAGTGAATTATCTTAAGTAATTTTAAAATGAAAAAAATTCTTTTATATTTACCTACAGTACTCATTATTTTATGTAGATTTCAGTTTCCATCTGGTATAATTTCCCTTCCTTCTAAAGAACTTCCTTTTTCATTTCTTATAGGCACAATTTTGCAGGTGAAGGATTCTCTTAGCTCCCCACCCCCTCAAGATAGTAAATCAGAAACAATATCGCATTCCAAAGGGGATGACAGAGAGTAGTACCACCATTAAAGACCTTAAATATGTAGGCTCCCTCTCGTAGCTCCATTTAAATTCACCCCTGCAGCACCAGATGGATCCTGGAGAATGATTATAATCCACCACAAGAGTAACCAAGCAGTAACTCAAATGCAGCTGCTCTGCTGGGCATGGTATTGCTGCTAGAACAGATTAATAAGACCTCATGTACATGATATGTGGCCACTGATTTAATGAATTCATTCTTTTCTATTTCAATTAAAGAGACTAGCAGAAAAGTCTGTAATCATATGGGATGGACTAAAATACCCACTTATTGTTTTGCCTCAGGTTCCGTTGACTTTTCTGTCCTCTGTCATAATGACACTGATCAGTTACATTGATGACCATGACCTCATGCTGATCAGGCAAGATGAGAAAGAGGGATTCTGGATTAAGCCCATTCCATCTATAGCTGAGAACCATAGGCACTCAGAGAAATGCTTTAGGGTCTTGATAGGATGGAGCACTTGACTAGGGGACAACTGACCATGTGTTGAAAACCCATTCAGAGGCAGAGCCTGTTGGACTCACCATGTCATAAAGCCACATGTGTTCAGCAGCAGTCTTTCAAAAAATGGAAAAGAGGGGATGACTCAGCTGCGTGAGAAGGTAGTGTTGACTCTCACATCACCCCAGCAGTGACAGTGGTACCTCTCCCCCAGCTCACACCTATGTGGGGGAGGCTCTGTCGACCAGGTGCAGAAGGAGGGAAAGGTCTGAGCTTGCTTTACAGTGCAGTCAGCTCAGTACGGGGGCAGGCTGAAAATGGATGGCGGCTGCACTCTGCCAGAGGCAAGGGCATCTCTGAAGGCAATGGAGGAGACAGCTGCCCAGTGGGCAGTGCTCCAGGCACTTGGCCATCCACTCTGTGGGGAAGGAGGTGTGGCCAAGATGAGAATATGTACAGATTCCCAGGCAGTAGGCACTGTATTGTTGTCTGGTCAGGAACCCAGAAGGAAAAGACCGCAGGATCAGGGATGAGGATTTTGGGCTAGAGGCATGTGGATGGACATTTGGGAGTGGACACGAAGTGTGAAGATTTTTGTATCACTCGTTAACACCCACCAGGAAACACTCACCACAGAAGAGGCTCTGTGACTCGGCCAGTAGATACCAGCAAGTTTTCACTATCAGTTACCCCAGAACCAGGGTGATGGGCACACAAGTGGAATGAGCACAGGGCAGAGATGCAGGCCATAGTGGAGATGGACCCTGCAGTATGCATACTCACTTCCAAGGAAGATTCAGCTACCTCTGAATGTCCAAACTGCCAGCAACAGAGAACAGCACTGGGTTCCCGTTATTCTTCAGGAGACAACAGACTACTTGGTGGTAAGTCAGCCACATTGGGCTACGTCCATCCTGGGAGAGCTTGGTGAATAGATACTCCAGGCACAGTTTCACCTGCTCACAAGGCCTCAGCCCACACGGTCCCCAGGCATGGAATCTCATGAGCATAGCATTCAATCAGGGGGCCCACTTCACAGCGCAGGAGCGTGGGATTGGGCACATGACCATGGGATCCACTGCACCTCCCAGGGTCAGGCGGCCTCCCAGGAGGCTCGAACAGCTTTCTAAGGGCGAGCTGACGCACTGGTGAGGAGGCGACACTGAAAAGAGGAGTGTCCTCTTTCAGGATGCAGTGTCTGTGCTAAATCAGAGACACTTACATGGCGCTGTGTCCCCAGCAGGAAGAATATGTGGGCTCAGGAACTGAGGGTGTGAGCGGAAGTAGCCCCACCTACCATCGCTCCCTCTGGCCCATTGGAGGGTCTGGGGCTTCCTGTCCCTGCAACTCTGGACTCTACAGGGTTGAAGGTCCAGTCCCCAAAGGGTGCCATTGGACTAACAGGGCACATTGGATGGCTTATATCAGGGTCCAGCAGACGAGAAAAGGAGTCACCAGCTTGGCAGGGTGACTGGCGCTGATCACCAGAAAGCAGGACCACTTTCCCGCTATGGAGGCTGGGAGAGACACTTGTGATTCACTTGGGTGCCTCTAGGCAGTCCCTTTCCCAGTCCTAGTTGTGAACGGACTCATGGACAAGGGCTCAGACTCCTCCAGAATGAAGGCTTGAGTCACACCCCCAGGGAAGCCGGGGAGACCTGCGGGTTGAAGGCTGCCCAGCATGAGGGGACTCAGAAAGGACGGTGAAGGAGGGAGAGGACCAGGGTCTCTCATGGCCCTGAGACCTGCTGCAGCGATGGGGGCTGTGGTCCACCCCACTGAC
This sequence comes from Balaenoptera musculus, assembly GCF_009873245.2. Lineage (NCBI taxonomy): Eukaryota > Metazoa > Chordata > Mammalia > Artiodactyla > Balaenopteridae > Balaenoptera > Balaenoptera musculus. The sequence continues at coordinate 144,419,966 of NC_045788.1, read as the reverse complement.
CCTTCCTCTGAGTGTCCCCCAGAAGTGAGGCCCGTGCAGCGCAGGGCAGGCGGCCATGGAGGGTGTGCTGGGGGAGCAGGGGTGACTGACCGCCCTCTGGCACCCTTTTTGGACCCCGTGGTGCCCTGGGATGCTCCAGCCCGACGACTCCGCTTGTGGGAACAGGTCGTTCCTGGGACGCACAGACTTTACAAAGGGGTGTGTTGGGCTCCAGAACCCTCCACCGCCTGCCCCCTCCTCCTCTTTCCCCCTCGCCTTCCCCGGCTCCTCCACCCTTCATCTGCCACAGATGTTTCCCCAGAACATCTCCTGCATCTTTTCTTGGTATCTGCTTCTTGAATGACGCTAACTAGCACCTCTTCTTTTTCTCGAATGGTAGCGTTTTTTATTAAGGGCAGCGATTTTCTTTGCTCGGTGTTTTTGCTGGAAATACATCTAAGTGGTGCATGGCTTACAGTCATGTTAGGACTCAGATGGGCCCTGCTCGAGATTGAAGTGTGTTCCCATCAGCTTTCCTCCACAGCCAGATGAAGGGAGGCAGGTTAACCGTGCGTTTCCGTGTGTAGGTTGAGATCCAGCATGCAGTGAGGGGGGCCATGGCAGCAGGAGCTGCAGACAGTTCTGGAAGGGAGCGGAATCTGTGCCACCGAGGGTTGCTAGTGCATGTACAGTCCTGAGGTCTCCCCAGCTGCTGATGTGACGCAAAGGCCGCCACCTCTCAGCAGAGAGCTGTCCCAGCTCTGCCCTCCCTCTGGCGCTGGGTCCTGGGCTGGGGTCACTCACAGGAGGAGAGCGTCAGACAGCCTCAGTGGGCCCTGCCTGGCTTGTCACTTACACAGAGACCTGGGCCACAGACAGCCTCTCCCTTGACTTTTAGCCTGAACACATTTTTAAGGGGGGTGGGGAATTTCTAGCCCAGCTAATTTAAAGGGCTTCTGGTTGGGAGAGTTAGATATTGCTTTTCAAATTACTATTTTGTTTGAAATTCTCTCCCCAAACTTTACTGTCAGCTGTAAAGTACTGTAAAATTACATTGTATTTATCTTTGTATGTATTCTCATTGAATGTATGGTAGGTGCTCAATAAGATCATGTTTAGCAAATAAGAATAAGGTAATCTGAGAGTCTCCTTCCTGCTTATCCAACCCGGCAGAGGTCTGGACTGAGCAATTACCAAAGGTGAGCCGGTGAGAGGAGGGCTACGAAGAGCCCCTGCACGAAGAATAACAAGACACTCGGAGTTTTTAGAATTGGTTTACGATCCTGTTTCCTTTGAATGTTAAATATTAAATTGTGCTGCTGAGAGGCCAAAGCAACAAATATTCTGACCCTGGAAACTACCGTGGAGGGGGAGCAAACTTCCATGCGGATCTGTGTTCGTCCTTGTGGTCGGCGTGGCCTGCACCACCCATCAGCGGTCTGTCGGCTGCCCTGCAGGAGGCCAGGAGCCCCTCAAGCTCTTGAGAGCAGAGACCTGGTCTCCTCCGTCCCTCCCATTCTCACCATACAAAGCCTTGCTCTTAGTAGGCGTTGAATAACCATTTGGTGAACTAATGAATAGAAGGGGCATTTGGTTGATATGCTAGTGTGTGTTAGGACAGTTTCTGTATCGTCAGAGTACATATTTGAGATTCAAAACTGGGTGGAAGTGTGAAATTCCTTATGTAGAACAAAAATAGAACAAGTCAGCAAAAACCGAATTAGTGAAGCAGCTGGTTCCTGGAGCCTGGGGCCATCTGGACTGCGCACGCAGCAGCCTTCCGCGGCGGGGACCAGCCAAACGGCGGGAAGGAGACACTGGCGCGCAGGACCGAGGGCTTTGCCACTGATTTGCCGTGTGGCCTTCTCTTTGCTCCTTAGCTGCTTCATTTTACAATGAAACAGTTGGAATACAGGAACAATATTTTCCTAGCAACCAAATTCTGTGATTTCCAGAGACAAGGAATCCTCAGCTTCAGGGAATAGAAAGCCTATTCCACCATCAAAAGCTCTGGTTGTTAGAAGGAGAAAAGGCAAGTGCTGTGAGCTGTGTTGCTCCTATATTTATACCACGAGCAGGGCTGGAAGATATGGGAGCAGGGGCCCCCCCACGCCGCCCTGATCTGGAGAGAACGCTGCTCCCAGTGGAGCAGCCACGGCCCTTTCCCCCTGGTGGCCCAGGAGACATTTGTCCAGCCGGCGCTGTGGCACAGCGTGAAATGGGGGAGAAGGAGTTAAGTGAGAGTTAGTTTGGATTTCTGGAGTCCAAGTCTTGCTGAGTTTCCAGCCCTAGGTGCCTGCTGGAAAAATGTAGCTGGGAGCCAGGTGACACAGCTGTGTGTGTGTTTGTTTTTGATGTTACCAGAGAAACAAGAGGGAAAAATACAAAAATAAAGTTTCCACAAAAACCCAAACTGACTTCAAAAAAGTCTGTGTGCATGCAGAAAGGAGAATCAGGCAGCCCAGCCTCCAATAAAAGTGCGCTCTGTCCTGCCTCGGCCGTCCCCACCCCGTCCCACCCTGGCACACTCAGACACGGGAAGCGGGAAAGCAAGTTGGCTTTTCCACGTGGGCCCCTCTGCCTCAGTGCCGGGAGCAGTGCCATGACGGGAAGTCACTCTCAGCCACGGTCAGGAGAGACACACTGCTCGGACTGTGAGTGTTAGATTGCTAAGTGGATTAAACGGAACCACCCGGCCACAGAGAGACACTGGGATGCTTTATTAAGTGGTATGAATAGGCGGGGAGGGATTGCTATTAGCAAGTAGACATTAGGAATCAGAGGACCGGAAAGGAGGAAGCTGTGAACTTAAAGAAAAGGCAGAACACCAAATGAGACAGGCCAGTGGAGCTGTAACTCACCTCACAGGACCTGACACCAGCTCTTTTGCAACGCAGGTCTTTCCAGAGTAGACGAGATGCCACGTACTGCCAGTGCCCTTTCCGTGGCGTGGAATGGGTTGGGACCAGTCTTCCTCTAACCAGGCCCCAGAGGAAAGGGCACTGCACACAGCGTGCCAGGCAAGCATGCCAGTGGGTAGATCTTAGCTCTGCTGCCAGCTGGTCCCTCTGGGCAGTCACTGGCCTCTTGTCTCCCTGTAAGATGGCTGCCCCCCGCCCCCGCATGTACATTTCCATCACTCCTGCACAACTACCGGCACCATCACTGATGCTTTCCAAGGAAGCGCTCCTCAGAAAGACTCAGACACAGTGCCTGGCCTCAAGGCACTTACCACGCAGATGGTTGGCTTAGGCTGGCTTGCTTCCTTCCTTCCAGATAAAATTCATCATTTTAACCATTTTAAAGTGTACAATTCAGTGGTGCTTAGTACAGTCCCAGCGTTTTAACAACCATCAACTCTACCTAGTTCCAGAACATTCTCACTACCCCAAAAGGAAACCTTGTACAGGTTAAGCAGTGCTCCCTTGACTGCTCCTCCCCCCAAGCCCTGCCAACGTGCTTTCCATCTCTATGGATTTGCTTCTGCTGGACAATTCATATACATTGAATCATATAATATGTGACTTCGGGCATCTGGATTCTTCCACTGAGCATAATGTTTTCAAGGTTCATCCACATTATCAGTACATTATTCCTTTTTTTGGCTAACATCCCATTGTGTGGATATACTATTTTAATTATCCATTCAACCCTCTGATGGACACTTGGGTTGTTCCCACCTTTGGGCTGTTGTGAATAATGCAGCAATGGCCACCCTTTCTTTTGCAAGTTTTGTAATATTAGCTTCACTTCTCCCCATTTGCTGTGCAAGGGAAGCAGAGATGGGCAGGAGGAATTATTTCACCCAGAACTGATTCTGGACAAGCGCCCAGGCAGGGCTGGAAGGACCCTCAGCACTCAGTGTACTTTCCACCACCAGCGAGGGGGTCCAAGGCTTGGGACCTACAAAGCTTCCCCGGGCTTCCCGGCTCAGGCCCATGTGACTTCCGGCAGGGGCGGGACTTCCCTCCCGGGACTTCCTTCCCAGAAGCCCGCCTGACCAGGGCCCACGTGACTTGTGACTTCTGGCAGGGGCGTGTGCTTCTGCTTCCCTGGGGAGGAGATGCCGGCTTCCTTCCAGGTGGGAGGCCTGCCTGCCCCGCCTCTTCTTGAGCGTATTTAGGGTCCGACGCCCCCTGGGTGGTTATGGGGATGTGCTTCTCCTAAGCTCTGCTCCCCTAATCTCAGGCCGGACACCGGGGCCACTTTTTGATGGTCCTGGGCAACACCGCAGATAAGGGTTGTCTCGGGCTTATTAAGGCCAGTAATTGAAAAGCAGCGAGAAAGGGTGATAAAGCCGCAGTGGGCTGTGCAGAAGAAGCGGGGAAAGGATCAGTGGATGGTTGATGGTGACATCATCAGAGCCTAGGGTTTAGCCTTGAAGAGTGGGACCCCTTATCCAAAGATTTAGGACAATTGTTGAGTGCTTGGTTGTTCCTCTGCGCCCTTCTCGTAGTTTAACTGATGATAAATTTCATAAACAAAGCGATGAGGGATTCATATTCTGAAAATGTTGGCCCCACTTGGCTCTCTTTCCTCCAAATTTGCATTTGCCTCTTTTGTAGACAGTATTTGAAACGAGCGGGTGAAGGGGGGACTGAGGGAATGTCACCTTAGCTCTCCTCAGTAGAACCTGCTACAGTTGGACTACTTACATGTTTCCTGTGTGGGGACCAGTTGTGTCTAGAGGACCATGCTTATTGACCAGAGTACACTTGCATTTTTCCGTTGCCATGGAGCTGAGTCATCTAATTTCACCCCTAGCACCCCACACTTGAAACCCAGATCTCAGACGACATACCATTCTGGAAAACCAGAACCAGAGTCCATGCTGTATACAGAGGGGTGATCACTACAGCTGGGAGTTAGGGAAATTCCTGCCTGGTTTGGAAAAAACGAAAGAATGTCTTACAACAACCAAAATAGGGGTCATGTAGAGGGCCTGAAGAGGTATGGGAAGGGGAAAGGGGGGGTGGAGATGAGCGGTCCCCACCGAGGCAAGGTCTATATCAACAGCTTCTTGGATGGTTTAAGGGTGAGGGAGAGTCAAGCGCAGCTCTGAGACTGAGCCTGGGGCCTCTGGGAACCAGGACAGAATTAAGAAAGTCAGAAAGGAGGGAAAGCATTGGCATAAAGGGGAGAGTATGAGGAGATGCTCTCCACCCAATAGCAGCCTGAATCCGAGAGTTGGCGACTTGCTCCGTCAAAGCAGATGCTCTCCAGTCCCCAGGGATGGGGCAGGAGGTCCTTAAGTTCTTCCCAATGTTTGAAATGCCTTTCCCACGGTCTCCATTTATCCAAATCTCGACCACCTTTCAAGACCAAAAAATGATTCCTTCATGAAAACTCTTCCTGATATCATCCAAATTTATGTGCCACCCCCCTCCTTTGAGATAATGCACAGGATTCAGCAGAAGTAGATATGTAAAAACGCAACAAGCATTAATTTTAAATTGAATAGAGTTGCGTTGATATCCATTAAGTGTTCCCACTGGGACAGGTCATCCATCCTTCTTGGGTAAGAAGTGAAGACTTTCCACTGGAAATTCCCAGAGGACCCAGTCAGCCAGGGGCGGGTATGTGTGTTCTGTACCCCATCCAGAATGACTCACTGTGGTCACCCTGTGACCCATTTTCTACTCTGAGCTTTGGCTGAGTGGATTTTTATGATAATTCTTTTTCACCATGGGCACCTCATCACTGAAGAAGCAAGGCTAAGTGAAGCAGTCGCCGGAAACTCTGAGCTTCACAACGCCATTTTTGAGGGTGGGAAAAGGGAATTGGAAAGGAAAAGGCAGGTCCCACAATACTGTGGCATTACCTGGTTACTTTTCTCCTCCAAAACTAAGTAGTTTCCTCCATGTCTTCCTAGAACCACAAGTCCTGTGACAAGCGGGAGAAAGGAGCCTGGCTGGGTGGGGAGGCGACTTGCCCAGTGAGCAGTGAGTCCAGGACTGGAAGTGAAGGGCTCTTACTTTCAAGCCACGTGGCAGTTCTGTCAGGGAAAGTTAGGTGCTTCCTCTCCCCCAGGATCATCTAAATGTGAATTCGTAGGTGTGACTTTTTAACAAATGCCTTCATCCACATGACCCCTTTGACCTTCAGAGAGTTCCAGTATGAGGTGCTCCAGCTCTCTGTCTACCCATCTGTGCCCTGGTGTGTTTCCCAGAGCTCTTGGAGGGCTGAAGTTGGGGTGGGAACTTGACTTTTAATTGATCACTATCAAGCACTCCCTTTAGAAATATAAAACATTCTGTTAATTTTTCAAAATTTATAATATGGTACATATTACTCTGCAAAGCAAGTACTATGAATAACAACAATATTGTGATATTTTTGAGGTGGCCACATGTGACAAAAAGAACAAAAACTAGAGATAAGTAAAAACACTGAAGGATGGGGGAGGTCAGGAAAGCACTGATGTTCTAACACCCCTACTTGTAGCTTTTGGTTACTTAAAACTTGGAAATAAAGCAAGAAGGTGAGTGCTATGTCCTCTCAGTGTCATTCTGGGGTATTGTTTAGCCAGCGCACCCCACGGTTATTTAGGTCTGTGTCCTTGTGCACCTGTACTTGACATCACCATTCACCAAGGGCTCAGGTTCTGTGATGTCTCATGCTGGCTCACAGGTTCTTTCCAGGACAGATGCAAATAATCTGTATTTGGTTGAAAGTGTTGAAAATAATCAGTATCTAGGCTGCGAAAAACAAAGAACTTTATTTGGGGGGTCCTGAGAATTGCAATTCTGGAGACACAGATATGGGTAAAACCGAAAGAGTGTACTGGGGAAGAAAAAGAGTCAGGGGCTTCTAAAGACAAAAGGCTATGAGGTCCTTAAAGTTGCCCAGCAAGAACTGTGATTGACATAAGTCAGGAAACATTTGTCCTGAGGAATCATGAGTTATTTTAGGGTAAGGGTCCAGTGAATATCTTAAGTTTCTGTCAGATGTGCTGGATGCCTTTGTTGGGACAATAAGTGGTCAAAAGGTCAGATTCCATCTGGGCTGAGACGGGCATGAGCCCCACTTCCTCAGTGGGTTCCCGGCTTATTTAGAGCAACACCGACTCCATTGTGATTTTCCTTCCACAAAAGGATAACTGTTTTGTGCCCGTCTCACTATATCAATAAGCAATGTTGTGGTTGGACCTGCCCTTGTGTTTCTTATTATAATTGCAAGATACCTTTCAGCAATAACTATCAGGAAACTTTGGAAAAGTCAAGGCTTATTACTTACAGGACCTGGAAATTACACAGCACACCTGGGGCTACATAGCAAGGTTGTGGGTAGAGAGAGCATGTGTGGGCCTGGGGTTCTGCTTTTACTGGGGTCAAGGGTGGAGGCCTAGGGTTTCTTGGGCTCACTCTTTATTGGTGAATTTAAAACATAAGAGTGGCAATTTGAAGAGTGGGAAGAGAAAAAGCGAGAGGCCCAAAGGGTCAGTTAGCTATTGAAAACCAAGCACGACCTCTAAGAAAAAGGAGCCTCTGTGGGTGATGGTGGGGTGGGGAAGGTGGCCTGGCTCTTTATGTCTAGTCTGTGGCCGGCAGTGTGTTTATTCGAGATAGCAGGCTTTGAAGTGGATGCCTTGCCTAGGCGATCAAAGCTTAAGTCAGGCACTCAAATTACAAAAAAGATTAAAAAACCCAACTGTCAGGGTTTCCACTGCAATAACTCTAAAGGTTATGGTTTGACTCCTAGGGTGTAACTCAGCACATTCATTTCAGACAGTCTGTCCTCATGGACAGACCATCCCTGCTCTTTCAAGGCCTGTCGGAACCAGCCCTACCCTCTCCCTGTTCTCACCAGTGAGCTGAAGAGAATCTCCGCCATGTCTTCATTCTCTATTCATGTGAGAGGCACGTCATTGTATTTTGACAGTGAAGATGAGTAGGTCCCCGAGCAGCCTTTGCAGCTGCAGATGAGGGCGGCAAGGCCAGGTCACCCACTCCCCGAGTCATGGGACGCTAGGACCAGTCTGGGGCAGAGAAGCCCTACCTGCTTTCATCCGGACGTGTTCTGGGCACGCAGACAACTATCGAGGCCGTGATGACAGGTCAAACCTCTCCCTGGGCGAGCGAGGAAAGCCCAGCCGAAAATGGGAAAGCTTGTTCTTTCTAGGAAGGGATGGTAATTCTGGGCACGAGAGTGAGTGTCTTGAGGGGAGGCGTGGAGTAAAGCTCACGGACAGAAAGTTTAATGCCCTCCTTCCTTCCACCGAGCCCCTGACCTGGTGGGGAAGACAGCCCCAGCTCTCATGGCGCTCTAGTCCTGGTGACAGAACTAAGACGCAAAGACTGAGTACTTTTCTCTTTAATGTAACACAAAGGGAGAAACTACTATTTTGAAAATTGGTTGCACTTTAGCTGATAGCTCAAAGAGGGATGGGAGATTTCCTCTGAGGAAAGACTCCTCTGTGGTTGGGGTCTCCTTCCTGGCGGCGTAGGCTGTGGAGGAGACGCCTGCCCACCTAGGCCCTCGCGGTCTGCGTGGAAGAGGAGTGAGGCGGGGGAGGAGTGGCCTGCACAGACGGCCTGGGGCCCTTGGAGAGAAGAGATGGGAGCGAGGTTTCCGGGCGCGAAGAAGGCGTCAGGGCTTGGGGGCCGGTTCCCAGGGCAGGCAGTCCTTTCCCCTGGTCTCCAGATGTCTGGGACCATCATGGGCACCCAGCCTCATTCAGGGGTGCATTCGGGGCTGAGGCAGCGACCAGCCTGGGGGCCCCCCACCCTTCACCCTCTGCCCCTCCCCAAAGTGGGCAGGGTGGTTCCTGCCCCAGCGAGACTTACAGTCTCCTGGGGCCATTAGACAAGAAATAAACACAGAACCCACCGGGCGATAAGCCCACTGTTCCAGGCCCTGTGGCGGCACTGCTGCCCCAGCGGGCGTGTGCTCCGTGTGTGACGGTGTCTGCGACGTGTGCCTGGCAGCACAGCAACGGTGCAGACCCCCGGAGGGCGCGGGCCCCTCCCCTGGCCAGCCGCTCGCCAGGCCGGGGTCTGTCCCGTCACTGCCCGCGGAGCCCCCTTCCGCCACCAGCCCCCTGGGCTCTCGCTTTGGCTGCTCTGTGATGCTGTCTGTTCACTTAAGCTTTCCCATCTGTGTGACCAAACTGGGAAGACCAAATTCTAACCATAAATGGAAACATTTCGAGGGGGCCCCAGACAACTGCCAAATGACTTGGGAGATGACTAAGCAGCGAGGGAAGGAAAGATGTTTCGTGGCCCAGATGCACCGGCTCTCTTTTCGGAGGATGGGGCAGAGGGACAGCGTGTGAGTCACATGACACCAGCTGCAGAGATTCCTCAGAGAGCGCCTTCTGGTAAAGGCTGAATCGGAAGACTCTCAGTTGGTAAAAGGAAATCTCAGGTTTGACCTCTTTAGAGTCAGTTGAAGGTTAATGAAAAAGTACTTTCTTTTACAAAGTTAAGACTGAGTGAAGTTGGCAAAAATCAAAGCGAAGCTATTCCTACATGGACTTGGATGTGGTATTTTTGTCCATACCACGATCAAGCACCAACAGATTTGGTCAATTTAACGAAGAACAGGCAAGAGAGGTAATTGCTTAGTTTTTCTTTTTTTTTTTTTAAGTTTTTCATCTATTGCCATGTGGACTCAGTTTTTTAGTTGCAAAATGGCATTTTCTTTCTTTGTTTGTTTCCCATTTCTCCCAGTTTTCTGCCTAGAATTCTACAATACTACAGCACAGCACTGATATGGTCACTGATATCTTATAGAACAATTTGTATAAAAATGAGCCCGTGACTAAAATGTGTGAAAAGACTCATAGGCTGGGGAAAAGCTGAGGCCTGTGGGGCAGGCACAGCTAACTCCTAACAGAGTGGCGGGTTTCTGGGCTTCTCCAGTTGGATGTCCGTCAGGCCAGTGCGTGTTCGCAAGGTGGGCGTGCGGGTGGAACCACCAGAGGGGGGCCTCCTGACGTGAGCTGCAGCCTCTCTGTCGCCCCTGAGGACCACTGAGGGTCTCAGGACAGCAAGTGGCCAGAGAGTCAAAGCGGAGGCCAGGAAGGGACAGAGCACCTCCCTGGTGCACAGGAGACCCCGACCCCAGGGGCAGCTCGTGCTGAGCTGCACAGGTAGCGAGTGGCAGGTCTGGGACTTGAACCTAGGCCCACTGCGTGTGCAGCCAGCACGTGGCGACACACCCTTCCCCCGCCTCCTTCCTGTTAGACGGGGACACGTGGCTGGGCTCTGGCCGTGGACTGAGAATGCGGCGGCGCTGCTTCCCGCCCCGGCCTGTGAACTTCCTCCGGCCGAGCCCCACGCTCCCCTTCCCTGTCACCGGCCTGGGCTCAGAGGGCTCCAGTGACCGACCCCGAGGCACCAGTGGGGGCAGCGCCCCCCGATGGGAGGGTCTGACTCCCTGAGTGATCGCATGGGTCAGCTTGCTCTGAACTGTGGCGGGAACAGCAGTAAGCCCTTACGTGCTGAGCTGCTGAGACGTGACTTACCCATTAGTCACTTGTGACGGTGACAGCTTCCTGCAGCTGGCCTGAGAGCTCCTGCCACTGCACCCCCTGTCCCCCAGGCTCCGGACGTGACTGGGTCCTGAGCACTGACCTGCAGAGGCTCGGGGCCACAGAGGACGCATAAGACGACGTTAAAGCTGAGGTTTCTGTTGAGCCCAAGATGCAGTAGAAGAGAAACTCTCGGGTGAAGGTCCAGATCGCCAAGCGCAAGTCTCGCGCCCGGTGGCAGAGCCCTTAGGACGCGTCCACCCTCACACACTGTCTTGGACGGGTCCAGGGTGGGGAGGAGAGGTTCGGTGAAGCCGTTTCTCTGGGGGCAGCTGCTGCGGGGCCTTCACCTGGGGGAGCCTGCTTGCTGGGGGCTCAGCCAAACCGCTGCACAGGGCAGAGGAGGCAAAGGGCTTGGCTGGGGACGCAGCAGAGATCCTCGCAGGGAAGCGGGGAAAGGAACGCGTGTGTTTGGGCCAGATGTGGGCCATGTGGGAGAGGAAGCTGGCAGTCCCTCTGAAGTCCTGCCAGAGGGCACTTGGGGCAGGGAGAGGGCTCCAACTGAGACAAACCCAGGGACAGACTGACTTCCGGGGCTCTGGGCTCTGGGGCATCAGGGTGGCTGAGGGAACAGTGCTCCATCCCATCACCGGACGCGGGTCAGTAGGGCCTGGGCATCGGCTGCTGCCTTTGGAGTCCTTTACCTCCGTCCACTGCTTCGCTCCGTCTGAGCAGAGCTGACGCCGCAGACCTCACACCCATGCTCTCCTGCAGGATGCCACGCTGATACGTGGATTCAACTGGATTTCTATATTCAAGCAATGAAAAATTTTAAAATCTTATTTTCTATAGCATCAAAGAATACATGATCCTTAGGGATAAATGTAAGAAAATAGATGCAAGACCAAAACACTGAAAACTAAAAATCACTGCTGATAAATATAGAAGACTTAAAAAGTAGAGAAATAGACCATACTCATGGATTGGGAGACTCAATATTATTAAGCTTAGAGTTTTTCCCAAACTAATCTTTAGATTTAATGTGATCTCAGCCGACCCCACCAGGCTAAGTAGACATTGAAAAGCTTGTCCTAAAATTTATATGGAAATTCAAAATAATCTTTAATGGAAGAACAAAGTTGGAGGCTTTAAACCACTTGATTTTAAGACTTACTATAAAGATATACTAATTTTAACATATATAATATGTATTATAGATCACAGCTAACATAAGTAATTAACTTAATGTAAATTAAAACCACAGTGAGATTCCACTGAACACCCACTAGTTTGTCTATAGTTAAAAATACTGACAGTACTACCAACTGTGGGTGAGGGCAAGTGAACTCACACATTGACTGTGGGAGTTTCAAGTGGTGTGGCCACTTGGAAAACTGGCAATTTTGTATAAAGTTAAATTTACACTTCCCTGGTGACCCAGCTTTTCCACTTCTGAGTGTTTCCTCCAGAAAAATAAAAACACATGTCTTCACAAAGATTTTTGCAAGGATGTTCACATCAGCTTTATTCGTAACAGTGGAAAAGTGGAAACACCCCGAGCCTGTCAAGGAGAGAGGCTGGTCTGTTCCACACCGTGGATCACGGCTCCACCATCAGACCACCAGCTCCTGATACACGTGACAGCCCGGGGTGTGCGGGGGAAGTCAGACCCCGAGGGATGTGTGCCGTGCGAGTCTGTTCCTGTGAATTCTAGAACAGGCAAAGCCATACTTAGTGACTGAGAGCAGATGAGTGGGGACCTGGGCGGACGGGGGGACAGATGCGTCCTGTACCTGAGCGTGGCCGGCACACGCTGCGCACATTTGTAAAAAGTCGTGAGACCGTATGCTTTACATACATACTCTTTGCTTTGTGTGAATTGTACATCACTAAGGTTGATCATAAAACTTATAAGGAAGGCACCGCTGTTTGTACAGTACAAGTGAGGTCTGCTTGCCCTTTGCTGAGCGACGGTGGCGGAGCCCCAGCCACATCGTGGCATCCGGTAGGGATTTGAGGGGGAGGCAAGCCATAGTCCTGCGGTCTTGCATCTTTTGCCAGACACACACTACATTTTTCCGTAAGGATTGTGGGGCTGAAGAGAGGGAGTAACCATAGAGCTGGGAGGAAAGGGGCGGGGGTAGGGTGAGGGACTCGGGCTGCTGGGCCCAGGATGTCACGGCTCTTTGGGAGAGAAGGGCCGGCGTTTTCTTCTGGAAGAAGATGCTGAGCAAGGTCTGGAAGCCCTCACTCTGGGGGCCCGTGTCTTGTGACTCCCGCCTGCAGGGGTGCTGGATCCAGGCGCCCCCACTCTGGCTCCCACCCCCCTGACCTCAACCACAGCCACATCTGGTACCACAGACCTCTTCCACTAGGACAGATGCGGGAATTGCACAGAGCTTCACGTACGCCAATATTTATTATATTAGAAATTAAAACAGAAATTTAAAAATATCCATTTATTGATCCATTTCTAATTAAAAAGGATAAACCCATTGCATGTTAACATAAATAACACACTTTAAATGAAAAAACTATATTTTCAAAAAAAACCAAAACAAAACCTGTGGGAGGAGGCACGCTGGTCCATTTGTACAAGACTGTAACATCCGGAAGAAAGCTGGATTCTCAGATCTGCGTCTGTCTTCAAGCTGTCCTGATAGGTTGTTTTGGGTAAAATCTATGACGGAAATCTGGCCTCATACACACATGGAGTTGGAGGGAAAACCATTTTGAGAATCTTTTCAGATAATTCTGGATATTCTTTGATATGACACCAAAACCTAATAAAAGGTCATTTCTTAATGGTTTGTTGCAATGTGGGATCTGAACATATATTTGTGAGAGAATGAGAATGAAGAAGGGAAACATGGTCATCAAAACAGGTTTGGGGGACTTCCCTGGTGGTCCAGTGGTTAAGACTCTGCGCTCCCAATGCAGGGGGCCCGGGTTCGATCCCTGGTCAGGGAATTAGATCCCGCATGCCGCAACTAAGACCTGGCACAGCCAAATAAATAAATATTTACTTATTTAAAAAAAAAACAGGTTTGGCCTCACAGACCCCCTGAAAGGATCTCGGGAGCCCCTACGATCCCCGGACCACACTGAGAACCACCATGCTAGGTCATCAGAGGGGCGGAAATATTCTCTGGGCAAATTGGACCTGTTGGAGCATCGGGTGGGGCTGGAGAATCGATATTCCTACGAAACTCCCGTGAGTCTTGTGATCAGCTGGCGTCAGGACTCACCGCTGTGGGGAGCAGACACTTAAGGAGCCCTGTGGAGACATGATAAGTAAGGAGCAGGTGGGACATCACACCCCCACCTCACAGCCCTACACCCTCATTCACCCACCATGGAGCGTCCCAGCCAAGCCCAGAACTGCACTCAGAGTGTTTCCTAACGGTCAGATCCCGGCGGTGACCAGACCACGCAGTGTTTATTCTCTTACTTAGTTTGGTTTCTCCACAGCACCATCAGGGAGGACGCAGATCCTGTCTCCCTGCTCTGTCACCCTCTATATAACAGTTACCTCATGGTTCATGATGACTGCTGGAGCTGCTGCCCTCACATCTGCATCCCAGGACAGCAGCAAGAAACGTCAGGGAGGGACCCGAGGGAGCTCTTACTGGAAAATTCGATTTCCTTCCAGTGACCTCTGTGATGTTCCCATATTTCCACTGACAGCTCATGGGCCACTAGCTGCAAGAGAGGCTGGCACATGTTATCCTCAAGGGGCTGCTGTCCTGAACACCCAGGAAGAAGGGCAGGATAGGTGTGGGGTAAGCAGCAGCCTCACCCTCCTCCATGTGCTCTGCTGGATGAGAGGCCTAGCTGGGAGCTCCAGGGCCCCTTTCACCTGGCCTCAGGGAGACTCAGGCTGGTTCCCTGGCCTTGACTCTGGTCCCGAGCACCCTCTGTAGGACACAGGTAACCAGCCTCCACTCCGCCTGACCCCGGGGGCTTGTCTAGAGTCCCCACAGCTCCCTGTAAGACCCTCCCCCATGCCAACCGGACGCACCAGTTGGGCTGTCTGGCGTGGTCAGCGGGCCCTGAGCCCCTGGCGTTCCTGCTGTCTCTACGTTTTGAAGGTGAGTCAGGCCCCTCCCCATCATGTCCCCAGACCCCCATCCCTCCCAGTAGCACCACATCAGAAGGCAGAGCCCTGAGCTCCATTTTTCAGGGGAAGAAGAATAAGAGAGGGAGAGGGAGAGGGAGGGGGCAGTGGGCGGGGCCCGGAGGATCACCCCATCCGGTCCGCGGCTGGCGGCTGGCTCTCCACGGGAAGCCTGCGTGCCAGCCAGTCTGGCAGGCCTGAGGGGTTCCAGATGTGGGCCTCCGCGTGACTCACGGAGTGGCTGGGCTGCATTAGGGACGCCCTGTGCAGCCAGGGATGGAGCGCAGCCGCCTGTCCTGCCCATCCCGCATCCATCCCTCTGCGCTGGGATTCGCCCCCCTCGCAGCCACCGGCGCAGCCTCTGAAAGCTCCAGGCCGCGCACCCCAGCCGGCTTCCTCCCGCGTGGTCCTTGCGCGTCGGGGCGGGGGAGGGACTAGAGGAGGGGGCTCAGGGCCCAGGGCGATGCAGCTGTCTTTGCCCGGGGGAGGGGCTGCAGGCGAGGCGCATCTGCCGGTCTGCGTGGGTTACGGATGCACAGGCCTCGGTGGGCCTCTTGTGTCAGGGATCGCTGACCGCCTGTCAGGGAGAAGCTGGGAGTAAACAGAGAACCGCGCCATCTGGGGCCCCTCCGGACCCTGCACTCCCCCGCGCAGCCCAGAGCTCCGCCTGGCCCCAGGGTCCTCCAGGCCACCTCCACAGCGGACAGGGCCTGTCCAACCTCAGTGCTGGCAGCACTTCAGGGGCCCAGGGTCTCCCCAACTTCAGCCAGAGGGCTTTGTTCTACCTGTTGAATGGCTGGGAAGGGGGTTCTGTCTAAAATCGGATGTGTAGAACGATGGAGGCCCCACGCCCCTCCTCTCACCCTCTGACCCCGTCCCGCCCCCTCAGGCACAGCTGAGGCCCATCTGTCCCTCCTTTGGACCCCCAGGGGAGGCTCCCTGCCGCCTGCTGGGACCAGGCCAGCTTTGGCCTGGCCACCACCCCTGCCTGTCACCTGCTTTGTCCCTCCCTCAGCTCCCCGCCTGCAGCCCACGGCAGAGGTGTTGTCACTCTTCTTTCTTGCTGAACACCCCCCGCCCTGGGCCACCTGGTTTCCAAGCCTGGGGGTGTCTGATGGGGAGGCTGACAAGAGGGACCGTCTACAGCCCTCTGAGTTGGAGCTTCATCCGTGTCCTGCACGGTCCCCGTGCCAGCCTGGGGGGCTGGGCCGTGGGGTGGTGCGGTGGCAGGGGCTGGACCTCCACGTGACCTGTGCAGCCCCTGGGAAAAGATGCTCCAGGTGGTCCAGGGCGAGGCCGCTCTTCCTGACTGAGGGACCCTGCCCTGTTTCCTGGAGCAAGGGGGCAGAGAGCTCTGTCCTGCCAGCGTGTTCACAGAGCCTGCCGGGCATGGTGACCCTGGCACCCGCTTTTCTGTCCACTCTGAGAACATTTCCCCTTCATTCTGAGCTGGGGGCCGGGCCTTACGCCCTCTTTTCCAGGTCACCCATTGAGTGGACGTTGACGGGTTAACCTTGAGGGAGGCGAGGCCCCTGGTTGGTCACCAGGTCCTGAGAGCCTGGGTCACGGGTGGGCTCATTCTGTGGGGACATGTCCTGCCCAGAGGAAGGAAGGGGTTCATTTTGTTGGCCTGTCCCCAACCTCCTGATTCTGGGACCGATTTGGGCCCTTTGCCATCACCTGCTTTTTAAAAAATAATATGACCATCTGTGTCGCCCATGAAAAGCTGCAGTTTGCCAAGCAAAACTAACATTTCCTCCTCAGGAATAGGGAAGTCTCCAAGTACGAATCTTGAATTAAATGTTTTTCTGGTTGAAAAAAATCTACATACTTAAAAATAAGAGTAGCACACCTAATGAATAACAGATCTATAGGAAGAGTGAAAAAATAAATAAATTCACTCCCCATTGGGAGGAAGCAATAGATGATTGTGCAAAGAACAGATTTGATGAAATGTTCTTGGAAAAGACTCTTAAAACTTGTAATAAACTGTGAAACTGCCGTTCGAATCCCAGGGTTCATGCCTTCTCCCCAAATAAACAGCCACAGAACATGCCAGGCCCAAGTCAAGAGGGGCCGGGTTGGCTCCTCTGCTGACCTCCTTTTCTCTGCGAAGCTCCTCTAACTTTCCCGCAGCATTTGCCTGCATTTCCTCTGGATTTTGATTCATACAGATGTCTGGTTATGCAAGACTCTTTCCCATTTTTGGCAAAGGAAGTCACTCAAGGAGGCTTGGAAAGGCACTTCCTCGGGCTGCCAGCCAGCGGAGCTGGGGCAGAGGCACTGGGCGCCCCGGCTCTCCCTGGCGATGTCTCCTCGGAGCAGGATGCCTTTCCAGAAGCCCCAGCAGATTCCTTGCCATGTGTGGGTCATGCGCTCCTGCCTGGGCAGAGCCTGGCGACGAGGACCTAATTGTCCTCCCTGCTCTGGGGCTGACCCTGGAGCTGAGCCGTGCACGGAAGGTGGACGAGGGAATACCACGGGGGCCGGTTACGAGGAAGGAGGGGTAGCGGATGGCAGGTGGACGGCAAGTCTCTGCTGTAGCGACGGCTGGCCGACCGTCGTGCTCTGGAGAGACTCGCGCAAGATGCAAAGTCATAGGCGAGTCCCAAGGGGTCCATAATAATAGTCACTGGAGAGCAATGGTTCTCAGTGCGGTTTATTACGCCATGGGGGCGTTGAGAAACGTAGGAGGGGCTTTTAAACATCACATGCATTGAGATATAGTATGTTTTGTATGCATACATATACATATACATACAGTAGGATGCACCCATTTTAAATGTACAGTTTGATGCATTTTGACCAATTTATATAACTGTGTAACTATTAGCACAGTCAAGACAGAGGACATGCCCATCACCCCAGAAGGATCCCTCACATCCTTTTGCAATAAAGTGCTCCCACCCCATATAATCACTGACTGACATTTTGTAATTATAGATTAGTTTTCCATGTTAATTCCATATCCATAGAATAAGGCAATGTGTGCTCTTTTGGCTTCTGCATGTTTTTGAGGTGCATCCAAATTTAATTGGTGAGTATTTAATCTGTGGATGTCCCACAGTTTGTTTATCCATCCACCTGTTCATGGACATTTCCAGTCTGTCAACCTGTTGTTTCCACTTTTTATGAATAAAGCTGCTCAAGCCTTTGTCAGGATGTGTCTTTGCATTTCTCATGGGTAAATATGTAGAATGGAATCGCCGGGTTAAATGGTAAGCGACTGACTAAAACTGCCGATTGCACCGTTTATGCTGCCACCAGTGGCAAGAGTTACACTTCCTCCACACCCTCATCAAACATGTGCTACATCAGTCTTTGTCATTTTAGTCGTTGTTGTGGATGTGAAGTGCCACCTAATTGCAGTTTTAATTTGCATTTCCCTATGACTGATGAAGTTGAGTACTGTTTCACAGACTCACTGGCCATTTGTACATCTTCTTTTGTGAAGTGTCTGTTCTAATCATTTGCCTCCCTTTAAAAAGAACTTTTTTATTTTGAAATAATTTTAGATTCACAGAAAAGTTGCAGATACAGTACAGAGTTCCCTAGTACTTTTACCCAGCTTCCCCAGTGATATTATCTTATATAACATTATCAAATCAAAGCATATCAAAACCAGAAAACTGACATTGGTACCAAACTGTTAATTAAGCAACTTGTTTGAATTTCACCAGTTTCCTCCCTCTCTCTCTCAGTATCGAGTTCATGAATTTATAGATTTGTGTAACCATGACCAGAATCAGGGCGTAGAACTTTTTCATAATCCCGAAAAAACTCTCCCATACTATCCCATTATAATCACATTCTCTCTCAAATCCCAACCCCTGGCAACCACGATTTTGGTCTTTATCTATATAAGTTTGCTATTTTAAGAATATTATATAAATGGAACCGTACAGTATTTAATCTTTTGAGGTTGACTTTTCTCCCTCAGTATAATACATTCGTGAGCCATTCAAGTTGTTGCATGTATCAATAGTTTGTTCCTTTTTATTGCTGAACAGTATTCCTTTTTATGGATATATCACAGTTTATCCATTCACCCATTGAAGGACATTTGCATTTCTGGAATAAACCCCACTTGGTCATAATTTATTATTCTTTTGATATATTGTTGTATTTTACTTGCTAATACTGTGTTGATCATTTTTGCATCTTTGTTCATGGAAAACATTGGTACGTTGTTTTCTATTTTTTGTGATTTCATTATCTACTTTTGACATCAGGATGCTGATGCTAGTCTCATGAAATTATTTGAAGTGTTCTCTCCTACTTTCAGGAAGAGATTACGTAGAATTGGTGTTATTTCTTCTTTAATTGTTTGGTAGAATATACCAGTGAAACCGTCTGGCCCTGGATAGTTCTGTTTTGGAATGGTTTTAACTACAAATTCAATTTCTTTAAGAGTTTTAGAACTATTTAGATCATCTATTTCATCTTGGGTAAGTTTTGGTAGTTTGCAGTTTTTGAGGAATTGATTCCTTTCATCTAAGTTATTGATTTTATGTGTTCAGAGTTGTTTGTAGTATTTGCCAAGTTTCCTTTTAACATCTACAAGCTCTGAAATTTTGATATATCTTCTTTTATTTCTGATATTGGTAGTTCATGTCTGCTCTCTTTTTTTTTTTTTTTGGTAGTCAGGTTTGCCAAAGTTTTATTGATCTCAGTTACTTCAAAGAACTGGCTTTTGTTTCCATTGATTTTCTCCATAGTGCCTTGTTTTAAATTTCATTGATTCTTTTTTTTTATTTTTTCCTTCCTTCTACTTGATTTGAACATATTTTGCTCTTTTAAAATAGTTTCTTGAAGTGAAAGCTTGGATTATTGTTTTGAGACCTTTCTTCTTTTCTAATATAAACATTTAGTGTCATAAATTTCCTTCTAAGTGCTGCTTTAGTTGCATACCACAGATTTTAATATGTTATATTTTCATTCAGTTAAATATAATATTTAATTTCCCTTGAGGCTTTCTCTTTTTTACATAGATTATTTAGAAGTGTGTTATTTACTTTTTAATCATTTAGAGATATTTCTTATCTTTCTGTTATTGATATCTAGTTTGGTTCCATTATTATTAGAGAACATACTTTGTGTGATTCAATTCTCTTAGCTTTGTTAAAGATTTTTAATGACTCTAGATATCATTTATTTTGGTAAATGTTTCATGTGCACTTGAAAAATACTTGTGTTCTGCTCTGGTTGGGTGAAGTATTTAATAAAATCAGTTAGATCCCACTGGTTAACAGTGATATTCAGTTCTTTATCCTTGCTGATTTTCTAGCCTATTTGCTTTCAGAGAGAAGTGTTGAAATCTCCAACTATAATTCTGGATTTGTCTATTTCTCCTTCTACTTCTGTCTTCATAAATTTTGCTTCATGTATTTTGAAGCTGTGTTATTGGGTGCATATACATTTAGGATTGTTGTATCTTCTTGGTGAATTGACACTTTTATCATCAACTTCCCTTTTTATCTATGATATATTTTTCTGAAGTTAATTTATGAATTTTTTTCTCTGAAGTCCTCTTTATTTGTCATCAATATAGGCACCCCATTTTAAAATCTGTGCTTGCATGGTATATCTTTTTCCATCCTTTAAACACTAACCTGCCAATATTATATTTGAAATGAGTTTCTTGTAGATAGTATATTGGTGGGTGATTTTTAAAAACTCATCCTGAAAATCCCTGTCTTTTATTTTTATATATATATATATTTAATATATTTATATTTTATTTTACATACTTATATATTTATTATATATATATATAGTGTATATATACTATTATTTATTTTTTATTTTAAAATATTTTTTGGTTTCGGAACTAATCTTTTTATTTTTTTATTTTTATTTTTTTTTAACATCTTTATTGGAGTAAAATTGCTTTACAATGGTGTGCTTGTTTCTGCTTTATAACAAAGTAAATCAGCTATACATATACATATATCCCCATATCTCCTCCCTCTTGCATCTCCCTCCCACCCTCCCTATCCCACCCCTCTAGGTGGTCACGAAGCACCGAGCTGATCTCCCTGTGCTATGTGGCTACTTCCCACTAGCTAGCTCTTTTACATTTAGTAGTGTATATATGTCCATGCCACTCTCTCACTTCATCCCAGCTTACCCTTCCCCCTCCCCGTGTCCTCACGTCCATTCTCTACATCTGCGTCTTTATTCCTGTCCTGCCCCTAGGTTCTTCAGAACCATTTTTTTTTTTTTTAAATTCCATATATATGTGTTAGCATATGGTATTTGTTTTTCTCTTTCTGACTTACTTCACTCTAATCCCTGTCTTTTAATTTAGACTACTTACATTTAATGTAACTATTGATCTGTTTGGATTCAGGCCCACCACTTTATTATTTGCTTTTTGTCCCCCCTCCCCCTTTTAAAAATTCTTCTGTTTCTTTGTTCTTGCCTTAGTTTTGGTCATTTGAACATTTGTTGGTATTCTATTTTAATTCATCTATTGCATTGTTGATTATGTATCTTTGTACATTTTTTGGTAGTTTCCTGGCAATTACAATATGCATACTTAAACTTTTACAGTCTACTTAGAATAAATATTTTACCATTTCAAGTGTCTTGTAGAAATCCTACCACCATGTATGTTGCTGTGCTCTCCATCCTTTATGTTGTAGTTGTCTTATGTAATATATCTACATAGGCTGAAAACTCCATGAGACAATATTATAATATTTGCTTTTAATCATCAAACATATTTTAAAGAACTCAAGTGGAGAAGAAGAGTTTCCCAGATACGTACCATATTTTTTGCTCTTCCTTCCTAGGTTTCCCTTATGTGCAAAGAACTTCTTTTAGTTATTCTTATAGGGTATTTTTGGTGGTAGCAAATTATCTTAGTTTTCCTTTATCTAAAAATGTCTTTATTTCACCTTCATTCCTGAAGGTTATTTTTGCTATGTACAGAATTCTGAGTTAACTTTCTTTTCTTTCAGTGTTTGGAAAATGTACCACTTCCTTCTGGCCTCCATGGTCTCTAGAGAGAAATCTTCAGTCATTCAAATTACTGTTCTTTTATAGGCAAAGTGTCATTTATCTCTGCAGTGAAGATATTTTTCTGTCTTTCGTTTTCAGAAGTTTGATTGTGAGGGTCTGAGTGTGAATTTTTCTGGGTTTTTCATGTTTGGAGTTCACTTAGCTTTGTGAACCTGAGAAGGAGAGAAGGATAAGAGGGAGGGTCAGGCTCTGCCTGTGATATGGGCAGAAACTCCTCAGCCAGACCTGTCTACAGAGCTACATGTGGTGGAATTTAAGGTTCTGCAAAAAGGAGCTGCAGGAGCCCCACTGAGATAATTATTATATTGGTGTTTTCCAAGGTATGTCTTGGTCAGGTTGGCCAAGCAGATGGAGACAATAGAAGTTCCAGGGTCTGGATGTGTGCCGTAGCTCCTGTTGGGGGCCTGCCGTTGGCCTCTCTGCACATGATTCTCTGGTCACTGGGACCACCCATGGTGGCCTAAAGGGCTTGAGTTTGGAATGACCCTTTTTCTTATCACTGATGTGGGAGGAGGGAACTTTAAACAGATGAAGTCAATGGGCATCTGTTGGCCAGCTTCCCAAGGATGCCTCCAGATGTGCAGGGCAGTTAACATGCCTGTTGAGGGCCTGGCTGGGGTGGGCATAAATGGAGGGAAGCATGCAGCAGTGGCCAATGGAGAGATGGTCCAGGCGGAGAAGAGAATAAACAGATGTGATGCAGTCAAGAGACGTCTAATGAGGTGGCCTGGAGCCATTGCTCCCCGCTACCATCCCCTCTCAGACCACCTTCCTCCCCAGGCCCAACCTGTCTTACCTGGCACTCGGGGAACTGAGGCTTTGCTGGTCAGTCTGCCTGGACATGAATGCACGTGTCCTGGCTGGGTGAGGACAGGCTGGAACCAGAGGGGACAGACTGAGCAGGAGGAGGGGTGGGGCACTCCTTGGCATTGGTGCCAGAGGAAAAGTGGGGGCTGCTGGAGAGGACACCCCCAGGTGAAGATTTTAAAGGCAGAGCTGCTCTGGGAGACTCCAGAATCTGGGCTGGGACCTCTGAGTGGATGCAGATGCCCAAGAGGAGACTTGGCTGCAGCACAGATGGTTAGGAAGCTGGAGGCCCAGGGGGCAGCTGGGCAGCCCACCTAGGGTGTGTGCTCCCCTGGGCAGGGTGCAGGGGGGTACCAGGCTCGGGGCCCAGTGGCGCATGGGGGTCCCTGGGAGGTGGGGCTGGAGGGGAGGGTGGAGGGTTGTGGACCCACAGTGTGGAGTGGGCACTGCAGCCGAGTGTGGGCCGAGATGCGCTGTCAGGGGCGGCCTGGGGGCAGGGCTGCCACACAGCACACGCACAGAAGTAAAGCCCTTCCAGAGCACGGTGCCCGGAAAACAGAGTCCCGTGATGAGGAGCTTAGAGTATTCACTACCTTGGCTTTAATACAACTTAGTGAATTGTAAGCTTATATAATTTAGTTTTCGGTAGTGGGTGTGTTTGACGACTGCAAAATTCCTGAACACGTATCAGCCTCCACGTGGGCTCTGATGCACCGCTGGGTGCGGGTGGGGCGTGGGGAGACTGTCGTGGTGGTCGGGATGGGCCGTGCGCCTCGGGGGACACAAGGAGATTTGGGCCGAGGGGCCTCACGCCTGCTGCCGGCTCCACAGGGACAGGACCTTGGGCCCTCCCGTGCCTGCTGACTCACTGGGCCCCTGGCTGCTCTGGGCCGCTCACTTCCTCGTGACTCACGGGTTGGCTGCCGCCGCCTCCACGTTGTTTCAAATCTGAGGAACATGGCTTCATGCTGACGTCCCAGTGCCTCTCGGAGGCTCCTGGCATCCTCCCAGTCAGGCCAGCTCCTGGGCCCGCCACCAGCTTCCGAGCAGGGGGAGCCGGGAGCCCTGGGGCCGGGCGCTGAGATCCCCGAGGCCCCGAGGCTGTCCCAGGCCACACTGACCACCAGCCTCAGCCTCCCTCACTCGTTTGTCTTTTTTCAACAGCTCTTTTCTGAGCACCCGGGTGCCCTCTCCTCTTGGGGTATGAACGGCACATTTTGGGACAAGACTCAGTCCTGCCCGAGCCCCCTCAGCCACAGGTGGCCTGTGCTGGCTGCAGTCCGTGGGCCGCAGTCCGTGGGCCGCGCCGCTGGGCGGCCTGATGGGCAGGGAGCACTAAGCAGTGTCCGCATCACCCCGCAAGGCCCGCGAACAGACCCTAGTCACACCTCTACCTGCTGTGTGCACTTAAACAATGGTCCTGCGCTGTACTCTCACTTTATTTTGCTTTCAGCAATGTAATTTTGATCCATATATCACATCCTGGGCAAGTTATCTTTGCAGCCACTTGAAGTCAGGCCACCCTGGCCTTGAGTCCTGGCTCCTTCCGTCTGGCTATGAGTTTGGCCTTGTTTTCAGCCCAGCTGACAGTGAGTGGCGACAACACTCACCCAGAAGTTGCTGAAGGAGCGAATGTGTGAAAAAGAAGTCTTTGCAGAGAAAACATTATTGCACATTGACAATGGGAGTTAATTTCGTAACTCAAGGACATCTTCCAGCTGGTGATTTTTCTGGGTGTTTTAGTTGTTCTGTTTGTGGAGAGTTGGTCACCTCTCCAGACCCCATGGGAGAACCCCAAAACCCATTACTGGGCCCAGGGCAGGTCCAGCCCCCGCTCCCTTTCCTGGACCAGAAGAAGGAGGCGTCTGGGATTTGCTCAGCCAGCGGGAGGACCCTGTCCATCTCCCGTGGACCGAGGGCACCTCTGCCCGGAATCAGGGCCGCTGTCTGGGCTGCGGTGCCCGGGCAGCGGGCTCCCCTCAGCCCTTTCCCTGTGGACGGGCCCAGCCTGTCGCTGTAAGGAACCCTCGTCGTCCCACCCAGCCCTGGGCCCCCTGCCTCCTCTCAGGGTTTGTGGCTCTTGGATTGGGGATTATCCGAGAGATGCCTATCCCCTCTGGACTGCGGGCTCCAGGGCCCCAGGCAGCCCCGGGGCTTTCTGTCTGTCCTGGGGTTTGCGCCCCGCACAGCCCCCTTCTGTCTGGGTTCTTTCCCTCGTTCTCTGCTCTTCATCCCTTTTGCTGCTTTGGTTTCTTTCTGCCCCCCATTGGCCCTCACGGCCCTCTCTGTGGTCAGCTTCCTTTTCTCCCAGGCAAACTGCCGAAATCCTCAGAAAACCCGCAGTCCCAGAGCTGAAATGCTTTGGCCTCTTTCCTTCAAGAAGCCACAGGCCAAGAAGCGGGGGACTTCCCAGAGCTGTCGGGGGGCGTGATGGAAGCCATCTGGGGCCACATTCAGGCCAAGAGTCCGTCCTCCCTAACCCCAGCTTTCCGCAGAAGTTGAACGCTCCGTGGGACAGTGCCCAGAGTGGGGTGCGGTGTGGGAAACTGGAAGAGTGTGATTCCAGAATCTGGTTGTCTGAGCTCCATCCTTTAAAGGCCCCGGGCCTTCCCCGAGCCTGCCCAGAGACCAGAACCGAAGGGCGGCCTGCAGAACCTAGGAAACAGCCCCGCCTGCCCCTGCATCAGCTGATGGGCTTCTGCAGCTCCACAGCGGAAGGACTGGTGGTGGGCCGGACCCGGGGTCCCCAGCTCAGCCCGCCCGACGCCAGCAGTTCCAAGCAGAGGACTTCCTAGGACGCCCACCACCACTGTCCTCGGGACAGAAGTCCGGTGGGCTCACTTCTCCATCCCCTCTGGTCCCTTTGGGGCATCGTTCCCCACCGCCACTCCCCCTGCTCGAATTCTGGGTCTAGGACGACCAGACCTGGTGAGTCCCTCCAACGTCCGGTGATCCTGTCTGTCCTCTGAGTGGTCTGGACCCTGCCCTTCCCTCTACGTCCTTCACTCCAGGACCTACTGTCTCCAGTCCCAGTGTGGTTTCCAGGAGGCCCGAGTCGAGGCCAAGTGTGTCCCCTTGCTGGGTCAACAGAGGACTAGCCCTCCAGCCACTTTCGAACCTTGGGGGCAGCACCTCTGAGTTGCTGTCAGATCTCCAGCTCCACCGTCCTCTCGGCCTAGCCCCGCGGGCCAGCATCCTCTGGTCTGTGTCCAAGCAGCAGTCTTCCTTCCTTCCTCCGAGAGGTTTTCCCAAACCCACCTCTGCCACCTTGGAGCCTGGCCTCACCCAGCCTGGGGGCAGAGCCATCGCCAGGCCACCTGAACCTGGCCGTGCCGGCCAAGTCCCCACTGCCGTTCTGCCCTTGGCATGAGCCATTCACCCCTGTGTCACTGCTGATATCCTCACGCTGCTGGGTCCCCACCATTTACAAAGTATAGGCCGTGTGGTCAGTGCCACGAGCCGGGCCCTCACCTCTGTGGAGGTCGCCCCCACCCGAACGCTGGGATCCCGAATGCTCCCTCACAGGGCACGTTTCCCTGCGCTGAGAGGCTTCCTGTGATGTTGGACATTTACACTGCCTCCAGAATCTGAGTAAATATTTACATTTCAGACTAATTTATTAGTAAATATTCTTAAAAAGAGTTACTGACTTCCAGAGGAATGAAATTTTGTGGATGTTTGTGCCTATTTTTAAATCAAGATCTAATTTCCAATAGGAAAAGTGCAAACCCTGAGTGTACAGCTCTGTAAACGTTCCCTATCATTGCTTACACACCACCTCCCAGTTTAGGTGTCCCCCGACCCCCAGAAGCAGCCCCTCTTCTCAGTACCTTAACTTCACCTGCAAGTAACCACTGTTCTGTTGTGATTTCTATCGCTGTACGTTAATTTTGCCCATCCCAGAACTGCGTATAAAGTATGAGCTCTGGTATCTGGATTCCATCGCTCAGCATAATAGTTTTGGTGTGTGTGCCAGTTGTTCATTCCTTTGTATTGTTCAGTGGTACCCCGTTGTATAGCTGTACCTCATCTGCTGACCCCTTGATTTTAGGGAGATCCATGTAAGACTTCTGACCTCCCAAACTCTAAGATGATAGATTTATGTTCTTTCAAATTTTTGTATTTTGTTATAGCAACAATAAGAAACTAATACAGGGGTGCTGGAGTAATCAACTACAATTGTGGATTTGTCTGTTTCTCCTTTCAGCTCTTTTTTTGCTCTGTTTATTTATATTTTGATGCTCTCTTGTTTGCTACATACACATTTAGGTTTGTGATGTCGTCTTGATAGATGGATCCTTTCATCATATGTAACGTCCCTCTCTGTTGGTTATTTTCTTTGGTCTGAAGTCTACTTTATCTGATATTAATATAGTCACTTTTGATTAATGTTTGCATAATATATCTTTATCTATCCTTTTACTTTCGACCTGCCTATATCATTATATTTGAAGTTAATATCTGTGGACAGTATACGGAAGAAGTAAAATTTCTCTATTTGCAGTTAGCATGATTTTGTTTATAGAAAATTCTGAAGAACACGCAGAAAACTATTAGAATTAATAAGTGAGTTAGCAAGGTGACAAGATACAAGATTAATATAAAAAATCAACTGTATACACTATACACTAGCAATGAACAATTTGAAATGAAGTTAAGAAAACAATTTCATTTACAATAGCATGAAAAAGAATAAAATACTTAGAAATAAATTTACCAAAGGAAGTGAATGGCTTATATGCCAAAATTTACAAAATATTGTTGAAAGAAATTAAAGAAGATGCAAGTAAGTGGAAAGACACCCCATATACATGGATTGAAAGACATAATATTGTTAAGAGGGCAATACTCCCCAAACTGATCTACAGATTCATCAAAATCCATATTAAAATCCCACCTGGATTTTTTTTTGTTGTTGCAGAAATTGACGGGATGATCCTAAAGTTCATATGGAAATTCAAATCATATATCTGATAAGGGACTCATATCCAGAATGTATAAAGAACCCTTAAAACTCAACAATGAAAAGACCGATTAAAAAGTGGACAAAGCAGGGCTTCCCTGGTGGCTCAGTGGTTAAGAATCCGCCTGCCAGTGCAGGGGACACGGGCTCTCACCCTGGTCTGGGAAGATCCCACATGCCACGGAGCAACTAAGCCCATGCACCACAACTACTGAGCCTGTGCTCTAGAACCCGTGCTCCACAACAAGAGAAGCCACTGCAATGAGAAGCCCACACACCGCAACGAAGAGTAGCCCCCGCTCACCGCAACTAGAGAAAGTCTGCGTGCAGCAATGAAGACCCAATGCAGCCAAAAATAAAATAGATAAATTAAAAGAAAAGAAAATTGTAAAAAAAAAAAAAAAAAAGTGGACAAAGGGGACTTCCCTGGTGGTGCAGTGGTTAATACTCCAAGCTCCCAACACAGGGGGCCCGGGCTCCATCCCTGGTCAGGGAACTAGATCCCACACGCATGCCACAACTAAGACTTTGCATAAGAGTTCACAGGCTGCAACTAAGGAGCCCACATGCTGCAACTAAGAAGCCCGCCTGCTGCAACTAAGACCCAGTTCAATCAAATAAATTAAAAAAAAAAAAGTGGACAAAGAACTTGAATAGACATTTATCCAAAGAAGACATATAAATGGCTAATAGTACGTGAAAAAATACTCACTATCATTAGTCATTAGGGAACTGTAAATCAAAACCTCAAAGAGACACCATTTCACACTCACTAAGGCTAGCATAAAAGACGCGGGTATTATTAAGTGTTGGGGGGATGCAGAGCAATTGGGAGCTCATCCACTGCTGGTGAGAATGTTAAATGGTGCAGCCACTTTGGAAAACAGTTTTCCAGTTCTTCAAAAAGTTAAACGTAGAGTTACCATATAACCCAGCAATCCTACTCCTCGGATACACCCAAGAGAATTGAAAACAACGTGCACGCAAAAACTTGTACTCCAATGTTTATAGCGGCATTACTCATAATAGCCAAAAAATGGAAATAATCTGTATGTCCATCAGTTGGTGACTCGATAAACAAAAGGTGGTCCGTCCACATAGTGACGTAATTCAGCCATAAAAAGGGATGAAGTACTGACTTATGCTACAACACGGACGAGCCATGAAAACATTGTACTAAGTGAATGACTCCAGTCACATGAGGCCACATGTTGTGTGATTCCATGTACATGAAATGTCCAGAATATGAAAATCCACATAGACAGAAAGTAGATGAATAGTTGCCAGGCCCTGTGAGGGTGGGGAATGGGAACAACTGCTGATGAGTAGAGGGTTTCATTTTGGATGAAAATATTCAGGAATTAGATCATGGTGATGGGGCACCTCTCTGTGAATATACCGAAAACCACTGAATTTTACACTTTAAAATGGTGAGCTTTATGGTATGTGAATTATATCGCAAAAAAATTTAGTTGTACTCCTGGTTTAAAGAAAGAAAAGAGAAAAAGAAGTTGCACAGGTCCCCTGAGAAATGTGAGTCAATGAAAAGTATAAAAAAATAAATTATAAATCACCCAGCAGCCCATCCTATCCACTTGGAATATTTTGTATATAATCTTCCACAGTATTTTCCACACGTGTGTACATTTGCACATCCATACGTTGTTTTTAAAAGCAGGATCCTCTGCAGCTACCTGTTTGTAACTTGCTTTTTTCCCATGTATCAATATAATACAAACCCCTTTCATTTCAGTAAATATACACTGCTGTTTAAAAAAATAAAAAAATAAAGTGAGCACTGTCCAAGGACAAGGACCACAGCTTGAAGGAGGCAGCCCTTCCGGCCTTCTTAGCCCGACTGGCTTCAGTCTGCAGAGGGCAGGACAGACATGAGAGGGAAGTGGGGTCCACTGAGAGAGAGTTGGGCCACAGGGAGCGCCGAGCTCACAGCCCCTGGGGGTCCCAGCCAGGAGGGGAAGGGTGGCCCCGACCCCAGAGCAGGTATGGGTGGATTGTTTCAGGATGTACGGAGGGCCTGGGGCTCAGCCCCTGCGCTGTGGGTGGGATGGGGAGGAGCCCATCTGCCTTCCAGAGTGCTCTAGTGTACGGGGAAAGTGCTTCATGTCTTCATTTTTCACTAGCTGGGAGGATTAAAATGTTATCAAAACAGAAAAAGAAATATTAGTCATGGGACATGGCCCAACTGGGCTGTCTCTATGTTCACATGCAGGAGAAGGGCTTTGAAAAAATCACAATTCACCAGCAGGAGACCGAGAATCTAAATATTTACAGGCTTCCAGAGCGGCAGCTGGCCTGTGGCTCCCACCTTCTACCCCACGTAGAGAGCTGCCTCCTCTGAGGGGTCTGGGTCATCCCCCAGGTGGCCTCGCCAGCCCCGCCGTGCACTGCGTTCTCAGCTCAGTAGGGAGATGGGGCATGTCCGAGGTAGGGGCGGGAGGGTCTTGGCATGTTGTTCATCTGTTTGTGGCCGTGCACGTGGCGTGTGTGCGTGTGCATGTGTGTTCACGTGTGTGCCAGTAAGACAGAGAGATGGGACAGAGAGAACCACTGAGGCAGAGACATGGAGGGGAAGAGGGTGATGCGCCTGCAGGGAGGCCTGCTTGCACTCAGGGTACCAGTGAGAGCATGGACAGGTGGGTCCCCGTGTGGGTCATCTGGGTCCATGATGAACCATGGAAACTTTGCCCGGTCACACAATACAATAAACATATGTATGTTGTTGGCCCGTTGGTGACCCTCAAGTCCTTGGAGGTGCCTGAAGATCATGGCTGCCGTGGCAGAAGAATTCCGGGTTTGGACTCGGAAGGCGTTGGGTCCAACTGCCCGGTCTGCTCCCCTGACGTCCACGGCTACCCAGTCTGTCATCCAAGGCCCCTACCCCTGTCCCTGGTAGACATCTCGGTGAGGGGTGAGGGTAGGACCACCCAGCCAGGTGAGCTCACCTGCCGTGTGCCTGCCGCTCTGTGCCTCGGTTTCTGTCCTTGGAGGGGACAGTGACACCATCCCCCACCCCCGAGCTGCTGTCAGGCTGTGGACGGCTCAGACTGGCACTCGGAGGCCCTCACCCCTCTGCTCTGCCATGGCCGCCAAGTCAGATGACCCCTTTCGGTGTCATCAAGTCCTGGGAACGCCTGGCTAGCGGGCCTGGGCGTCTGCTCCTCTCCGTCTGGCATCACCCAGGGCAGCCCTCACTGTCCCCTGACCCTGTCCAGCCTCCTGGCCTCTCCTCTGGGTTGCCCTGGGCTCTGCAAACTCGAGGCCTTCCCAGGGCACCTAACAGCTGTGTGGTTTTGGGGAAATCACAGCTTTCCCTGGAAGGGCGTCCTCACCCCACTGTGACAGCGTGGGAGCCTGTTACCTGCTTGGATGCAGCATATGTGCAGGCTCCTTGCATCAGGGGGCCCGCGGGGAGGATGCTTTACTCCAGGAAGTAATGCTGGGCCATCTAGGAAGGAGGTCCCCACCCTCTGCTAAAGGCCGGTGGTCCCCAGCAAACCCTGGATCTGAGCCCACCAGCTGGGGCCTGAGCTGCGGGGTGACCTGCCAGGAGCCCATGTTGGGGTGATCTCGTCTGCACCTCCAAGGCTGACTGGGGCGGCTTCCAGGAAGTCAGGAGGTCACTCCATCTGGACGAGTCCCCGCCCACCCGAGGCTGCGAGGCCCAGAGCAGATGCTCCGGCCGGAATCTGGTGGAGGCTAGGGTTAGAGTGACGGTTAGGAATCTGGGAGGGGAGGCGTGGGAGTGGGCCAGGCCTGGCTCCTGCTGTGCGTCCCCTGCCATCCCCCCACCCCGTGGGTCTCTGGTGGGTGAGGGAGGGCCTGGGACCCCGGACGGCAGCCGTGTGCCGAGAAGGCAGCTGGCCGAGGTGCTCCCTGCCTCACCCCTGCTTCTCCATGTCCCCTCGTGCACCCCAGGCGGGGCTTGGCACTCTCCCCACTCAAAGGCCCCATTTCCTTTCTTCTAATCCAGAAGAAATCCTCCTGCAGATGTGTTCTCCTCAGCGTGTTTGTTTAGAGTCAAGTGACATGTTACAGGGAAGGGGTGATTCACAGCACCTCTTGGCTCCTGATGCAACACGAGAGGCCCAGGCTTCTGGGGTGGAGACCAAGCCCGACCTTGTCCCGATGGTGAGCAGGAGTGGGCAGGTGACAGGGGAGCGACAGGCCCACGGACCCAGACCTCAGCCCTGTGGGGTCCACGTCCCAGCGGGGGCCTTGTGCGGGCCGGCGACTGGCATCCTCCTCCTTCCTTCCACGCCATGGGATGCCCTACGTGGGCCCAAGTGCCCAGACCAGGGTCACCTCCGGACTCCGATCGGCAGCAAGAGGCAGGTGCAGCCGCTCTGACAGCAGGTGGGTGAGCCCCTCCCCTGTCCAGCCCCTGGGTGACCTTGGTGCTGTCACCAGGTGGCCTCTGACCCCTGGAGCTGGGGCGACATTGCAAGGTTGGCAGAAGACCTTGGGAGTTATTGGGTCTTTCCCTCTGCAACGGGAAACATGAGATGCCCTGGTGGGCTTCTGAGTGAGCCTGCCTCGGGCCGGGTCACCAGATATGTAGTGAGCAAATAAGACATAGAAATGAAACCTCTGTTTCCAGCTTCTGATATTTTGTGGATATTTGTTTCCTAGCCCCTCTGACTGACTCAGACCCCAGATACCCCAGAGTGCAATGGATGACCAGGGCCTCCATATGGATGAAGCAATTACAGGAGAAGGAGCAAGGAAGCGACTTTGGCTTGTGGTTCTGTGCGCCTTCCCGACTGTTTTTGTTTCGTAGGGTTGAAATGTGTGGTGTGGCGCTGGGCCGGCAGCTGCTTCCGCCTGAGGCCTGCGGGCCGTCTTCGCACCACAGCCCCTGTGTGATCCCCGCCGGCTTCAGCGCAGCAGTGACCAGCGGGGCTTGGAGGGGTCGTGCGGGTGCAGCTCAACCTCCACGAGCCTCTGCTTCCTTCCCTCTGAAACAGGGATTAGAATAGCGGCGGCCTCCTCAGGTGGGCGTGGGCTGTCTCAGCGGAGAAAGCCCTGAGAACCACGGCACCTGGCAGCGAGAGGCTCTCGGGAGGGCCAGCATACCTGCCGCTGTCCCCGAGGAGAGCGCCGCGTTGGCCCGGTGTCGGCCGCAGCTCACACGCGGTTTACTGGAGCGTGGCACGCGTGGAAACGTGCACTCATCGACTGTACGTGGCAGCCAGCTCCTGGGACGGGCGCCCGGTGCATTGCATCCCGATGGAGAACAAAGCATCGGGCGCCTCCAGCTGCCCCCTCCCCAGGGCGGCCGCGGTCCTGATTTCTAGCAGACCTGTGGTGTTGTCTGGCCTTGAACTTTCTGTAAATAGAATCTGGCTCCTTCTGTGAACACGGCATCTGAGAGACCCAGTCCCACTGCCTCGTGGTCCGTCACCCTATAGATTTCCTGTGAATCTGCCTCCATCCGCTACTCCGTCCTAAATGGGCACGCGGGGCTCAGTCGAATGGAGACTTGACGTTCCTGTTGGGCGCCTGCGGGAGTGGGCCAGCTGGTCCTGGCACAGGCATGGGGCGGCTTTTCTGAAGTGCAGGCACCAGCTCTCGTCTGTGACACGCCGCGGTAGCGTCACTTGCATTTAACAGCCGGCTTTGGTGGAGCACGGGGTGGGGTAAGCGGTGGGCACTGGGGTTTGGGCTCTGGGCTCTGTGTCCACCGTGATGACCAGGCCCAGGGCCAGCACTGCTCCTCTTGGCCATTGGTTCCTGCACGTGGTATGGTCCTTCTCCTTCCAGAAAGGAACCATGTTTCTGCAGCAGGAACCCCAAACTGGCCTTGAGGTTGGTGCTTCTGCCCTGGACAGACAGCTCCCCACAGAGCAAGACCCCTCCCTTTGGGAGCCCTTAGGGAGAGCGGGCAGGTGGCTGTCCTTTCTCACCAGGAAGTGGTGTCTGGCCA
Source organism: Balaenoptera musculus (assembly GCF_009873245.2). NCBI lineage: Eukaryota > Metazoa > Chordata > Mammalia > Artiodactyla > Balaenopteridae > Balaenoptera > Balaenoptera musculus. Next base: position 144,386,656 of record NC_045788.1, on the reverse strand, counting down.
GTGGGGCCCCGGCCCTGTCCTCACAGGGGCCTGTGAACTGGCTCGCAGGGCCAGGGGGGTGACCACCGACCACGGCCACAGGTTTTCCACGAGGAGAGAGCAGAGCCGGCCACAGCAACACTCAGAGGAGGACACTGGGGTTCTGCCCCGGGACTCGCTCCTCAGGTGCACATGGGCCCCGCTCTCTTATCTGCTCAGGTGATGGATGCAGCCGCAGGTTTCCCAGACTCCAGGCTCCCAGTCCCACCCTCTCCCCCACTCAGGCCAGGACCCCACTGGGGCTAAAGCTCAGAGGCTGAAGCGTCCACATCTCCTTGGGCAGAGGCTGGATCCACGCTTTCTGGTGGAAGGGAGGGGGACCACCCTTCTCTTTGGGCAGAAGCTCTGAGGGGAGAGGCGGGAGGTTCTGGGACAGTTCTGCTGGGCTGAGCAAAGCCCTCCATGCTCTGGAGAGGAAGGTTTCTGCCGTCCTTGCCAGGACTACATCCCCCAGACTCCTTTACTCTCTGGGGCAGCGATTCAGCCGAGGGATGGGACGTGGCAGGTGAGAGGCGGTGGAGGGGCGTGGCAGGGGACATTGAAGGCACATGCCAGGAGACCTTGGCCATCAGGTCTGCCTGCCGGGTCAGGTATTTGGAAATAGTTCCAGGCAGGAGCTAGAGAGAGTGCAGGGCCCAGAAGCTCACTGCTAAAGGAAGTGGACCGTGTTCCTTCTAGATTGAGGCCTTTAGGGACAAGGATGGATCTTCTCCCATCCCCTCCCCCTGGTCCTCCTTTCTCTGGAGACCCTCAGACCTCAGATGGGAGCTCTGGCCACTGAGGACCTCGGGCTGTCGGTCACTTCCCTCCTGGGTGTCCAGCCTGCCTTCCTTTCCCACAGAGCTGCCCCACCTCTGTGCCCCCTGAGGAGGTGGGATTTCTCCTCCTCCACTTGAATAAGCTCCCTTTCCTGGGGTCACCTTCCTCCATGGACTCTGCCCATAGTTGAATCTCATCTCTCCAGTGGTCCCACTCTGGAGTCTGTAGAAAATTGGCGCCCAGGCAATTTGTAGGACTCACTAGATGGAGACGTGAAGGGGAGAGAGCACTGGCCACCAGCACGAAGGTGCTCAGCCCTTAGAACGCAAGGATGGGAACACGAGCAACTGTTGCTTTTCTCAGTATGAACCAGGTGCAACCCCACGAGCAAATTCCAACAGGTGGTGGGAAAATGCCTAACAAATATTGAGAGGGCACAGAAAGTGATGCACAAGTGTGCAAAAGTGATTTTGAACTCAGGTGTGAAAGAAAAGAAATCTAGTGTAATTTTATACCCCATACCTCCTCGTTTTGTTGAAATGACTTGAGATTTTATACGTAAAATTTTGAACTAGTAACTATAATAAACTTAAAGTTTAAATACATAATTTCTTTTAAAAAATTACTTGAATTAAATTTTATAACCAGGTAAACAGCAATTAATTAAACCCAACTCACCTCTCACTAAGTTTTTACTTCTCACCACTGTTTCTTTATAGTGTGTCTTCCCTGTTCTTGAGTTTCTATTTTTTTATTTATTTCTCTATCAGATAAAACCAGTCTCTAAGTGTCCAACTATCTATGTGTGTTTATCTTTACGTATGGTGTGAGGTAAGGATTTTTACATACGATGTTTCAGATCTGTTCTCAATACATCTTAAGTTTTCTCTCATATTTTTTCAATTCATATTGTCTTCTGTATCCTAGGAAATTTTCTTGAGCTTTTCTTTGAAATGATCTGGTTTTCTATAAAGTCCAAACTGCTATTCATTCTTTGTAGTTTAAAAATGGTGTAATATGTCAAACAAAAGGAATACAGAAACAATGTTATCAACACCCATGGAGCCACCACTTAGGTTTAATGTAAGTTGGCATTTTGTCATATTTGCTTTCTTTAAGAAATAAAACATTGTAAACAAAATCAAGCCTTCGTGTGCTCTTCCCTGATTCCAAAAGGCACTGATCCTTTAAAGAAGAGATAATGATCCTGTTCAGCGGTAGAAAACATACTAACTGATAGCACAACACGAATAAAGAGAAAATCCACACAATCATGATGATAGGTGCAATAACAGCATTTAATAAAATTTGATACTAATTCAAAACATAAATTATTAGCAAGTAAGAATAGAGGGAAATGTTCTTAACCCGAGGAGGATATTTATCAAAAATTCATAGTTAATACTGAACATAGTAGTGAAACTAGAACATTTCCATTGTAGTCAGGAACAAGACGAAATTGCCCACCACAGGGAGTGTATTTTCCAGAGGCCACAAGACGCTCTCATCCCACCTGCTTGCAAATGATAAGCCCCAAGTTACGCACTAGGAGCCAGAGAGGGCAAGGCTGCTCATCCTTAAAAACAGTGTTTAAAATGCTGTTTTGGGGCTTCCCTGGTGGCGCAGTGGTTGAGAATCTGCCTGCTAATGCAGGGGACACGGGTTTGAGCCCTGGTCTGGGAGGATCCCACATGCCGCGGAGCAACTAGGCCCGTGAGCCACAACTACTGAGCCTGCGCGTCTGGAGCCTGTGCTCCGCAACAAGAGAGGCCGCGATAGTGAGAGGCCCGCGCACCGTGATGAAGAGTGGCCCCTGCTTGCTGCAACTAGAGAAAGCCCTCGCACAGAAACGAAGACCCAACACAGCCAAAAATAAATAAATAAATAAATAAAATTTTAAAATGCTGTTTTGTCTAATATTAATATAGACTTTTTTTGTTTACTTAGTGTTTACCTAGTCTGTATTTTTCCTTATCTTTACCTTTAGTCTGTCAGTGTGGTTTATTTTAGGTGTGTCTCATGTAAGCAGCATTAATTGAATATTATTTTATTTTATTTTCATATAATCTATTGATGTTTATCCTTTAAAATATGAGTTTAATCCATTTACAGTTACAGTAATTACTGACATATGTAACAATTTTTTTCTACCATTTTATTTCGGATTTTCTATTTACTAGGATTTTTTTCCTCTGCTTTTTTCTTTCTTTCCTGACTTCTGATGGATATATATCTATATATATGTATATATATATAGATATATACATATTTCTCTGCTAGTTTGGAAGCTAAGATTAATATTTCTATATTGTTAGTGGTTATCTTAAATTTTTATCATACGTTATACATTAGAAAATTTCTAAGAAACTCTAAAGTTACTCAGTATTTCTATCCTTTTCTAGAACATGAAACCTTAGCATGCTTTAACTATTCATTGAACTCTGCCCTATCTTGTTATTATTGTCTATTTTAGTTTTACCGTTTTAAAAGACTAAATTTTTCAAACAGTAATTTATTATAGATGCCACAAGTTAGCCACTTTTTTTATAACCCATGCCATTTCTTCAAATTAATTTTATTTTTGGTTGAAGTATATCCTTTAATCTTTCTTTTAGTGAGGACCTTTATTTTATTTTATTTTTTTAACATCTTTATTGGAGTATAATTGCTCTACAATGGTGTGTTAGTTTCTGCTTTATAACAAAGTGAATCAGCTATACATATACATATATCCCCATATCTCCTCCCTCTTGCGTCTCCCTCCCACCCTCCTTATCCCTCCCCTCTAGGTGGTCACAAAGCACCGAGCTGATCTCCTGTGCTATGAGGCTGATTCCCACTAGCTAGTGAGGACCTTTAATAGAAAGGTTTTTCAATTTTTGTTGTGGTTTTCTATTGCTGATTAGCAAATCATGATGAAATGCACTATTGATAATACAAGATTATCAGTCCCAGATTCTGTAGGTCAGGAATTCAGACAGAGTGCAACAGGAATGGCTTGTTTCTGCTCCCTCCATGATGTCTGGGGCAAGACAAGAAACGCTGAGGGCAGGAATCAACTAAAGCTTCTTCACGCAACATGCATGGTGTCTGGGCTGGGGGGACTCCAAGGATGGGCGCAACCGGAAATGTTGCCGGGAGCACATACCCGCACGGACTCCTTACAAGACGGCAGCTTCAAGGCGGAAGTTCCCGTGGTGGCTCAGAGCCCCCGGGGCAAGAACCCAGCTGCAGGGCAGGAGTGGCATCGCCCTTTATGAAGGTCCAGCCTCAGGGGCCCCATCGTGTCCCTCCCACTGTGCTCCGTTAGTGGCAGGAGTCACAAGCTCATGCAGATTCAGAAGAACGGGTCATGAACGGCCATCTCTGAAGGGAGAAGGGTCACAGAGTCTGCGGCCACGTTTTATAACTGCCACAATCGCTCTCTGGACAGAAGTTATCTGTATTGCTCCCCGGAGCAGAGTAGACTCTTTTCCCCCCCAGACAGGCTCATTCCATCCTTCTTTCAGGCGCGTGCTGAGAGTTGAGGACCTTTTCCCCAGTCAAGTCCACATGTGAATAAGACCCCTCAGGTTCGGTTCCCCGGGGAAAAGTTCCTCTTGTTTCGAAGGCTTATGGAAAAAGGGGCAAGTTGTCTTCCCCGCACACTCAACACACCATGGTGGGCAGGGACGGGCCCATCTCAGTGGACACCCCTGACCAAACGGGAATGACATGCGAGAAACACAGCGGTTGTTAGTTCACGGGAAGTCTCAAGTCTGGCTGGGCGTCCGTCTACAGCCGGTTCGTGGACCCACCCACATCTTGTGAGAAACTTTTCCTCTCTCAGCTCTGTTCTCTGAGCCCTTTTTGGCCCCTGAGTCATCCTCGTCTTCCATAAGAAATGACCAGTGTTTGCAGATGAGTGTTCTTGGCCTGCTTCCTTTCTGTAGAAGTTCAGGAACCCGAAGACTTCTTTTAATTTTGTACCACTCTGTTCCCTTTAGACTAAGCCGATATATTCCCTTAAAAACAGTGTGGGGTTCAATTCGCATAAACTGCTTCAGCCAAAAGCCACACCGAAACGTAGGTCCTTCTGTACCTTAGCAGGGATTCCAGCTTCCTCTTTTCTAACCCTGTCGACAATGCAGTGCCATGGAGCATGGTACTGTGCTCATTTGGAAGAGAACAGAACTTGGAGCTGTGCAGACCTGGGCTGGAATCCAAATTGCCACTGATAGCTGTGGTCCTGGGCAAACTGCTACTACCTGAACCTTACTGTTCTCATCTGTAAATGGAAGATAGCACCATCTCCCTTAAAGGGCATATGGAGGTGTTCGGGGCACGTAGCAGCTGGACTGCTGGCTGAGGCTCGGGCTATAACCAGCCCCCCAGGTGCCACATTGTCCGGAGGAAGAGACAGGACGAGAAATGGGAGGAAAGAGCCTTTCTCTTCCCTCGCTCCGCGAGCATTTGCAGACCCGAGGGCGCCTCTGGCTTCTCTTGGTACCACCAGGGGGATGGGGCTGCTGGTTTTGGCTACCACCTCCTTTATTTTTCTGAGAGGGAAGGAGATTTATGGAAGAAGGAAAGCTGGCTCGCCAGTCCCTGGCTTACTCTGTGAGTTCATTCCAGAGCCTCCAAGTAATGTTCGTCAGAAGCCCCTGAGCAAGCCCTGAAGAAGGGGGAGCACGTGTGAGGTTTCAGTGTTTGCTGGCTTTTGTTGGAGGTCGGCTCGTTTTCTCTAACACTGAGGCGAATGGCCGCCTCCAACTGGATCTAGGTCCCTGCATGAATATACTTGCCTGTTTCACAATTGCTTAAAAGCAGGGTGATACACACGTGGATTTAAAAAGCATTTGGAATTTATTTCCTTCAGAACAAAGCATGTGCACCGAAGGGCTCTGAAAAGACAAATTAACTGACTTAAAACGTAACGACTTACACTGATGCAGGTGCTTCAGGTGCCCCATTTACCCAGTCTGTCATGCTGGTGCTGCAACCCACCTGAGGCTGATGCCAACAGAGAGGAGGAAAGCCCATGGGTCAGAGCAGAGGAAGAGACCAGATGTCTTCTCATGAAAATCCTGGCAGACCAGACAGCCCTCCATCCAGCAGATTCCCTGGAAATGAAGCTGTTTGTCAGAGATGCCAGACCCTGCCTCATGCTTTGAAAATGTTCCCTAAGCTCTGCGATAACCTCACTGGGGTCACATCTGGCTTGGAGGCCACGTGCCAAACACTCCATATTTAAGGCTGAATTTGCAAGTTTGCAACAGGAGGGAAAAATACAATAGTGTGTGTCAAGAATACCCTATCTAGAGGGAACCTAAGGACACGGGATTTGTTGATCACAGCTTCGTTCACTGCATCGTATCATGACTGGTCCGTGCCTGACCAGCTACTCACAGCTTCACCGACATTGGGTGTTGTCAGCCTTACTTGGTCATGATGAATTGTCCTTTCTTTGTGTGTTGCTGTTCAGTTTGCTAACATTTTGTTAATTTTTTTCATTTATGCTCACTTAGGATGTTGCTCTGTTGTTTTTCTTTAGTTTTGTAAGGGTTTGGTGTTGGGGTTATTTTGGCCTCATCAAATGATTTGGGAAGCATTCCATGCTCCTTTGCTTTTTTTTCTGAAAGGGTTTGTGGATAATAGGTAATATTTAGTCCTTAAATGTTTGTTATAATCTACCAGTGAAGCCATCTGAACTTGTCCTTTTCTTCATTGGGATGTTCTTAAGTGTGAATTCTACTTCTATTTATTCTTGGGTCAGTTTTGGTGAGGTCTGTCTTTCAAGGTTTTTATCCATTTCATCATTGGAATAAGGTTGTTACAATATTCCACCGTTTTTTAGTAACAGCTTTCTGAAGATATAATTCATATACCATAAAATCCACATTTTACAGCATACAATCCAGTGGTTTTTAGTATATTCACAAACTTGTGCACCATCGCCATTATCTAATACAACATTTTTATCACCCTGAAAAGAACCCCATCCCCACTAGCAGTCCCTCTCCATCCCACACCCTCCCAGTCCCTGGCAAGCACTAATCTACTCTCTGTCTATGTGGATTTCCAAATTCTGGACATTTCATGCAGTTGGAATCACACAGTCTTTTGTGACTGGCTTCAAACACTTAGCATATGTAGCATAAATCAGTACTTCATTCTTTTTTATGGCTGAGGAATATTCCATCTGTCATTGACTGAGTCACCACTTGATGGGCATTTGGACTGTTTCCATATTTTAGCTGTTATGAATAATGCTGCTATAAATACTCATGTACAACTTCTGTGTGAACATATGTTTTCAATTCTCTTGTGTATATGCCTAGGTGTGGAATTATTGGATCATATAATAACTCTGTGTTTCACATGTTGAAGAACTACCAAACTGTTTCCAAGGCGCCTGCACCATTTTACATTTCCACCACAGTTCATGAGGGCTCCAATTTCTCCACATCCTTGTTAACACTTGCTTTTGTCTGTCTTTTTGATCACAGCCATCCTAGTTGGTGAGAGTGGCATCTCACTGTGGTTTTGATCACAGCCATCCTAGTTGGTGAGAGTGGCATCTCACTGTGGTTTTGATCACAGCCATCCTAGTTGGTGAGAGTGGCATCTCACTGTGGTTTTGATCACAGCCATCCTAGTTGGTGAGAGTGGCATCTCACTGTGGTTTTGATCACAGCCATCCTAGTTGGTGAGAGTGGCATCTCACTGTGGTTTTGATTACAGCCATCCTAGTTGGTGAGAGTGGCATCTCACTGTGGTTTTGATCACAGCCATCCTAGTTGGTGAGAGTGGCATCTCACTGTGGTTTTGATTTGCATTTCCCTGATGGCTAATGATCTTGAGCAGTATTTTCATGTGCTTATTGGCCATTTGTACATATTCTTTGGTTAAATGTGTATTCAAATTCTTCCCCTATTTAAAAATTGGGTTATTTGTCTTTTTATTGTTGAGTTGTAAGAGTTCTTCATATATTCTGAATACTAGTCCCTTATCAGATACATGATTTGCAAATATTTTCTCTCACTCTGTGAGTTGTATTTTAACTATCCTGACAGTATCCTTTAAAGAACAAAAGTTTTAAATTTTGATGAAGCCCAATTTATCTATTTTTTCTTTCATTACATGTGGTTTTGGTGTCATAGTGTGCTGTTTTAAATAATTACCATTGAGGGATGAATGGACAGAGCACAGAGGATTTTTATGGCAGTGAAAATGATACATTATATGAGTATATCATACTCATGAAAATGAGTATGATACTATAAGGCAGAAACATGTCGTTATGTATTTGTCCAAACCCATAGAATGTACAACACCAAGAGTGAACCCTAATGTAAACCACAGACTTTGGGCGATAATGATGTGTCAATGCAGGCCCATCATTGGTAAGAAATGTACCATCTGGTGCGGCATGTTGGTAACAGGGCAGGCTGTGCGTGTGTGTGTGATATGGGAACCCTCTGTACCTTGCTCTCAATTTTGCTGTAAACATACTCTAAAAGAATTGTCATTCAAAGAAAAATTATCAATCAATTAAAATATTTTCTGATTTTCCTTGTGATTTCTTCGATTGATATGTTATTTAGACGTATATTGTTTATTTTCCAAATATCTGGGGATTTCCCAGTATATTAACTTTTTTCCTGATGCAGAAATGCAGCTCTTTCTCAGTTGCATCTTTCTTTCTAGTTGGCCCCTGGGAATAGGAGGGTGGGGATGGGGCTCACCTTCCACAACCAAAGACCCATCAAGTAATATTCCCAGTACAGAGTCATTGCCTCTGCTGTGAATTATGCCTCTAGTGTGTTAAAGCTGCTTAGTCAGATATATTTCTGTTATTGATTTCTAACCAATTCCATATTCTATATTATCTCAATGCTATTACTTTTATTGACATTATTTTATGGCTCAAAGTATAGCCTATCTTGGAGTATGTTCAATGTGAACTTGAAAATAATGTATATTTTTCAAACATTAGGTATAGTGTTTTATATTTGTCAAGTAGGTTAATTGATAGTTGTTCAGGTTTTATATATCCTTACTAATATTTTCTAAGAGACGAGAGCTAAGTCTCCAACAATAATAGTGGATTATTAGGTGCAAATATATTTAGATTTGTTGTTTCCTTCATGAAGTAATGCTTTTATCATTACGAAGTGTTCTTCTGTCACAACTAGCACTTCCTGTCTTAAAATCTACTTCAGTTTTTATGAATATAGCCACTCCAGCTTTCTTATGATTAATGTTTTCAAACTTTTTCATGCTTTAAATTTGAACCTATTTATATCTCTACGATATCTCCTACAAATGACATATAATTGGCTTTTACTTTTTAAAAAAATTTGGTTTGACAATCTCAGCCTTCTAATTGGAGGAGTTAGGCCATTTTCATTTACTCAAATTATTAATAAGGTTTGCTTATTACTGCCTGGCTATTTATTATTATTTGTTTATTTTTGTTCCTCCTCCTTTCTCACCTTTTAAAAAATAACTATTCCACTCTTTCTCTTCTATTGGATTTTAACTATATATTTTTAGTGGTTGTTTTATAAATTACACATATACTTATTTTATCAGTCTACTTTGAATTAACATTCACCATTTCACTGTAATATAAAAACCTTGCAACAGTATTTTTCTATTTATCCTCTTCTGACCCTTGTTCTATTTTTTTTTTATATTTTACTTCTAAATAAATTACAAACCACAAAATTCGCTGTTGTTATCATTGTTTTTAACTCAGTTTTTTTCAAAAACTAAAAACCCAGAAAAATATTCTTTTATATTAACCTACAAAGTTACCGTCAGTCAGTTTGGGCTGCCATAACAAAGTACCATAGAGTAGGTGGCTTATAAACAACAGAAATTTATTTCTCACAGTTCTGGTGGCTGGAAGTCCAAGATGAGGGTGCCAGCAGGGTGGTATACTGCTGCGGGGCCTCTTCTGGGTGCAGATGGCCGACTTCTCACTGTGTCCTCAAGTGGCAGAAGCGGCAGACAGCTCTCTGCCATAAGGGCCCTAAACCCATTTATGAGGGCTCCACCCGAAGGCCTCACCTCTTAATACCATCACACTGGGAGTTAGGATTTCAAATATGAATCTGGGGGGTGACACATTCACTCCATCCATTGCCCTTTGTGATGTTCTTCATTTTCTTCTGCAGACTTCATTCCCACCGGAGAGATTTTTGGTTGTCACAACCGGGGGCTGGTGCCCCTGGCATCTAGTGGGTAGAGGTCAGGGATGATGAAAAGGACAGTCCCCACAACAGAGAATTATTTGGCCCCAAATGTCAACAGTGTTGCAGTTGAGCACCTGCTGTGGCTCCATGTTTATATTCAGTATCATTTCCCTTCAGTCCCCAAACCTACCTTTAGTGTTTCTTGTCGTGGAGGTTCAATTGCCACAGAGGTTTGTTTGTTTGTTTTAACTTTCGTTTATCTGAAGATTTCTATTTTGCCTTCCTTTTTGAAGGATGATTTTGCTGGTTACAGAATTCTAGATTGAAGTTTCTTTTCTCTCAGCACTTTAAGTGTGTTGCCCCATTGCCTTCTGCCTCCAAATGTTTCCAATGAAACCAGCCATTTAAAAAAAGCCATTGCTCTATGTAATGCATATTCTTCCTCTGACAGATTTTTCTCTTTATATTTGGCTTTCAGCAGTTTGTGGCTTTTCATAAGATTGGAATGTTTTGGCCAATAATTCTTCAAATATTTTTCTTCCATTGTCTCTCTTTCCTCTTATTCTTGGACTCCAAAATGCTTGTATCTCAGACTACTTGATATTAGACTACTTGATATGGCTCTTTCATTTCACAGATGTTTTGGTCATGTTTTTAAAATCTTTTTTCTCTCTCTTTGCCAATTTGGATAATTTCCATTGACCCTTTTTTCAAGTTCACTGATGCTGACTTCTGCATTGTCCAACCTAAGCCCATCCACTTTTTTTTTTTTTTTTTTTTTTTCCATTCACTTCCTAAAATATACCATCTGTTCACTCAGATTTGAAATAATTGTTTTAGTTTATTCTTCCTCCAGTAACTGAACCATCAATGGTCTCTCCTAAAGAATGTAATTTCTCTTAAATACAGGTCACATTTTTCTGCTTTTTGCATGTTTTATAATTGTTTTTATTGTATTCTGCACACTGTGTAGAAAAGAATAATAAAGAGTGAAGTATTTTTGTTTTGTCCTGTTTGTTCCTTAGAGACTGAAGTCCATTTCCTCTGAATGCAGTAAAGGTGAGGAGCTAGTCACTCAGCTTTCTCCTAGCGTCTAGTTGAGCCAGAGAAATTGCATCTTTCTTCAGACTGAGTTAACCTGTGAATTAGCCCAACCTCAAATCCTGAGCTATAGTCTTTTGGATCTTGTCAGTATTTGGGCTGGGAAGGGTTGCTTGTAGTTTCAACTCTATTAACTGAAAGAAAGCATGGGACTTTTTGATTTCTCTCTGCTTAGCAACCCCTACTCCAATGCCACTTTCATAGCAAGACCTGGAGTGGGGGAGGAGAATTGTTCAGGTTGAGTCCTCTATCCTTGCCTTTGTGGCTCTTCTAGACTCCAGTTCATGCCATCAGTCCATACTGCCACCCAAATCCAGCTCACAGACCTCTGCTACCATGAAGGTTTTTCATCCATGGCAGGCCAACTCCACCCAGACCTCAGTGTGGAAGCAGGGAGCTGTCATGTCTCTCTGCTCACTCATGATTGTTTCTTTCTGGAATCCAGTTCTCAAGGCTTCCTTCTGTCTTCCCCTCTTCTTACTCTTATATAAATGTACAATTTTTATCTTGTCTTGGTTTTTCTTGCTGTCCCTATGGGAATGAAGGTCTTTCCCATTCTGATCTGAATCAGAAATCTCCTGTACTTTGTGTTTCGTTACATGCTTTTTCCAGTCAACAGTATGTCATGGATATCTTACCTTGTGAACACAAAGAGGTTTACCTCATAATTTTAGAATTTTAAACACTTTTACTTTTTTTTCCAAAAATAAATAACACAATGAAAACAATCTCTAAGTTAACCATTGTTAACTTCTCCTGTCTTCCTTTTTATTGACAAATCATTTGCTTAGAGCAAAATGCCCAAATCTTAAGTTTATAACCCAATGAATTTTACATACATTTATACTTTGTGACCAGCGCTCAGATCAAGATATAGGACATTTCCATCATGATTCTTCCCAGTCAATACTCCCTCCCAGAGATAACCATTATTTTGATTTCTAGTACGATAGATTGGTTTTGCCAGTTCTTAAGTTTAATACAATTGAAAGCATATAGTATGCACCGTGTTGTGTCTGGCCTCTTTTGCTCAATGTCTGTGAGATTCATCCATATTGTCATGTGTCCATTTTTTTTTTCTTTTACTGCTGTGTAATATTCCATCAATGAATCATACCACAGTTTATTTATTCATTATCCAATTGATGGACTATTGCTTCCAGTTTTTGGTTTGTTATGAACAAAGCCAACATGAACTTTCTTGTAGGTTTTTTTTTTTTTTTGGTAGGTATATATGCAATTTTTTTCTAATTTTACCTTGGGTGGACTTGTTAATTCATAGGGAGATGCATATATAGCTTTAGCAGAAACTGCCAGTTTTGCCATGTAATGGACCATTTTACACTCCAGCAGTGTATGAGAGTTCCGGTTGTTTTAAAGCCTGACCAACATTTGGTATTATCAGTCTTTTTAGATTTCTGCCATTCGGTTGGGTGTACAGTAGAGCCTCATTAATTTTTAAGTTGTACTTCCATGACTGTGTCCCATTCTTTTTAACGGCTGCATGATATTCTCCAGTATGAATGTTCCGGAACTTATTTAGCCATTTCCTTATTGATGGACATTATCTTTAAAGTTTTAATTTTTGAAAACACTGTGGCATTACACACCCTTGACCCACACCTTAGAGCCCACATGCAAGTATTTCTGGTCTCAGGGCACTTGCACTGCTGTATAAAGCTCAAGGGAGCAAGCCTGTCATGCAAAGCTCTTACAGCTTGTCCACAAGTCACCTGTCCAGAATTATGCTGCCTTGTCTCATGGAACACAGCCACCCTGAACCCAAACATCATAGAAACATGAGGCCTTTCCCATGCTGAGCCCAGCCTTCTCAAGCTGCGTTTTCATCCTTTCTTTTCTTTTTATTTTACTCAAGTATAGTTGATTTACAATGTTGCGTTAATTTCTACTGTACAGCAAAGCGATTCAGTTATCCACATATATGTGTTTTCATTTTTTTTCCATTACAGTTTATCACAGGGTAATGAATATATTTCCCTGTGCCATACAGTAGGACCTTGTTGTTTATCCATTCTATATGCAATAGTTTGCAACTTCTAATCCCAAACTCCCAATCCATCTCTCTCCCACCCCCCTACCCCTTGGCAGCCACAAGTCTCTTCTCCATGTCTGTGAGTCTGTTTCTGTTTTTTAGATAAGTTCATTTGTGTCATATTTTAGATTACACGTATATCGTCTTCTCTTCCTTGAAATGCTCTTTCCTGGGGTCCCCATTTCCTCTGATATCAGCATGAGTAGGATACATTTTCCTGAGTGCTCTTTTAAGCAAGGCATTTTAAAGAAAACAGTTTTGCTGCCTGTCACTGCAGCAAAGCAGACCAGCAACAGCAGAAGCCCATCAGAGGAAGCTATGCAGCTAAGAAGTCCTCCTGTAGACTTCAGGTCCTGTAGTCAGTCCCAGTCATCCATCCACCCCACGTGATTCATGCTGCTAAGATGCAAATTAGAAACCTCCGTCATGGGGATTCCTCTTCTCTGCTCACGTCAGGGACATCTCCTACATTTAGACTTGGAGGGACTCTTTCCTTTTTAAGTTCCTGATATTGAGAGAGCTTTGAGTCCATCCAAACACTGGAAGGTTAGGAAAGATTTGATTTGACCACCCGCGAATGACACACCCAGCCCAGGAACCATTCTGAAACCCACCCTAGACTCTGGTGAAGTGCCCGAATTCAGTCATCCTGGATTCAGATCTTGGTGTCCCCAATTGTTTAGCCATGTCACTTTGGGTAAGTACCTTTAACCTGTCCAGGACTCATTTTTCTCATCTGCTAAATATGGAAAGGAACGGGAGTCATTTATAAGATGGCTGTATCAGAGCACTTAGAACAGTGTCCAGCAATAGCCCACTGTAATGTTGACACAGTTATGGTTGTGCTTTTCATCCCTAACTGAATCTCCAGCGAGGAGCAAGGTGCAGACATGTGAGAGATGCTGACCATGTGACTGACCACAGGGCGCTATCAGTGGAGTCATCAACACCACAGGCTTGGAATCAGGCAGCCTCGGCTTCAAATCCGGGCTCTGCCCTCAGTTTTCTCATCTGTCCAACGAGCACGTTCAAGCCTGTCACACGGGGTGCTGTGAGGGTCACACCACCTAATGGGCAGTAAACTGCTAGGGCTGCGTCCGTCCCGCACATTGTGAGGCCTCAAATAAAGGTTATCGGTGCTGGACAAACCACCGGGAAATGTAAGCGCTTCAAGCCCACAGGCTCGGGGTCCGAGGCCGAGGGTTTCCTGTTCCTTCTGAGAGTCCCACCTTGTCCAGGCAGCTACCCCTGCGGCCGCAGGCCCAGGCTCAGGACACTCAGCCTCAGGCTGGGCGCTCAACTCCGTCACAACCTCCACTTCGCGCGAGAAGCTTCAGCGCGCGTCAGCCGGGGTCCCTGAGGCGGGGAGTCCCCAGCGGAGCCGGGGCTGATTGGCTTAGAGACACACACGCGCACGCACACGCACACGCATGCACGCACACACGTGATGCCTCTCTGGCCAATGAGATGTGAGGACGAGGCCCCGGGGGGGATTCTGGGAAGGGCTCTCCTTCTGACAGAGCCGGAGGAGTGGCTCCTGGGCTGCGCGGGCGCGTGTGCGTGCTGTGGTCCCGAGTGGGGTCCCGTGAGTGGTCTCTGGAGGGGACCCCGTGAGGTGGGGTCGCGTGAGGTGCGCTGTCCCGGCAGGACTCGGTGACACGGGCGGGGTCCTGCGGGAGCCGTCAGCGTCTGCGGGGCAGCCGGAGCCTCCCTCCTGCGGCTCCTGTTCGACACGCTCCGGCCCCACGGTGTCCGGTGTCCGAGGGATTTTCGTCTGGGAAGCTGGTCTGTGAGACAGGGAGCGTTGCAGCAGCGTTGCCAGCCCGAGTTCCCCAGAAAGCCGGTGGGGAGCTCGTCCCCCACGGCAGGAATGCCGGGGCAGCGGGAGCGGCTCTCATCTTCCTCCAAGTGGCGTTTGGACAAAGTGTTTTGTTTGGTTTCCGTAGCTTCCAGAGCATGTGAGGAATGCTAAGGCCTCTTCCAAGTCAGAGGCTGCTCGTTAAAGTCACCTGCGCTCCTTCCAAGGCTCCAGCCCAAGGACGGGGCGGGGCCTGGCATCGCAGATTTTAAGGGCCCCCCTCCCCACGCGGCCACTCTTTGCCTTGAAGCCAGCGGAAAACCTCTGCTCCGAGAGCTTGGAAGACAGGGCAGTCCGTGGAGTCCACGTGCTGCTCCAGTTCTCTGCGAACTTCTTGTTCTGGGTCTACGTGGTCACCCCGTCGGTGGGGTGTGGCCCGACACATGGAGAGTCAGTCATATGTCTTGCCCTCTGTCTCCTGGAGCAGTTCAAGCCTTGCCATCCTCAGCGCAGACATCCCGCATGTGCTCTGCCAGGGAGGGAAGTCTGAATAACACTATCACAGCCACTCCCACGGCCTCTCCTGCCACATCTGGGGACCATATGGGAGAAGCGGAGATCAAACGCAAGCCTGAGAGGAAACCTCATTAGAGCCAACTGGCAAAAGATGAACAAATATGCACAGCACAGGGACAGAACCCACAGAAAAGCAACACTAAGGCAAAAGTAGTGGGGATCTGACCTAGGAATGGCCTTGCAAAAGGCAAGATGGTGGACGGTGGTGGCTTGTATGTTCTGAGTGCTTCTGGAGGGTAATGTGCGGTTACCATCCCCTTGTCCCTTCATCTCACAGCCATGGGATAGACACTTTAATTGGATTTGCAGATTTAAATGCTTTTCGTTACACTTACCATGCCGAGGTACTGCCTAGCTGCTTTACAGAGGTCACTGTAACCATCAGGAGAGCAGTCTACCATGGCTGCCATTATTGCTCCCACTTCAGAGATGAGCAAATGGAGGCACCAAAGGCCGAGTTCTGAGTCCAAGTGGTCAGCTCCTGATCCCGTGCTCTCAAGTGTCAAGCTTAGTGCTTCTGGCACAACAGTCAAGGGCTAAAGTCTGGAAGCTAGCAAGTTTGAGTTGGAATTCTGCAAGGATCCAGATACAATTGGCTTGACCTTAGCTAGGTGAAAACCCAGAGCCTTCTGCTGGGCATTCCTGCTAATTCATGGGCACTTTCATTTCCTGACCTCTGTGCCACAGCACACAGGTCTGTGCACTGTCCCCAGTCCTACTCTACATCCACCGGGTCCACCAGGAGCAGGACTCCTTACATCTTGGTACCCATCAAAAGTTCTCAGTGGGCATTGTGGACCATACCAAGTGCTACATGGGTGGTGGAGGAGGGGTTCCTGTAAAACACTAAGATGTGCCTGACCTTCTGAAGTCCACTCTGCTCTCCCCCACGCTCAGTCCCTACACAGTCCCTGCATTTTTCCTTCCCTCCCACATTTCCCCCAGTGACTTTAAACTCCTCTCTACTGTGGTGTACTTCCACATCACCTCCTTTCTTTTCTGAAGCCTTGTTGCCCTCCTTGGTCACAGGGGGAGGAGAGGGGGCCAACCCCTTTGCCCTTCTACCCTAGTGCTTGTCAAGGAGTTCTTTACAAGAAAGTGAGTGTTCTTTCTGCCAAGACATCTCCTACTGAATATACCACTCTCCATTTTTGATCAGAAAATGTTGGTTCTGCCCCTCCTGTATTGAAGAAATAAAAGTATAAGATGTGAGTGAGAAGGCTCCACGCATAGCCCGTCACTCACTGCCTGTGGCTCTGGAGGAAGTCCCCAGTTTCCTCATCCGTAAGCTAGGGATCAAAGCAACTACTCCACGCCTTTGAAGAGTTGTCAGCCACATCTGGCTTAGGAGGCTTGATGAAGCCGGTTCTTTTTCTCGCTACCCTCAAACCCAAAGAGTATGAAGAACAAGGGGGTCTGAACAAGTGAAGCAAAGAACAGCAAAAGCCTTCACTATTGAAAGGGAAGGTGAGATCAGCTCCCTGTGACAAAGCAGCACCTGCTTCCACCCTGACTGGAAGCTGTGGAGAGAGAGGACAGAAGTCAGAGTATTGGGAAAAATGCCCACTGATCCTGCCAACAGTAAGGGGCTGAAGGAGATGGGAGTCAGCAGCCCTGGGAAAGGTGGTGAGAGTTCAAAGAGGATAGAGCTTTTCTCACCCTTTTCCTTCTGCCCCAACCCCAGTGGTGGCAATGCCTCCTGGGGTAGAATGGGGTGACCAGCAGAGGGGAAGACTGAAAGACAGAACACCTAGAGTAGCTTATCACCAACAACAGACAGAAATGTGACCAAAGATAAAGGAGAAGACAAATGGGAGAAGACCTGAGAGAACAGGATGGGGGAGCTGGCACACTTCATTGACCAGCAGTAATGACGTATGTCTCCCCATCCTCACTGTAGTGGTGTCATAGGAGCCTGTTGAGGAGTTAGGACTTCCACATGGCTCAGCAGCAATGAGGCCACCTCCAGTGTGGTATCAGTGGAGACCACAAGGAGAGCTGGAACTCCCTGTCACCGAGAAGTAACAAGGAGCTCCCCTCCCTTTCGGTATCAATGGAAGCCTTCGTGGGGAACCTGGACCTCTACCTCCACACGGCAATAACAAGGTAGTGTCCCTTCCCCTTGTGAGAGCACTGTCAAAGAAAGCCAACTAAAACAAGATTTAAGTGAGATCCAGAGTCTCATAACACAAAAATGTCCAGATTTCAGTCAAACATCACTAATTATACCAAGAACTAGGAAGATCTCAAACGGAATGAAAAAGACAAACAATATATACCAATACTGAGATGACAGAGACGTTGTTAGAATTATCTGAGAAAGTTTAATTCAGTCATGATGAAAATGCTAGAAACAAATGAAAAATAGAAAGCCTCAGCAAAGAAATTGAATACATTGTCTCACCCAATAAATAAAAGATGTAAAGAAGAACCAAATGGAAATTTTAGAACTGAAAACTACAGTAATCAAAATAAAAGCTCAGTGATGGGTTCAACAGTAGAATGGAGGAAACAGGGGAAAGGTAAAACAATAGAAATTACCCAATATGAACAACAGAGATAATATTCCAAAACAAAACCCCAAAATCACAAAAAACAGAACCTCAGGGACCTGTGAGACTGTGACAAAAGATTTGATACTTATGTCGTCAGGATCCCAGAGGGAGAGAAGCAAGAGGGCAGGGCTGAAAAAGTACTCAAATTTTTTTTTCAGAAAGGGGAAAAGCAGATCAATGGAGGAAAGCTTGGCATTTCAACAAATAGTCCTAGAGCAATTGGATGCTTGTAAGTTGAAAAATGAACCTCCAACTAAGTCTCACACTTTATACAAATAATAATTCAAAATTGATTGAAACATAAACGTAAAACATAGAAATACAAAACTTTTAGAAAAAAATAGAAAAATTTTAGGATCTAGCACTAGGCAAAGAGTTCTTAGACTTGACAGCAAAAGCATGATATATAATAGGAAAACTTTATAAATTGGACTTTGTAAAAATTGAACGCTTTTGCTTTGTGAAAGCTCCTGTTAAGAGGATGAAAAGGTAAGCTATAGAGTTAAAGAAGATGTTTGCAAACCACATATCTAACAAAGGACTGGTAGCTAGAATATATGAAGAACTCCCAAAGCTCAACAGGAAAAAAAAAAAATCAAACAATCTCATTAGGAAATAGGCAAAAGACATGAAGAGAAATTTCACTGAAGAGGTTATTGATGGCAAATAAGCATGTGAAAATATGTTCAACATCATTATCCATCAGAGAGATACTAATTAAACCACAGTGAGATATCATTACACATCTATCAGAATGGCTAAAATGAAGGGTGGTGTCAGCACCAAATGGTTTTTGAATGAGGAGAAACTGGATTACTTATCCAATGCTGGAAGGAATGTAAAATGGTATAGGAAAGCAGTTTGGCAATTAAAAACAACAACAACAACAACTAAATATGCAACTACTACCCAGTAATAGCACTCCTGGGCATTTTCCCCAGAGAAATGAAGACTAATGCTCACACAAGAACCTGTTTACAAATATATATAGCAGCTTTATTTGTAATAGCCCCAAACTGGAAACAACCTGGATGTCCTTCAGTGGGTGAATGGTTAAACAAACTGTGGTACATGTATACCATGGGATACTACTCAGTAGTTAAAAAGAATATGTATATTAATGCATATATGTGGAACCTAGAAAAATGGTACAGATGAACCAGTTTGCAGGGCAGAAATAGAGACACAGATGTAGAGAACAAACGTATGGACAGCAAGGGGGGGAAGTGGTGGGGTGGTGGTGGTGGTGTGATGAATTGGGAGATTGGGATTGACATATATACACTAATATGTATAAAATGGGTAACTAATAAGAACCTGCTGTATAAAAAAATAAAAAGTCAAAAATTCAAAAAAAAAGTAAATAAAAAAGAAATGACCACTGATATATACAACACCCTAGATGAATCTCTAGAGAATTATGCTGAGTGAAAAAAACACCAGTCCCAAAAGATCACATGCTGGAAGTCCTAGCCACCACAATCAGATAAGAAAAAGAGAGAAAAGGAATCCAAATTGGAAAGGGAAAATTAACTCCATCTCTGTTTGCAGATGACATGATAACTATACATAGAAAAATCCTCAAGACGCCACCAAAAACTACTAGAACTCATCAACGAATTTGATAAATTTGCAGGATACAAATTAATATACAGAAATCTGTTGCATTTCCATATGATAACAATGGGCTATCAGAAAGACAAATTAAGAAAACAATCCCATTTACAGTCTCATCAAAAAGAATAAAATATCTAGGAATAAATCTAAGGAGGTAAAACACCTGTACTCAGAAAACTATAAGACACTAATGAAAGAAATTGAAGATGACACATATGGAAAGATATACTGTGTTCATGGAGTAGAAGAATTACTATTGTTAAAATGACCATATTACCCAAGGCAATCTACAGATTCAATGCAATCCCTATCAAAATAACAATGACATTTTTTCACAGAGCTAGAACAAATAATTCTAAAATTTGTATGGAAACAAAAAAGACCTTGAATAGCCGAAAACACCTTGAGAAAGAAGAACAAAGCTGGAGGTATCTTGCTCCCAGGTTTCAAACCGTACTACAAAGCTACAGTCATCAACATTATGGTACTGGCACAAAAAAAGACACATAGATCAATGCAAAAGAATAGAGAGCCCAGAAATATACCCATGCTTATATGAACAATTAATCTATAACAAAGGAGGCAAGAGTATATAATGGGGAAAAGACAGCCTCTTCAATAAATGGTGTTGGGAAAACTGGACAAACTACATGCAAAAGAATCAAACTGGACTACTCTCTCACACCATGCACAAAAACAAATTCAAAATAGATTAGAGCCTTAATGTAAGACCTGAAACCATAAAACTTCTAGAAGAAAACGTAAGCAGTAGCTCCTTTGCTATTAGTAAGTAATATATATTAATATAAATATATATATATATATATGTATGTATATATATATATATATATATACATACATATATATATATATATATATATATTTGGCTATGTCTCCTCAAGCAAGGGAAACAAAAGCAAAAAGAAACGAATGGAACTACATCAAGCTAAAAAGCTTTGCACAGTGAAGGAAGCTATCAACAAAATGAAAAAGCCACTTAATAAATTGGAGAAGACATTTGCAAATGATATATCTGATAAGGGCTTAATATCCAAAATATACAAAGGACTCATACAACACAACATCTAACAAACAAACACAAACAACCTAATAAAAAACTGGGCAGAGGATTGGAATAAAAGTTTTTTTCCAAAGAAGATATTCAGATGGTCAACAGGCACATGAAAAGATGCTCAACATCACTAATCATCATCAGGGGAATGCAAATGAAAATCACAATGAGATATCACCTCACACCTCTCAGAATGGCTGTTATCAAAAAGACAACAAATAAGAAATGTTGGTGAGGGTGTTGAGAAAAGGGAACTCTCCTACACTGTTGGTGGGAATGTAAATAGGTGCAGCCACTATGGAAAACAGTATGGAGATTCCTCAGAAAATTACAAATAGAACTCTCATAAGATCCAGCAATTTATCAAAAGAAAACAAAAGCACTAATTAGAAAACACACATGTACCCCTACGTTTACTGCAGCATTATTCACAATAGCCAAGATATGGAAGCAACTCAAGTGCCCACCAGTAGAAGGATGGATAAAGAAGATGTGGTATATATAATGGAATATTACTCAGCCATAAAAAGAAGGAAATCTTTCCACTTGCAGCAACATGGATGGACCTAGAGGGTATTATTCTAAGTAATATGTCAGACAGAGAAAGACAAATACTGTATGACTTCACTTATATGTAGAATCTAAAAAACAAAACAAATGAACAAACATAAACGGAAACAGAGTTATAGGCACATAGAACAAAGAGGTGGTTGCTAGAGGAGAGGAGGGTGAGGGAGGGAAGAAATAGTGAGGGAGATTAAGAGGTACAAACTTCCAGTTGCAAAATAGATGAGTTGCAGATATGAAATGTACAGTGTGGGGATTATAGTCAATTACTAGGTAATATCTTTGTGCGGTGACATATCATAACTAGACTTATGGTGATCATTTTGAAATGTATAGGAAAAAAATACTATGTTTTGTAACAGGAACTAACATAGTGTTGTAGGTCAATTATACTTCAAAAACAAACAAAC